>NC_044387.1:12125864-12726168 GCF_006542625.1 Nomascus leucogenys
AAGAATTTGACTTTATTTAGAAAGTCTACAAAATACAGAAGGCGATAACTCGCTTGCTGTAAGTCAGGAAATAAATAAATTCTAGGAGCCGGGCAGTATTTTTTAACTTTTTTTTTGAGACAGGATTTTGCTGTGTTGCCCAGGCTGGAGTGTAGTCGTGCGATCTCAGCTCACTACAACCTCTGCCTTCTGGACTTAAGTGATCCTCCTGCCTCAGCCTCCCAAGTAGCTGGGACTACAGGCATGAGCCACCACGCATGGCTAATTTTTGTATTTTTTGTAGAGACGGGGTTTCACCATGTTGTCCAGGCTGGCCTCAAACTCCTGGACTCAAGCGATCCCCCTCCTTGGCCTCCCAAAGTGCTGGGATTACAGATGTGAGCCACCGCGCCCGGCTTAAACATTTTTTGTTGTTGCTCTCCGGCTTTCCCTAAATATAAGATAAAATGTGATTTATTTGCAGATATAAAATATAAAGTCCAGCTCAGGGCCATACGCCACTTTTCCCAGGGAGCAGGAGCTCGGGCTCTGGCTGGGGAGAATAACTTAGATCCGTGCAATAAATAAACAGTGGGGAGGGGCAGTGTGGACAGTGTTGGGGGAGGGACTGAGGCTGGGCTTCCCAGGAGAATGACAATCAAAGGCAGGGGTCAGCCCCCCACCCCACAGTGGACACTGACAGGGGTTGAGGTGGGACCCTTCTTCTTGAGACCCCACTCCAGACTGTAGTAGGACTGCAGGGTCTGTCTCCTTGTCTCCCTATTTGCCACAGCAGTCCATGGCCCCCTTTCTCTGACTGGCCAGCCCCCGGACACCCTGGCTGCGGGGACAGCCCAGGGCTGAGCCACGCCAGCTCCTTCCCACTCTTCCATCCGTGTCACCTTCTCTCTCCCTCTGCTTCTCTCCCCCTCCCTTGCAGAGAGCGGTCTCCCAGGCCAGGGAGGCCCTCCCACCACGTTTCTGAGTCCCTGTCCACTGTCCCCCTGAAAACCATGGCTGGAATCTTAGGGCAGCAGTGAGGAAACCCAGGTTTTGGTCCCAACACAACCACTAAGTGAAATGTGACCTCAGGCCTGTTTCCCCATCTGTGAACTGGGTTTCACTAGTCTTCCCACCCACTCTTTTAGTTTCGGAAGGCCAGGCACCCCCAGGCCCAACCAGAGGCGGGGGCATCTCTTCAGTGCAATTTCTCAGCAGGACGGCCCTGTAAGTCACAGACAGCCAAACCTAGCTCTGAATCCTGGATGGGTTTGGAGGGCATATTGGCACAATCAGAGCAGTTTCCAAGATGAGGGGTGCCCTCTTCTCCCCCAACAGCTGTTCTCTAAGCCGGCTCTATATCTCTCAATCTAAAAAGGCTAAACTTTCAGCCAAGGGCGATCCCAGATCCAGACCTCTGCCCCATCCCCAACCTACCAAAGTTCCCCTTCCCAGGGTCATTCGGTCCCAGTTTTGGGGGCTGCAAGAGGAAGACAGGGCCCACGGAGGGAATGTGTGTGCACCAAAGGGCCAGTGCTGCAGAGAAATGGGACCTGGGCACAGAGGCGGTGCTCAGGCACTTTGGGGAGGGAGCTGGGGCCGGAGGGGCGTGGCTGAGGCATGGCGGGGGCGGGCACTAGGAGCAGGAGGCCGGGCCGTGGGCGGGGCCCGGGCCGTGGGCGGGGCCCGGGCCGGGGGCGGGGCCAGACCCCGAGCCCGGGGTGGACTTGACGATGGTGATGACGCTGGCCGGCGCCACGAGCGTGGCGGGCCCGCGGGCGGCGGCCACGGAGCGCGCGAAGCCCTGCAGCGCCTCGCACTTGCCGCGCAGCGCGTCGAGCTCCAGGCGCATGGCGGCGTTCTCGCGCGCCAGCTTGTCCACCTCGCGCTCCAGCTCCGACTTCTGCTTCTGCAGCTCCTCCTTCTGGCACACGCGCTTCACGCGGCAGCTGGCGGCGTAGCCACGGTTTTTGAGTGTGCGGCGCCGCTGCTTAAGCCGTGTCACCTCCTCGGCGGAGAGCCCGCGCAGGTGCCGGTTCAGCTCGCGCACCGACAGCCCCATCAGCGCCTCGTCCGACAGGTGCGGCGTGTTCTCGCTCAGCTCTCGCTTGATCTGAGGGCATGAGGAAACTGAGACCCAGGGACTGGGGACGGGCCCCCCCCAACCCCGCTCCACCCCCGGTGTTCCTCTTTCACCGCCTTAGCCGTGGAGGTGGTGGCTGGACTTGATCCAAAACCCCGAAGGGGAGCAGGAATCCGGGAAGGGGAAACCGGGCCAGACTAGGATCGGGACACAAAAGGAGGCCACCCCGGGGCTCAGCCTGAATTCTAACCTAGCGCCAAGCCTTGGACTCAGCCAGAGAAACCCAGGCCGGAAAGCACCTTTGAATGCCCCAGGGGACATTGACCCAATGGGGAGGGAGGCCTGGAGAGGGAAGTGACCTACCCCGGGGACATGCAGCCTGTGACCAGAGCCCAGGCCTCCTGGTCCCAGCCCGTGGCTGTGGCCCTTCCCTTTGGCATCATGAAGGCCTGGTGCCTGCTGAGCCACCCAGGGGATTCCAGGAAAGAAGGGGAAGTTGGGGTGAGGAGGCTCTGCATGGGCAGGGAGGGAGGGCTTCACTGGGTTGACAGAGGCTGCCTCCTCACCTTTAGAGCTTTGCTGGATAGGGGATCCACAGACATGTTTGCAGAAGGTGCCCTCTGGGCTGCAGACCTAGGGTAGAAAGGAGGTCAAAGTCACTGTTTTGTTTTTGTTCTCCCCTTAGAATAAAATCCAAACCCACTACCTTGCCATTCAAGGCCTCTGCTATCTTAGAACTGATTCATACCTGCCACCTTCCTCTCTCCACATTGGTCCACAGGCCTCCTTGAATGGCTCCTTCCAGCCTTGGAAGCTGTGCACACGCTGTTCTCTTTACTGTTAGCCCCCCATGGTGACTCCTCATCATTTAGGTCTTTGCCCAATGTCACCTCCTCAAGAGGTCCTCTTTGACCATTCTGGCTAAACGCCTCTTTCTGTCACATCACATAACCCCGCCTATTAACCCTTGTAACAGTCACCTCTTCTGCATATCTCATACTTGGTTCCTCATCTATGATTTGTTTCTCCTTCCCACTCCTCCTCCACCAAAATGGAAGCCCATGAAGGCAGAGGCCTTGCCTGTCTCACCACAGCATCAATATGCCTAAATCAGTGCCTGGTATATAGTAGATGGTTCAGTAAGTGTGCACCAAATGAATAGATGTCCCTCTCTTGACCATTCTTCCACATGCTGCTTGGACATGTGCCTTTGATTTGATTTTTCAGAACTTTTCTTTTTCTTTCTGTTTCTTTTTTTTTTTTTGAGACAGAGTCTCACTCTGTCACCCAGGCTGGAGTGCAGTGGCGCGATCTCGGCTCACTGCAACCTCCGCCTCCCGGGTTCAAGCGATTCTCCTGCCTCAGCCTCCCAAGTAGCTGGGATTACAGGTGCCTGCCACCACGCCCAGCTAATTTTTTGATTTTTAGTTTATTTTTATTTTTAGAGACAGGGTTTCGCCATGTTGGCCAGGCTGGTTTTGAACTACTGACCTCAGGTGATCCACCCGCCTCGGCCTCCCAAAGTGCTGGACAGGTGTGAGCCACTGTGCCTGGCCGACTTTTCAGAACTTTTCTTAAAGTATAACCTACATACAGAAAAGTACACACAGCATATGTGCACCAGTAAATGCCTTTTCACAAAGCCCATCCGGTACCCCGTAAGATACAACATCAGCCAGTCCCCTCTCTCCCCAGGCCTCCTTCATCTAGACCTCTGTTTTGGGAAAGTTTTCCCAACCGCCTGGGGGCTGCCCCACACTAACTCAGCATGCCATAGGCAGGTGGGGCAGCCATCCCTAGACCAATGAGGGCCTCTCATCTCCTAATCCCCCCTCCCACAAGCCTGACAGCCGCATGCTCCTTCAACAACTATTTATTGAGCTCTTTGCCAAACATGTACTTGGTAATGGGGAGAAAAAGGTGAATAAAACTCGTAGAGGGTCAGTGGTCATTGCTCTGGGCTGGAGAAGGGGACCATCTCCCAAAGGCCCCTTTAAAGCAGCAGTCCTCTGTGTCCCTAGCTGATAGGATCTACTTTGCCATTCCTCTCAGGTTCTCCGCCATGAGAACCTGAGTTTTCTCATCTGTCTCCAAGGGGAGGGGGCAGTGATAAGAAGCCAAGGAAAATAAAGGAAGATAGGCTGGGCACGGTGGCTCACGCCTATAATCCCAGCACTTGAGGAGGCTGAGGCGGGCAGATCACCTGAGTTCAGGAGTTTGAGACCAGCCTGGCCAACACGGTGAAACCCTGTCTCTACCAAAAATACAAAAATTAGCCAGGCGTGGTGGTTTGCTCCTGTAGTCCCAGCTATTCGAGAGGCTGAGGCAGGAGAATTGCTTAAACCTGGGAGGTGGAGGTTACAATGAGCTGAGATTGCACCACTGCACTCCAGCCTGGGAGCCTGGGTGACAGAGTGAGACTCCATCTCAAAATAAATAAATAAATAATAAATAAATAAATAAATAGAAAACAAAGGAAGATGCTCTGTGATCTGAGCTGTAGCATCCTATAAACACGTGCCGTATCGGAAAGAGCATTACTCAGTTTGGTGGACAGCAGAGGGCAAAAGCCGGGTCCAAGCCCTGGTTCCTTGAGCTGTCTGCAGGGTTGACCTCACAGGTCGGCTCAGCCTCTGACACATTCTGGCAGGACCGGGGTGTCTCCCGGGGACAAGGTGCAGAAATGGAAAGCACATGGACCTTGGTGCCAGATACACCTGGGGCCTTTTGGGGGTGGTCTCGCTCTCTAGTTGTGTGGTTCTGGTAGGTCAGCCACTCTTTCTGCGCCTCACTTTCCCCCTGGGTGACACAGGTAGCTGTGTTAAGTCAGCTCATGTCATGCCTCTGTCAGGACCTTCCCACGGCTCACTGGAGTAAAGCCAGAGTCGTCACCACGGCCCACAAAGTGCTGCAGAAAGTGATCCCCAGTGGCCGGGCGCAGTGGTTCACGCCTGTAATCCCAGCACTTTGGGAGGCCAAGGCGGGTGGATCATGAAGTCAGGAGATCGAAACCAGCCTGGTCAACATGGTGAAACCCCAGCTCTACTAAAAATATGAAAATTAGCCGGGCGTGGTGGCACGCGCCTGTAGTCCCAGCTACTTGGGAGGCTGAGGCAAAAGAATTGCTTGAACCCGGGAGGTGGAGGTTGCAGTGAGCCAAGATTGTGCCACTGCACTCCAGCCTGGGTGAGAGTGAGACTCCGTCTGGAAAAAAAAAAAAAAAAAAAAGAAAGTGCTTCCCAGCATCCCTCTCCCACCTCAGCCCTACTTGGCTTCCTTTTGTTTCCCCTGCCTCAGCCACACCCACCGTTCCTCAACACAGGATGCATGCTCCTCTCCAGGGCCTTTGCACTGGCTGGTCCCTCTGCTGGCATTTTTGTTTTGTTTTTGTTTTTGTTTTTTATACAGGGTCTCACTCACTCTGTTACAGGCTGGAGTGCAGTGACACGATCACAGCTCATTGCAGCCTCAAATTTCCAGGCTCAAGTGGTCCTCCTACCTCAGCCTCCCTAGTAGCTGGAACTATAGGTGTATGCTACCACGCCTGGCCAATTTTTGTACTTTTTGTACAGAGTTTCATCATGTTGCCCAGGCTGGTCTTGAACTCTTTGGCTCAAGCGATCTGCCTGCCTCTGCCTCCCAAAGTGTTGGGATTATAGGCATGAGCCACCACGCATGGCCTCTGCTGGCATCCTTGTTCCCTAGATATCCACAAAGTTTGCTCCATCACCTCCTGAGGTCTCTTCAAATCTCATGTTCACTCAGTTTAGAATTTGCAACCCCTGATACACACACACACAAGCACACACACACACACACACACACACACTTCCTGTGTCCCTTCCCCACCTCAGGTTTCCCCATGTGTAATTATCATCACTCACATATATGGTGGGTATTTGTTCAGTGTCTGTCCCTCCCAGCCCCCTGATTAGAATGCCAGCTCCATGAGGGCAGAGCTTGTACCTAATTCACCGTGGCCTCCCCCATGCCTAGAACAGCGCCTGGCACCTCGCAGATGCTCAAGGAATCCTTGCTGAGTTCTCAGTGTGACTCAGGCCGAGGTGGGGACAGTCCGGGGCTTCTTAGGAAACTCCCCAGCCCCTCCCGGCCCACACAGTCAGGGGGTCTGGCAGCTGAGAGGGAACGAAGGAGTGGGACAGAAGGAAGTTGGTGCTTGCAGAGATCCCCTGACAGGGGCAGCCACTGTGGCCCTTAAGCAGGAGAGTCTTAGCAGTCACCCAGGTTTCGCTGGGGGTAGCTGGGTGGACCCAGAGTGCCAGGTCAGGACCCAGGCAGCTTTAGACCCCTGTGCGGATCCACGGTGAAGACCAGTGGCTTCATGGGGTGACCCCTGAGCTGCAACCTCCACTGCTGAACATGCCGGCTTAGCCTGGGCTCTGGCCTCAGTTTCCCTGCCTAGCACTCCAAATCCTAGGGGGCTCAGGCCCTGGCTGCCCACCTAGCTCTCCTTGGGGGCCTCTGTGCACTCCCATCCTACCTGGAAAAGTCATATGAGATCTGCTGGCTACCCTGACCTTTCAGACACTATCTGGAGACGTTTACATGTCAGCCTCACTGATCCTACCCTTCAATGCAGGCCTTTTTTTTTTTTTTTTTTTTTTGAGATGGAGTCTTGCTCTGTCACCCAGGCTGGAGTGCAGTGACAGGATCTCAGCTCACTGCAACCTCCGCCTCCTGGGTTCAAGCGATTCGCTCTGCCTCAGCCTCCTGAATAGCTGGGACTACAGGTGCCCACCACCATGCCCAGCTAATTTTTGTATTTTTAGTAGAGACAGAGTTTCACCATATTGGTCAGGCTGGTCTCGAACTCTTAACCTCAGGCGATCCATCTACCTCGGCCTCCTGAAGTGCCGGGATTACAAGTGTGAGCCACCACGTCCAACCCAATGCAGGCCTCTTAAGTGGTCACCGTCACCGCCCTATACACACCTGGGGAGGTCCCAGCACGCCTCCCTGCTGGCCTCAGCTCATCCCCACACAGCAACCAGACAATCTTTGCACCACGTGAATCTGACCATGCTACCAGCCAGATTAAAACCTTCCATGGTTGGGCTGGGCGCGGTGGCTCATGCCTATAATCCCAGCACTTTAGGAGGCTGAGGCGGGCGGATCACAAGATAAGGAGATTGAGACCATCCTGGCTAACATGGTGAAACTCTGTCTCTACTAAAAAATACAAAAAAAGTTAGCCGGGCGTGGTGGCAGGCACCTGTAGTCCCAGCTCTCAGGAGGCTGAGGCAGGAGAATGGCGTGAACCTGGGAGGCGGAGCATGCAGTGAGCCGAGATCGCGCCACTGCACTCCAGCCTGGGCAACAGAGTGATACTCCGTCTCAAAAACAAACAAACAAAAACAAACAAGCAAAAAAAAACCTTCCATGGTTCCCTACTATCCTAAGGACGGAGTCCAGACCCACCCTCACAGCACCCCAGGCCCTGTGTGTCCAGCCCCACGCCCATTTCCCACCACTGCCACCTCCACTCTGTGCTCCAGCCACACAGAATTTCTTTCACTTCCTCCCACCCGCGCTTTCTTGCCTCTGAGCCACCTCCCACCCCATGACATTTCTCTCCCCTCACTCCCCTCTACTTTGTTTGGCAGACTCCTACTCATCCTTCTGCCCTGGGTATAGACGTCTCCTCCTCCTCCAGGAAGCCCTCCCTGATCCCTAGGACTTGTTAGGCACCCCCACCCCTGTGTGTAATGGGTTGTATTTCCTTGCTGTCTCTCCACCAGACAGAGAGAGGCTGAGTCAGCTCTGGGTGCTTGAGGCCACCCATCTCAAGACCTGGCAGGGAGCAGGAACTGGGGAAGGGGGGATGGGCAGAGTCTCTGACGCCATCACCCAGCTTGTCACTGTCCAAACCAAGTTCCAAGCCGAAACGTATTTCAGTACCTCCTGGCCCTGTCTCTAATTCTTCCTCCTCTCCAGCTGCTTCCTTGGGCCTGTTGGCAGAGACAGTACAGATGCTAGGCGAATGGGAAGAGAGCACGAGGGGGTCCCATCCACGTGACTTTGGGCCCAAGGGCGGGGTGTGGGAAACAGGGAAAGGAGGACTGGATTGGGAGTCAAGCTTGCGTTTAAGTCCCATCTCTGTTTTCTCAGGCTGTGTGACCTGGGGTGAGCCGCTCCATCTCTCTGAGTCTCCACTTTCCCATCTAAAGGATCAGAACAATACCTGCCTCGCAGGGTTTTGGTGGAATCAAGTGGTAAACACTGTAGAGGTCTGTGAGCACCTGGGAGGTTAGAATTGCTGTCTGTCCAGGAGGGGTCAGGCCTGTAGCCAGCATTGGGGTCTCGCTCTGATTCAGCATCTCCCAGCTGGCTGGGGTCACACAGGGAACTGCAGGAAAGGCCCTTAGAGGCCATCAGGTCCTGCCTCCTCACTTTACCCAAGGGGAGGTAGAGACCCAGAGAGGGGCATCACTTGCCTAAAGTCACACAACAGGTGTGAATGAATATCTGCAAAGGCCCAGGACTGAAACCTGGTCCCTTCACACCATCACCTCCCTGGTTCGCCCAACCCTGAGGTAATGCGCAGAGAGGGCAACAGAGTAGTCCAGGCTCATACAGCCAGCATGGGGTAGAATTCAGCCTGAGAGTTCAAGACCAACCTGGGCAAGATGGCTAGACTCCATCTCCAAAAAATAAGATTAGCCGGGTGCAGTGGTGCACACCTGTAGTCCCAGCTACTCAGGAGGCTGAGGCAGGAGGAACCCTTGAGCCCAGGAATTCAAGGCGGCAGTGAGCTGTGATCCTGCCACTGCACTCCCTGGGTGACAAAGCAAGACCTCACCTCTTAGAAAAAAAAAAATTAGCCGGGCGTGGTGGTGGGTGCCTGTAGTCCCAGCTACTGGGGAGGCTGAGGCAGGAGAATGGCGTGAATCCGCAGATGGAGCTTGCAGTGAGCCGAGATCGCGCCACTGCACTCCAGCCTGGGTGACAGAGCGAGACTCCGTCTCAAAAAAAAAAAAAAAAAAAAAAAAGATGGCCAAGCAAGGTGGCTCACGCCTGTAATCCAGCACTTTTGGAGGCCGAGGTGGGTGGATCATGAGGTCAGGAGATTGAGACCATCCTGGCTAACACGGTGAAACCCCATCTCTACTAAAAATACAAAAAATTAGCTGGGCCTGGTGGCACACACCTGTAGTCCCAGCTACTCAGGAGGCTGAGGCAGGAGAATCGCTTAGAACCTGGGAGGCAGAGGTTGCAGTGAGCCGAGATTACGCCACTGCACTCCAGCCTGGGCGACAGAGCAAGACTCCGTCTCAAAAAAAAAAAAAATAAATAAATAAATAATAATAATAGAATTCAGGCCTGAGTCCACATGGAGCCACACACCTCCTCCCTGTGTGGCCCTGGCAGGGCGACCTCCCTGGGCCCTGTTTCCCTAGCCCTGTGAAGATGAAGCTGGACTTGCCAGTTTCCAAGGCCACCCCAGCTCTGATTCTCCAGGATTTGTGTTGGGCCCGCTAGGGATATGATTTGCAAGTTACAGCTAAGTATCCAGGCCCCCTTGCCAGCCGTTTGGGGAGCTGGCACATGCGGTGATGCTTGAGCCACCTGAGCCACACAGAAAGACCCAATGGGAGAAGGGAAGCCTCTCCCCACACAAGTTAATCAACTGCCCATTGGGTGCTGCGGCTGATACAGAACCTCAGAGGCACAGTCTGGCCTCATGCACAAGTCATTTTTCCTGAGTCCTGGATTCCTTGCTAAGTGGGAATGATCATAATAATCTTAGTGTGTAGAATATAAGAGGCTTAGGCAAGGCCAGGTGTGGTGGCTCACGCCTGTAATCCCAGCACTTTGGGAGGCAAAGGTGGGCAGATCATCTGAGGCCAGGAGTTCAAGAACAGCCTGGCCAACATGGTGAAATCCTGTCTCTACTAAAAAAAAAAAAAAAAAAAAAAAAAAAAAAAGGCAAAAATTAGCCGGGTGTGGTGGCGCACACCTATAGTCGCAGCTGCTTGGGAGGCTGAGGCTGGAGAATCGCATGAACCCGGGAGGTGGAGGTTTCAGTGAGCTGAGAACAAGCCACTGGCAACAGAGCGAGACTCCGTCAAAAAGAAAAAGAGGCGTAGGCAAGAAAGATCACCTCATCTCACCATCACCCCACTATCCACAAGCAACAGAGACACCACTAACCACACACAGCACCGATTCCCAGTGAGGCAGGCCACAGCCCCTGAGTCTTTCTCAGCACAGAACTGTTTTCTCCTGAGCTTGGACACAGCCTAGAATCCTCAACACTGCCTCCAGACCAGGCCCGAGAGATGGAACCATCAGCCATTACCTACCCTTGATAATAGCGGAAGCTGGCTGTGATTGTAAATACCCTCAGGTGCTAGGAAGGTTTTGAACCTGCTCTTCCCCCACTCCTCCATGCCCTCCTGTCCCAGCCTCAGCCCCCTCAACCGCATCCTGGATGTCAGCCGAGGCACCCACGTTTGCCCAGGAATGTCCTAGCTCAGCAAAGTCAGGCAATCACAGAGGGAAAGTCACAAGAAGGGGGAACTTTCTGGTAACCTCAGGCTTTCCGCTGCCAACCCCAGGCCAGGGGCTGCCAAGGGGCCTGGGTCCTCTGCCTTTGCCAGGCTGGCTGACCCTGGGCCTGAGAAATAGTAGCTGATCCAATCCCCTGTTCAGCACCTGAGGCAACCAAGCCACTGTTTGGTAGCAGTGGCGGACTGGAACCCAGGGCTCCTCTCTCTTCTATGCCGGCCACCACCACCTCTCCCTGGCTTCTTCCCTTGGAAGCCAGCAGAGCTGACCTCCAGGGTCTGCAGGTTCATGACGCCTTCTGGAGGCATAAGGAGAGAGGTGACTCTTGAGGGACTGACAACTGCCTTGTCCAGTCAGCAGCCACAACCCTCCAACGTCCCCCTCCCTGGCCCCACCAGTCCACTCCAGAGACGTCCTGTAGAAGGCCCACCCGCTGGCATGGGCTCCTTTCTGGCTGCTGAGCCATTCTGCTCGCTCTGTGAGGACAGAGGGAAAAAATGTGTTTTCGTAGCTCTTGGCAGCCAGCACTGCTGGAGCCTCCTCCCTGCTGGAAGGGGAGCAAGGCTAGAAGAACCAAGCACCACAGAGAAGCAACAGCCTGGGGTTCCAGCCCCAGTTCAGGCACCCTCTCACACTCGCTGTGTGGCTTCAGGTATGGCACTGCCTCTCTCTGGGCCTCAGTTTTCCCAATATGCCAAACCTCCTCTGAGCCTAACCTTTCAACAATGACTGTCTCCAGTTTAGAGTTTCAGATTCTGGCCCAGAGCTCCAAGACCACCAGCAGAATAGAGGTAGGGAAAGGAAAGCGGTGAAGGCTTCCTGTGGGTGGGGGGGGCATGAGACGTATATCAGACTATCAGACTAGCCCTCTTCTCCACCTGGCCAGCCACAGACCACTTCCTCTTTCATCTGGACCATGACCACAGCCGCCTGCTCACCAGCCTCTTGCCTTGCCCTCCGTCTCCAATCCCCATCATTGATCCTCCCCCAAGAGCTGTCAGAGGGATCACTACTGACACAAACCCACGGGCCTATCCGTGCTTGGCCCATTTCAAAACCCTGCAATGCCAGCCTCCCCGCAAGCCAACATAGTAGGGTCCTCAGGCCTCAACCATATTCCTGTCCACTCTCTCCCAGGATCATATGCTAACAAATGAATGAACAGACAGCAAATTCTACTATCCCTGAATGTTTCCCAAAGGGACAAGCGGGCAGTGCATGCCTGTGTGTGTGAGGGAGGAAGTTGCCTGAGTCCTGAAGGATCTGCTCCCTTTTGGGAGACTGCTTCAAGATTCCTCCAGCCCCTGCCCTGGCTTCCTGTTTCTCTGGGGTTCCCAGGCCTTTTTCTCCATGTGTTGTGGAGCTCTTCGAGGACAGGGATCCAGGGCTCATTCATTCAATCAGCAAACATCCAAGAAGCACCTACTATGTTCCAGGCTCTGTGCTGGGCCCTGGAGACCCTGAAGTGAATCCTGCCTTCAAGGGCTTCACAGACAACCACCACTCTGTCAGACTCAGCACACTAGTCACTTCCCCAGGGAAGCCTTCCTTGATTGCCTTGGCTAAGTCAGAGCACTGTTATGTACTTTCAAACCACAGTGACTTCTCCCTCACATCACCCATCTCAGCTGTGTTTTGCATTTACTTCTGTGGATCTTTTTTCAACTTTGTGTCCGCTGCTGAGCTGTAAGCTCCCAGAGGGCAGTCTCTGGATCTGGTCTGTTCATCTCATCCCTGGCATCTGGTCCAGGACAAGGGCCCAATGGCAGTGCAGGGCCCAGGGGTGATTCAATGGGAAGTTAAGCCTCTCAATGCTAACTTTCCATCTGGGACTGAGTCAACCAGCCACTTCCCCTCATCCCCTGACCCCAGGCCCTACTTTGGAATGTTTCCTGCCCAGCTTTGAGGGTGGGCCTGTCTGGTTCCTGTGCTCCTGGCCCCAACCCCCCTGACTCAAACCCCACCTACTCTTGGGTACCCCCAGCTCCTGGCATGGGGCTGTCAGCTCTGCTTTCTCTTCCACAATTCGCCTGGAAAATACGCTGTCTGCAGAGACTTCCAGAGCTTCCCCCTTCTACCCACCATCCTGCCATCCTGGCTGTTACCTAGTTCCAGCGGTAGATGGGAACACTGAGGGTCCTGGCTGCTGTAGCAGAGCTCACCCAGGGTTCAAAGATCCAAAGTCAAAGGATCATTGGTTCCTCACCCTAGCAAGTTCAATTGCTCCCCTCCCAGGATTCCATAGCCCGTGGGTGGGTGGAGGGGGAAGGTGGATTAAGACCAAGGAATCTCTAGCCCCCAGCCCATCCTGCAGGCAGCTACGAAAAACAGGTGCTTTCTGCAGGGCTATTGGGTGAGTGGGTGGGTGGCGGCTAGGTCAGGCCCCACCCCTCACTCATTAATCCTTCGTGCAGTCAGAGGCCTATCCCCACTGCCTGCTGACCCTGCCTGGCCCAGGGTGAGGACTCGGGGTCTGTCGGCTGGCTCAGAGCCTCAGCTAGCTTCCGGCGTCCAGCTGTAGGTCAGTCTAGTCTCACTAGTCCCACTTGTGAACTGAAACTACCAGGAGGGCGGAAACCGGCTCCGCCCCATCCTCCACGACCTAGCAGGTACAGCCTCCAGAACCTGGACTAGCTAGAAAACCTGTGGTCCTCTCCCTGCCCCGCACCTTTGCAGTCAAGGTTTTCTGGCCCTTCCTGTTCTCATGGGACTGAGGGGATGGGCAACCCTGTGGATGAACGAGAGTACCTTGGTTCTTCCCCCAGGAAGCCCCAAAATCTGGGGACAAGAACCTGGGCTCCAACTCACTTTGTTACCAGATTCACCAGGGTGCCCAGCGGGTGTGGCTCACACCCCTCACTCCCAGCTCAGCTGGGTGGGGTCTTTGATACCTTGGCCCCACCCTGTGGCTGCGGGCGCCGGCTCGGGGCGGGAGACAAACACTGGGGTCACGTGGCGGAGGCCCTGGGAAACTCCGGGGAGAGCGGGGGACGGACAGCCCTGGGTAGTAGGACTGGGGCGGCCCGGGCCAGAATTCCCAGACCCCGTGCGAAGACGCACGGGTCCTCTTCCTTCGCTCGGGTCCTTGTTCCGCGTTTACTCCGGTGGCCGGCCCAGGGCACGCCCTCTCCGAGGTACACACTGCTGGTGTACAGGCCCCAGGGAGCGCGCGCGCGGACACGCACACACAAGCACAACACACGCACACACGCCCCCCGAGGTACACAGCGCACGCACGCACCGGGCAGGATACCCAGGCCGCCCGCCAGGGAACACACGCCCGCCCGCCTGCCCTCGGAGGTAAACAAACCGCGCACGCACCGCCCGCGGGCGCCGGGCCAAGGCCTGTTCCCACCGAGTCACGTAGGAGCACAGCGCCCCCGCCCCCGCCGGGCGGACGCGGAGATTGCCAGCCTGCGCTGCCCCTTCCTCCCGGCGCCGCCGCCTACCCGCCCGCGCCCCGGGAAGGGGCCCCGTCTCCACCCCCACTCCGCCGAGATGGCCTCGGCCCCGTCCTCGCAGTCCCCGGGACGGCCGCTCCCTTCTCCCCGCCCCGAGCCGTCCGGGCGATGGAGCCCCGGGAGCCCCGACGGATCGGGCCCGGGCGCCCACCCCAGGCGCGTCCTGGGGCGCAGAAACCCTGCCGCCTTGGGGTCCCGCGCACCGTCCTCCTGGCCCCGCGTTCCTCACCCGCTTCTGGGCCCGCTTGGCCCGGCGAGCTCGCACGCGCGCGTCTCGCCGCTGTCCCGGCCGCTGTCCCGGCCCGCGCTCTGGTCAGTCCCCCCTCCGCTCTGAGCCGCAGGTCGCTCTGAACCGGGCGCCCGGGAGCGCTGCGCTGAGTTTTGTTGTGGGGCGGGCGGCGCAGGGGGCCGAGGCCGCGCGGAGTTGTAAGGCGAGCTTCCCGGAATTACTCACTCACAGGATTCCTTTCATTCATAAAAACCCAGTCATGCGGTGACGTCACCGTCCCGGCCGCCCTCCGGCCAGGAGCGGCCGCTGGGTCCCTCGGCCCCGCCCCCGTATGACCCCGCCCCCTGGAAGCCCCGCCCCCGGGGCTGCCGCGATTCTCTGCCTGGTTCCAGGGCTCGCTGGGTGCGTTCACGTGACACCTCGCGAGAGCCCCGTGGGTGTAGGTGTCATTGGCTCATTTTACAGGTAGTGGTCCTGGCCCTCTTCTTTCGACCTAGACCTTCTGCCTTAATGATCTCATCCAGTCCCGTGGCTTTAAATGACATCTATATGGCTATGAGCCCCAGGTTTGTATTTCCAGAGGGAACAGCTTCTCTGAGTTCCAGACTCATAGCCAGCTGCCCACTCTGCGCATCCAGTGGGTGTCAGATGGGGACTGCAGAGGACTGGGCCCAAAAACCGCTCCTGATCGTCAGCCCTACCTCCGCTCCCTTGCTTGCCACCCCATCTCAGCTGCTCAAGCCAAAACCTGGGAGCCTGGCTCCATCCCTCGCTCACCCTTCCTCCCCGCCTCAGGACTCAAGCTAGCGGTGTCTCCAGGTCTCCTGCATAGGACCACTTCTCACCACCTCCAGTCATGGCACCTGGTCTCGGCACCATCAGCTTACCCGGACAATGGCAGCAGCCTCCGGATATATAGGCTCCCTACTTTGCCTCCAAAGTCTTTCTACCAGCCAATGTTCTTGTCAAAACAAAGCTCAGGTTGTTTACACACCTCCTTTGGCCGCTCTCTCCTCATCCACTGCTCTTCGGCCACAGTGCCCTTCTTTCTGTCCCCCAAACATACCAAGCTCATTCCTGCGACAGGCCCTTGGCACTGGCTGTCTGGTCTTCTGTTCACTTGCCTGGCTCTTTCTCATCTTTCACGTCAGCCCGGATGTCACTGCCTCAGAGAGACCTTTCCTGACCACCCTGGTTAAAGCAGTCTTCACCTCTGAATTTTTTTTTTTTTTTTTCAGACAGGGTGTCACTCTGTCACCCAGGCTGGAGTGCAGTGGCACAATCTCAGCTCACTGCAACCTCCTTCTCCTGGACTCCAGCCATTCTCCCACCTCAGCCTCCCAAGTAGCTGGGACCATAAGCATGCACCACCATGCTAGGTTCAATTTTTTTTTTTTTTTTTTTTTTTTTGTAGAGACAGGGTTTTGCCATGTTGCCCAAACTGGTCTCAAACTCCGGGACTCAGGCAATCCACCCACGCTAGCCTCCCAAAGTGATGAGATTACAGGCGCAAGCCACCACACCCGGCCTTGAAATTTGTTCTTATATTGTCTTAATACTTCTGTAGGGTGTTTCATCATTTACATATGTGAGTGCTGGTTATTGTCTGCCTTCCCCAACCAGAATGTATGTTTCATGAAGGCAGGCCTTATTTCTTTTTCTTTTTTTTTTGAGACAGAGTCTCACTCTGTTGCCCAGAATGGGGTGCAGTGGCATAATCTTGGCTCACTGCAACCTCCGCCTCCCAGATTCAAGCAATTCAGCCCCCCAGTAGCTGGACTACAGGTGCATCACCATGCCCGGCTAGGCTGGTCTTAAACTCCTGACCTCAGGCCACTCACCTCGGCCTCCCAAAGTTTTGGGATTACAGACATGAGCCACTGCGCGTGGCCAGGCTTATCTTATTCACCACTGCCTGCCCAGTGCCTAGAATAGTGCTTGGCACATAGTAGGCCCACAGTAAATACATGTTGAAGGAATACATGACTGGAGGCTCAGAGACGTGAAAGTGACTTTCTAAATTCACTCAGCTAGGAAGTACAAGCACTGGAATTGGAATCCAGGTTTGAATGATTCCTGGCCCAGATGTTTGGGGGTACATCACAACCAGGGGAGGAGGGCCACATAAATATGAGGGGTGCATGCCGTGGTGGGAAGTCCCACCCAAAAGAGATGGCTTTGGAGGCCACATGGGGGGTGGATGTTGCTGTTCATCCCCCGCTTTCCTTTGCTCATGATGTTCCCACTGCCTGAAATTCCATCGCTCCCAGTCTCTCCTGTGAAGCCGACATCATGGCACTTACTCCCCTGTGGAGGGCATAGGACCTCTCCAAATGGGGAGGCCTCTGTGTGGCACCCTGATCACCAGCAAGGATCCCCACTTTCCTTGATGTAGCGAATTCGATTTCAGCGCCCTTGTCTTGCTTTCCTGCCTCTGTGCCTTGGTCCACCAGACACTATGGCTTCTTTCCCATCCCTCCCACAGGCCGTGGGTTTGGTATGCAGATTGGCCCACTAGTTTCCCAAGTGGTCAAATGTTGAGGCAGCTTTGTCTAGCACTTCAAAGGATCTCTAAAAACCAATCGCTCGCTCCTCTCCATGTGCATAGCTAAAAGAGCCACCTAGGGTAACTTCGGGGTACAAAAGTTCTCAATTTTAGAAACTGCACAATGGTGAGTTGTCTATTTTCTCTACCCTCCACCCCCTTTAAAAACAAAACCAAAACCAAACAAAACAAAACAGGGTCTTGCCCTGTTGCCCCGGCTGGAGTGCAGTGGCATGATCATAGCTCACCGCAGCCTTGAACTTCTGGGCTCAAGCGATCCTCTCACCTCAGCCTCCCAAGTAGTTGGGACTACAAGTGTGCATCACTGTGCCTGGATAATTTTTCTATTTTTTTGCAGAGATGTGGGTCTCACCATATTGCATAGGTTGATCTTGAACCCCTGGCCTCAAGCCTTCCTTCTGCCTCAGCCTCCCAATCTACTCCCTTTTTTATGATCTTCTCAAGAGCTGGGGCCACGCCTGGAACACTGTAGGTGCTCAGCTAGTGAGTGAATTCTCAGTGGACCTGAACAATACCCCTGGACACCAGTGCTGCCTAGATCCTTTACTCCCATCCCCAGCCTGCCAGAACAAGGGGGTCAGTGCCTCATTATCCACCCTGCAGGGACCGCTTCCCATAGACATAGCTCCCTCGCTGGTCAAGATCAAGGGCCATGGTACAATGTCCTATTTAAAAGTGGGAGCTCAGGCCAGGCATGGTGGCTCACAACTGTATTCTCAGCACTTTGGGAGACCGAGGCAGGAGAATCACTTGAGCCCAGGAGTTCAAGACCAGCCTGGGCAATATGGCGAAATCTTGTCTCTATTAAAAAAAGAAGGGGAAGAAAAAAAAAAAGAAAATGACCATCAGGCAGCCACCATAGTAATCATGGGTTGCAGCAAGAATCACCAATGGATATGAAAGCTTGATGAGAAAGTATTTACGTAGTTTCAAGTTATTTACCCACAAGATGATAATTAATTATGGAAGGAAAAATAGTAACTCTGCAGTGGAGAAATTTGGCAGACACAACCTTCGCTAAGTGATCCAAGTTAATATCACCAGTAAGGGGCAAATTGCCATGGAGTTTGTAGATGAGGTAATTATCGTATGGATGCCCAACTTCCTGACTTCAATGCTTGTCCTGTGGTCATAGAAGACAATGTGTCCTTGATTTTAGGAAATATGCACTGGGGTATTTATTTATTTTTTATTTTTTTGAGACGGAGTCTTACTCTGTCACACAGGCTGGAGTGCAATGGCGCGACCTCGGCTCACTGCAACCTCTGCCTCCTGGGTTCAAGTGATTCTCCTGCCTCAGCCTCCTGAGTAGCTGGGATTACAGGCATCCACCATCATGCCCGGCTAATTTTTGTATTTTTGTAGAGAGGGGGTTTCACCGTGTTGGCCAGGCTGGTCTTGAACTCCTGACCTCAGGTGATCCGTCCGCCTCAGCCTCCTGAAGAGCTGGGATTACAGGTGTGAGCCATGGTGCCTGGCCCACTGGAGTATTTAGAGGTAAAGGGCCTCATGTTTGCAATTTACTCTGACATGGTTCTGAAAATAATACGTATAGATGGATAGTGTTATGGGTGGAATTTCATAATGTTAAAATGTGTATGTTGAAGTCCTAATGCCTAAAAATCTCAGAATGTGACTGTATTTGGAGATAAAGTTTTAAAAGGCATAAGTAAATTAAAATATTTATGGTAGGCCCTAATCCAATCTGACCAGTGTCCTTATAAGAAAAGGAAATTTGGCCAGGCGCAGTGTAATCCCAGCACTTTGGGACGCCGAGGCAGGCAGATCACTTGAGGTCAGGAGTTTGAGACCAGCCTGGCCAACGTGCAAAACCCTGTCTCTACTTAATAAAAAAAAAAAAATTAGTCGGGAGTTGTGGCACATGCCTATCATCCCAGCTACTCAGGAGGCTGAGGCAGGAGAATCGCTTGAACCTGGGAGGCGGAGGTTGCAGTGAGCCGAGATCGCGCCATTGCACTCCAGCCTGGGCGACAGAGCGAGACTCTGTCTCAAAAAAAAAAAATTGTTTTTTGAAAGTAGGGATTCTCAAGTCAGCCTGTCGGGTTCAGATCCTGGCCCCATGCCTCATCAGCTGACCTCATCTCCACCCTCTGTAAACCGGGCTTACTAATAGTGCCTCCTTTACAGGCTGTGAAACAACATAATGTCTTTGCACTTATAAGCCTCTGGCACAGCACTTAGTATGCAATGAAAGATCAATAACATCAGGTTAGAGAGAGGAGTCCTCTACAGCAGGGGTCCCCAGACCGCAGGCCGAGGACCAGTACCGTTTGTCCGTGGCCTGTTAGGAAGCAGTGGGCTGAGTGAGCATCACCGCCTGAGCTTCGCCTCCTGTAGGATCAGCACTGGCATTAGAGTCTCAGATAAGAGTGTGAACCCTATTGTGAACTGCCCTTTTGAGGGATCCAGGCTGTGCACTCCTTGTGAGAATCTAACTACGGCCAGATATGCCTGATGACCTGAGGTGGGACAGTTTCTTTTCTTTTTTTTTTTTTTGGAGAGACAGTCTCACTCTATCCCCCAGGTTGGAGTGCAGTGGAGCCATCTTGGCTCACCGCAACCTCCACCTCTTGGGTTCAACTGATTCTCCCGCCTCAGCCTCCCCCAAGTAGCTGGGACTACAGGCATATGCCACCACGCCCGTCTAATTTTTGTATTTTTAGTAGAGACAGGGTTTTGCCATGTTGGCCAGGATGGTCTCAAACTCCTGACCTCAGGTGATCTGTCCACCTCAGCCTCCCAAAGTGCTGGGATTACAGGTGTGAGCCACCGCGCCTGGTCACTGGAACAGTTTCATCCCGAAACCATCCCCCACCCACACTCCCCACTCTCCACCCCCACCCCACCCCCATCTGTGGAAAAGTTGTCTTCTACGAAATGGTCCCTGGTCTCAAAAGCAGAGGAAATGAACAGAGTGATCAGTTCCCCGAGAGGCTGAGGGAGCACGCCCTGGGTGCTGGGTGTGGTGCTCCCGTGTATCAGGTCGCCCTCAATCCTCTCCATGTCTCAGCACTTAGGTATTATCATGGCCATGTTGCAGATGAGGAAATCGAGACCGTGGCAGGTGAGGAAACTTGCCCAGTATTGCACAGCCAGTCCCTGGCAGAGAAGGACTTGAACTCAGGCTGGTCTGACTCGAGGGCTGTGCTCTCTCCTGCTGCCCCCGCCGGAATGACTTGCTGGGTTTTGTTCCGGAGAGATTCGATATTTCACGTGGGCCACTTCCGAGTCTGACGATAATTAGAGCACACGCCATTTCTCCCCTTGGGCACCCCCGGGTGGGATCCTGGAGGAAGCTTGTGCCCTCCTCCCCTTCTTCTTCCTCTTCCTTTCCCTCTACTTTGTCAATCCTAAGGCAAACCGGGCAGGGCCTGGCAGAGGGTGACTCTTGACCAGGGCCACTTTCTGCAAATACAAGGGTCCTGAGTCTGGGCTGGAGATGTGATTGTTCAGCAGAGAGAAAAAAAGGTTTGAGCAAACTCAAACAATCGGGCCAGGTGCAGTGGCTCATGCCTGTAATCCCAGCATGTTGGGAGGCCAAGGTGGATCACTTGAGGCCAGGAGTTCGAGACTTAGCCTGGCCAACATGGTGAAACCATCATCTCTATTAAAAATTACAACAATTAGCTCAGTGTGGTGGCGTGCGCCTGTAGCCCCAGCTACTCAGGAGTTTAAGGCAGGAGAATCGCTTGAACCCAGGAGGCAGAGGTTGCAGTGAGCTGAGATCTCACCACTGCACTCTAACCGGGGCGATAGAGCAAGACTGTCTCAAAACAAAAAAAAACAAAAAAAAAACAACCAAGCAACCCCAGTACCTACTATTCCTACTATTATTGCTTTTTTTTTTCTTTTGAGACGGAGTCTTGCTCTGTCGCCCAGGCTGGAGGGCAGTGGCGCAATCTCGGCTCACTGCAAGCTCCGCCTCCCGGGTTCATGCCATTCTCCTGCCTCAGCCTCCCGAGTAGCTGGGACTACAGGCGTATTATTGTTTATGAATCACGTTTATGTGCCTAAGAGCTGTCTTCTCACAAAATTCTATGAAGTATCTGTATCATCCCCACTTTATAGATGAGGAAACTGAGGCTAGGAGGGCTGAAGCCATTTGCTAAGGGCCCTTTCATCTCCACTTCACCAGCACTGGGAGTTTTCATTGTCTAAGCTCTGCTAATTTCCTAGGCAAATGACGTTATTGTATTTAAATTTGCATTTCTCTGAATAGGAATGAGCTTGAACACATTCCCATTTGCTTGTTAACCAGTTGGGTTTTTTCTTCTTTTGTTCGTGTACTTCGCCTATTTTAGAGAATACATTTTTATGTTTGCAAACTGATATTTTAGAAACCCGAAACAGTACTGCACATACTCCATTTTTCCCCAGCCCTCCATCATTTTCCCTCTAAAACCTCCCCCCTCCGAACCCCCAGCAGCTTCAATATACCTGGAGATGCGCCAGCCTTGGTCTGAGTCCTTTTGTGCCAAGCCTGTAAAACCATCACTGGGGCACTGCTGCTCCGTGCACTTCACTCCTGCACGCCAGCTGCTCTGGCTTCTGGAGAGAAACCACCATCGCGACCACAACCACCACTGCAACAACAGCTGTGGTCACGACAAGGTCATCTTCTCCAGTCACAGCCAGATCCTCAGAGCTGCCAGGAATCCCTGGAGTACTCGCCTTTCTCCTTCATCCGCAGGCCTTCATCCTCATCTCCATCGAACCCACTCTCCGGCCACTTCCAGAGGAAGCAGAGGCCATGTGATAGGCACTGCCTCGACCCTCTGCACCTGCCCTTCCCGCTCCCTCCCGGTCCCTTCAGAGGCTGTTCTTTGTCTCGCCCCAAACCTACCTCTTCTCCTTCCAGAATCCCCATGCCCACACCCCAGTCCCCATCCCCTCCCTCTGAAGCAAATGGCTTCAGCCATCCTAGGCTCGGTTTCCTCATCTATAAAGTGGGGGTGATACAGATACTTCATAGAATTTTGTGAGATGACAGCTCTTAGGCACATCAACGTGATTCATAAACAATAATAACATAGGTACTGGGGTTGTCTGGATTTTTTTTTTTTTTTTTTTTTTTTTTTATTGAGACAGTCTCGCCCCATTGCCCAGGCTGGAGTGCAGTGGCAAAATCTCAGCTCACTGTAACATCTGCCTCCTGGGTTCAAGTGATTCTCCTGCCTCAGTCTTCTAAGTAGTTGGGGCTACAGGCACCTGCCACCACACTGGGGATGGGACTGAAATGTCTCCAAGTGGCTGTCATCTCTAGCAGCCACCCCTGAACCCTACCTTTCACTCCACCCTCACCCTAACACCCACCCTTGTTTTTTCTTCCCTTTATGGGCAAACCTCAAGTCATCCCCACTCACTGCCTCTGGGTTCTCACTGCCTTTCATTCCCAATCCCTCACAGGCTGAGGGTTGCCCTCAAGAAACCTCTGAAGGGACTCTGGCCAGGGTCCCAGTGACCTCTTTGTTACTAAATCCAGGTCCAATTTTAGCCCTAATCTGTCTTGACCTTTGACAGCATGCAATGATGTTGCAATCTCCCTTCCTTTTAATTTTTTTCCTCTTTTTTTTTTGAAATGGTGTCTTTCTTTGTCATCAAGGGTGGAGTGCAGTGTCACCATCTCGGCTCACTGCAATCTCTGCATCCTGGGTTCAAGCGATTCTCCTGCCTCAGCCTCCTGAGTAGCTGGAATTATAGGTGCCCTGCCACCACAACCAGCTAATTTTTTTTTTTTAAGACAGAGTCTCGCTCTGTCGCCCAGGCTGGAGTGCAGTGGCATGATATCGGCAAGCTCTGCTTCCTGGGTTCACACCATTCTCTTGCCTCAGCCTCCCAAGTAGCTGGGACTACAGGCCCCCACCACCACGCCCAGCTAATCTTTTGTATTTTTAGTAGAGACAGGGTTGCACTGTGTTAGCCAGGATGGTCTCGATCTCCTGACCTCATGGTCCACCCGCCTCAGCCTCCCAAAGTGCTGGGATTACAGGCGTGAGCCACTGCACCCGGCATTTTTGTATTTTTAGTAGAGACAGGGTTTGCCATGTTGGCCAGGCTGGTCTCGAACTCCTGACCTCAGGTGATCCACCCACCTCGGCCTCCCAAAGTGCTGGGATTACAGGCATGAGCTACTGTGCCCGGCCTATTTTCCCCCTCTTTTTGGAAACACTGTTTTCTCCTTGGTATTTTTGTTTTTGTTTTTGTTTTGAGACAGGGTCTCCCTCTGTTGCCCAGGCTGGAGTGCAGTAGTGCCATCACAGCTCACTGTAACCTTGAATTCGTGGGCTCAAGCCATCGTCCCGTCTCAGCCTCCCGAATAGCTGGGGTTACAGGCATGCAGCCATGTGCCTACCTCCATTTGCCTTCTAAAGCTCGGATTTCCCTCCTATCCTTTCAGCTTTCATCCCTGGTCCTCCATCTTGGCCTCTTAATTCTTAGCGAGGCTCAGAGCTTTAGCCTTTGCCCTCTTTTCTTATCGCTGGGGAACCTTATCCCTGCCTCAAGATTTCAGGTGCTACCTGATGCTGAGGACTCCCAAATCTCTATTTTGGGCTCCCAGCTGTCTCTCATGGACCAGATCTGCTTAAGCAACTGCATGGATGACATGGATTTTCCCCTGCCCTTCCCGGCACGTCTAACTCCACATTGTCTCAGTGGAGCTTAGCACCACCCTCCCCACCTAATTTCTCCAGCAGGTTGATGATGCCACCTCCTCCCCAGTCACCAGGGAGAGAAACCAGGCCATCATGCTCACCTCACCCTCTCCTTCCCTCCCACAGCGAACAAGTCACCAGGCTTCAGTGATCTCATCTCCTTAACTTCTCTCTAGCCTCTCTCTCTCTTCCCTCAGCCATGGCCTCCGTTCAAGCCACAGCATCTGGCTCCAGGACAATTGCAGCAGCCTTCTGCCTGGTCTCCCTGCCTCTAGCCTCCATGCAGAGGATAGAGAGAGCTTTCTAAAACCTAAACTTGGCCAGGCTACTGCTCCGCTCACAACCCTTCCATGGCTCCCCAGTGCTGTCAGGACAAAGTGTAAACTCTTTCCATAAGCCTCCTCGATCTGGCCTCTGCCTGCTTCCACCACCTCCTCTCGACTGCAGCCACTGTGAACTCTGTCCTCGTACCCATCATTCTCTTCTACCGCCTCGTGCTTTCAATCTTGCCAGTCCTTCTTCCTGGAACTCCCTCCCTGGCTTGTGCTTCAGTCCCCAGCTCAGATGTCACTTTATTCAGCAGGCTTCCCAGATCATCCCCAGGCTGACTGAGGTTGCTGTGTTCAAAGTAGGAAACCTACCAGTGTAGCCCTCATGATAGCACTTTCCTCTCTGACTGGGTGTTCTGTGTCTTCGTGGCTGTCTTCTCTTAAACCACGTGCTTTTTCAGGACCAGGATTACATCCTTTCATTTTTATGTCTCCAGAGTTTTGCCCGGGCCATGGCACATAGCAGAAGCATGATCAATGTTTTTCTTTCTTCTTTTCTTTTTTTTTTTTGAGGCAGAGTCCTACACTGTCACCCAGGCTGGAGTGCAGTGTCGTGATCTCGACTCACTGCAAACTCTGCCTCCCGAGTTCACGCGATTCTCATGCCTCAGCCGCCCAAGTAGCTGGGATGACAGGCGTGCATCGCCACGCCTGGTTAATTTTTTTTTTTTTTGTATTTTTTATTTTAGTAAAGATGGGGTTTCACCCTGTTGGCTAGGCTGGCCTCGAACTCCTGGCCTCAATGATTTGCCTGCCTCAGCTTCCCAAAGGACTGGGATTATAGGCATGAGCCACCATGCCCTGCCTAGGCCACCATGCCTATGCTAGGAGCATGATGAATGTTAATGGGATGAATGGAGGAGTTGTCCTTGTTCCACTGGGCCTTGTCCTAGGCTCAAGCAAGAGGGTCAGGCTGTGGCAGGAAAGGGAGGAAGGAAGAGGGTATCATTAGTTTCTAAGAACAGGGGTCCCTAACCCCTGGTCTGGGTCGATGGCCTGTTAGGAACTCAGCTGCACGGCAGGAGGTGAGCGGTGGGCAAGTGAGCGAGTGAAGCTTCATGGATATTTACAGCCACTGCTCATTGCTCACTCACATTGCCATCTGAGCTCCACTTTCTGTCAGATCAGTGGCGGCATTAGATTCTCATAGGATCTATGAGTCTATTGTGACTTTGCATGCAAAGGATCTAGGTTTTGCATTCCTTATGAGAATTTGATGATCTGTCTGCTTGATGATCTGTCACTGTCTCCCATCACCCCCAGATGGGACCATCTAGTTGCAGGAAAACCAGCTCAGGGCTCCCACTGATTCTACATTGTGATGAGTTGTATAATTGTTTCATTATGTATTACAATGTAATAATAATAGAAGTAAAGTGCACAATCAACGTAATGGACTTGGATCATTCCCAAACTATACCCCGGCTCCGCGGAAAAATTGTCTTCCACAAAACCAGTCCCTGGTGCCAAAAAGGTTGGGGACCTCGGTCCTACACGGTCCTTTGGCTCCCTGACAGTGGGGACTGTGTTTATATCACTGATTGCCCTCATGCCCTGCATAATGCTATGGTAGGGCAGCCAAAAACGGGTTGATTCTCTGGAGATCCCTGCAATTCCCCTTTATTACCATTGCATCCTGGGGGCACAGTGATTCAGCCTACTCATGAATGTGTGATTTGCAGTAGAATTTCAGGAGCCTCTGGGACATAAAAGAGGATTATCACGGCTGGGTGTGGTGGCTCACACCTGTAATACCAGGACTTTGGGAGGCCAAGGCAGGAGGATTGCTTGAGCCCAGGAGTTCAAGACTAGCTGGGGCAACATAGCAAGACCCATCTCTACAAAAATTTTTTTTAAAAATTAGCCAGGTATGGTGGTGCTCTCCTGTGGTTCCAGCTACTTGGGAGGTTGAGGTGGGAGGATTGCTTGGGCCCAGGAAATCGGGGGTGCAGTCAGCCATGTTTGAGCCACTGCACTCCAGCCTGGGTGACAGAGCAAGACTCTGTCTCAAAAAAAAAAAAAAAAAAGGTAGGGGCTGGGCACAGTGGCTCACCCCTGTAATCCCAGCACTTTGGGAGGCTGAGGTAAGCAGATAGCTTGAGGTCAGGAGTTTGAGACCAGCCTGGCCAACATGGTGAAACCCCATCTCTACTAAAAATACAAAAATTAGCTGGGCGTGGTGGTGGGCGCCTGTAATTCTAGCTACTTGGGGAGGCAGAGGCAGGAGAATCACTTGAACTCGGGAAGTGGAGGTTGCAGAGACCTGAGATTGTGCCACTGTACTCCGGCCTCAGTGATGGAGCAAGACTCTATCTTAAAAAAATAAAAATAAAAATAAATAAATAAAAAGTATTTTGGGGTGATACATTCAGACCATAGAACACGCGATGATATGGAAAAATGTATTTGCCTTTATATTCCAGTGCTTTTTCACAATAAACTATTATCTGTATATCTGAGACAAGTTTGTATTAAATTGTGAGCCCCAAGGACAAGAATAGAGATGTCTTTAGTGTCCCCACCATACTAAGAGTAAGTCCGGCCAGGCACGGTGGCTCACGCCAGTAATCCCAGCACTTTGAAGGCCAAGGTGGGTGGATCATGAGGTCAAGAGATTGAGACTATCCTGGCCAACATGGTGACAACCCGTCTCTACTAAAAATACAAAAATTAGCTGGGTGTGGTGGCGTGCGCCTGTAGTCCCAGCTGCTCAGGAGGCTGAGACAGGGGAATCTCTTGAACCCCGGAGGCAGAGGTTGCAATGAGCTGAGATCTCACCACGGCACTCCAGCCTGGCAACAGAGCAAGACTTTAAGTCAAAAAAAAAAAAAAAAAGAAAAGAGTAAGGTCATGCACATAGCAGGTATTTCATAATTAATGGCTGATAAAACAGAAATGAGGACGAGAAGCACAAGAGAAGGGACAAAGGGATTAAGAGCTTGCACACTCTGACCCTCAAGAACTCCACATTAGATTCCCCCATCGTGAGAGGCTTGGCACACACCCTGCATCTTTGCCTGAAATACCCCTGCTCAGCCTCTCCAAATCCTCATGTCCTTCGCCATCCTTCACCATCTCTCACCATCCCTCACCATCCCCCACCATCCCTCTCCATCCCTCTCAATCCCTCACCAACCCTCTCCATCCCCCACCATCCCTCACCATCCCTCTCCATCCCCCACCATCCCCCTCCATCCCTCTCCATCCCCCTCAATCCCTCACCATCCCTCACCATCCCTCACCATCCCTCTCCATCCCCCACCATCCCTCACCATCCCTCTCCATCCCCCACCATCCCTCTCCATCCCTCTCCATCCCTCTCCATCCTTCTCCATCCTTCACCATCCTTCAGGACTCAGGTTTAAGCCAGCTTCCTTGTGAAGCTCCCTGGTTCCCTGTTTCTGAGAACCAGCTTCTCCTCAGCCCACAGTCTGTCCTGTGAGCCCCTGAGCTGGGCTGAGGTCCCCCCAGAGTAGGGAAATCCTGCCTTTCTTGACCAGGCCTGGCTTTTGCCCTTGGGATGGGAACACACTGGGCTGCTGCCTCACAGCTCAAGGTCACCTCCTGAGGAGCCCACTTCCCTCCTGTGGGTATTTTACCTTACGTATTTTACTGTAATGAACCTATAGCTGTGATGATTAAATGGACTGGTGGTCAGACCATCATCTCTCACCTGGATTTCTTTTTCTTTCTTTCTTTTTTTTTTTTTTTTTTTGAGATGGCGTCTTGCTCTGTTGCCCAGGCTGGAGTACAGTGGCACTATCTCGGCTCACTGCACAAGCCCTGATGTCCTGCTCAGCAAGTCAGAAGCCATGTAATTAGCATAAGCATGCACAGCTGCCGTGTGGACTCCGCACCCTCCCATCACCTCTCCCATGGCAGCAGACGGATTTTTCCACATTGCTTCCTGGCCCCAACCTTCCAGGGCACCCACTGCTTGTGGGACAAGGTCTGCATCCTTGGCCTGGAACTCAAAACTCTTTCTTTTCTTTTTTTTTTTCTTTTATGTATATTTTTTGAGACGGAGTCTCGCTCTGTTGCCCAGGCTGGAGTGCAGTGGCATGACGTCAGCTCACTGTAACCTCCGCCTCCCGGGTTCAGGCAATTCTCGTGCCTCAGCGTCCCAAGTAGAGTAGCTGGGACTATAGGCGCCTGCCACCACGCCCAGCTAATTTTTTGTAGCTTTAGTAGATACGGGAGTTTCACCATGTTGCCCAGCTGGTCACGAACTACTGACCTCAAGTGATCTGCCTGCCTAGCCTCCCAAAGTGTTGGGATTACAGGCGTGAGCCACCGCACCAGCCCTTTTTTTCTTATTTTGAGACAGGATCTCACTAAGTCACCCAGGCTGGAGTGCAGTGGCACAATCATAGCTTACTACAACCTCCCTTCCCTTGGGAGGCTGGGTCTCAAGCAATCCTCCTGCCCCAGCCTTCTGAAGTAGCTGGGACTGCAGGCATGCACCACCATGCCTGGCTAATTTTAAAAATTTTTGTAGAGATGAGAGTCTCGCTATGTTGCCCAGGCTGGTTTTGAACTCCTGGGCTCAAGCGAGTCACCCATTTTGTGCTCCCAAAGTGCTGGGATTACGGGGAGACTCTTTCTAGATGGCCTCTGGGGACTGTTCTCCTGCTCACACACCAGGTTTCAGCAGTGCTCAACCCCTTGCAGGTCCCCAAACAATCCACACAATCTCATGGTATTGACTTTTGCTCACACAGTTCCTTCTACCTAGAATGTTCTCTTTCCTAATCCAGCCGGGAAACTCCTACTTAACCTTTGACATCCAATTTAAGATCAGAGGTGGGTAAATTTTTTTTTCTGTAAAGGGCCAGAGAGAAATATTTCAGGCTTTGTGGGCCATGAGATATCTGTCATGATTACTGAATTCTCCCACTGCAGAAAGCAGAAACGTGTGTAAACAAATGGCGTGGCTGTGTTCCAATAACACTTGTTTACAGAAACAGGTGGCAGGCAGGATAGTTTGCCCACTCCTGCTCAAGAATAATCTCACAAAGCTTCCCACAGGAAGGAGTTTAACAATGCCTTCTAGCAATGGCTTACGTATTTTACCGTAATGAACCTATAGCTGTGATGATTAAATGGACTGGTGGTCAGACCATCATCTCTCACCTGGATTTCTTTTTCTTTCTGTCTTTCTTTTTTTTTTTTTTTGAGATGGGGTCTCGCTCTGTTGCCCAGGCTGGAGTACAGTGGCACTATCTCGGCTCACTGCAGTCTTTGCTTCCCGGGTTCAGGCAATTCTCTGCCTCAGCCTCCCTAGTAGCTGGGATTACACGTGCCCGCCACCATGCCTGCCTAATTTTTGTATTTTTAGTAGAGACAGGGGTTTCACCATCTTGGCCAGGCTGGTCTTGAACTCCTGACCTCGTGATCTGCCTGCCTCAGCCTCCCAAAGTGCTGGGATTACAGGCATGAGCCACCGTGCCCGACCACGGATTTCTACAATAGCCTCCTCACTGGTCTCCCAGCCTCTGCGTTCCTTTACACTCTATTCTCACTGAACAGACATAAGCTGTTAAAGTGTAAATTCATTCCGGTCACTCCTCTGCTCAAAAACCTCTCATGGTTCCCTATTGCCCTGAGATTGAAAGCCAAAGTCTTAAAATGGTTTCCAATGTCCTACAAGTTCTACTCCCAATATCCTTTTAACCTCAACGTTATTGCCTACTGCACCGCCACTGGCTCTCTACTCCAAAACAAAGCTATAACAGCCTCTTTGCTTTTCCTCTTAAAACAAGCCAGGCGGGCTTCTGCCTGCCTCAGGGCCTTTGTTCTTGCTCCATCTGGAACACTCTTTTCCTGGTTGTCCACATAGCTCACTCCTTCGCCTCCAGCAGGTCTTTATTTAATTATCTCCCTTCTAACGCTTTTCCTGGCCCGTCTAGTTAAAACTGCAACCCTCCCGGGTCTCTCCTTCCTGTGTTTACTCCCCAGCATTCCTCACCCTCTAACTCACTATATATTCCCCCAACTTTTTGTTTTGTTTTGTTTTGTTTTGTTTTGTTTTGTTTTGAGGCAGAGTCTCCTTCTGTTGCCCAGGCTGGCGTGCAGTGGCAAGATCTTGGCTCATTGCAACCTCCGCCTTCCGGGTTCAAGCGATTCTCCTGCCTCAGCCTCCCGAGTAGCTGGGATTAGAGGTGCCAGCTGTCACGCCTAGCTAATTTTTGTATTTTTAGTAGAGACGGGGTTTCACCATGTTGGCCAGGCTGGTCTTGAACTCCTGACCTCAAGTGATCTGTCCACCTCGGCCTCCCAAAGTGCTGGGATTACAGGCATGAGCCACCATGCCCAGCCTCCTCCAACTTTTTAATTATAAAAATGTTCAGGCCAAGCATGGTGGTTCACGCCTATAATCTCAGCACTTTGGGAGGCTGAGGCAGGCAGATTGCTTGAGGCCAGGAGTTTGAGACCAGCCTAGGCAACATGGCGAAAACCAGACTCTACCGAAAAAAAAAAAAAGCATAGTGGCCTCAACCTGTAGTCCCAGCTACTCAGGACACTGAGATGGGAGGACCGCTTGAGCCCAGAAGGCAGAGACTGCAGTCAGCCAAGATCACCCCACTGCACTCCAGCCTGGGTGAGAGAGCCAGAGCCTGTCTCCAAAAAAAAAAAAGAAAAAGTTCAAGCACACAGATAATTGGAGGACTAGTGCAAATGTATTCAAATACACAAGCCCAGATCCCACAGTTAAGGTGCTTTGAATGTAAGATGCTGACATGATGACACCCTCACTCAAAGGCGTTAGCAAAACACACTCTCTGTTTCCTTCTCTATCTAGTTTATTCTCCATCTTTCCCCACCAGGATGTGAGCAGCACAAAGGCAGGAATTTTTGTCTATTTTGTTCAGTGCATGGGATTACACGTGCACCAAGAACACTGCCTGGCACATAATGAGTGCCCCTAGAGTCTGGAGAGGGAAAAGACAAGACAGGTGCTGATTCTGGTTCTGCCTCTCATTGATGCTGGCAACTGGCACTGCCTCTCATTGGCAACTCTGGGGATAATTTTCCCTTGTGGAACCTCATTCTCTTCATCTACAAAGTGGGGATGGCAGTACTACATCACAGGGCTGTTGCAAGGATTAAAAAGTAAGAGGTCGGCTGGGGGGTGGTGGCTCACACCTGTAATCCCAGCACTTTGGGAGACCGAGGCGGGTGGATCCCCTGAGGTCAGGAGTTTGAGACCAGCCTGGCCAACGTGGTGAAACCCCGTCTCTATTAGAAATACAAAAATTAGCCAAGCGTGGTAGTGCACGCCTGTAATTCCAGCTACTCGGGAGTCTGAGGCAGGAGAATCAGTTAGAACCCAGGAGGTGAAGGTTGCCGTGAGCCGAGATCGCGCCACTGTGCTCCAGCCTGGGCGACAGAGGGAGACCCTGTCTCAAAAAAAAAAAAAAAAAAAAAGTAAAAGGTGTAACATTGCACTGTTAACATGTTAGTTAGATTTCCATCTAGCTCCTTGAAGGAAAGGATTAGTCTAGTCTGACCCTCTGTGCTCTGGGCTCTTAGAGGGCAGACGCCCTCCCTAATATATGGGAGGAGCCTAGCACAGCACCTCAGAAGTTCTTTTGACTTTAACCGCTAGCAGCTCCATCTGCTAGCGCTACAGAACACACTCCCTCGTGCCTACTTGCACCATCCTTTTACTTGCTCATTCAATGCTACCTAATAATTCCCTCTGTTCCATCTTTTGATTTATCTACTCATTAAATGGTTTCCACCAGAAATACCTAGGGAAGGGATACTTAACTTCATCAGGTACTGAGATTCTGTTTTGTGAATGTCTTCTGTGGATCTTTGACTATTTCCAACAAGTGATCCAGCCTCCCTTGGCCTTTTCTGCATTTTATTATTTATTTATTTATATATTGAGATAAGGTCTTGCTCTGTCGCCCAGGCTGGAGTGCAGTGGCACGATATCGGCTCACTGCAACCTCCGCCTTCTGGGTTCAAGCAATTCTCCTGCCTCAGCCTCCTGAGTAGCTGGGACTACAGGTGCATGCCACCATGCCTGGCTAATTTTTTGTATTTTTAGTAGAGACGGGATTTCACCGTGTTAGCCAGGATGGTCTCAATCTCCTGACCTCGTGATCCACCTGTCTCGGCCTCCCAAAGTGTTGGGATTACAGGTGTGAGTCACCGCACCCGGTCTATTTATTTATTTTTTGAGACAGACAGAGTCTCACTCTGTCACCCAGGCTGGAGTGCAGTGGTGTTATCTCGGTTCACTGCAACCTCCACCTCCTGGGTTCAAGCGATTCTCCTGCCTCAGCCTCCCCAGTAGCTGGGATTACAGGCGCCTGCCACCATGCCTGGCTAATTTTTTTGTACTTTTTGTAGAGACGGGCTTTCACCATGTTGGTCAGGATGGTCTCAAACTCCTGACCTCAGGTAATCCACCCGCCTCAGCCTCCCAAAGTGTTGGGATTATAGGCATGAGCCACCGCACTTGGCCCTTGTCTGCATTTTGGATTCACCTGTGTATCTGCATTTCCAAATGTGCTTTGCAAAATCCTGAATGCAAGGGTGGGTGTTTGTTGAAGAATGGGACATCTCATGTTGCCCCTGTGGGTTTTCTCAGGAAAGATTGCTTGGCAGTGGGTGGAATGCATGGCCTTTTGCAAGGTCCTTGATAACCATCGCTCTAACTTTGCTTGTTTGGGGTGTGGAGGCAAGATATTTTCATTGAGAATTCTGAGTCTTTATCCTTTTCTCTCCACTTTAAGCTGAACTCTTTTTTTTTTTTTTGAGACATGGTCTTGCTCTGTCACCCAGGCTGGCGTGCAGGCGATCTTGGCTCACTGCATCCTCGACCCCCTGGCCTCCCCTGCACAGTAGCTGGGACCAAAGGCATGCAAGACCACACCTGGATAATTTTTATATATATTTTAAAGAGGTTTCTCCATGTTGCACAAGCTGATCTTGAACTCCTGAGCTCAAGTGATCCGCCCACCTCGGCCTCCCAAAGTGTTGGGATTACAGGCGTGAGCCAATGTGTGCAGTCAAGCTGAAACTCTTAAGCAAATTTTAAATCTTACTTTAAGGAACAATTTCCTCACCTGTAAAATGGGGACACGAGGAGATGATGGAAGTCACTTTGTAACTGGTAAAGCTCTGTACAGACATTAGTTAAGATGGTTAATTTCATTAACCTGTGAAGATTCTTAACTAAACCTTGCGCAAGTTGCATTGGCCGCCCTGTCTAGGCACTAATATCTTTAGACGGACTGAGGAGGAAACACACTTTTTTTTTTTTTTTTTGAGACAGAGTCTCGCTCGGTCACCCAGGCTGGAGTACAGTGGTGTGATCTTGGCTTACTGCAACCTCTGCCTCCCGGGTTCAAGCAATTCTCCTGCCTCAGCCTCCCGAGCAGCTAGGACTACAGACTGTGGCCAGCACACGCAGCTAATTATTTGTATTTTCTTTTTTTTTTTTTTTTTTTTTTTTTGAGACGGAGTCTCGCTCTGTCGCCCAGGCTGGAGTGCAGTGGCACGATCTCGGCTCACTGCAAGCCCCGCCTCCCGGGTTCACGCCATTCTCCTGCCTTAGCCTCTCCGAGTAGCTGGGACTACAGGCGCCCGCCACCACGCCCGGCTAATTTTTTTTTTTTATATTTTTAGTAGAGACGGGGTTTCACCGTGGTCTCGATCTCCTGACCTCGTGATCCGCCCACCTCGGCCTCCCAAAGTGCTGGGATTACAAGCGTGAGCCACCGCGCCCGGCCTATTATTTGTATTTTCAGTAGAGATGGCGTTTCACCATGTTGGTCAGGCTGGTCTCAAACTCCTGACCTCAAGTGATCCACCCGCCTCAGCCTCCCAAACTCCTGGGATTATAGGCGTGAGCCACCGCACCCGGCCTACACACTTCTTTTCACAAGAATGACACCAGCAACTATACTTCCCACGTAAATGGAGAGCAGTCTGGCAAATTCATCTAGACCTATGGTTGGGTGATTATTAGGGAAAGAAAAGGTCCAACCAAGCCAGTGGGCTGAAGAGAGGACATGACCTGCTCAGTCCGAAGCAGATGTGTGACTAAAGACTAGTCTCCTGGCTTCTCTGCAAAATACCTCATTATTGGCATTATTAACCCTAACAACTGCCATTTATTGAAATCCCACTATGTGCACGAATGGGGACTAATTTACTTCTAGATGTCACAACAATCTTGTATTACTGTGCCCACTTCCTGGATGATGGGTCTGAGGTTCACAGAGATCATTTGCCCAAGTTCCTACTGAAAGTGCTAAGGTATTTCCTGAGACTGGCTCAGGGTGTGTTGCCAGACAACAATGCACACATTTTTAGCACAATACTAAACTTAGTATATTATACTTATGTTACAAATTTAGGAGCCGGGCGTGGTGGCTCACGCCTGTAATTCCAGAACTTTGGGAGGCTGAGGCGGGCAGATCACTTGAGGTCAGCAGTTCGAGACCAGCCTGGCCAACATGGTGAAACCCCGTCTGTACTAAAAATACAAAAACTTAGCTGGGCGTAGTGGCGGGCGCCTGCAATCCCAGCTAAGCGGGAGGCTGACGCAGAAGAATCGCTTGAATCCGGGTGGCGGAGGTTGCAGTGGGCCGAGATCGTGCCACTGCACTCCAGCCTGGGCGACAGAGCGAGACTTGTCTCAAAAAAAAAAAAAAAAAAAAGACGTGGTAATTCCACTAGGGAGTTTGGCCTTCGTTGTGAAAAATAAAAAAGCTATAATCAATTTCTGTTCTATCGGAAAAAAATGTATTGGCTGTTTAGCTGAAATTCAAATGTAACTGAAGATCCCGTATTTTTTATATGCTACATCTGGCAACCCTGGCTTGAGGCTACCTGGCAAAAATCAAAACAGGTTCCTCCTTGTTATGCCCTATGCCTCTGTTGCCTTTATTTTTATCTTTACAAGCAATCATTAACAGTAACTTCAGACTCCAGGCTCTGACCGCTTTAGGAGGCAGAAGGCGGACTAGGGTGGGACTCCTGGCCCTCATCAACATGACTGCCAAGAAGCCTGGCACCTTCTGCCCCGCACAAACATGGCCGCGCCTCGCCGCCGAGGATTGGCTCCCGCCGAAAGCTCGTCCTCCCTTGGCTAAGGGAGCCCCTTCCATTGGGCAGTTAAAAAAAAAATGGCGGACCCCGCCTCCGGCCGTCCTCGGGTGCGGGGGCGGAGCCTAGAGGAGGCCTGGGACAGGGCCACCAGTGATTGGCGAAGAGCGGTGGTCAGGCCATCACGTGGCCCGAGGCTCGTTTGTTTGCGGAAGTAGGAGGAAGTAGAAGTGCTGAGTAAGCCGAGGTGAGTGACCTCGCAGGTGGGCGGGGCCTGGGGTCCCTTCCCTAACCTCCTCCGCGCTCCGGACTCCTGAGTCTCGGTCCGACCCTCCTTTGGATCTTCCTCGTGTCTCCGATTCTGAGGCATGTCCTCCATTGACCCTTATGTGACTCCCTGAGTGCCCCCACTTTCCATCGTTTCATCCCCCTGCGTCCCCAGTTCCCATCCCGAGACCGCCCGTGTCTCATCTCGAACTTGTGGACCCCAGGGACCGCAGCTTCGACCCTGAGTTCCTCCCCTGAACCCCAGTCTCCTCCGTGTGTCTCCCTCAGTATCACTAACTTCCCGAGTCAATCCGTCTCTTCTCTTTCCCCCACTCTCAGTGCCTCTTTAGGCCCCATTGGCCGTCCTCATTTTCCTTCCTGTGCTCCTCTAAGTGCTCACTTGATTCCCCACTTCACCTCCGTCTCCACCTTTCGTGGTGCCTCTACCCATTTCTCACTCCCTGCTTCTCCTGCCTTTCCTCCCTGCTTTTCCTCCCTGCCTTTCCTCTCTCACGTGCCTCCAGACCTGCCCCCGACGTGCTCCCTCCTTCCCCTCAGCCTGGCCACCCCAGAGTCTCCCACTCCCAATCGTGTGTCCACCTCCTGCTCCCACAGACGACTTGGAAGCTGGTGACAGGGAGCATGTGACTCGGGTGATCATGGGACTGGGTCAGGGGCAAGCCTGTGGGTGTGGGACAGGGAGGGCACAGGGCAAGGGGACCTGTGGCCGTATTTTTAATGGGCTACCCACATGACCCCAACGAATACCTCCCCCTAGCTTCTGGGTCTTTCTCTCACCTGCCTCTTACCCGCCCAACAGGATGTCAGGCAGGTTTGGTTTGGCAACGTTGAGGCTCCACCCTTGGGCTGAATGCATTGTTTTTGAATGCATTGTTTTTGTTACAGTCTCTGCCTGGAGTTTGGAAGCTGTTTTCTGTCCAAGTCTCAGTTTCCTCATCGGTGACAGGGGGACTGTACCTCCTGCCCTCGTAAGGCTGCCATGAGGTTCAAAATTTGAATGAGAAAATGTAGAAGGTAAAGCTTTATAACCAGTAGGGCCCTGTACGAATACATGATTTTACTGTTGGGTCATAGGCAGGATTGAAAGGAATGGAAAGGGAAACGGATTGAATGAGAAGACAAGGAGAGAAGGATGAGCAGGAGGTCCCCTGTTTTTCAGTGTATCATTTGGCAGTGTTTGTTCATCACCTCTTGTGAGTCGGGCTCTTCTGTATATGTTCTCTTCACCATTCATTCAGTCAGCGTTTATCTAACAAATATTTATGGACTGTCTGATGTTCTAGGCTACCCTTGGTGTGGCCAATGATATTCTCATTTCACATGAGAAAAAGAGGGCGAATGAGTTGCTTGAGGTCACACCAATGAGGTTGAAGCTGGAATCTGACACCAGAGCCTGTGTGATTGTCCTCATGTGTAAGGTTTGCTACTGTTGTCTCAGTGCTTAGGACACTTTTTGTTCCTTCCATGGATTACTTTCTTGTTACATGACAGACTCCCCAAAAGGGAGTTTCCCTCTTACTCAGCAGAATGACATCACTAAGAGATGCAGAAAGGAGAAATTTAAATACTGTGTATGTGTGTGTCTGCGCACATCTATTGGGTGTGTGCTGGGGGAAGTAGGTAGGCAAGGGGTAAGGGGCCGCAGTGAAGAGTGTGTTACAAGCTTCACTTTGTAGAGGGTGGCTCCCTGGGAGAATATGTTCTGTCTTTCACAGTGGATTTTGATAGGATCATGTCTTAAATGCCTCTTCTCGTTTTCGGATGGTGATTTCATCCAGTCTTATTTCTTTAAGTGCCGTCTCTATTCTGTCAGCCCACAGATTTATATCCCCGGTCCAGTCCAGACCTTTCCCTGGAATGACAGACTCAACTCTAGTTGCTTACTCAGCACCTCAAACTTAGGCTTTTCAAACTTGAAGTATTTATTGATTTATTTATTTTTTTGAGACAGAGTCTCACTCTGTCACCCAGGCTGGAATGCAATCGCGCAATCCCGGCTCACTGCAACCCCCACCTCCTGATTCTCCCGCCTCAGCCTCCCGAGTAGCTGGGATTACAAGCATGCGCCATCGTGCCCAACTAATTTTTGTATTTTTGTAGAGACAGGGTTTCACCATGTTGGCCAGGCTGGTCTCGAACTCCTGATCTCAAGTGATCCACCTGCCTTAGCCTCCCAAAATGGTGGGATTACAGGTGTGTGCCACCGCGCCAGGCCTCAAACTTAGAGTTTGAGCTCCTGTTAGTTCTGCCCTCCATCCCTGACCCCACTCTTCACCAAAACATGTCCCTCCCACTCCCTTTCTCATCTTAGGAAATAGGAGTATTATTCATTCAGTTGCTCAGGTCCAAGCTGTGAGATTATCCATGATGCCTCTCTGTTTCTTACCCCACACCCAGCCAGAGTGATCTTGTTAAAATGTTGTTTCTTTGCAGTGGCCTCTCCTCTCATGGCACACGCCTGGCCCCCTGTTGCCTCTCTGATGTCACTGGCTTCCTTGCTTTTCCTGGAACTCGCTAAACATGTTCCAGCCCCATGGCCTTTGCACACGCTCTCTTTGCCTAGGTATTCATATGACTTTCATCTCTCTCCATCAGGTATTTATTTAAGATCAATTTCTTGGTGAAGACTTCCCTCTTCACCCTATCTAAAATTTCACTCTCCACCTCAGCACTTCCTATCCCCATTCTCTGGTTTTTCTCCTCAGTAGTTAATTGGCATCTAAAACCTTTGTAAATATTTACCTGTTAATCTTCTTTATTATTAGTAGCTCTGTCTAAAATATAAGTTCCAGGATGTCAGGGATTTTGTGGGGGTTTTTTTGGTTGGTTGGTTGTTTTGGTTTTGAGACAGGGTCTCACTCTGTTGCCCAGGCTGGAGCCCAGTGGTGGGATCTCAGCTCACTGCAGCCTCCACCTCCTGGGTTCGAGTGATTCTCCCACCTCAGTCTCCCAGGGAGCTGGAATTACAGGTGCACGCCACCACACCCAGCTAATTTTTGTATTTTTTGGTAGAGATGGGGTTTCACTATGTTGGCCAGGCTGGTCTTGAACTCTTGACCTCAAGTGATCCACCCGCCTCGGCCTCCCAAAGTTCTGGGATTACTGGTGTGAGCCACTGCACCCGGCCTTGTTTTGTTTTAACAGGGTCTCACTGTCGCCCAGGCTGGATTGCAGTGGCACAATCACAGCTCACTGTAGCCTCGACCTGCTAGACTTAAGCAATCCCCCCACCTCAGCCACCTTAGTAGCTGGGACTTACAGGCATGAGAGATACCATGCCCGGGTAATTTTTAAATTTTTGTAGAGGTGAGGTCTCGCTATATTACCCAGGCTGGTCTCAAAGTCCTGAGCTTAAGTGATCCTCCTTCCTCGGCCTCCTAAAGTGCTGGGATTACAGGAGTGAACCGCTGTGCCTGACCAGTCTGTTTGTTTACAATTGTATCCTCAGCGGTTAGAACAATGCCTGCCACAGTCCATCTCAGTAAATATCTGTGGAGTGAGTCATAACATGGGCCACACTGTACCATGCTACCAGCCCAAAGATCTCTTAAAGTCACCCTTGTCTCATGTGCTTGGGAGCTCCAGTGACAGTTTCGGGGCAGTTTGCTTCCAGCTGTGGTCCAGCCAAGCCGAGTGAATGAAAGAGACGCTTTTTCCTTTTGTGAAAGGACGTTTTGCTCTGGCTCACGTGAGCAGCAGTGCATTTTGAGACGAGGGCCTTGGCTTTTGGAATCGAAGAGCCTGTTGAGCAAGCCTCGCTTAGCCACTTTCTTTCAGCTTTCTCCTGAGGGCAGTTTGAGGATTAAGAGCCTGATGCTCCGGATTCCAGCTAATCGGGTTCAGATCCTGGCAAATTGTGTAACCTGGGCCCCAGTTTCCTGTGTAATGTGGAGAGACTTGGACCTTTTCTTTCAGGTGTTTGGAGGGTTAAATGTGGCAATTCGGCCGGGCACAGTGGCTCATGCCTGTAATCCTAGCACTTTGGGAGGTGGAGGTGGGCAGATCACCTGAGGTCAGGAGTTCAAGACCAGCCTGGTTAACATGGTGAAACCCCATTTCTACTAAAAATACAAAAAATTAGCTGGGCGTGGTGGTGCGTGCCTGTAATCCCAGCTACTGTGGAGGCTGAGGCAGGAGAATCGCTTGAACCTGGGAGGCAGAGGTTGCAGTGAGCCAAGATCGTGCCACTGCATTCCAGCTTGGGCAACAAGAGTGAAACTCCGTTTCAAAAAAAGAAAAAAAAAGTGGCAATTTACCTGAAACAGTGGTGAAGCATCTGGCGCCCTGTGGGTGCTGGGCAGCAGTGGGTGCTGATGGGGTGTGAGGGGATGGGATCAAGCCCTTTCCCACTAACTTAGCAAAGAGGTTGGAGTGAGCTGGGGTCACAGGGAACATTTGCGGGGACATTTTGCCAGGAGGCTGCCTTGGAGGTCCAGAGGCTCAGATGGGAGCTGACGTGACCCCTGTGTTCATTCAGTGTTTTCTCACCCACGGATTGAGCACCTGCTGTGTGGCCAGCCCTTTGCCTAGTGCTGTTCAAGAATCAGAGGACAGAGGCAGGCAACCTCCCGCCACAACCTGCCACCCCATTTCCTCTCTTGAGGCCTTGATTTCCCCATATGCCAAACAGGGAGAATGATTGCACCTTCGTTGTTTCTTTTTTTTTTTTTTTTTTTGAGATGGAGTCTCACTCTGTCATCCAAGCTTTAGTGCAGTGGCGTGATCTCAGCTCACTACAGCCTCTGCCTCTCAGGTTCAAGGATTCTCCTGCTTCTGCCTCCCAAGTAGCTGTGATTATAGGCACCCACCACCACGCCAGGCTAATTTTTTTTGTATTTTTAGTAGAGATGGGGTTTCTTTCTCACCACGTTGGCCAGGCTGGTCTTGAACTTCTGACCTCCGGTGATCTGCCCGTCTCACCCTCCCAAAGTGCTGGGATTACAGGTGTGAGCCACCGTGCCAGGCTGCGCCTTCCCTGTTTCTTTGTGAGCTTGGAGGTGGATCACAAGTGTGAAACCCTTTGCCAACCGTGAGACGTGGTGGCCTTGTGAGAGGCCGGAGGCCGGTGTGTGGTGGCATGCTCACGTGCTGGGTGGCACAGACAGTGGGAGCTACAGGAAGGAAGTTGGGGCAGCTTGGCACTCTGAGCGGACCCTGAGTTTCCAGCCTGCTCTGTCTTGACTGGGCGGGAGGAGGGTGCTCAGGAGGGTGTCACTGCTGCCAGGTTCTGCTGCCAGGACCATCCAACAGTTGTTCCAATCATGGGACATCCTGTCGTCAGCAGCTGGGGCTCGTGAGGCCTGATTTCCACCTCGGGCAGTTCTGTGTGTGCTCCTGGAATCCCCCACGTGGCCAAGCCTGTGAGGTCTGCTTCCTGGCCCGCTGCCTGTGGGTTCCTGTCACGCACCTCTCGGGCAGCTGTCCGGCTCCTCTGCTCTCGGCTTAGTCAAGGAGGAAGCAGAAGGCTTGGAGTCTTTCCTGCTTGGACTAGGAGTGAGCTCAGCCTAAGTGCCCTGACTATATATAAAGCTGAACTTTCCACACCAAAGCCTGGGGATGGATCAGTCCGATCACTTAGGGCCGCTCCTGAAGGAGTGCAAGTGCTAGATACAGGTTCTCCCGGTGGAGGAGCGAACCCCTTGTGGGCCGTTAGCCACTGGTGGGATTTGAGCATATTTCCCTATCTGTTGTGGAGTGGAGCATGGCAGCTCAGAGTGGGTGGGAACAGTGTGTGTGGTCCCTGTTATCACCTTCAAGGGAATAAAGTGTGTCTGGGGGCTTCAGAGGTGCTGGCCCCATGGGCTTATAAGTGGCTCATTCATTCATTCTCATTCATTCATTCACCAAACATTTATTAAACACCCACTGTGAGTCAGGAACATCATGCCAGGTGCTTAGGGAAACAAATCAAAGCGGGTGGGGTGAGCAGCCCAAGTCAACAGATGCACCCCCATTCTCACATGGTGTGTGTTCCTGTGGGCTGGGCCCTGGGTGGTGTGGGGTGCTGAGGAGAAGGGGAAGGCACACCAGGCTGCAGGGCGGAGGTGCGGGTATGAATTTTTAGAGGAGATGGCACCTGAGCTGAATCTTCATGGATAAGAAGAGATTTATTCATTTGTCCTTTATGGAGCACACATTCAGGTTAAGAAAGTGGGAAGGATGGGCTAAGCCGATGGAGCGTATGTGTGGTATCCCCAGGTGCACTGAGACACGAGTTTGACGTGTTCTGGGAGGATCGATGGTGCGGCGTGGCTGGAGTAGAGGTGAGGGATGAGCTGGAGGGGTGAGTTGGGCCAGCTCTCATGGATGCTGGAGTCTGGGCTTTCCCTGGGAGGTCATGGGGCGCCACTGGCCAGGGTCAGCAGGGAGACCTGCAGCTGGATTTGAGTCGTACAGTGGGCATGGAGGGGTGTCAGGCTGGGTTGGGAACCGTGCAGGCTGGAAGGGCGCTCTGGTGCTCTGAGCATTCAGAGGGGGCAGCTGGGCCTTGAAGAACGAGCAGGGGCTCCGGCAGGTACTGTAGAGCGCATTCCAGGGAGGATGCAAGCGCAGGCCCCTTTCACTCCAGAAAAGCAGTTTTTACACAGACCTTCCAAAGGGGAGGAGAGGGAACTGCCCGGGCCTGGCAGCTGTGGCAGATAGCAACCATCAGAGGGCAAGGACTGCTCCTCTCCTGCCTCAGATCTGCCCCAGACCTGCCCAGGGTCCTTCAGGGAATTCGTAGCTGAGGAGGAACCAGATTTTTGGGACTGAGTTCTCCCTCACCACCCACTCTGAGCGACCCTCTTGTTCCCTTGTTCTCTACTGCACTTCTTCCGGGGCTTGGCTCCTCGTCGTAAGAGGAGCTTCCCTGGGCATGGTTAGGGGCGTGACTGACATAGCAGCCACTGGACAAGTGGCTCCGGGTGACCTGTGTTCACGTTGATCGCAGCACTAACCACAGCCCCTCCTTTCGACACCTTCCCCTCTCAAGCCATCCAGTCCCCGTGAAAATGCTCACTGTTCACGGGTGGGCTGAGCAAGCCCCTGATCTCTGCCTTCCCCCATGTTCTGATCTGCTTCATCTGCTGTGAAGGCCTCTCGCCATTTCCCCTGCTGGCAAACTCCTGTTCTTCCTGGAAAGTTCAGCTCAAAAGTCATCCCTTTTAGGGGGTCCTTCCCCCAGGGGACCGTGCACTTGACGAGACAGGGACTGGTCTTGGGTCTCTCTGGTGACTGTTGAATGAACCCAGGTAGTCACTTCCAGGGAACTCATCAGAGATTCTACCATTGGCTCCAATCTCCCTCTGTTCCCACTCAAGGTTTTTTGTTTCTTCATTTGTTTTTCTTTCTTTCTTTTTTTTTTTTTTTTTTTGAGACAGAGTCTCGCTCTCACCCAGGCTGGAGTGCAGTGACGTGATCTCGGCTCACTGCAAGCTCTGCCTCCCGGGTTCATGCCATTCTCCTGCCTCAGCCTCCCGAGTAGCTGGGACTACAGGCGCCTGCCACCAAGCCCAGCTAATTTTTTTTTGTATTTTTAGTAGAGACGGGGTTTCACCATGTTAGCCAGGATGGTCTCGATCTCCTGACTTTGTGATCCACCACCTCAGCCTCCCAAAGTGCTGGGATTACAGGCATGAGCCACCGTGCCCAGCCCGTTTGTTTTTCTTTTTTGGTGGACATCAACTTTAATTTGCCCTTTGTTTTGTTTTGTTTTGTTTTTGAGGCAGGGTCTTGCTCTGTCTCCCAGGCTGGAGTGCAGTGGTGCAATCTTGGCTCACTGCAGTCTCGACCTGGGCTCAAGTGATCCTTTTGCCTCAGCCTCCCGAGTAGCTGTGACCATAGGCGCACATCACCATGCCCAGCTAATTTTATTGTATATTTTGTAGAGACAGGGTTTTGCCATGTTGCCCAGGCTGGTCTCGAATTCCTGGGCTCAAGCAATCTGCCTGCCTCAGCCTCCCAAAATGCTGGGATTACAGGCACAAGCCACTGTGTCCGGCCTTAATTTGCCCTTTGAACATGTATAATTTGGGGCCTCTCCGGGCCTCAGTTTCTTGATCTCTGAGATGGGATAATAATACTTGTTCCTCCCGCCCTTCAGCTCCTCCAGGGGAGCCTCACACCAGCACACTCTCTGTCAGTCTTCCCTGCATGAACCCAGCAGGCAAGCTTGGTTTTGACAGGGGATAGGTGAGCAGAGATAAGGAAAAAGGCCAGAAATATCTGGCTTCCCTCAAAGGGGGCACCAAAACTGGTACCTGGAAATTGCCTGGCTTGGACAGGCAGAATTGTCACTGTCAACCCCCACCACCAACGTTCTTGGGTCTTTGTCTTTCTGCTTGTGGTGTTTGAGAGAGCTGCTTGACACAGCCGAGCTGCGGTCTGTGTCAGGTGACCCGGGCATCCTGGGGGTGCAGGGAGAAGCCCAGGTAAGGAGCAGGAGGGGCTAGTCATCAATGGGGAAAAGTGATTGTCTGCCCCACGGGAAGGTCAAGGGTAGGAGGCTGTGAGAAACCAGGGGGAGAGATGAAGTGAGGCATGATGGGGGTGGCTCTCACCCACCATCCCCCTCTTGCAGCTGTGCTGGGAAGAGCCTGGGCTCCAGGGTCCAAGGTGGCAGGGACAGAAGGAAGCACGTGTGAGCACTTTCTCCCTGCTGGCCGCCTTCCTGGTTGGCGATGCCGTGAGTGTTCCAGGATGTGGCCCCGTGGCTGTCATTTCCTTTCTTCCACCTAGCGATAACAATGGCCACTGTTTGTGCGCCCACGGTCGGCCTGTGTCCCAGACACCTTCCCTCCATTGCGTCATCTCGTCCTCCTGCCAACCCTGAAGGCTGGATGCCAGCCAAGCCTGTCGTTTCTGTGGCCATGCTCCTGTGGGTGTGTGGGGGGCATCCCCTAGTCCCAGGCTCTGGTAGGGGGGACACAGGCTGGGGCACTGATGAAGGGGTCTCTCTGGGGGTGTGGAATCTTTCTTTGATTTCACTGCACCCCTGGTGGCTTTCTCTCTCAACCTGAGGCTCATGGGTGCTGGATGCTCTTGACTCTCTGCCCTTCCTGGGAGCACCCCTCCATGTCCCTGCGGGCCCATCCTTGGGGGAGCTTCTCTGCGCTCTTCCAGGCCAGGCCTGAGTCCCACAGGTCCCCATCTTCCTGGCTGCAGCCCCCAGAGGCTCAGCCTACACTGCTACTTCCTTTGAAAACTATAATCGCTTTACATAGCATCTGGAAAATAAGGAAAAGAAAAAAACAAAAGCCCATAAACCCAGCACCCTCATCTACTCAATGGCATGTTTTCTGTCAGTCTATCTTGGTTTGTTTTCTATCAGGCTTTGTGTTTTCTATGCATAATATTTACTCAGTTAAATTTTTGTTTTGACAAACTTTCTGTGAGCCAAGCTCGTGGACGGAGATGAAAAGATGAGCAGCTGCCTTTGAGAAACTCAGACTCTGGGCCAGCCCAGCTGGGTGCCAGCTTTCACTGCTCCACCCACTAGCTGGGTGACCCTGGGCCTGTGACTTTACCCCTCCGTTCTTTGGTGTTCTCATATGTAAAATGAGGATAATAATAGTAACCAGTTCATAGAGTGGTTGTGCAGACAAAATGATTAATGTACGTAAAGCTTTCAGGATGGTGCCAGAAAGATGCACAAGAGTATTTGGTAGAAGGATGACGAAGCTTACAGTCTGGCAGGAGGGGCAGTTGTAACTTGCTGGGGTGTGATAGTACAGATGTGTTTAAAGTGAGGGAGAGCCCAGAGCAAGGAGAGAGAACCTGGCGTCTGGTGATGGTATATCAAGAACATTTTAGGCCAGGCACGGTGACTCACACCTGTAATCCCAGCACTTTGAGAGGCCGAGGCAGGCAGATCGCTTCAACCCGGGCGTTCGAGACCAGCCTGAACAACATGGTAAGACCCTGTCTTTATAATTTTTTTTTTTTTTTTCCTGAGACAGAGTCTTCACTCTGTCACCTAGGTTGCAGTGCAGTGGTGCTATCTTGGCTCACTGCAACCTCCACCTCCCGGGCTCAAGTGATTCTCCTGCCTCAATCTCCCAAGTAGCTGGGATTATAGGTGCCCACCACCATGCCCAGCTAATTTTTTTGCATTTTTAGTAGAGACAGAGTTTCACCATGTTGGTCAGGCTGGTCTCAAATTCCTGACCTCAAGTGATCTGCCCTCCTCAGCCTCCCAAGGTACTGAGATTACAGGCATGAGCCACCATGCCTGGCCTCTATAAAAATTGTTTTGAAGAATTTACCTAGGCCTGGTGATACACACCTGTAGTCCTAGCTACTCAGGAGGCTGAGGTGGAAGGACGTAGAGGCTGCAGTGAGCCATGATTGAGCCACTGTACTCCAGCCTGGGCAACAGAGCTAGACCCTGTTTCAAAACGACAACAACAAAAACATTTTTAAGGAGGAGGTGAGAACCATTAGAACCGAGCTTGGATTTGAAGAAGGATCAGGGCTTTCTCAGACGGAAAAGGAGAGGAAGAACATTCCAGATAGACATCATTGAGAGATGTCCCTGAGCCTTGTAACGGGACACTGCAAACTTTTCTTCAGTTGTTATAATCTTTTTTTTTTTTTTTTTTGAGACGGAGTTTCGCTCTTGTTGCCCAGGCTGGAGTGCAATGGCACGATCTCAGCTCACTGCAACCTCCACCTCCCGGGTTCAATCGATTCTCCTGCCTCAGCCTCCCGAGTAGCTGGGATTACAGGCATGCGCCACCACGCCTGGCTAATTTTTTGTATTTTTAGTAGAGACGGGGTTTCTCCATGTTGGTCAGGCTGGTCTCAAACTCCTGACCTCAGGTGATCCGCCCGAATCGGCCTCCCAAAGTGCTGGGATTACAGGCGTGAGCCACTGTGCCTGGTTGGTATAATTATTAGTATTGATCTTTTTTCCTTTTCATGTGCCTCTTAGTGGGCCCCTTGCTTTTGTCTTCCTTCTGTCCCCAGGGTTGATTCTGTGCTCAGCACATAGGCCAGGGAAGAATGTGGCTGTGACCCAGTGTCCACTCAGATGTCCTCTCTCCCCCAGGGCACCCATACTCTGTCCTTAGTGTCTTTTGTCTGGTGACATCTTGGCACAGAGGCAGAGGGCGGTCTCCATCTGATTGGCGCCTGGCTTTGGTGACAGTACCTTAGGAAGGAATGTATTTTCTGGGAACCTAGGAAATAACAAGGTATCTAATTCCATCATTAACACTGGGGACAATTTCCATGGCAGAAACTTTGACTCTGAATATGCAGCGTAAAGTTACCACCCAGACACTGCTGCTCCTGAGTCTTGAATGGCATCTTCTGCAGGGGCTCCCCCACCTGCCCCCGCGGAAGGTGCAGTTCGTTCATTTCCAAGGAGCTTGCTTTTGTGTGCTGTCTCTCAGAGCTCTTCGGGAAACCTGTGGTAGCAGGAAACAAAGGATTTAGACCAATGCCGATGATCCCGTTGCTCCGATAGAGTGTGACATGATGCTGGTCACCTTTTGGTATCTAGGAGGGGGGACATTGATTTTGCATGCGGAAGTGAAATGATCCATGCTGGCCTTTTTTTTTTTTTTGAGACAGAGTCTCACCCTGTCGCCCAGGCTGGAGTGCAGTGGCACGATCTCAGCTCACTGCAACCTCCGCCTCCCGGGTTCAAGCGATTTTCCTGCCTCAGCCTCCTGGGCAGCTGGAACTACAGGCGCCTGCCACCACATCTGGCTAATTTTTGTATTTTTAGTAGAGGCGGGATTTCACCATGTTGGCCAGGCTGGTCTCGAATTTCTGACCTCAAATGATCCGCCCGCCTCAGCCTCTCAAAGTGCTGGGATTACATGCCTGAGCCACTGTGTCTGGTCCATACTGGCCTCTTTGAGTGCTGAAAGGTTATCTCTGTAACTTATAGTGAGAACCCTCCATTTGCCCAGGGCATTACTGCCTATAATGTATGTTCACATGTGCTATCTCCTTTGGTAAATACCACACACTACAGGTGAGGAAACTGAGTCTCTGCTGGGACACTGGGTCAGGAAGCAGGCAGTTAAGGTCACCTGCACAGTGGCAGCACAGGGGGACAGCCTTCTAGGTACCCAGCCTGGCCTGAGGGTTCTGTCACTTTTACCTCCCACTCAGTGTTGTTTCTCTTTCTTTCCCCTCCTTTTCAGGTCCCTCCAGGCCCAGGATCTGGGGACAACACTGGTGGGGAGCGATCTGGGTGTCTGTGCAGGAAACCGCTGCACTGGGTGAGGTGGGCATGGGAGACTGTGCCTGGCTGACCAGAGACCTCGTTTTCTTCCAGACAGAGGGGGAAGACGGTGGGGCCTCCCCACCTGCCCCGCAGAAGATGCAGTTCTTCGGCCGCCTGGTCAATACCCTCAGTGGCGTCACCAACTTGTTCTCTAACCCATTCCGGGTGAAGGAGGTGGCTGTGGCCGACTATACCTCGAGTGACCGAGTTCGGGAGGAAGGGCAGCTGATTCTGTTCCAGAACACTCCCAACCGCACCTGGGACTGCGTCCTGGTCAACCCCAGGAACTCACAGAGTGGATTCCGGTGGGTGATGCTCAGCGGGAACATACTTCTCTGCTTTCACTCCCCCACATCTCGGATTGGAGGTCTCATTGGCCGAGAAGCAGCTTCTTTGAGTCTCTATCTGAGGGGTCTGGAGAGGGGTGGGAGAGAGGGGAGACTGTACTCTTAGACCAGAGGGAAGCGCTTCCGAGACGCCACACTTCTGGCCCGTCAGTGTCACAGCACGAGGCCGGGGATGGAAGCCTGGGTTGTTTCTGGCCTGGAGGCTCAACCTATACGGACAAAGGGAAGAAGGAAGGACAGGGAGACTGAGAGTGTCCACATCAGATAAGGCCCACAGGGAGAACCTTTAGCCCTGGCTTTTTATTTTTGGTTTTGGTTTTGTTTTTTGAGACAGTCTTGCTCTGTTGCCCAGGCTGGAGTGCAGTGGCTCAATCTCGGCTTACTGCAACCTCTGCCTCCCAGGTTCAAGCGATTCTCCTGCCTCAGCCTCCTGAGTAGCTGGGATTACAGGCACCCACTGCCACACCCAGCTGATTTTTGTATTTTTAGTAGAGATGGGGTTTCATCATATTCGCCAGTCTGGTCTCAAACTCCTGACTTCAGGTGATCTGCCCACCTTGGCCTCCCCAAAGTGCTGGGATTACAGGCGTGAGCCACCGCGCCTGGCCTAGCCCTGGCTCTTTAAGGGCATGGCCATTCTCAAGGGTCCACTCCTTGGAGAGCTGGACAGCCCCACTTTTGAGATACACGGCCCTGGGGATACCACCAACCTCCACGTACCAATAATCACCAAGTTCTGTCAGTTGTAAAATCCCTTGACAGGATTCCAGATTTTGTCTCAGCCAGCTTAAGCCCCAGTGTGGGCAGACCTCCATCCCAGGGGCATTCGGTCCTTTGCCAGCAGCTTCTTAGCTACACCTAAGCTATTCGTGGTACTTTACAGGATTTTTTTTTGTTTTCTTTTTTTTTTTTTTTTGAGACGGAGGCTCACTCTGTCACCCAGGCTGGAGTGCAGTGACGCGATCTCGGCTCATTGCAAGCTCCGCCTCCCAGGTTCATGCCATTCTGCTGCCTCAGCCTCCCAAGTAGCTGGGACTACAGGCACCCACCACAATGCCCGGCTAATATTTTGTATTTTTAGTAGAGAAGGGGTTTCACCGTGTTAGCCAGGATGGTCTCAATCTCCTGACCTCGTGATCCACCCGCCTCAGCCTCCTAAAGTGCTGGGATTACAATGTTACAGGATGTTTTTAAGTATGTTGGGTTAGCACATTCTCTGCCAACCCATAGAGGTGGGCAAGGAAGGCAGTATTCCATTTTATGTGTGAGAAAATAGCCTTGGGATGATAAGTGATTCATCCTAGATTACACAGGAAGCAGTGAAGAAACAGAATCAATGTCTTCTGGTTCGCAATCCATTTCTCTGTCTGTGCTGCTGTGTTGTTTCCATGTATGTATGTATTTATTTCTTTTTTTGAGATGGAATCTTGCTCTGTTGCCCAGGCTGGAGTGCAGTGGCATGATCTTGGCTTACAGCAACCTCTGCCTCCTGGGTTCAAGCTATTCTTCTGCCTCAGCCTCCCAAGTAGCTGGGACTACAGGTGCGTGCCACCACGCCTGGCTAATTTTTGTATTTTTAGTAGAGACAGGGTTTCACTGTGTTAGCCAGGATGGTCTTGAACTCCTGACCTCGTGATCTGCCCGCCTTGGCCTCCCAAAGTGCTAGGATTACAGGCATGAGTCACCACGCCCAGCCTTGTTTGTCTTATTTCTAAATTTTATTGATTTATTTATTTTCACTGTCATAGCTCTGGAGTCTTTTTTATCTTCTCTCCTCTAACCTGCTCCCACCTGAGCCTTTCCATTTCAGCAGATAGCATCATTGCAGCTGGCTGTGCCAGATCCAGCCATCACATCCACCTTTCCAGCCAAAGGGAGGGAGGAAGGGCAGGGTGCAGAAGGTCAATCTCCCCCTCCTCAGGGACATTTCATGGAAGTTGCACGCATTGGCCAGAACCCGGTCATATGGCCACAGCTAACTTCAAAGTACACTGGGAAGTGTTGCCTGTGTTGCAGGCAGCCACGTGCCAGTCGAGAATCAGAGGTTCTCTCCCCCTCCGTCTTGCTGCTGGCTCGCTTCTCCAGATCACAGTCATTGTGCATGTGTCTCCTGCTGCTCCGGCTGTGGCCTGCACTCCTCTCATCCTCTTCCAAGCTGCTGTCACAGTGCTGTTTCCAGCGGGCAAATCTGATTGGTCACTCCCCTGCTTAACTCCTCAAGGGCTTCCTGTTTTCTTTTCTTTTTATTTTTATTTTTTGAGATGGCGTCTCACTCTGTCACCCAGGCTGGAGTGCAGTGGCACAATGTTGGCTCACTGCAAGCCCCTCCTCCTGGGTTCACGCCATTCTCCTGCCTCAGCCTCCCAAGTAGCTGGGAATACAGGCGCACACCACCATGCCCAGCTAATTTTTTTTTGTATTTTTAGTAGAGACGGGGTTTCACCATCTACTCTTAGCCCGAATGGTCTCGATCTCCTGACCTTGTGATCTGCCTGCCTCGGCCTCCCAAAGTGCTGGGATTACAGGCGTGAGCCACCGCGCTCGGCCAACTTCCTGTTTTCTTAACACATCAGGTGCTTAATGGCTTAAAAGGGCCCAGTGTGATCAAGTTTCTGCCTCTGTGTTCTCAGCTCATGCCGCCTTGTGCTCCTGGCCTTTGCCCAGGCTCTTGCTGTGGCCTGGAATACTCCCCTTTCTTTGCCTGCCTCCCTTCCTCTTGCCCTCCCCTGACCTGCAGGCTGGATTAGGAGTTTCTGCTGGGCATCCCATGGCACCCATCCCTGCACTGGGGAGCCTGCCTTGCTGGTTGACCACAGACCTTGTGAGGGGAGGGACTGTGTCTGTTGGGTTCATGACAGTGTGCCCAGCCCCCAGCAGGTGCCTGGTGTAGATCAGGTTTGTGGAACAAATGAATGTGATATATTAATTCAGCTTTACAGTATTCACTGAGGGCTGCTGTGTGCCAGGCCCTCTGTGCCACCTGAGTGGAGGGTGGAGGACTGTTGCATTCAGGGCAGTTGAAGGAGTGAGCTGGGAAGTGGGAGGTGGAGGATGGGGACTGGGAGGCAGGGTTTGAGATTACCAAGGGTCCCCGCAGCAGTAATGCCAAGGCCTAGGCTGTGACCTGGAGTGAGGGCTGCGATGGGGTGGGGTGGGGTCGAGGCTGTGGAGGAGGGTCAGGGCACTGCCGGAGCCCTGGGGTTCTCCAGGGCCGGGGGTGGTCATTGCAGTGTTCTGCCAGCTCCTGTCAACACCCTGCAGTCTGCGGAGAGCAGGCCTGGTGCACTGGACTTCCTCTGGCCAGGGCTGAGGTTCTGCCTTCTAAACGATCCCACTCCTGTGCTGCCCTAGAGGCCTCTGGACTGTCCTGAGTACTTGACGTGTGTTAGAGTGAGCGTGGGCTGCTAGCCTTCTGCTCCAGGTGGAGGAGTTTCTGTTGTTCTTTTGCTGCTGTTGCTGCAGTGGGCTGCCAGGCTGAGCTTCTGGATAGACCTGGGGGATGGAATTAGGAGCTTCTGAATTCTTGGGTTGTATAACCTAAGGCCAGAGAGTCCCACAGCACTGCTGCTGGGCGGAGAGACTGGACCCTGCTGATACAGACGGCGACAGCAGCAGGAGCATCTGCAGTTTCCCAGCGGGTCCTGCATGCCTGGGCTTGGCACTAGTCTAGGTAGTAACTCATGTTATCCTCACGACAGTCCCACGAGGTGGGGTCATTACTGACCTATTACAGATGAGGAAACAGAGGCTTGCAGAATTGGAGATCACACAGCTGGTCAGTGTAGCGATTATTCAGACCCCGTCACCTGGCTCCAGAACCCACTCGTTTACCTTTCTTACGTCAAGGCTGCTTTGTAGTGTGGCGAGCTGAGTGGAGCTCCACCCCCCTGGGCTGGTCCTGGCCCTTCCTGCCTGGCCTATGGTGCAGGGGTCCTGGCTCTCCCCGTGTGACCCCCCAGGGGTCACTTGTAATATGCCTGTGTACGTTATGATAGCATAGATACTTCTGTTCCTGGTACAGATTAATCATTTACGGCTGGCATTGACTTGTAACAGATGACATTTGATGAAATCAGCCAGCCTCTCACTGGTATCTCAGCAGAAACAGGGCTGTACCTCCCAGGCATCCTGGGAAGGATGATAGAAGCGTGTGATCTGTGCTTCCCTACCGGGAGCTGACTTTTGAGGCTCTCTGGACTGGGACTTTGCCATAAAACTGCTTATCAGGAACCTCAGATAAGTGGAGTGCCCTGTGTCCTGGCCACGTACTCTGGGGCCAGCTCCTCCATCCATTCAGTCCGCCCAACATCCCATCTTCACCAAGCAGAGTGGAAAGCAGCAGGTCTCTGCGAGAAAAGGAGGCTCTGTCCCCAGCCTTCAGTGAGATAATGTTAGCCTTGTATTCCCTACACAGGCCTTGTCCCCGACACGGCTTCTTTGCTCTTGCTTCTCCTTCTGCTAAGAATGCTCCTCCCCGACTCCTTGGCTGGACACACGGCTCCCTGCTCTGTGGGCCTGTCCGGTTCCCACTCAGAGCCTCAGTACCCGCCATGTGGCCAAGACACAGCCCCTCTTGCCTTAGGTTGCTGTGGGTCTGTTTCCACATCTGTTTCCCCTCCAGACTGCAGGGCTCCTGAGGGACAGGGCCTGGGACCAAGTCTCCTCTGCGTTCCTGATGCCCGGTGTTATGCCACACTCTCTGTGGGTGCACGGTAAATATCTGCCGAGTGGCTAGATGTATCCATGGTTGCTAAAGGCCAAGTGTGTTGACCAGAGGGCGTGGGAAAGGCTCCCCTGGGGTGGCTGGGGTAGAGATACACCTTAAGGGGTCTAGAAGACTCCACCAGCTGGAGGGAAAGGCCCTACAGAGACAAGGCACCAGGAAAGGCCCAGAGGACAGGGGAGGGGCCCTGTGGGGAGCCTGTGGTCAGGAAGGGCCTGTGCTAGGCTTTGAAACTGGGGACTCAGGTACTGCTCTAGCTGAGGGTCCTTGGCATTTTTTTGGTCTGGGACCCCCTGAGGTCCCTGGAGAATGAGAACAGGCTCACACAGCCGCTTTCAAGAGGTTCGCAGGTCCCCTGAGGCTTAGCCGCAGACCCCTCCCACCCCAGCAGAGGCACAGCAGAGGCTTCTCCGAGTGGAGGCCAGGTGGCTTCCGTCTGGGGTTCTAGAAGGGAGGGAAGAGACACACCCCCATGTGTCCTCCAGAGCCTCAGCCTTCTCCCTGAATCTCCCCTTTACCTCCTCACTGTAACCCACACCTGGCTCTCCTTGAAGGACCCCGCTTCCCCCGCAGTCCCCTGAGAATTTTCTCTCCCAGTCCCTCTCCCACTGGGCCTGGAGGTGGGGTAGGGGCCTCCTTGCCCCCAGCCTTGAATCTTCTGTCACCCTGCAATACCACTCGCTGTTACCCTGGTGATAGGTATCTACAAGCCTGGGGTGCTCCCCCACATCCTCAAAGATATGAACCCCTGACTCAGTGTTGCCTCTGGTTCCTGACCCCTCCACATTCACACGACCACCCGCTGGCCTTTATCATCGCCAGTGGCAGCAGCTCTCCCATAAATACAAGCTTCAAGCACCCCACTTTCCAGTCTCTGCCTTCTGTCTTTCCAGCTCATTCCCTCTAGTCCTCCTCCCACACAGTGCTTCTCCCCATCGACACGGAATTGCTCCTGGCTGCTTTTCCCAGCCCCATCCCGTTCACGTGCCTCGCTTTGTACCCAACGTGGACTCCATGACCTGTCATTGTCACTCCTTCACCTACACTTCCTGCCTCCTTGCTTCTCTCTCTCTTCGTCATCCTGGCATCACCAACCCCAGAACTGCTTGACTCCAGTTCTCCACCATGGCTAGGGGAACAGACCTTTCTGCTGACTGCTCTCACTTTCTTTTTTTTTTTTTTGACACAGAGTCTCGCTGTGTTGCCCGGGCTGGAATGCAGTGGTGCACTGTCAGCTCCCTGCAACCTCCACCTCCAGGGTTCAAGCAATTCTTCCTGCCTCAGCCTCCTGAGTAGCTGGTATTACAGGCACCCGCCACCAAGCCCAGCTAATTTTTGTATTTTTTTTAGTAGAGACAGGGTTTTGCCATGTTGGCCAGGCTGGTCTTGAACTCCTGACCTCAGGTGATGTGCCTGCCTCGGCCTCCCAAAGTGCTGGGATTACAGGCATGAGCCACCCTGCCCGGCCCTATTGCTCTCACTTTGAAATCACGACATGAGCCACAGTGAGCCTATGATGTGGTTTGACATCTTTCTACATTTCTCTGTTTACCCCTCTCCCAGAAGGCATGCCTCCCTCCCTCCCCTCAGCCTGCAGCCCCTTCCCCTCCACGCTTACTCTCAGCTGATAGCCCTGCTGCTGTCTTGCTGAAAAAATAGAGACAGCCAGAGGAGAATTCCCTCCACCCCACGCACACACCTCTGTCCCCGCCTACTCCACATTCCCTGTTGTCAGCACCAATGTGTCTAGCTGAGGGTGGTCCCCCCATTCAAGGCCATCATCTCCTGTCATCTACTTCTTGACACCATTTGAACAATTATTTCCCCTCTTTCCTACATAACACTTTCCCCTTTTCTACTATATATTTTCTGCTGTGGATTGAATGTATCCCCCCGAAATCATCTGTTGAAGCCCCAATCCCCTGTGTGAGGGTACTAGGAGGTCGGGCACTATGGGGGTGATTAGGTCATGAGGATGGAGCCCTCATGAATGGGATTAGTGCCCTTATAAGAAGAGACTTGAAAGAGATGATCTGTCTCTGCCATGTGAGGACACAACAAGAAGGTAGCCATCTGCAAACCAGGAAGTGAACCCTCACCAGGAACTCGATCAGCCAGCACCTTGATCATAGACTTCCTAGCTGCTAGAACTGTGAGAAATTAAGCCTCCCAGTCTATAGTTTTCTGTTATAATGTCCTGACCTAAGTTATTTTCCATCATTATACAATGGGTTATTTTTTTCTTTAAAAAAAATTCTTTCTTGACTCTACTTTTTCCTCCAGGGACTGCTTATATTCAACTGTCTTCATTCCTCTCCTCCTATTTTCTCTCTTTAAACTTTTCAAAAATAGCAAAATATAACACATATACAGAAAATGATATACAGCTCAGTGATTTATCACAAACACCTGTGTAACCACCACTCGAATCAAGAGATAGGACATTACAGCACCCCAGAAGCCCTCCTTTTGTCCCCTCTTCCCAAAGAAGGGTAACCAATAACTTGCCTTTTATGATAAAGGCTTTTTCTTTTTTTTGAGATGGAGTCTTGCTCTGTTGCCCAGGTTGGAGTGTGGTGGCACGATCTCTGCTCACTGCAAGCTCTGCCTCCTGGGTTGATGCCATTCTCCTGCCTCAGCCTCCTGAGTAGCTGGGACTACAGGTGCCCGCCACCACACCCGGCTAATTTTTTGTATTTTAGTAGAGACGAGGTTTCACTGTGTTAGCCAGGATGGTCTCGATCTGCTGACCTCGTGATCCACCCACCTCAGCCTCCCAAAGTGCTGGGATTACAGGCGTGAGCCACTGCCCCCGGCCAAGATAAAGGCTTTTGTATCTGGCTTCTTTGTTCAGCATTTTGTTGGCGAGATTGATATGTTTTGTGTGCAGCTGTCTGTCATTTTCATTGCAGTAGAATTCCATTGTCTACTATATCACAGTTTTAGTTACTCATTCTACTACTGATGAAAATTTGGGTTATTTCTAGTTTTTTTGGTGCATACATGTGTTACATTTCTGGTAGACATATACCTAGGAGTGAACTGGCTGCATTATGGGCCATAACTTGTCTTCAACGTTAGTAAATAATACCGCCTGTCTGTTTTCCAAGCAGCAGTGAATGACACTTTCTGTTACTTCATACCTTCTGTTACTTGGTACTGTCAGATTTTAAAATTTTAGTCATTCTGTCGGGTGTCTAGTAGTATGTTATTGTGGTTTTATTTTGCATTTGCCTGATTGCAAATGAAGTTGAGCACTTTTTGATACAGTGATTAACCATTTGGATATCCTCTTCAGTGAAGTATCAGCTCAATTCTCTTGACTATTTAAAAAATAAAGTTGTTTATTTTTTTCTTACAGAGTTTTAGGAGGATTTTTTGGGTGTATGTGCAGTCCAAATACATACCTTTTGTCAGTGATAGGCGTTCAGCTGCACACACAGTGTTTTGCGTTTTTATTCTTTTAATGGTATCTATTGATAAACATGAGTTCTTAGTTTTAATGAAGTCAGATTTGTTCATCTTCTTTACGGTGTACTTTTCGTGTCTTGTTTAAGGAAGTCCTTCTCTATCTTAAAGCTTTGAGAAGCATTCCTTCTTTCTCTTATTTTCTAAAAATTGTTGAAGATCTTCCTTCCTTCCTTCCTTCCTTCCTTCCTTCCTTCCTTCCTTCCTTCCTTCCTTCTTTCCTTCCTTCCTTCCTTCCTTCCTTCCTTCCTTCCTTCCTTCCTTCCTTCCTTCCTTTCATCCATCTCCCTCTCTCACCCAGGCCAAACTTCAGTGGCATGATCATGGCTCACTGCAGCCTCAACTTCCCAGGCTCAAGTGATCCTCCTGCCTCAGCCTCCCGAGTAGCGGGGACTACAGGCATGCACCACCATGCCTGGCTAATTTTAAAAATTTTTTGTAGAGACAGGGTCTCACCATGTTACCCAGGCTGGTCTTGAACTCCTGGGCTCAAACAATCCTCCCACCTCAACCTCCCAAAGTGCTAGGATTACAGGCATGAGCCACATGTCCAGCCTGTATTATTTCTTTCTTAAATGTTTGGAAGAACTCATGGGTAAAGCCATATGACCCTGGAGTTTATTTGTGGGCAGCTTTTAAAACATGGATTCAATGTCTTTAACAAATATAGGACTATGAGATTTTCATGTCATGTCGGTTTGGTTATGTTGTGTTTTCAAGAAATTTTTCTGTTTTATCTAAGTTGTCAAATTTGTCTGCAGATCCTCTTATTTTCTTTTTAATGTATGGAGGATCTGAAGGGATGGTACTTTGTGTTTCCTCTATTTCTTGTTTGGTTTTGCTAGTGATTTGCCAATTTAAAAAATCTTTCCAAAGAACCAACTTTTGGCTTTGTTTATTTTTTGAATCCCTGAGTAGCTGGGATTACAGGTGCCCACCATCACACCCGGCTAATTTTTTGTATTTTTAGTAGAGGTGGGGTTTCACCAAATTGGCCAGGCTGGTCTCGAACTCCTGATCTCAGGTGATCCACCCACCTCAGCCTCCCAAAGTGCTGGGATTACAGGTGTGAGGCACTGTGCCTGGCAAGCCTCTTTTTAAATGGCACCAATCCCATTCATGAGGGCAGATCCCTGATGATCGAATTACCTCCTAATGGCCCCATTTCTTAATACTATCGCACTGAGAATTAAGTTTTAACATAAGAATTTTAGGAAGACACAAACATTCAGACCATGGAACATATATAAAACAGTTGTCCTACCAACTAACAGAATACACATTCTTTTCAAGCACACCTATATAAAAATTATAGACACTGACCTATGCTGGCCATAAAGCAAATATGAACAAATTTCAGATACCTGAAAAGATTTAGACTATGTCCTCCAACTACAGTGCAATTAAGCTAGAAATCAATAGCAAAAATGTAACTATAGATGAGCCCATATGTTTGAATTTTAAGCAAGATATATGTAAATTACCTATGGTTCAAAAAAGAAGTCACAGTGAAATTTAGAAAATATCTTGACCCAGCTGGGTGCAGTGGCTCACGCCTGTAATCCCAGCACTTTGGGAGGCCAAGGTGGGTGGATCACCTGAGGTTAGGAGTTCGAGACCAGCCTGGCCAACATGGAGAAACCCTGTCTCTACTAAAAATACAAAAAATTAGCTGGGCGTGGTGGTGGGCACCTGTGGTCACAGCTACTTGGGAGGCTGAGGCAGGAGAATCACTTGAACCTGAGAGGCAGAGGTTGCAGTGAGCCAAGATTGCACCACTGCACTGCAGCCTGGGCAACATGAGTGGAACTCCATCTCAAAAAAAAAAAAGAAAGAAAAAAGAAAAAGAAAGAAAAAGAAAAAAGAAAGAAAATATCTTGACCCAATGATGATGGAAATACTACCTATCAAACTTGTAGGATGAACTTCTACTTCTGGCCATGACAGAGTAGCCTGTATTTACTTGCCTTCCTATTTATATATTTATTTTTGAGATGGGGTCTCGCCCTGTCACCCAGGTTGGAGTGCAGTGGTGCAATCTCAGCTCATTGCAACCTCTGCCTCCTGGGTTCAAGCGATTCTCTTGTCTCAGCCTTCCAAGTAGCTGGGATTACAGGCGCCCATCACCACAGCCAGCTAGTTTTTTATATTTTTAGTAGAGACGGGGTTTCATCATGTTGGCCAGGCTGGTCTCGACACCTGACCTCAGGTGATCCACCTGCCCCTGCCTCCCAAAGTGCTGGGATTACAGGTGTGAGCCACTGCGCCTGGCCCTGAATGACCTTTTTAATGTGTTGTTGAATTTGATTTGCTAGTATTTTGTTGAGGAGTTTTGTGTCAATATCCATCAGGGATACTGGCCTGTAGTTTTCTTTTTTTATATGTCTTTGTCTGGTTTTGGTGTTAGGGCAATACTGGCCTCATAGAATGAGTTTGGAAGTTTTCTCTCCTCTGTTTTTCATAACAGTTTGAGTAGGGTTGGTATTAGTTTTTCTTTAAATGTTTGGTAAAATTAAGCAGTGAAGCCATTGGGTCCCAGGCTTTTCTTTGCTGGGAGACTTTTCATTACTGCTTTGATCTCATTAGTTGTTATTGGTCTATTTAGGTTTTGGATTTCTTCACGGTTCCATCTTGGTAGGTTGTGTATGCCTAGGAATTTATCCATTTCTTCTAGGGTTTTCAATTTATTGGCATATAATTGTTCATAGTAACCTCTAATAATCCTTTGAATTTCTGTAATATTGGTTGTAATATCTCTTTTTTCATTTCTGATTTTTTAATTTGGGTTTTCTCTCTTTTTTTGTTAGTCTAGCTAAAGGTTTGTTGATTTTATCTTTTCAAAAAACTTTATTTTGTTGATCTTTTGTATCATTTCAATTTCATTTATTTCTGCTATGATCTTTATTATTTCTTTTCTTCTACTAATTTTGGGTTTGGTTTGCTCTTACTTTTCTAGTTCTTTAAGAGACATCATTAGATTATTTTGAAGTTTTTCTACTTACTTGATGTAGGTGCTTATAGCTATAAACTTTCCTCTTAGTACTTCTTTCCCTGTATCTCATAGGCTTTGGTATGTTGTGTTTCCATTATCATTTGTTTCAGGACATTTTTAAATTTCCTTCTTAATTTCTTCATTGACCATTCAGGAGCATATTATTTAATTTCCATGTGTTTGTATGGTTTGCAAAATACCTTGTTTTTAATTTGTAGTTTTATTCCATTGTGATCACAGAAGATACTTGATATGATTTCAAATTTAAAAAGTAATTTGGCTGGGAGAAGTGGCTCATGCTTGTAATCCCAGTGCTTTGGGAGGCCAAGGTGGGCAGATCACAAGGTCAGGAGATCAAGACCATCCTGGCTAACACAGTGAAACCCTGTCTCTACTAAAAATACAAAAAGTTAGCCGGGCATGGTGGCAGGTGCCTGTAGTCCCAGCTATTCAGGAGGCTGAGGCAGGAGAATGGAGTGAACCCGGGAGGCGGAGCTGGTAGTGAGCTGAGATCCCGCCACTGCACTCCAGCCTGGGCAACAGAGCGAGACTCTGTCTCAAAAAAAAAAAAAAAAAAAAAAAACAATAATAATAATTTAAGACTTGTTTTGTGGCCTACCATGTGGTCTATCCTTGAGAATGATCCATATGCTGAGGAGAAGAATGTGTATTCTGCAGCTGTTGGATGAAATGTTCTGTAAATATCTAATAGGTTCATCTGATCTATGCTGCAGACTAAGGCTGGTGTTTCTTTGTTGATTTTCTGTCTGGATGATCTGTCTAATGCTGAAAGTGGAGTATTGAAGTCTCCAGCTATTATTGTGTTGAGGTCTATCTCTCTTTAGCTCAAAGAATACTTCCTTTATATATCTGGGTATTCCAGTGTTAGGTGAATATGTATTTAAAATTGTTACATTATCTTGCTGAATTGACCCTTTTATATATTGACCTTCTTTGTCTCTTTTTATATTTTTTGTCTTGAAGTCTGTTTTGCCTGATAGAAGCATAGCTATTCCTGCTCTTGTTTGGTTTCCATTTGCATGGAATATCTTTCTCCATCCCTTTACTTTCAGTCTGTGTGTGTCTTTATAGGTGAAGTGTGTTTCACGTAGGCAACAGATCACTGGGTCTTGTTTTTCTATCCATTCTGCCACTCTCTGTCTTTTGATTGGAGAGTTTAGTCCATTTATGTTCAATGTTATTATTGACAAGTAAGGACTTACTCCTGTCATTTTATTAATTGTTTTCTTGTTGCTTTGTGATCTTCTTTCCTTCCTTCCTGTTTTCCTTTTAGTGAAGGTGATTTTCTCTGGTGGTATGTTTTAATTTCTTGCTTTTTATTTTTTTGTGTGTATCTGCTGTATGTTTTTTGATTTGAGGTTAACATGAGGCTTGCAAATAATATCTTATAACCTAATATTTTAAACTGATGACACCTTAACACTGATTGCATAAACAGATAAACAAAAAAAGAGAAAACTAATAAAAACTCTACATTTTAACTTTGTCCCTCCACTTTTTAACTTATTGTACTGTTTATGTCTTGAGAAGTTGTAGTTATTATTTTTGATTGTTTCCTCTTTTAGCCTTTCTACTCAAGATATGAGTGGTCTACATACGACAGTGTTATAATATTCTATATGTTTCTGTGTACTTGCTATTACCATTAAGTTCTGTACTTTCAAGTGATTTCTTATTGCTCATTAATGTCCTTTTCTTTCAGATTGAAAAACTCCCTTTAGCATTTAGCAGTATGTGAACTGCATTTTTCAACTCCAGAATTTCTGCTTGATTCTTTTTTTTTTTTTGAGACGGAGTCTCGCTCTGTCGCCCAGGCTGGAGTGCAGTGGTGCGATCTCGACTCACTGCAAGCTCCACCTCCCGGGTTCACGCCATTCTCCTGCCTCAGCCTCCCGAGTAGCTGGGATTACAGGCGCCTGCCACCATGCCCGGCTAATTTTTTGTATTTTTAGTAGAGATGGGATTTCACCATGTTAGCCAGGATGGTCTCGATCTCCTGACCTCATGATCTGCCTGCCTTGGCCTCCCAAAGTGCTGGGATTACAGGCGTGAGTGGCCGTGCCCAGCCTGCTTGATTCTTTTAAATTATTTCAATCTCTTTGCTAAGTTTGTCTGTTAGGATTCTGAATTCCTTCTCTGTGTTATCTTGAATTTCACTGAGTTCCCTCAAAACAGCTATTTTGAATTCTCTGTCTGAAAGGTCACATATCTCTGTCTCTCCAGAATTGGCCACTGGTACCTTATTTAGTTCATTTGGTGAGGTCATGTTTTCCTGTATGGTCTTGATGCTTGTGATGTTCGTCAGTATCTGGGCATTGAAGTTAGGTATTTATTGTAGTCTTTGCAGTCTGGGCTTGTTTGTACCTGTTCTTCTTAGGGAGACTTTCCAGGTAATAAAAGGACTTGGGTATTGTGATCTAAGTTTCTGGTCACTGCAGCCATATCTGTATTAGGGAGCACCCCAAGCCTACCAATACTATGGCTCTTGCAGACTCGTAAAGGTACCACTTGGGTGGTCTTGGATAAGATCTGGAAGAATTCTCTGGATTACCAGGCAGAGGCTCTTGTTCTCTTCCCTTACTTTCTCCCCTAAAAATGGAGTCCCTCTCTCTGTGCTGGGCTGCTTGGAGCTAGGAGAGGGGTGACACAGGCACCTCTGTGGTCACTATCACTAGGACTATGCTGGCTCAGACCTGAAGCCGGCACAGCACTGGGTCTCACTCAAGGCCTACAGTCACCACTGCCTGGCTACTGCCTATGTTTGCTTAAGGCACTAGGGCTCTACAGTCAGCAGGTGGTGAAGCCAGTGAGATTATGTTCTTCCCTTCAAGGCAGCCACCCTTCAAGTTCCCCCCACCCCCATCCTGGGAAGGTCCTTAGATGCCATCTGGGAGGCAGGGCCTGCAGTCAGAAACCTTAGTAATCTCCCCAGTGCTCTATTCTGTTACAGCCTGGCTGATACCCAAGCCATAAGGCAAAGTCCTTCCTATTCTTCCCTCCCGTTTCCACAAGCAGAGAAGTCTCTCTCCATGGCCACCACTGCCCAAGCCCTGTGGCAAGTGCTGCCTGGCCACCACCAACGTTCATTCCGGGCCTAAGGGCTCTTGAATCAACTTGTGAATGCTGCCAGGCCTGGGACTCTCCCTTTAGGGTAGTGGGCTCCCCTCTGACCCAGGGAAGGTCCAGAAATGCCATCCCACAGCCAACACTTAGAATCTGGGACCCCAAGAGCCCTCTTGGTGCTCTACCGCACTGTAGCTGAGCTGGTACCTGGGCTGATTTTTGCTTTTTATGAAGGTACTTTTTTGTTTGTACAGTTGTTCAATTTGGTGTTCCTCCAGGGAGGACAATTGGTGGAGGTTTCTATTTGGGCATCTTTTTTTTTGAGACGAAGTTTTGCTCTTTCACCCAGGCTGGAGTGCAATGGCGCGATCTTGGCTCACTGCAACCTCTGCCTCCTGGGTTCAAGCAATTCTCCAGCCTCAGCCTCCCCAGTAGCTGGGATTACAGGCACCCGCCACCATGCCTGGCTAATTTTTTTTTTTTTATTAAAAAGTAAACTTTAATGTCGAAAATGCAAACTTGGGGAAGGCAGAAAGATCACACACAAGGCTGTCGCTTCATACTTGGAAGGTTGCACGGCAGCCAGGAGAGGTGCTCCTCACTTCCCAGACAGGGCGGGGGCCGGGCAGAGACGCTCCTTACTTCCCAGACGGGGCGGCGGCCAGAGAGAGGCGCTCCTCACTTGCCAGATGGGGCGGCGGCCACGTGCCTGGCTAATTTTTGTATTTTTAGTAGGGGCAGGGATTCTCCATGTTGGCCAGGCTGGTCTCAAACTCCTGACCTCAGATGATCGACGCACTTCGGCCTTCCAAAGTGCCGGGATTACAGGCGTGAGCCACCGCGCCCGGCCCTATTTGGCCATCTTGCTTTGCCTCTACCTTCATTTGATAACAGAACACCCCTATGTAACCACCACCACAATCAAGATATAAGACATTTCTGTTATTCCCCAAATTTCCTTCATGCTCCTTTCTAGTCCATGGCACCCATCCCACCCCTGGACAAACACCTATGTGCTTCCTTTTTTTTTTTTTCTCTGCAAGAGGACGTCTTCCTATACCTATGTGCTTTCCATCACTGCTGCTTTTAATCATATAGCATGTAGTCTTATGAGTCTGACTTTTTCACTTAGCATAATGCTTTTGCAATTTGTGATTGAGCGTTTTCATATGATTCTGTTTTTTCTCTCTCTTAGCTTGGAAGTTATACACTTTTTAGTAGTAACTCTCATGTTTCTATACATCCTGCTAGCGGAGACATTGACTACCTGTTTTTGTCTGTTTAGTGTTGCTATAAAGGAATACCTAAGTCTGAGTATTATACATAGAAAAGAGGTTTTATTTGTCTTGTGGCTCCTCAGGCCGTACAAGAAACATGGTGCCAGCATCTTACCAGCGTCACATGGCAAGAAAGGAAGTGAGGAAGAGAAAAGAAGTTGTTAACCGGTTGTTAAAAAGTGCCAGGCCTGGGCTGGGCACGGTAGCTCATGCCTGTAATCCCAGCGCTTTGGGAGGCCAAGGCGGGTGGATCACCTGAGGTCAGGAGTTTGAGACCAGCCTGACCAACATGGAGAAACCCTGTGTCTACTAAAAAAATACAAAAAAATTAGCTGGGCATGGTGGTGCATGCCTGTAATCCCAGCTACTCGGGAGGCTGAGGCAGGAGAATTGCTTGAATCCAGGAGGCGGAGGTTGCAGTGAGCTGAGGTCACCTGGGCGACAAGAGCGAAACTCTGTCTCAAAGGAAAAAAAAAGCACCAGGCTCTTTTTAACAACCAGTTCTTACAGGAACTAATACAGTGAAAACTCACTCACCCCCACCCCACTGGGAGGGCACTAATTCATTCATGAGGGATCCACCCCTATGACCCAAACACCTCCCATTAGCCCCCCACCTCCAACATTGGGGTCAAAATTTAACATGAGGTTTGGAGGGCAGACATCCAAATTATAGCACTACCTTTGTTCCAGGCTACCTTCAAAGGATGTTTATACAGCAAACAGCCTTGAAAAATAGAGTTAGGGTCCCCTTGTAGAGCACAGGGTAAGTTTGCTTACTTTTCAGCATAATCAAGATTGTATCTTCTTCTGGAGCAAAACTTCGACAACAGCAAGTGGGGCAAAGTCTGAAACCTTTTGCACATCTTGACAGAACCTTAGAGATTACAAGATATATCTTTGCCTTACTCAAGGTCCATTAGTATCTTCCAGAACAATAAGTTGGTCCTAGAATGCTTTAGCTATATATTCCCTTCCAGGCTTCGATGCCGTGTGCTGTTGTTTTATTTAGTTTTTATTTTAAACCCAACAAGATGCTATACCATCAATACTTATTTAGATCCCCCCACATATTTAACTTGCCATGGTGCTTCATTCTTTCATGCCTCTTTAAGCATCCATCTAGGACCGTGTTCATTCCACATGAAAAGAAAGCTTTTGGCCCAGCACGATGGCTCACATCTGTAATCCCAGCACTTTGGGAAGCTGAGGCAGGAGGATCGCTTGAGCCCAGGATTTCCAGACCAGCCTGGGCTACGTGGCAAAACCCTGTCTCTACTGAAAATACAAAAAATTAGCCAGGTGTGGTGGTGCACGCCTGTAGTCCCAGCTACTCGGGAGGCTGAGGTGGAAGGATTACTTAAACCTGGGAGGTTGAGGCTGCAGTGAGCAGTGATTGCACCACTCACCGCACTCCAGCCTGGGTAACAGGAGTGACACCTTGTCTCCAAAAAAAAAAAAAAAAAAAAAACAAGGAAAGAAAAAGCTTTTGTATTTCCTTTTGTGTAGGTCTGCTAATGACAAAGTCTCTGGGTTTTTTGTTTGACTAGAGAAATGTTTTAATTTTAACTTTATTCTTGAAGGTTTTGTTTTTGTTTTCATTTTGTTTTGTGTGCCAAGTACAGAATTCTCATTGGCATTTATTTATTTATTTATTTAGAGACAGAGTCTTGCTCTGTGGCCCAGGCTAGAGTACGGTGGCACAATCTCTGCCTCCCAGGTTCAAGCGATTCTCCTCCCTCAGCCTCCTGAGTAGCTGGAGCTACAGGCATGCGCCACTACACCTGACTAATTTTTGTATTTTTAGTAGAGACGGGGTTTCACCGTGTTGCCCAGGCTGATCTCAAAACTCCTGAGCTCAAGTGATTTGCCTGCCTTGGCCTCCCAAAGTGCTGAGATTATAGGCATGAGCCACCGTGCCTGGCCAGCATTTATTTTCTTTTTAGCTCTTTAAGGAAGTCATTCCATTATCTCTGGCTACCATTGTTGAGAAGCCAGCTGTCATTCTAATGGTTGCCCTTTGGAGATAACTTTTTTTCCTCTGCTATTTTAAATATTTCCTCCTTGTATTTTATTTTCAACAGGTATAATATGGCACATATATCAGCAATTGCTATGTTACATACAATACATATTGTGCAACATATGTGTCATCATCAGTTATTGCTGTGTAACAAACTACTCCAGAACACAGTGGCTTATAAAAGGAATCATTTATTTAGTCCATAAATCTGCAATTTGAGCAGAGCTCAGTGGGAAAGCCTCAGCTCTACTTTATATGGAACCATGTAAGGTAACTTGCAACTGGCAAGTTGGTGCTGGCTGTTGGCTGGGAGTTCATTCAGGGCTCAGGGCCCAGGACCAAGAGTCCTCACCATGGGTTGCTTCAGCCTCCTTGAGGCATGATGGCTGGGCCCGAAGAGAAGAGAAATAGAAACTTCCAGTCTCTTAAGGCATTGGTCTGGAAACTGGGACAGCATCACTTCTGCCATATTCTGTTGGTAACGCAGTTACATCACCAGATTAAAGGGTAAAGAGGTACAAATTCCCACTGCTCAGTGCAAGAAATATCAGTGATTTAGGGGGCTGTGTTTTAAAACCCCTACAAGGTGCTAAGTGTGGATTTCTGGGGCTTTCTTGTTTTTGTTTTTTTCTATGTGTTTTTTTGGTGGTGGGGTCAGGGAGGGCTTATAGGGTATGTTAAGTCAGCAGAATAATTTTATTTATTTATTTATTTATTTGGAGATGGAGTTTCACTCTTTTGCCTAAGCTGGAGTAAAGTGGCGTGATCTCGGCTCACTGCAACCTCCGCCCCACTGGTTCAAGCGATTCTCCTGCCTTCGCCTCCCAACTAGCTGGGATTATAGGCACCCATCACCACGCCCGGCTAATTTTTGTATTTTTAGTAGACATGGGGTTTCGCCATGGCTAGTCTGGAATTCCTGACCTCAGGTGATCCACCCACCTTGGCCTCCCAAAGTGGTGGGATTACAGGTATGAGCCACTGTGCCTGACCTATAATGTTTTTTAAAAATCAGTTTTGGAAAGTTTGCAGACATTAACTCTTCACATGTGGCTTCCATTTGATTCTTTTTCTACTCTGCCTCTGATCCTCCACTTGTATGTGTATGCTAGATCTTTTATTAGATAGTCTATGTCTCTTATGTACTCTACTATATTTTGTATTCTTTTGTCTCTCCATGCGTTATTCTGTTTACTCTTTCCTGATTATGTTTTTTAATTCTGTACTTTCCATTTGATCCTTTTTTGATCATTCAAAACTCTTTGCCAAAATTCTAAATTTCCTTTTTTAACCTCTTGAATGTTATCACAGTTACTTTAAAGTCTATTTTGGATAACTTAAATATTTACAGCTCCCTCACTTACAGATATGTTTCTTTTGTATATTGTTTCTGTTGGTTTTCTTTCACATCTTATCTCCATATATGTCTGGTGGGTTTTGATTATGTGTTGGTCATTGTATTTGCAAGTATGCTTGTAGAAATAATCTGGAGTGGCCGGGCGCGGTGGCTCACATCTGTAATCCCAGCACTTTGGGAGGCTGAGGCAGGTGGATCACGAGATCAGGAGATCAAGACCATCCTGGCTAACACAGTGAAACCCTGTCTCTACTAAAAATACAAAAAATTAGCTGAGCGTGGTGGCAGGTTCCTGTAATCCCAGCTACTCGGGAGGCTGAGGCAGGAGAATCGCTTGAACCAGGAGGCAGAGGTTGCAGTGAGCCAAGATTGCGCCACTGCACCCCAGCCTGGGCAACAGAGCGAGACTCCATCTAAAAAAAAAAAAAAAGAAATAATCTAGAGTCTAGTTTGATGTTTCCTTATAAAGAATGAATTTATTTTTGCTTCTCCCAGGTACCTGGGAACACTCGCAACTAGCATAACCTCAGTCTAGTTTCTGGAACTGAAATTACTTGAGGCTGAACTGTGGTCCCTGTGAGAGCATGTCTGTGTATGGCTCACCCTTATTCCTAGGCTATGTAGTTCTTTAGGACCCTAACCCAAAGTAAGAGATGTTCATCAGGGCTCTCTTGGCAGACCCCTGGGCTCTAATCCCTGTGTCCTGAGCCCCACGAGGCTATTACTGGTGCTGATCAATCCCCCCATCCTCTCCAGTAGCAGCCACCTGAACACTGAGCTCAATTCCTGGGTTTCCATCATTTCTTCCAGCCTGGTGAGTCATCAGTGTCTTTGAAGGTATGCAGTGCCTGCCAGCAGATGTTTTTTAATAATTTGTCCAGCATTTCTGGCTGTCCTCAGTAGGTGGTCTGTTTCACATTCCCTAGTCTGCTGTTAATGGTAAGTGGAAGTTCTGAGAGAGAATCATCGTTCCCATCAGCATTCAAATGCCTGATTACACTTTCCCCATTCGCTACCCCTTCCTTTATTTGCTCCTGTCCACGGCAAAACTCCTCAAAAATATCTATCTTTGCAATCATCAGATTCTCACATCCTGTCCTTAAACCCACTTTAATCAGGCCTTGGTTCCCACCATTCCACTAAAAGTATTGTTGTCAAGGTCGTGCATGCCTCCATGATGCTAATTCCAGTGAAGAGTTTTCAGTTGTCATTCTCTGACATATCGGCAACACTTGATGTGGAGTGCCCTGATGTTGAGAGGCTGGTGAGATGAAGGAAAAACCCGGCCAAGGGCAATGAGGAATGGCTTCCTTCCACCTCCTCCTTCCCTACCTTTGTTGTGGTTTTTGTTGTTTCTATAACACTGATTACTGTATAGTTTATTTAATGTACTTCCTTATTCTATGTTTTTACTTTAGTCATTTTGTTGATCTCCTCCATAATAACATAGGCTCGGGCCAAGCGCAGTGGCTAACGCCTGTAATCCAGCACTTTGGGAGACCAAGATGGGTGGATCACTTGAGGTCAGGAGTTCGAAACCAGCCTGGCCAACATGGCGAAACCCTGTCCCTACTAAAAATACAAAAATTAGCTGGGCGTGGTAGCACACTCCTGTAATCCCAGCTACTAGGGAGGCTGAGGCAAGAGAATTGCAGGAGAATCACTTGAACCCAGGGGGCGGAGGTTGCAGTGAGCTGAGATCGTGCCACTGCACTCCAGCCTGGGTGACAGAGTGAGACTCTGTCTCAAAAAAAAAAAAAAAAAAAAATAGGCTTCAGGAGGGCAGAGCATTTTATGCAATTGTTCATTAATTGACCCCTCCGTTTGGCACAGATCACATGCCCAGTAGTTAACTGTTAATCGACGCACTCTCTGTGGGACAACAGGCTGGTCCCGTTGAGCCAACACTCTCTGGGCACTGCCTTCACTAGACTCTGGCTGGCTGCTGCACTTGTAGAGGTATGCAAGACAAAACCTTCTGGTATGTTAAAAGCCCTGGTCAGAACTTTAACCATCACTGACATGTAATGGTTATGGTTTTGAAAGTGCTTTTATAGTGCTTTTTCATCTGTCCTCACAGAACCTCTGGGAAGTAGGTAGGACAGGTACAGTTAGTCTTATGTTTCAAATGGGGCTCAGAGAGGGAAAAGGATTTCCCAAGATCACACAGCACCTTAGTAGCAAAACTTGGACTCAACCTCAACATTTAAAAATGAACAAAGCTGGCTGGGCACGGTGGCTCATGCCTGTAATCCCAGCACTTTGGGAGGCCCAGGCAGGCAGGTCACCTGAGGCCAGGAGTTTAAGATCAGCCTGGCCAACATGATGAAACCCTGTCTTTTCTAAAAATACAAAAAATTAGCCAGGCGTGGTAGCGGGTGCCTGTAATCCCAGCTACTTGGGAGGCTGAGGCAAGAGAATCACTTGAACCTGGGCGATGGAGGCTGCAGTGAGCCGAGATCGTGCCATTGTACTCCAACCTGGGCAACAAGAGCAAAACTCCATCAAAAAAAAAAAAAAGAGAGAAAAATTTCCCTTTTTTTATATCTCATTTTAATGGCTGCATAATAGTATATTACATAGTTATACCATAATTTATATAATATTTTGTTGCTGTATATTTAGGTTAAAGAATACTTACTTAGTTCCTACTGTGAACAGGTGCCAAGTACTCGAGGCTGGGGCTCTCAGATGTGGCAATCAAATTAGAAAGTGGATGTGGCAGGGCTGTGGTAAAATAAAATATAAAAGTAATAAATGATATTACCAAAGAAAAGTTTTTCAGAATAAAAGAAAATCTAGACAAGCATAGTGGCTCACACCTGTAATCCCAGTACTTTTGGAGGCTGAGGCAGGAGGAACACTTGAGGCCAGGAGTTCAAGACCAGCCTGGGCAACATAGCAAGACCCCCTGTCTACAAAAAGAAAAAAAATTAGGCCAGGTGCAGTGGCTCACGGTGGCTCGTGCCTGAAATCCTAGCACTTTGAGAGGCTGAGGGGGGCGGACTGCCTGAGCTCAGGAGTTCGAAACCATCCTGGGCAACATGGCCAAACCCCATCTCTACTAAAAACACAAAAAATTAGCCAGGTGTGACGGCATACACCTTTAATCCCAGCTACTCTGGAGGCTGAGGTAGGAGAATTGCTTGAACCTGGGAGGCGAAGGTCGCAGTGAGGTGAGATTATAACACTGCACTCCAGCCTGGGTGACAAAACGAGACTGTGTCTCCAAAAAAAAAAAAAAAAATTAGCTGGGCATGGTGGTGCATGCCTGTAATCCCAGCTACTCAGGAACTAAGGTAGGAGGATCCCTTCAGCCCAGGAATTCGAAGATGCAGTGAGTCATGATCACACCACCGCACCCCAGCTTGGGTTACAGAGCAAGACCTTGTCTCTAAAAAACAAAGAAAGTCTAACCTAAACACCATTATGTCATTTACATGTGTATAGATGTGTGTGTGTGTGTGTGTGTGTGTGTGTGTGTGTGTGTGTGTGTGTGTGTGTGTGTTGGGTTACAGAGCAAGACCTTGTCTCTAAAAAACAAAGAAAGTCTAACCTGAACACTATTATGTCATTTACATGTGTATACGTGTGTGTGTGTGTGTGTGTGCGCTTGGGAGGGGAGTCAGGCTGGAGCAGGCCAGGCCACAGTCTGGGGGCCTTCTGATTCCAGCAGGGATGTGGCCGAGGGTCTTGCCTGACTCATTTCCGGGTCTTGCTCCTCTGTCCTGGCTCTACAGACTCTTCCAGCTGGAGTTGGAGGCTGACGCCCTGGTGAATTTCCGGCAGTATTCTTCCCAGCTGCTACCCTTCTATGAGAGCTCCCCTCAGGTCCTGCACACTGAGGTCCTGCAGCACCTGACCGACCTCATCCGTAACCACCCCAGCTGGTCAGTGGCCCACCTGGCCGTGGAGCTAGGGATCCGCGAGTGCTTCCATCACAGCCGTATCATCAGGTGAGCAAGGGAACAAGACCATTTGGACAACGTGTGTGTACCTGCTTGTGTGGGCAGTGGGGGCCGCAGGCCTCGGTTCCCCTCCATAGTTTGACTTTAAAAGGAGCAGGGCCTGGCCTGGTCACTCACTAACGCAGTCCCAGCACTTTGGGAGGCTGAGGAGGGAGGATTACTTGAGGTTAGGAGTTCAAGACCAGTCTGGCAAAATAGCAAGACCTTGTCTGTACGAAAAAATTAAAAAATTAGCATGTGTCTATAGTCCTAGCTACTTGGGATGCTGAGGCAGGAGGATTGCTTGAGCCCAGGAGTTAGAGTTTACAGTGAGCTATGATTGCACCACTGCACTTCAGCCTGGGTGACAGAATGAGACCTTGTCTCTAGGGGAAAAAATAAAAATAAAAAAATAAGGCGCTGCATTGCTACCGGATTAAAATGTAAGAAGGACAATGTAATGTTTCCAGAGTCCGAAGTGCTCACCAGGTGCCAGGTCTGTGGGAGCTGATTTCTACCCACCATGAAATTGAATTTTACCAACCCCCACAAGGTATCTTTGTTTTATTTTATTTTATTTCATTTCTTTACTTTATTTTATTATTTTATTTTATTTATGACAGAGTCTTAGTCTGTCACCCAGGCTGGAGTGCAGTGGCGCGATCTCGGCTCACTGCAACCTCTGCCTCCTGGGTTCAGGTGATTCTCCTGCCTCAGCCTCCCGAATAGCTGGGACTACAGTCATGTGCCATCATGCCTGGGTAATTTTTGTGTTTTTAGTAGAGACAGGGTTTCACCATGTTGGCCAGGTTGGTCTCGAACTCCTAACCTCAGGTGATCTGCCCTCCTTGGCCTCCCAAAGTGCTGGGATTACAACATGAGCCATCATGCCCGGCCCAGGTATCATCATTCTAGAGAGAGCTAACAGGACTTGTGCAGGTCACTCAGCCAGAGAGAGTGAAAGAGGGGCTTGGATCCTTGGTGTCTGCTTCCAAGCTGCTCTTCTGGAAGCTGAAGGCCTCCTTTTGTGAATCCATTCAGCCAGCAGATGGAGCAGCGGTTGCCCCTGGTGAGGGCACTGTCCCCACCCTTGCACAGGACACCAGTTGGCCCATCTTGTGCAGAGGTAGCCACACCTCCTCTGAGACTGTATCCTAGATGGCTCAGTTAAGCTCCCAGGCCCAAAACTCAAAACCTCACTGCTGGCCGGGCGTGGTGGCTCACACCTGTAATCCCAGCACTTTGTGAGGCCGAGGCAGGCGTATCACTTGAGGTCAAGAGTTTGAGACCAGCCTGGCCAACATGGTGAAACCCCATCTGTACTAAAAATACAAAAAATTAGCAAGGCGTGGTGGTGCACGCCTGTAATCCCAGCTACTCGGGAGGCTGAGGCAGGAGAATTGCTTGAACCCAGAGGCGGAGGTTGCAGTGAGCCGAGATTGCATCACTGCATTACAGCCTGGGCAACAAGAGTGAAACTCCACCTCAAAAAAACAAAACAAAACAAAACCCCTCACTGCACTTTAGTTTCCAGGCGTGCTTTTGGACAGCACAGTGTCTCATCTCACCACCACTCTGTCCATTTCCTGGGGCAGGCACAGCAGCTTGTGTAGATAAGGATATTGACGCCCAGGAAGGTTAAGTGAATTGCCCGAGGCTAGTGAGATATCCATGTTCTGTGACCCTTTCCTGTGCCACCACCCTGCCCACTTCCTGCTGGTGTGGCCCTAGGGCCCATCTCTTGTACAAGTGAGCAAGCTGAACAGAAACCTGGTACAGTTCACATCAGATATAATTACATTCAAATCAGCCCAACTAGCTGAGTGGCAGGAATGCTCTTGCGCTCAAACCAGAAAGTCCGAGTTTCCGAGCCCACTTCCCTGCATGTGCACTTAGGTCCCCCTGCCACCTTGTGCCACACCTGCTCACCTCTGCTCACCCTGGCCCTCTCCTGCAGCTGTGCCAATTGCACGGAGAACGAGGAGGGCTGCACACCACTGCACCTGGCCTGCCGCAAGGGTGATGGGGAGATCCTGGTGGAGCTGGTGCAGTACTGCCACGCTCAGATGGATGTCACCGACTACAAGGGAGAGACCGTCTTCCATTATGCTGTCCAGGGTGACAATTCTCAGGTGCTGCAGGTGAGCAGGGGGAGAGGCAGGGTGACTGGTACTGATACCTCCCAGTGTCCACAGTTCCCTTTGGGCCCCTGGGCTCAGGTGTCACTCTCGGGCCTCTCACTGTCCCCCATTGGTCCTTGAGGCCTGAGCTCCTTCATGGAGGGTGCAGACCCCTCCCTGGCTCTTCCTTCCCAGCCCTTTTCCAGGAGCCACGTCTTCAGTCTCTTTGCTTGATAAACCTGGGGACGACCTCTAACCCAGCAAAATAAACCCCAAAAAAGGCCCAGCTCCAGTCAGTTCAGTTCCGCTTTTCCTGAGCACAAACTGTGAGCCAGATGCCTGCCTGGAGGGGCTCGTGGGCCAGTGGGACCTGGGCTTACCCTTTTGCAAGCTTGTCCAATCTGTGGCCCTGCAGGCTGCATGCAGCCCAGGACGGCTTTGAATGTGGCCCAACACAAATTCACAGACTTTCTTAAAACATTATGGGATTCATGCATGGACTTTTTTTTTAGATCAGCTGTCATTAGCATTCATGTATTTTATGTGTGACCCAAGACAATTCTTCCAATGTGGCCCAGGGAGGCCAAAATATTGGACACCCCTGTTTTACAGGAATTCAAACCAAACAAACCAAACTCTCTCCAGTTCCTGTAGGCGTTTGTGCCAGAGGCCCTCCTGTTAATGTTTTTGATTACCTGGGCAAAAGATGTGGTTTTTTAATTGTGGGCAAGCAGATGGGGTGATACTATTAAATAGCTATTTCATATATTAGATTGAACAGAAAAGGCAGGATGTTGGATTATGTTTTATTGTCTAGAATTAGAAAATTCTTCTAAAGAGCATGTTTTCTCTGCCTTGGCATCAGAATGCAACTACGTTATACCAGAAAATGTGGATTCCTTTTTTTTTTTGAGACAGAGTCTCCCTGTGTCTCCCAGGCTGGAGTGCAGTGGTGCGATCTCGGTTCACTGCAACCTCTACCTCTCGGGTTCAAGTGATGCTCGTGCCTCAGCTTCCTGAGTAGCTGGGATTACAGGCATGTGCCACCATGCCTGGGTAATTTCCGTATTTTTAGTAGAGATGTGGTTTTGCCATGTTGCCCAGGCTGGCCTCCAACTCCTGGCCTTAAGTGATCCGCCCGCCTCAGCCTCCCAAAATGCCAGGATTACAGGTGTGAGCCACTGTGCCCGGCCCAGAAAATGTGGATTCATATCTTATGCTTCTTGCTCTCAGGGAAGGGAATTCTCCACCCACTGTTGAACTCCACTTTCACCAAGAATCCTCTGTGCACCCAGCACGGTGCTGCGCAGACCCTGCCTCCACACGGGTCTCGATAGTCATGCACGACTGCAGCTGTCCTTTATCTGGTGCTGATTGGTGCCTGACCCTGAACTGAGTGTTGTATGTGTTCTAGTTAATTCTCAGAATACACTCATGGGGTGGAGGTCATTATTCCCCTTTCCTCTCTGAAGAAACTGAGGTTCAGTGTTGTTAAGAAGTGTGCGCAGGGAGGGCCACAAAGCTGAGAGAGTGGGGCTTGACCTTCCATTGGCCTCGATGCCAGCCCCTTGCTCTCCCTGCTCTGTCTCTGGCCTGCCTCAGGTCCAGTGGGACTGCTGTGAGGTGACCCTGGTGTCACATGGGTACACTGTGGTTGTAATGAACCTCATGGGGACAGCATTGAGCCAAAGGTGAGATAGTGAAACCCTCCTAGTGCTTGCTTTTTTTTGAGACAGGATCTAGCTCTGTCGCCCAGGCTGGCGTGCAGTGGCGTGATCATGGCTCACTGCAGCCTCGACCTCCTGGGCTCAGGTGATCCTCCCACCTCAGCTTCCTGAGCAGCTGGGACTACAGTTTTGTGCCACCACATGGGCTAATTTTTTTTTTTTTTTTTTTTTGAGACAGAGTCTCTCTCTGTTGCCCAGGCTGGAGTGCAGTGGCGTGATCTCGGCTCACTGCAAGCTCTGCCTCCTGGGTTCATGCCATTCTCCTGCCTCAGCCTCCCGAGTAGCTGGGACTACAAGCACCTGCCACCACGCCCAGCTAATTTTTTTTGTATTTTTAGTGGAGACAGGGTTTCACCGTGTTCGCCAGGATGGTCTGGGTCTCCTGACCTTGTGATCTGCCCGCCTCGGCGTCCCAAAGTGCTGGGATAAAAGGCATGAGCCACCGCACCCGGCCCACACTGGCTAATTTTTAAAATTTTTTTTGGTAGAGACAGGGTCTCCCTATGTTTCCCAGGCTGGTATCAAACTCCTGGTCTCAAGTGATCCTCTCACCTCCCAATGTGTTGGGATTAAAGGCATGAGCCACTGCGCCTGGACCCTAGCTCTCTTTTTAATACTGCTGTTCTTTCACTGAAAACGTAGTACCTGCATGTAGAAAAAAATCAATCAGGACAGAATGAAAAGCAAGAATCACTCCCACCTGAACCCCCAGTGCCCATCCTCAGATACAGCTACCTTTTCAGTTCCTTGACTCAGAAATGTTTCATGTGAGCCACAGTCATGCCAGGTCGACCCCCTCCCTCCCATCCACACTGGCACTTGGCTTTCCTGGTGCTTCTCTTTACGTTCTTTTTTTTTAAACAGAGTTTTTGCTGTATTGCCCAGGCTAGAGTGCAATGGTGCAATCTCAGCTCACTGCAACCTCCGCCCCCCTGGGTTCGAGCAATTCTCTTTCCTCAGGTTCCTGAGTAGCTGGGATTACAGGTGCCTGTCACCACACCTGGCTAATTTTTGTATTTTTAGAAGTGATGACATTTCACCATGTCAGCTGGGCTGGTCTCAAACTCTTGACCTCAGATGACCACCCACCTTGGCCTCCTAAAGTGCTAGGATTACAGGCGTGAGCCACTGCGCCCGGCCTCTTTACGTTCTTATCAGCATCCTATGGAGTCAAACTTACCTTCCTCTTTCACCAGCTCCTTGGAAAGAACGCAGTGGCTGGCCTGAACCAGGTGAATAACCAAGGGCTGACCCCGCTGCACCTGGCCTGCCAGCTGGGGAAGCAAGAAATGGTCCGCGTGCTGCTGCTGTGCAACGCTCGGTGCAACATCATGGGCCCCAACGGCTACCCCATCCACTCGGCCATGAAGTTCTCTCAGAAGGGGTAAGACCTCCTCCCCTCCCCATCTGCTGGTATGCTGGGGTCCAGCTCTCCTATCACCTATCCCGTGCCTGAGGCAAGCAGTGTCCACTGTAGATCTTAGCATCTCCAGCCTCAGAGCAGAGGCCCTGGGTTCACAAGCCTCGTTAGGCCCTGCCTGGCCCAAAGAAAGTGCTCCATCACTGTATCATGGGTAGGAATCTCAGTTCACAAGTTCAGCTGTGCAAGGAGAAGACTTTAAAATTTTTCTGGCTGGGCGCGGTGGCTCATGCCTGTAATCCCAACACTGTGGGAGGCAGAGGCGGGCAGATCACCTGAGGTCGGGAGTTCGAGACCAGCCTGACCAACATGAAGAAACCCCATCTCTACTAAAAAATACAAAATTAGCTGGGCATGGTGACACATGTCTGTAATCCCAGCTACTTGGAAGGCTGAGGCAGGAGAATTGGTTGAACCCCGGAGGCGGAAGTTGCAGTGAGCCGAGATCGCACCGTTGCATTCCAGCCTGGGCAATAAGAGCAAAACTCCGTCTCAAAAAATAAATAAATAAATAAAAATTTCTATAATGTACCTTAATTCCTAGAAGTGAATCTCCCTCTATAAAACTGGAGACAACCAATCTTAGCTCTCTTTGGGGTCTCCTCTTTCCAGCTCCCCTCCAGGTGGTACTCCAGTTCTGGAGTCTGATGCAACCCCAAGGCCCACCTGGCCCCTCCTCTAACCCAGCCCAGCCTGATCTGAACAGCCCCCCGATGGCTTTATTGCTCCTTGGTTTCTTGTGTGCCCAGCTCAAAGCCTGGGAAATGCTTGGTAAGGTGGCTGAGCGCCCGTCTACCTAGATGCCTCTTTCCTTTCTGGCTTGTGGCACTGTTGGGAGGCAGGTGCAGGCTCATGTTTTGGGAGCCTGGGAAACCCTGGTGTCAGGAAAATTGTTTTCAAAGGGATGGGGGATGAGATAAAAAGGATAAAAGAGATGAATATCTCAAATCTCAAAATACTATCTAGGCCAGGCACGGTGGCTCACACCTGTAATCCCAGCACTTTAGGAGGCCAAGGTGGGTGGATCACCTGAAATCAGGAGTTCGAGACCAGCCTGACCAATATGGTAAAACCCTGTCTCTACTAAAAATACAAAAATTAGCCGGGTGTGGTGGCATGTGCCTGTAGTCCCAGCTACTCAGGAGGCTGAGACAGGAGAATTGCTTGAAACTAGGAGGCAGATGTTGCAGTGATTCAAGATCGTGCCACAGCACTCCAGCCAGGGCGACAGAATAAGACTCCATCTCAAAAAAAAAAAAATACTATCTAGCAGGAACAACATCTAGAATGAATGAATGAGCCAATGAGTCCTTCAGTCCTGGCACTGTGCTAAAGCACTAGCCTCACTGAAATGAATAAGCCACTCCAGGACAGGAGACACCCCAGCCACCCAGAACCTCATAGCGCAGTGCCAGACAAGCAGAGAGAAGGCATGGGCGGGCACCACTCAGGCGGGGAGGCTGACACTCGTGCCTGTCCTTGGGTTGTTCCTTCCTCTGGGAGCTGCCTCCACCTTGCTAGCCCCACGGGGCATTGCTAGCCCTTCTAAGGGCTGGACCAAGCCTGGACAAACCCTCCTTTCCTTGAATCTCCCAAGCACAGCCAGAATGAGCTAGAACTTTCAGAAATACTTGACCAAACAGAGAAGATACCAACACCCCTAGCCCCGCAGTCAGGTTCCCCATTTGCAGGTTGTGACCTGAGTGGACACCAGGTGACGGGTGATGCTCTTCTCTACCCAAAGGGCTGGCACATGGCCCCACTCTTGCTTGTCTCCAGCCACCCTGAGCTGTACTGGGCAGGAGCTGTAATTGACCAGTTTTCTCTCTCTTCAAACAACCTCAGCCCTCACCGGTCCCTCTCTGTCCCCACACAGGCCATCCTGGTTGGGTCCAGCGTCCCATCACATAAGAGGATCTTTGCACAGAAGACAAAGGAAGAGGCTCCTACCTTGAGTGGAGCAGGGAGATCCCTTATCCACATGGCAGCCAGCACAGCCCTACTCCAAGCATCGCACAGCCTCAGTGTTACTGACAAGTGGTTCCCTCACAGCTCAGACTAGGAGCTCCCTTGCTGTTTTTCTTTTTCTTTTCTTTGTTTTGTTTTGTTTTTGAGACAGAGTTTCACTCTGTCACCCAGGCTAGAGTGCAATGGCATGATCTTGGCTCACTGCAACCTCTGCCTCCCAGGTTCAACTGATTCTCCTGCCTCAGCCTCCCAAGGAGCTGAGATTACAGGTGTGTGCCTCCATGCCCAACTAATTTTTGTATTTTCAGTAGAAATGGGGTTTCATGATGTTGACCAGGCTAGTCTTGAACTCCTGACCTCAGATGATGTACCTGCCTCGCCCTCCCAACATGATGGGATTACAGGCGTGAGCCACTGCGCCCGGCCACCTCTGCTGTTTTTCAATGCAGCTGACCTTTCCCACAAAGCTGGGTTTGTGCCTGTGGTTCTCAGATGGTTAAGCCCCTGCTGGGGAAGGGAAACAGATAATCCCAGACAGTGAGATGGAGGCTGAGACTGAGGATGCCTGGGGGCTGCACTGGGAGCTCAGAGACGGCACTCAGGCAGCTGGAGTTCAGGGAACGCTTGGGGGCAGCAGAGCCCGAGCCAAGCCATGGACACTAGCCAGAGCTGGCCACTTGGATGAAGACTTGGGGGGCTCCAGAGCGCCTTAGGGAAAGAAGCTGGGCCTGACTCCATGTGCCTAGTGCTGAGCACCAAGCCCTGGCATAAGGGCTGTAGGGAGCTGGGCAGCATAAATCCTGGGCCTGCGCTGGGCACCCCTAATAATAGAGAAGAGCAGCTGAACACTAACACTGTCCCAGCCACCAGCTTAGCCTTCATGTGGGCTATTTCACTATAGCCCAGAGAGCTGATGTATTTTATTCCCTTTTTAAAGCTGAGGGCCAAGTGTGGTGGCTCATGCCTCTAATCCCAGCACTTTGGGAGGCTGAGGCAGGAGGATCGCTTGAGCCTAGGAGTTTGAGGCTACAGTGAGCTATGATCATGCCATTGCCTTCCAGCCTGAGTGACAAAGGGAAATCCTGTCTCAAACAAACAAACAAACAAACAAACGAAAAACAGATGAGGAAACCAAGGCTTAGAGAGATTAAGTAACTTGCTCAAAGTCAGGCAGTCAGTAAGTGCCAGACCTGGGAATTAAACCCATGTGGGCTGTCCTAGTAATTGCACTAAAAAAAAAAAAAAAAAAAAAAAGCTTTATTGAGATATAGTTCCTATTCCATGCAATCCACCTATTGATAGTATACAATGGTTCTGATATATTGTGTTGATTTTTTCAACTGTGGTAAATTATATATAACATTAAATTAGCCATTTTAACCACTTTCGTTCTTTGTTTTTTGTGTTTGAGACAGTTTCGCTCTTGTGCCCAGGCTGGGGTGCAATGGTGCGATCTCGGCTTACCGCAACCTCCACCTCCCAGGTTCAAGTGATTCTCCTGCCTCAGCCTCCCGAGTAGTAGCTGGGATTACAGGCATGCACCACCATTAATTTTGTATTTTTTAGTAGAGACGGGGTTTCTCCATGTTGGTCAGGCTGGTCTTGAACTCCTGACCTCAGGTGATCCACCCACCTTGGCCTCCCAAAGTGCTAGGACTACAGGCGTGAGCCACCGTGCCCGGCCCATTTTTAACTGCTTTTAAGTGTACAATTCGGTGGTTTTAATCACATTTACAATGTTGTCCAACCATCACCCCTTTCTAAAACATTTCTTATCACCTCAAACAGAAACTCTGTAACCATTAATAACTCCCGATTTTCCCCTCCCCACAGCCCCTGATAACCTCCCATATCCTGTCTGTCTCTCAGAACTTGCCCGTTGTAGAACCTCGTATCAGTGAAATCATACAGCGTTTGTCCTTTTGTGCCTGGCTTATTTCACTTAGCATGATGTCTTCAAGGTTCATCCATGTTGTAGCACGTATCAGAATTTCCTTTCTTTTTAAGGCAGAATACTATTTTGTTTATCCATTCAGTCCTTCACTGATAGACTCTTGAGTTGTTTCCAGCTTTTGTCTGTTGTGAAGAATGCTGCTGTGTACATGGGTCTGCAAATGTCCATTCAAGTCCCTGCGTTCCGTCCTTTGATACTCCCGACCTCAGGTGATCCGCCTGCCTCAGCCTCTCAGTGTTGGGATTACAGGCGTGAGCCACCGCGCCCAGCCAGAAAAATTTTAAATTCTCCCCCTTGCACAGCTGAACTTGTGAACTGAGATTCCTACCCATAATACAATGATGGAGCACTTTCCTCGGGCCAGGCCGGGCCTAATGAGGCTTGTGAACCCAGGGCCTCTGCTCTGAGGCTGGAGATGCTAAGATCTATGGTGGACACTGCTTGCCTCAGGCACCGAATAGAAAGCAATTGTGCTCTTTCCCACTCTGTCATACTGCTTCCTATAGCATGCAGGTCACTGTGTGACTCACTGACAGTGTGGTAAGGAGGTGGAGGGTGGCTGTGTGCCAGGCACAGAACTGGGCTCTGAAATGCCTGGTCTTTCTTACACCCCAGCCACTCGTCTCAGCACTCTCTCCATGTTGCTCAGCTTCTGGAGGCCACCAGTGAGGAAGCTGGGGCTTGACTTCAAGCCCATCTGACTCTAAAGCCAGCACCAGGGAGGGTAATCATTGCTGGTGGCAGTCATCAGGAAGGCTTCCTGGAGGAGGGGGTTAGTTGTGCCTTGAGGGGCTCAGTACAGCCTTAACCGTGGTGAGTGTGCTGGTTGGGTTTGCCGAACTTTGTTTGCAGTGATGCTGTCTGTAAGCAGTAGATGAAGCTCCAAGTCCTGGCTTCATCCCACGCTACGTGGACCACAGCCTCTGCTCACCAACCGGGGCCCCTCTCTCCCCAGGTGTGCGGAGATGATCATCAGCATGGACAGCAGCCAGATCCACAGCAAAGACCCCCGTTACGGAGCCAGCCCCCTCCACTGGGCCAAGAACGCAGAGGTGAGTGGATCCTGAGGTAGGTGGGTGGGGCAGAGGGCCGGGCCCCGCAGGTCCTCAGGGCCCTCAGGAAGCAGGTTACCGAGAGGACCCTGAGGCTAGCACTTGGGGGCTGACCTTGCAGTGGGTCTGCAGTCAGAGAAGTCCATGAAGAGCTGGGATCCTGGCAGGGCTCTGCTGCTCTCTGGCTGGACGGGGGGATCTGCCCTGTGCCTCAGTTTCCTCATCCATGAATTCTGCTTTGGAGATGTGGTGAAGTCAGCAAGGTAGTGCGTGACAAAACTCGGCACAAATTGTAAAGTGCTTCCCAAATAGAAGGTGGCGTGATGATGGTTGTATTATTGGTCAGGGTTCTCCAGAGGGCCAGAACTAATAGGAGATATATATATATATATATAAAGGGGGGTTTATTTATTTATTTTATTTTTTTTGAAACGGAGTCTCGCTCTGTTGTCCAGGCTGGAGTGCAGTGGCGTGATCTCGGCTCACTGCAAGCTCCGCCTCCCGGGTTCATGCCATTCTTCTGCCTCAGCCTCCTGAGTAGCTGGGACTACAGGCGCCCGCCACCAAGCCCGGCTAATTTTTTTGTATTTTTAGTAGAGACGGGGTTTCACCGTGTTAGCCAGGATGGTCTCGATCTCTTGACCTCGTGATCCACCCGTCTCAGCCTCCGAAAGTGCTGGGATTACAGGCATGAGCCACCACACCCGGCCTAAAGGGGGGTTTATTAAGGAGCCTTAACTCACACGATCACAAGGTCCCACAATAGGCCATCTGCAAGCTGAGGAGCAAGGAAGCCAGTCCAAGTCCCAAAGCTGAAGGACTTGGAGTCCGATGTTTGAGGGCAGGAAGCATCCAGCACGGGAGACAGATGTAGGCTGGGAAGCTAAGCCAGTCTGGCCTTTTCACATTTTTTTCCACCTGCTTTATATTCTGGCCGTGCTGGCAGCTGATTAGATGGTGTCCACCCAGATTAAGGGTAGGTCTGCCTTCCCCAGCCTACTGACTCAAATGTTAATCTCCGTTAGCAGCACCCTCTCAGACACACCCGGGATAATACTTTACTTCCTTCAATCCAATCAAGTTGACACTCATTATTAACCATCACGATGATGATGATGGTGGTGGTGGTGGTGCTGGGCCTAGCTGCACACACAGGGAGCCTGGCTGGGCATCTCCTCTGAGTTCTTCCCCTAAGCTAAGCTCTGTCCTCCTGGGAGGATGGAGGCCTGTGGTCTTATCACCAGGAAGCACAGCTTGACAGGGAATGGGATGCCCCAGAGTTCATGGCCTACTTCTTAATGTGATGGGCCAGGAGGGAGGGCACTGCCAGCCTCGGGGGTACCTCTGCATTCCAGGAGCTGGACACTGAGTCAGGCCCTTCCGTATAGGTTTGGTCACTCATTGCCATCACATGCTGTGAGGTGGGGACTTGTATTCCCATCTTCACAGAAGAGAAACCTGAAGTGCACATGGCTACAGGCAGCTGGGATGAGTGGAGCTGGGCTTTGGGCTCAGGTCTGTGACTCCAAAGCCAGGCTCCCCTCCCTGGTCCCAAGGCTGTCCCAGGGATGTGCACTGCCAAGGCCCAGTGAGAGGTGATACCTTTGCAGGGTTCCAGGAGGGATGCAGGGAGTGGGGCACTTCAGGACAGGCCCCGGAGGAGCCTTCGCAAGGAGAGATGGGTTCTGTTGGCGCTAGGAAAGGACCAGAAGCCTCTTAAAACAGCACATCTTTGGTTTTTTCTCCCCAGTCTTGGGATGCTGATGGTATGGGAGGCATTGTAGGCCCCCCTAGAACTGGGGCCTGCCCCTGGAATCCTGTTGCTAGTGCTTTCCAACATCCCAGTACCTGTAGGCCTCTCAGAGAGGAAGTGGCAGTGCCCACATGTCCTGGGGTCCGGCAGCTCCCCGAGTGCCTGTGCTAACTCGGCCTGACCGTCTCCCGCAGATGGCCCGCATGCTGCTGAAACGGGGCTGCAACGTGAACAGCACCAGCTCTGCGGGGAACACGGCCCTGCACGTGGCGGTGATGCGCAACCGCTTCGACTGCGCCATAGTGCTGCTGACCCACGGGGCCAACGCGGATGCCCGCGGAGAGCACGGCAACACCCCGCTGCACCTGGCCATGTCGGTGAGCCCGGGACCATGTGTCCTGCCCTGTGGGGCCCCGGTGGGAATGCAGGAGGGCTGTCCGGACTGGAGCACTCCTTCCCACTGTCTCCCTCCTATCTTCAGCTGCTCCAAATCACCTTCCCACCCAAAGCTCAGTTCAGACCCTAACTCTTCCCTCAGGAAGCCTTCCAAGTCCCCCTCTCAGCCCAGAATAACACCACCTTCTGTGTGCTTTGGTACCTTTTCCACCTGTGCCCCCATTTGGCACTTCCATGGCGCGAGAGGGAAAAATGACAGCTCTGGCCACAGACTGGCCCTGGGCAAGCCATGTCACCTGTCAGCCTCGATTTCCTCATCTGGAAAATGGTGGTGTCAATACTTACCTGGAAGAGTTGTGGAAAAGTTATGGTGGACACTTGGTCACCCTCTACAGAATGTCTAAGCGACACACACAGTACCTGGCCCAAGTGAGCATCCTGCTTCCTTTCACTGGTCCACGTGTTGCTCTCATCTCCCCTGGGAGGCTGTGAGATCCTGGCAGGCAAAGCCTGAGTGTGCAGCCCAGCAGCCCGTGGCAGGTGCCGGGCATATTCGTTGGTTTATTGTAGAACACAGTTCCTGCCCTCAAAGCCCTGACTGTCTGGTTAGACAGCTAGAGTATGAACATATTAAACCTAAAAGAGGAGGACGTCACTGTGTTACAGACGTGTGTGTGCGCATATTCTTTTGTTTTGAGATGGAGTCTTGCACTGTCACCCAGGCTGGAGTGCAGTGGCACGATCTTGGCTCACCACAACCTCCACCTCCCGGGTTCCAGCGATCCTCCTGCCTCAGCCTCCTGAGTAGCTGGGATTACAGGCATGCGCCACCATGCCCAGATAATTTTTGTATTTTTAGTAGAGACGGGGTTTCACTATGTTGGCCAGGCTGGTCTCGAACGCCTATGTTGGCCAGGCTGGTTTCAAACGCCTGACCTCATGATCCACCCTCCTTGGCACCCCAAAGTGCAGAGATTACAGGTGTGAGCCACCACGCCCCACCATGTGCACGTATTCTATAGCAATACCATATGTACATAAGTCTGTTTACTGAGTCTCAGTGACAGAACATGAGAGACCCCCGGGACTCTAAAAGAAGTTGATTCAGGACACGTTCAGGGACGTCCAGTTTTATACCAAAGGTCAAAACTTGGAAGAGATGTTGCCCAAAAGGCTGAAACTATAAATAGTTTCATTTTTGAAACTGTGGACATTTTTAGCACTGGGTGGGCCCTTGGAATGATCTAACTCAGCAGTTCTCAAGTTTTTTGGCCTATTTGATCCCTTTGTACTCTGAAAAATTATTGAGGATCACAAAGATTTTTTAATCATCTGGATTTTCTTTATCTATATTTACCATTTTAGAAATTTAAAGTGTGAAATTTTAAAAATATTAATTCATTTAAAAATAGCAATAATAAATACATACACCTACTATGACCCACAAAAATTAAAATTAAAAAATTTAAAAAAAACTTAAAAAATAACTGGCCGGGTGCAGTGGCTCGTGTAAACCCGTAATCCCAGCACTTTGGGAGGCCAGGATGGGCAGATCACCTGAGGCCAGGAGTTCGAGACCAGCCTGGCCAACATGGCAAAACCCCATCTCTACTAAAAATGCAAAATTAGCTGGGTGTGAGACCTCTGAAAGGGTATTACGCGTTCACAGGGGTGTCCAGGTCTTACTTTAAGAACTGCTGATAGACTTTGGTCATCTTCATCCCATCTTCACAGTTTTTGGCATATTCATCAACCACCTTTACAATTATGTACTTAATCACCTCTTCAAATTGGCTTCCTTTTATTTATTTATTTATTTATTTATTTATTTTGAGACAGAATTTCGCTTTTGTTGCCCAGGCTGGAGTGCAATGGCGCGATCTTGGCTCACCGCAACCTCTGCCTCCCGGGTTCAAGCGATTCTCCTGCCTCAGCTTCCCGAGTAGCTGGGATTATAGGCGTGCACCACCACGCCTGGCTGATTTTGTATTTTTAGTAGAGACGGGGTTTCTCCATGTTGGTCAGGCTGGTCTTGAACTCCCGACCTCAGGTGATCCACCTGCCTCAGCCTCCCAAACTGCTGGGATTACAAGCGTGAGCCACCGCGCCCGGGCTGGCTTACTTTTAAACTGACTTAAATTTATTTTGAGAGAAATGTTGCATCACTACCATAAATGGCCATCCATCCATCCAGTGCCAACCATAAAAGGTAACCAATGCAGGGCGCGGTGGCTCACGCCTGTAATCCCAGCACTTTGGGAGGCCAAGGTGGGCGAATCACGAGGTCCGGAGTTCAAGACCAGCCTGGCCAACATGGTGAAACCCTGTCTCTACTAAAAATACAAAAAATTAGCTGGGCGTAGTGGCGGGCACCTGTAATCCCAGCTACTCGGGAGGCTGAGGCAGGAGAATTGCTTTAACTCGGGAGGCGGAGGTTGCAGTGAGCTGAGATCGCGCCACTGCACTCCAGCCTGGATGACAGAGTGAGACTCCGTCTCAAAACAAACAAACAAACAAACAAACAAACAAAAAAACAGTAACAACAACAAAAAATCACAGTTAATGCTGAAAACACGGCCGGGCGCGGTGGCTCACGCTTGTAATCCCAGCACTTTGGGAGGCCGAGGCGGGCGAATCACAAGGTCAGGAGATCGAGACCACGGTGAAACCCCGTCTCTACTAAAAATACAAAAAAATTAGCCGGGCGTGGTGGCGGGCGCCTGTAGTCCCAGCTACTCGGAGAGGCTGAGGCAGGAGAATGGCGTGAACCCGGGAGGCGGAGCTTGCAGTGAGCTGAGATTGCGCCACTGCACTCCAGCCTGGGTGACAGAGCGAGACTCCGTCTCAAAAAAAAAAAAAAAAAAAAAAAAAATGCTGAAAACACACACATATCTGTAGCCATAAATGTCCTAATAGAATGTGAAGAACTGTTTGGAAAACCGCATTCTAGACCCACAGCTTCATTCTCTAGGCAGGGAAATTGGGTCCCAAGAAGTGGAAGGTGACAAGGCCAGAGCCCACAGTTCCAGGTGGCCAGTGTGTCCTCTGAAACCATGCCATGCTCTGCGCCCCTGCCTGGCCGCCAGGTGTGGAAATGTGTGATGCTTTTCGCGGGGGCACTCCCCCGAAGGCTGCCATCAGGGGCATGTGTGTTCGGTTACCCCTCAGGGATGGCACCCTGGACTGGGTGGGCAAGATGGCCTTCCCTGCCCTCACCCACCCTCTCCTTGCTACTCCTGAAAGCCATCAGCAGCTGACCTACTGTGTCCCCATGGCTCCTGGGTCAGGGTCACAGATGCACTGCTTCCTTGGAGGCGGAGCTGGTAGAGCAGGGGCGAGTCACCTCTAGTTTCTGCCTGGGTTCTTACACCCTCCCCTGTGGGTGCTTTTAAGCCGTTTGTCAGGTCCCCAGCCATCAAATGGCAGACTTTGGGTGGGGGTGAGGGTTCCAGTGTCTCCCCGTGCTGAGGAGAGGCCCGCTGGGTGAGTTGACAGGTTGGGGCCGGCAAGCAGGGGCCCCTTTGTTCTTCACTTCCCCGGCCGTTGCATCTCTCTCCATCCCCAACAGAAAGACAACGTGGAGATGGTCAAGGCCCTCATTGTGTTTGGAGCAGAAGTGGACACCCTGAATGACTTTGGGGAGACTCCTGCATTCCTAGCCTCCAAGATCAGCAGACGTATGTGCTCTGCACTCTGGGGCCGGCGTGGGGCGAGGGTTGGGTAGGTACAGGGACTGAGAAGGAGGGAAGTCCCAGCCATCAGGCGCCAGCATCCTGTGCTGACCCGCCCTGCTCAGAGCTGCCAGGAGCACCTCATACCCAGAGGGGACTTCCTTACCCAAGCGCAAGGGCCCTGAGCAGTAGATGCAGGCCCAGCACGGGGCTTGCTATACCAGCATCCTCTTCCGTGCAGCTCCCCCCACCTCAGGGTGCTAAGATTCCCAGCAGGGGTGGGAACAGGAGAGCCAGCAGCAGCCTTCGTCCCCCACTGTTGGGGAATTCACTGATGGAACCACTGGCTAGAATGACCATAGGGTGCATGCACTATACTGCACGAGCTCTGGGCATGCCTGTGTGGACAGGAGTGCATGCTGCACGCTCGCACAGTGAGCCTTAGCTTCAGAGCTGGACAGAGCAGATCCACCTCACCAGAGGCCTGGAGCCCGCTCTGGAGGGTTTCAGGAGCTGTGGGGGTCACTGTGGGCAGGTACCTGATGGCACCAGTGTATGCGTGCCAGTGCACACGTGTGTGTCTGCATGCACCGCATCTGTGACCTCCTTTTCAGCAATCCCATCCATCAAATGAAATAGGTGCCCACTGTCTGGCTCGTTAGTCCCTTTGGAACCCTGAACTATCACTTAGCATTTTTGAGAATCACTGAATGTGGCCATGGGATTCCTGCTTTCTTGGCTAGAGTAGAAGGAAAGAAGGGGTTCCCACAGTCATCAGGCAGGGTGACACTGACCTCCTGCTCCCATATCCTCCTTCCCTGGCCTTAGGAAGCTGCTTGGGATGTACCAGCCTGGGGGCAGCACTCCCTGTCAGGGTAGGCTGAGGCCTCTGGAGCAGCCCACGTGCCCAGGGCCTGGTAGCTGGGACAGGGGACGGAGTGTGGAAAGGAGGGGCCTCACCTTTGCATGTTGACATCATTTCTGATCCTGTGCGATCTCCCCTTCCCTAAACCATGACCAGTTGTCACGAGGAAGGCGATCTTGACTCTGCTGAGAACCGTGGGGGCCGAATACTGCTTCCCACCCATCCACGGGGTCCCCGCAGAGCAGGGCTCTGCAGCGCCACGTCATCCCTTCTCCCTGGAAAGGGCTCAGCCACCACCAATCAGCCTAAACAACCTAGGTAGGCCTTGCCTCCCAACTCCCTCTTCTCCAGCTGGTTCCCAGGCCCCTGGATCAGAGCAGGCCCCACCAAAGCAACAGGATCCCCAGGACGGAAGTCACTGAAGGTAGCCAGTGAGGACGGAGCCGGAGTTGTCAGCCTCTAGGCAGCCAGCAACCCGCAGATCCCACAGGTCTAGGGTGTCCCTGGCTGATGTCCCACGCTCCGTTGCCCCTGAGAGGATGTGCCCTACACACAGTCTCAGGCCTGGGCGTTTCCAGTGGCACCCATAAGGTGGCTGCTCTCATTGCCCTCCTGTCCCCAGGGCGCTCAGGGTGGGCAGCAAGGAGTGCTGTCGGGGGACTGGGGGCCCAGGCCCTCTGGCTCCTCCTCTGTGACTCTGGCTTCACCTCTATCACACTGTTTGAATCTCAGTTGGGCCTGAGACCTGTGTGCCCCCTTCCCGGCCCCATGGTGACTTTCAGACATTGAATGTGGCCAGGCAGCTGGCATCTGCCCCGGTGCATTCCTTGGTGCCCAGGGAGACACCCCCCAGACTAGACAGGACCCTTCTGTGGCCTTTCTGTGGGCTGGCCCACCCAGGGACCTCAATTGTTTGGGAGTGGGGTCCCCTGAACAGAGGGCAGCCAGGAACCAGACCTTGGTGAGCCAGACTTTTAACTGTGGAGGCGGCAGCACCTCCAGCCAGGGTAGCCCGACCAAGCCTGGAGCTCTGGAGAGGCACTGTGACCATGGCTCCCAGTCCTTCTGGCTCCACCTCTCTCTCCCCTCCCAGGAACTCCCCCCTCCACCTCCCATCTTTATCTCTCAATTTTGCAGGCAGTCACCCAAGCCAGGTCGGATGGTGGGCCTGGGGTGCGGCATCAGATGGGTAACACTCTGGGCCTGGAGAGGCCGCCGAGCCTAGCCATGCGACATTAGCTCTAGCTCTCGTTCCCTAATTCATCCTTCTTAGCTGCACACACACCACACACCTCCTTCCCTGCACCCTGTCCCCGGCCTCTCTTGGCCACTCTCCTGCTTCCCTTGTTCACTGTGCAGCCTTGTGCCCTGGGGAGGAGGAGACACCGCTTCGCAGCCCTCGGTTCTGCTTTGCTGCTTCTAGACTCTGCACAGTGGTGGGGGGTTCTCAGAGTTGGGGTCATGCGGGCTGCTGCGCCAGGCACCTGGGGACTGGGCTGCTTATCGGGAGGGGCAGCTAGTCAGTTGGGTGGGCATGGGGCAGGCCGTGGACACAAAGGAAGACGTGGACAGAGTGGATGGTGGGCCTGATCCCGGAGGCCACTGGGATTTCCAGACCTGGGATCAGGACACGGGATGTCTCCCTTCATCCATGGACTTAAACCCGAGGAACGTCCTGACTCAGCCTTTTGACTAAATGACCTTGGGCGAATCATGGACCCTCTTAGAGCCTCACTGTCAGTAGGGAATAAGAATTCTTAGGCCCCAGGTGGTTATCACAGCATCGGCTCCAATGCAAGAAGAAGCACTTTGTCTGAAGAGGACACGCAAGGGAATTCATGCCTCGGGGTTTTAAGAGGAAGAGATTGAGGGGAACCTGGGAGCTGGCTAGGTAGGATGGGGAGCCCTTCCCAGAGCAGTGGGCCCCCCTTTCCACTCCAGCCCATTTCTCTCCTGTGGCCTGTGGCTCAGCTTTCTCCTGGGACAGAGTCCTTCTTGTGGGGAAGGGACAGATGACAGGGGGAGTGGGGGGGGTGAGGGCGTGGCCGTGGGCGAGGCACAGCCCAGGTTTGATCTAGGGACCTCTGGGGTGGCAGGGCTTGGGGACCTGCCTGGCCACAGCATGCCCCGCTCTGTGCCTCACAGAACTGCAGGATCTCATGCACATCTCGCGGGCCCGGAAGCCAGGGTTCATCCTGGGCTCCATGAGGGACGAGAAGCGGACGTAAGTGGATCGAGAGCGGGGGCAGAGGGGGGAACGTGTTCGCTTTCCTGCCCCTCACCCACCCCCTGTCGTGGGCTCAGGGCTTTACTCTCTGCACCCTCACAGCTGGCGAAGTGGCTCTGCTCCTAGTCGTATAGTTCTCAGCAGAGACAGAATATGGAGCGCCTGTGTCGCTCGTTCATTAATGCCGGGTGGTGCAGGCTCTGGAGATCAGCCCAGGGTGCCAGGCTTCTTGGACTTGGTGGGGCTGGTGCAGTGTTCTGACCTCCCTCCCTGATCTCATGGCTAGAGGAGGGGGAGATGCCCGGGTCCCCCCTGGGGAGATCTCAGCAGCTGCTTCCCACTGCTCCTACTGGCATCCTTAACCACCTGCCTCTGCAGAATAGTGGCGTGGGCTGCCTTCCCCAGCACCTGCTGTGTACCCAGGCCCATTGTAAGAGGCGGGCCTGGGTGACAGGATGCAAAGAGAAGACGCCCAGGCCTTGCCCTTCAGGCATAATCCCGGGTGCTTGGAATCAGTGCCAGCTGGCACGGCAAGGTACCAGGACAAATGCGTTTCCAGCCACTGTGCTGTCGCCACCTCCCTTGATTGCTGCAGTTGATTCATTTATTCTTTATTAGTCTCTCATGTTCCTAACAGCCTTCCCAGGGAGGAATTAGTAACCTTGTTTCACAGATGCAGAACCTGAGCCCCTGAGAGGTGAAGTGACTTGCTCAAGGTCACACGGAGTGAGTGTCAGGGTGGCAACTCACACCCGGGTCTTCCGAACCCACGTCCTTTGTGCTACCCCAGCCTCTCTCTGGTTCTCTGTGGACTCTATACCTAGTGCCAGCCCCCTGCAGGGAAAGCTCTCTTCTCAGAATCAGAGGCAGCTCCACTCCCAGGGCCAGGCAGTGATAGTGCAGCTCTGTGGGTCCTCATACGTCGCACTCACTTCCATGCCACCCTGTTGTGTGCCCTGGAGGTGCCCCTGCCCCATCAGCATTCCCTCCCCTGTGCCCCTTGCATGCTCTTGCACGCGGGCACACACACGCACACGCATGCATGCCCACATGCAAACACATGGACATGCACACACACATGCACACACGCAAACATGCATGCACACACATGCACACGTATGCTTGCACACGTGCAAACACATGGACACACACACGCACACACACGCATGTACATACACACACCTGTGCAGGGGCTGAGGTGAGGCAGCTGCACCTGAGGGGGGACCCACATTTCCCAAGGGAGGAAAAGCAGATTCCCCAGATTCTGGAGCCTCAGAACCCTCCCTGGAGCGGGGCTGAGGTGAGAGTCAGGAGACCCCTCAGTACCTCCCCACTTGGGCCTTCCAAGCTACAGAGCCCTGCGCCCTCTGGGTTGATCTCTGTCGCCAGCCCCCATCTTCAGGAGTTTGCTTTGGCCTCCAGCAACAGCGTAGCCTCCCTTGCCACCTCTAGGCTTGCTGGAGGGCTGGGTACCTGGTCCAGGAAAAGACCCCTAGAGGTGGGACCCGGGCCTCCTCCATAGCCCTCTCAGGCACCTCCTGCGTCCCCTTGACACACAGCGCTGCCCAGAGCAGAGGCGCCTCTGCCCTGGTGGAGCTTCCAGGTCAGCGCAGGAGAGAGTAAAAGAAAGATTGCTAATGGAATGGAAGCAGCCTCCACCAGGAAGCGGGTGGAGCAGCAGGCGGGCCGTGCAGAAGGGTCTTGATGGTGTCAGGGCAGGCTTCTCTCAGGCAGTGACATTCAAGCTGAGATGGGAAGATGAGAAGATCAGAGGAAGGTTCCAGGCTGAACCTCATTGGCATGGCCAATGAGGACAGGCAGGATGTGGGGAGATGTGTCAGGGCGCGCCGGAGAGCATGTGACTCAGGAGGCGGCAGACCCGGGTCCAGGTCCAGTCCGCATCCATATGACTTGGTTCCTGTCACCTAACCTCTGAGCTATACTCCCTCCTTCACTTAAAAATATGCAGAGAGGGCCGGACGCGGTGGCTCACGCTTGTAATCCCAGCACTTTGGGAGGCCGAGGCGGGCAGATCACGAGGTCAGGAGATCGAGACCATGGTGAAACCCCGTCTCTACTAAAAATACAAAAAAAAAAAAAAATTAGCCGGGCGTGGTGGCGGGCGCCTGTAGTCCCAGCTACTCGGAGAGGCTGAGGCAGGAGAATGGCGTGAACCCGGGAGGCAGAGCTTGCAGTGAGCTGAGATCGCGCCACTGCACTCCAGCCTGGGTGACAGAGCGAGACTCCGTCTCAAAAAAAAAAAAAAAAAAAAAAAAAAAATATGCAGAGAGTAGGCACAGTGGCTCCTGCCTGTAGTCCCAGCTACTCGGAAGGATCACTTGAGCCCAGAAGGTTGAGGCTGCAGTGAACTGTGATTGCGCCACCGCACACCAGCCTGGGCGACAGAGTGAGACCCTGACTCTGTAAATAAATAAATAAATAAATAAATAAATAAATAAATAAAGCCAGGCACGGTGGCTCGTGCCTGTAATCCCAGCACTTTGGGAGGCTGAGGCAGGCGGATCACCTGAGGTCGGGAGTTCAAGACCAGCCTGGCCAACATGGAGAAACCCCGTCTCTACTAAAAATACAAAATTAGCTGAGTGTGGTGGCAGGTGCCTGTGATCCCAGCTACTCGGGAGGCTGAGGCAGGAGAATCGCTTGAACCCGGGAGGCAGAGGTTGCGGTGAGCCGAGATCACGTTATTGCACTCCAGCCTGGGCAACAAGAGTGAAACTCCGTTTCTAAATAAATAAATAAATAAGCACAGGGATGTCAGGGAGGGTCTACCTCAGAGGCGTTTGGGGCAATGACATGAGCTAATGCTGGCAGCACCCCTCCCATAGCCCCTGGCATGAACCTCTTCCTTCCTCCTTGCCCCCTCCTCCCCTGCTTCTCCCACCTTGTGTGGAAGGCCCTGACATCCTGTCACTGCCCATTCCTGGCCTGGCTGTAGGGTCCCAGCCCCTCCTTCCCCAGCCTTATTTAATTCCAGCAGACTTTGTCAGGCACCTGCTTTGGATCAGGCCTGATACTGACCAAAATCAGGTGTCCCAAGTTGGGGAGACTGGCCCAGAGCCTGCTGGGATGGCGCCTGGTCAGTGAAGCCATCCCCCGACCTTCCTTTCCCTTTCTCTGTTGCACTCTCCAGCCCCTGAAATACTAGACATTTGTTCCTTTACTGCCCTCACCCCCACCCTCGCTGCCCTGCTTAGAACAGAAGTTTCTCGGGTCCGTCTGGGTCTGTCTGCCAGGGCACAGCTGCAGGGGACAAGGGCTGTGAGGGTGGAAGTAAAGTGCCGGGCTGTGGCAGGACCCTCCTCTCTCCCACTGCAGCCATGACCACCTGCTGTGCCTGGACGGAGGAGGAGTGAAAGGCCTCGTCATCATCCAGCTCCTCATCGCCATCGAGAAGGCCTCGGGTGTGGCCACCAAGGACCTGTTTGACTGGGTGGCAGGCACCAGCACTGGAGGCATCCTGGCCCTGGCCATTCTGCACAGTGAGGGCGGCCCCTGGGGATGGGGCCAGGCGGGGCTGAGACCTGTGTCCTCAAGGGGGCCGAGTTCGTCTTCAGGGCTTTGCAAAAACAGAGTGGAGGGGTAGGGGAGGGTTATAAGCCCTTTGAGGAGGCGGGGGCGGGGCTGCAGGTGCTGGGGTCCCAGGCTGGAAGGAGAAGGGCTGGGCCCATGGGCTTGGGTTTGGGGATCCCCCACCCTCTGGCCACAGAGGGTAGAGCTAGCTGGGTGAAAGTTCAGCATAGGAAGCATTTTCTATCGATTGCCTTAACCCCTCCTCCCCTCACCCCTGCAAAGCAGGCACCAGGGGCCACACAGCCTGCTGCACATAAGGAATCCCATTCCCAGGGTGCACGCAGCAGGCAGTCTCAGGAATGAGGAGCCACTGAGCCTCAGGATGTCAGAGCCCTTGCCTGCACACTTCATTTTACCGGGAAATTTTACTGGGAAATTAAGTTCCCAGGCGGGGAGGGATGACCTGAAGCCACATAGCTCATCCATGGGGTCGCTGGGCTGGAGCACAGTCCCCTAGACTCCCAGCCTGGCATTTCCCAGGCCACAGGCCACTGTGTAGTCTCTTTTCACTGCTGCTTTGCAAAGGCGCCTGGCTTGCTGGACAGATAGCCGGGTGGCCTGTGTTGTGATGGCTCCTCTGTGGAGCTGTCTGAGCTTCTAGGTGCTGAACGGCGGGGAGGGGCACTCCCAGATCAGGGTCCTCAGCTCCCCCCAACCCCCTGGGCCTTGTCCTGGAACTCAACATGTCTGACTGGTGCCCCTGCCCCTGTGCTGGTCAGATTCCATTTTCTCCAGAGCGCCCCCACATCTGGATCCTGGTCATGCAAAGTCTTGGAGGTGCCGGGGAGACTCCTCACCCTAGGGTGGGTATCAGGGCCTGTGGGCCAGGCCTGTGTTGGATGCTGGGGATGCAGAGCTGAGCCAGGCATACCCCCAGCCTCAGGAGTAGGGGGCTCAGCCAGTCCAGGAGGTGCTGGGGACAGAGTCCCATGGATGGAGAAGGAGAGTCATCTGTTAAGTTGCCGGGATGTTAGTGTCCACGGCGGTTTATTGACTGGTATTTCATTTCCTTTTGATGATTCTCACCATAACCCTGTGAGGTGAGCAGATGGGGAACATGAGAACCAGAGAGGATCACCCAGTGAATTGGTCAGTCAGGACTGGGTCTCCAGCAGTGCACCCAGCTCTCTCCCCTGGCCTCAGGGTCCCAGCATCCCCTCTCTGGTCTTCCATAGGGTCCAAGGGCGGGCACGAGGTCTGAGCAGGCAGAGTGGGCAGAGTCCCAGTTTCTTCTCCAAAAGGGTCACGTCCTTCTTCAGGGACCATTTCTTCCCCATCCGGGGTCTTGAGACTCCCAGAGGCCACGGAGGGGATTTGAGAGGTCTCCTGGCTGATCCGCCAGTTGGGCAGATGGCCTCCTTTCAGCTACCCTCTGCTTTTACATCCCTGGCCCTGGGGAACTCACTGCTTCACGGGGGAGGTGGAGCAGCTTCTCCTTCCTGGAGGTGCAGCCAGCCCCTTGGCCCTGTCTGTTCTGAAGGCTCAAAGGACAGGGCTGTTCCTTGTTTTCTGTGACAAACAAGGTGGGTCTAGCTTTTATAAGCTTTTACTCTTGAGGGGCTCTTCTTTAAGGAAAATAATACAAAATCATGAATACAAGATGAGGTGCAGAGCCTTGGGGCTCCTGAAGGGGGGCTTCAGTGGTTTTTGAGTCTCTCTGTTGCCCAGGTTAGAGTGCAGTGGTGCATCTCAGCTCACTGCAACCTCCACTCCTGGGTTCAAGCGATTCTCCTGCCTGTCAGCCTCCCGAGTAGCTGGGATTACAGGCGCCCGCCACCACACCTGGCCAATTTTTGTATTTTTAGTAGAGACGGGGTTTCACCATGTTGGGCAGGCTGGTCTCAAACTCCTGACCTCAAGTGATCCACCTGCCTCAGCCTCCCAAAGTGCTGGGATTACAGGCATGAGCCACCATGTCCAACCGGAAGGGGGTTTCTCTCTGTCTGTCTGTCTGGGAGGTTGCAAAGGAAGGGCCCAGAATGTGGGTTTGCTTAGGCCTCGGTAAACCCGCTTCCTCCTGCCACCTCCTGCGCTCAGGCCCTCTGCAGGCTGTTCTACGGGAGCCCTGTGTGTGGCCGTTGCATCTCCCCACCTCCAACCCCCTTGTTCCTAGGTAAGTCCATGGCCTACATGCGCGGCGTGTACTTTCGCATGAAGGATGAGGTGTTCCGGGGCTCCAGGCCCTATGAGTCAGGGCCCCTGGAGGAGTTCCTGAAGCGGGAGTTTGGGGAGCACACCAAGATGACAGACGTCAAGAAACCCAAGTAAGCCCTGGCTCACTGGGGCGGTGGCCGCAGCTGTGCCCACTGTGGCTGTTCCCTGGGGACAGAGGGCTCCCTGTCCTGCTGAGGGAGGGAGAAGAGCAGCTTCTGGAGAACAGGTGAAGAGTGCCCCACACTTGAGGGGAGCAGAGGGAACCCCCTTCCCAGGGAGGCAGAGGGCTGGGGTGTGGCTCTCACTTGGGCATGCAGACACCTGCTGAGCGCAGGAAGGGTGTGGCCTGGCCAGGGGTCTGGGGCTTACCTGGAGAGAGCCTGGGCCACCCTTCTCTGAGTCCACCTGGGCAGAGGCTGGGTTTTTGCTGCCCAGGCAAAAGGAACCTACCAGCCTTTCAAATGACACGGCTAAACATTTTCTCACATTTCAGACAGCACTTGCTCCCAGGATCGGACTACTAGGTTATAATCAGAGGGCTTCAGTCTTGCCTTTAATTTAAGGCCTACGAGACTTGAACTAATTTAAGTCAGACTAAAGGAGAAAGTCACATTTCCAGGAAACATTTGTTTGGGAGGCCCAAATCCTAGGACTAAGCAATGCATCCCATTCGGGGCCGGATGAATGGTGTGTTCCAAGAGGAGTGTTTTGAGCATTTCTGAGTGATTTTTTCATATTTTGAAAGCGAGTCTCCTCCAGTCTTAGGGGCCCGGCATCCCCTCTGTGGTCTTCTCTGGGGTTCAAGGCCAGGGACCTTAACTCTTTTTTCCCACTCTGTGGCTTGTCTTTTTGCTCTGTGAAGTGTTTTTGGGTTTTTGTTTTTTGTTTTGTTTGGTTTTGGTGGGCCCATGTTCTTAATGGGGTAGATAATATTTATAAATATTTTTCTTGTAGTTTGTGATTTTTTCCTTTCTTTCTTTTTTTTTGAAACAGGGTCTTGCTGTGGGGCCTAGGCTGGAGTATATTGCCGTGAACTACAGCCTCGACCTCCTGGGTTCAAGCAGTCCTCCCATCTCAGCCTCCTGAGTGGCTGGGACTACTAGCATGTGCCAACACATGTATCTTTTGTAGAGATGGGGTTTCACCATGTTGCCCAGGCTAGTCTTGAACTCCTGAGCTCAGGCAATCCTCCCACCTTGGCCTCCCATTACAGGCGTCAGCCACCATGCCCAGCCTAGTTTGTGCTTTTTATGTCTCATTCATAAACCCCTTTGCTGCCCCCAAGCAGCACACGATTCTCCTGTGTTAAGTTGGAAAGCTCTCTAGATCTGCCTTTTACATTGAGGTCTTTTATCAACCTGGAATTGATTTTTGTATGAGGGTGAAGTCCAAGATCCAATTTAATGTTTTCCATGTAATTGGCCAATTTTCCCAGCCCCATCTGTGAAGTCTGTCCTTCTCTCCGCTTCCTCAGCAGTGGGTCAAGCATCCCTCTGTGCTTGGATCTGCTCCAGGCTGTGTTTTGTTCCACTGGTTGGAAAGCTGTCCCTGTGCCCGGACCACAGAGCATAAAAAACCACCGCTGTGTGGTGAGTCCTGGTGTCTGGGCGGCAGATCCTCCACCTTGGCCTTCTTCAAAAACATCATGGCTATTCCTGGGGGCAGTAGAGAGAAGTGGATACAAGCATGGACCCTGAAGTTTCTACCTCTTCTCAAAAATAGGAATACGCCAGGCATGGTGGCTCAAGCCTATAATCCCAGCTCTTTGGGAGGCTGAGGCAGGAGGATCACTTGAGGCCAGGAGGTCAAGACCAGCCTGGGCAACATAGTGAGACCCTCATCTCTACAAAAAATTTAAAACTAACAATTAGCTGGGCATGGTGGCACTACGGCTGTAGTCCCAGCTAATTGAGATGCGGAGGTGGGAGGATCACTTGAGGCCTGGAGGCTGAGGCTGCAGTGGGCTGTGATCCCATCACTGCACTCCAGCCTGGGCAATAGAGTGAGACCCTGTCTTAAGAAAAAAAAAAAAAAAAAAAAACCACAAACTATAAAAAGAAAAAATATTTATAAATTCTACTCCATTAAGAACATGGGTCCATCCAAATAAATAAATAAATAAAACAAAAACACCATAAAGGGAGTAAAAAGCCACAGAGTGGGAGAAAAGATTTCAAATCCATACATCCATCAAAGGACTCATTTTCAAAATATGAAAAGATCATTCAGAAATGCTCAAAATAGTAACCACCATTTTACTTTTTCTTCCTATGAGTTTAACTACTCCAGGTACTGTTAAGTAAAATTTGTAGGGGATAATTGATTTGGACCAGGATTCTGTACCAGGCCCAACAGACCAAACCAATATGGAGTCACTCATGCCAAGTGAACCTAGTTAGCTTAGGCATTTACCCATGTAACAAACAGCTGAGTTCTGGTTAGCTACAACAGCTGAGCTTTAATCAATCCTAGATGGCCACCTGATTCAAACAAGGCAAACCAATTAAGCTCCACACCTCACTTTGGTTTTCAGCCCATCAACACTGCCTGACCACGTTGCAGGCCAGAGTTCTTTGAACCTATTCTGGTTTTGTGGCCTGCCTGACTCTCAGTTCATCAGTAAAAGCCAATTAACATCTTTAAATTTGTTGCAATTTTATCTTTGACAGTACCTTATGTAAGTGGAATCATACAGTATTTGTCTTTTTGTGACTGGCTTATTTCTTTCTTTTTTTTTTTTTTGAGATGGAGTCTCGCTCTATCGCCCAGGCTGGAGTGCAGTGGTGTGATCTCAGCTCACTGCAATTTCTGCTTCCCGGGTTCAAGTTATTCTCCTGCCTCAGCCTCCCAAGTAGCTGGGATTACAGGCACACGCCACCATGCCTGGCTAATTTTTTGTATTTTAGTAGAGACAGGGTTTCACCATGTTGGCCAGGCCAGTCTCGAACCCCTAACCTCGTGATCCACCCACCTCGGACTCCCAAAGTGCTGGGATTACAGGCGTGAGCCACCATGCCCAGCTATGACTGGCTTATTTCACGTGGCATCCATATTGTAGCGTGTGTCAGAATTTCCTTCCTTTTTAAGGCTGAAAAACTCCATTGTCTGTATCCACCACGTTTTGCTTCTCCATTCATCCACTGATGGATATTTTGGTTGCCACCTTTTGGCTATTGTAAATAACACTGCTGTGAACGTCGGGTGTGCAAATACCTGTTTGATGCCTACTCTCTATTACTGGTGCCTTCTCCAGAGAGAATTCTGATGGGTTCAGTTTGATCATATTTTGTTTAAGATTTTTGTGTCCATGCTCGTGGGTGAGCTTGACCCGTTTTTTCCTATTTTGGGTTTTGAGGAAATGTTTCCTCTTTCTATTTTTTTTGGAAGAGTTAGTGTAATAGTGACTTTATTTTGAATTTATGGTAGAACTTGATAGTAAATTCTTCTGGGCCTGGAGTTTGCTTGGTGGGAGGATTTTTGATGATGGAATTAATTTCTTTAGTGGTTGTGAGACTGACCACTCGGGGTTTCTAAATACCTTTTTGAGTTAGTTTTGGTTAAGTGAGGCTTTTCTAGGAATGTGTCCATTTCACCTAAATCTTTAAGCTTACTGGCATAGAGTTGTTCAAAATATTCTTTTTTTTTGAGACAGAGTTTCACTCTTGTCGCCCGGGCTGGAGTGCAATGGCGTGATCTCAGCTCACTGCAACCTCCGCCTCCTGGGTTCAAGCAATTCTTCTGCTTCAGCCTCCCAAGTAGCTGGGATTACAGGCATGTGCCACCATGCCTAATTTTTGTATTACTAGTAGAGACAGGGTTTCACCATGTTGGCCAGGCTGGTCTCGAACTCCTGACCTCAGGTGATCCACCTGCCTCGGCCTCCCAAATTGCTGGGATTACAGGTATGAGCCACCATGCCCAACCGATTCTTCTTTTTCTAATATCTGCAGTGTCTGTTGATGCAGCCCCCTTTTTCCTGGTTTTGATAACAGATAACAGACATGTTTTATCAGTCTTGCCACAGGTTTTTCCATTGGATCAGCCTTTCAAAAAAACCAACTTTTGCCGAATTGTGCTCCCAAGGTTGGACCAATCTGACACTCCTCCAGCACTGCCGGAGAGAGCCTGTTTTGGGGGAGATGGTGGGAGAAGCCCACCTATCTCGAACAGAGATTGGAGTGGGCACTCTGCTACCCAAGTTCCTGGGGCATGAATGGTGGGGAAGGGGAAAGGTGGATGGGTGGGTGGCTCAGCGGTCCTCCTGCCTCATTTCTCTCCAGGGTGATGCTGACAGGGACACTGTCTGACCGGCAGCCGGCTGAACTCCACCTCTTCCGGAACTACGATGCTCCAGAAACTGTCCGGGAGCCTCGTTTCAACCAGAATGTTAACCTCAGGCCTCCAGCTCAGCCCTCAGGTTTAAACCATGTTTGATGCATCCATGGGAAGCGACTGGCCCGAGAGGCTGCGGGGTGGTGGGTGGGAGTCGTGCACTTGCCATCGGGCACCCTCACCGTGCCACCAGCCCACCCACTGCACTGGTCTGTATTGGCTGAGGACAGGGATTGCGGGGGAGCTGTCGGGCCCCTGGCAGGTTAGAAAAGTCCCTGGAAAGTCTTCAGCTGTACCTGCCTTCCACCAGGACGAACTAGCCAGACAGTGTGGCCTCATGGGTCCTGCTTCTGAAGAGTTCCCAGCGTCCCCTCTTCCCGCACCCCCAGCCCCCGACACACACACCCTGAGATCTGGAGTGCCTGGGTTTTATACCAGTCCCTTATGCCACTGGGCCGCCCTCCTTCCCCTCCCCTAGACCAGCTGGTGTGGCGGGCAGCCCGAAGCAGCGGGGCAGCTCCTACTTACTTCCGACCCAATGGGCGCTTCCTGGACGGCGGGCTGCTGGCCAACAACCCCACGCTGGATGCCATGACCGAGATCCATGAGTACAATCAGGACCTGATCCGCAAGGTGAGTGCCACAGGCCAGAGGGCCTGGACCCACCGCTCCCTGGAGCCAATCCTGTTTCGGCAAACCGTGCTAGGGACCGACCCCCAGGACAGCAGGTAGCTTTTACACACGCACTCATTCATATGTGCACGCAGGGCAAATTGATCTCACCGGAACCTGTTCCATGGGTGGGGTCTGCCTGAAGCACTGTGCTCAGGGGGGTCTGAGGACCACTGTGCTCTAAGTGTGCATGAGTGGGGAGGGCGGCATGCATACCATGAACGTGCCACTCGAGCCAGCCTGGGGACAGGACACATGCTTGCCCTTGAGCTCACCTCTGTGGATAGACAGTCCAACAGGAATGCCTGCCCCCACGGGTTGCCAGTGCTGTGGTGGAGGACTGTGATGCCTCTGCTAAAAGGCCTGGGGGCCCGGAAAGGGCTCCACGGAACACGGGACCCATCCTGAGGCCTTTGGGGACAGAGCAGTGCAGAATCAATGATCTGGAGGAAGAGCAGCAGCCCTCCCTCTGTGGAGGTACAGCAGAGGCTGGCAGGACCCAGCATGCTAGGGGAGGCCCTGTGGCGCGGCGGGCGGTGGGTGACCGGGGTGGGCGAGCGCAGTGGCTGAGCTCGGACCCTGGAGCCAGAGCGCCTCTGGGGGTCCCGGTTCTGCCCGTGCTCACTGCAGCTACTGAATGGGGCCATCATAGCACCTGCCTGGGGAGGCTGCGAGGCCTTGGCATGCTGTTGTCTGTGAAATGTTCACAGCAGCGCCCGGAGCCTGAGCTGCATCCTTGCTGCTGTGGTTTCCCAAAGCCCCAGGGCATCCTGGGCAGCGCAGCAGAGGCTCTGGGCAGACAGAGAAGCGCCCTCTAGGGGCCAGATCAGGCAGGGCGGGCTTCCTGCAGGCGGCAGAGACTGTCAGACACTAGCCAGTCTAACTCTCCTATTGCATGCGGGTGGGGAGCCTGGGACCCAGAGTGGGAGGCATCACCCAAGATCATCCAGCAAATCGGCAGCAGAGCTTGTTCGGAAACAAACAAGAGAGGCAGCGGCCAGGCGCGGTGGCTCACGCCTGTAATCCCAGCACTCTGGGAGGCTGAGGCGAGTGGATCTCGAGGTCAGGAGATCAAGACCATCCTGGCTAACACGGTGAAACCCTGTCTCTACTAAAAATGCAAAAAAATTAGCTGGGCAGGCATAGTGGCAAGAGCCTGTAGTCCTAGCTACTCGGGACGCTGAGGCAGGAGAATGGTGTGAACCCGGGAGGCGGAGCTTGCAGTGAGCCAAGATCGTGCCACTGCACTCCAGACTGGGAGACAGAGTGAGACTCCGTCTCAACAAAACAAAGAGAGGCAGCACCCAGGGCTCGGGTTCAAGCCTTAGCCCCTACTTCCCTACCACATGGCCCCGGCAGCTGCTTCCCGGCCTGAGCTTCGCTGAGAGCCCTGATTTGCAAACTGGGTGATCAGTGCCCTCTCCACAGACTGGCTGGAGATTAAATGAAGTAATGATGCAAATACCTGGCAAATCACCAACACCAAGGAACAGCCTCTGCCTTTCCGCCCTTGGCCACGACTTGACTTGGGCCAGCATCAGATGGGGTGGGCAGGATCCTTCTTGTAGCTGGTGTATGTGTGGTCCTGTTGGTACACAGGTGCTGTCCTGAGCAGATGGCATGTGATGCCTGCACCAGCCCTTCTTGGGTCACGTGCAAGAGGCTGGCTGGAAATCATGCCAGGCGTGCTCTTGCCACCAGAGACCTCTTGCCCTGTTCTCATGTGCCCCAGAGCCCAGTTTTGGGCCTCCCCTTGACGCTCCCCTTCGTGCCCCCTACCTGTGGAAGGTCCCTTCTGACTGCCCCTGTCCTGTTCCCAACAGGGTCAGGCCAACAAGGTGAAGAAACTCTCCATCGTTGTCTCCCTGGGGACAGGGAGGTCCCCACAGGTGCCTGTGACCTGTGTAGATGTCTTCCGTCCCAGCAACCCCTGGGAACTGGCCAAGACTGTTTTTGGGGCCAAGGAACTGGGCAAGATGGTGGTGGACTGTGTGAGTGTGGACCCCTCCCCCAGGCCACTTCCCTCAGGGTCTGCAGCCCAGGTCGATGGCTTCCCCTCATCCTGTGGGGCCTTTGGTGTCGGAGGAGACAGCAGGGCTCTGTCCATCGCCTTTAGCCAGCTGGAGGGAGAAAGAGTCCACAATTCAGAGTCTCAGTGCGGGTCAGGGACCCTCAGTGACCACCAGCAGGGGGGTTTTCAAACCCTTTTTAGCTGTGGATCCCTTTCTGCAAACATAGCGCAGTGTAGAAGCCCAGAATGGACAAAGGCCCCAGAGCGGGCTGGGCGCTCACCCTCTAATTCCAGCACTTTGGGAGGCCAAGGCAGGCGGACCACTTGAGCCCAGCAGTTTAAGACCAGCCTGAGCAATATAATGAGACTTCGTCTCTACAAAAAAATTAAAAACTTAGCCGGACATGGTGGTGTGTGCCTGTGGTCCCAGCTACTCAGGAGGCTGAGGTGGGAGGATTGCTTAAGCCCAAGAGGCAGAGGCTGCAGTGAGCTGTGATCATGCCACTGCACTCCAGCCTGGGTGACAGAAGGAGACCTTGTCTCAAAAAAAAAAAAAGAAAACTTCAGGGAGAGGGGACATGGAGGCCTGTCCACTCAGCCGCTACCCTTTCCCCAAGTCACCATCCCTGAAAGGGCACTGCTGAGACCTCTGCCCCTCTGATTGCACAGCTGGGACAGTCCCTGCAGTCCCAGGAAGGGGTTTTGCCCGAGCCACTCTGCTGCTGTGTGGCTCAGCCTGACTCGAAAGAGCCTGAGGCTCCCCAGGCCGGGGCTCCGAGAGTACAGGGCAGGGCCGGGCGGGGTGCAGGCCGGGCGGGGTGTGGGCCCGGCGCCCACCAAGACTGCTTCTCACCAGTGCACGGATCCAGACGGGCGGGCTGTGGACCGGGCGCGGGCGTGGTGCGAGATGGTTGGCATCCAGTACTTCAGGTGAGGGCTCAGCCGCCCCAGCCCTTGGCCCGGTGCCCTGGCCTGGTCAGACTCACTGACTTCGCGTCCCAGCCCTAGTGTGGACTTTCCCTTCCCCAAGGGTCTGCTCTGTTCCCCAAGCCCACCCTGGTCCTAGCTGGCGTCCCCTGCCCAGCCTGAGCATCCTAGGGTGACCCCCTCCTCCCTGGCCCGAACAGATTGAACCCCCAGCTGGGGACGGACATCATGCTGGATGAGGTCAGTGACACAGTGCTGGTCAACGCCCTCTGGGAGACTGAGGTCTACATCTATGAGCACCGCGAGGAGTTCCAGAAACTCATCCAGCTGCTGCTCTCACCCTGAGGGTCCCCGGCCTCTCACCAGCCCCAGCTGACCTCGTCCATTCAGCCCCTGCCAGGCCAGGCCCAGCCACTGCCCTCCCGGGCAGATCTGGGCCCAGGCACCTCTGAGTCCGTAGACCAGGCCTGGGAGAGTGCCAAGCTGCCTGCCCGAGGCTGGTTCTGAAGGCCTCTCTCCCACTAACCCCGCCTTCCAGCACTTTCCGTCATTCCAGGCTGGGAAAGTCTAGAGCCCCCTTTGGCCCCTTTCCCTGACTGTCAGGGACAACTGACTCCCCATCAGCTCAAACATTAAGGGTACCCGGGCACAACCGTACCCCTGCCCCCAGCCCCAGCCTCCCTGAGGGCCTGCGGGGCTGCCTCTGCCCCAGCCCCCAGCAAGGGCACTCCCAGGCTTCCTGGTGGGTGCAGCCCACTCCCTCTGCCCTCTGTTCCGTTCCCTGGGCCTGGGACTAGAGAAACGGGGTGTCCCCCACCCCATCAGCTGGGAAAGCCCAGGCCGCAGGAGTGGGATGCCTGTTCGACTTTGCCCCTCGCACTGGCCCAGCCCCTCACACTGCCCCACCCCGAGAACTCCCAGCTCTCAAAGGTCACTCCTGGGAGTTTCTTCTTCCCAGTAGAAGTGGCTTAAGAGCCAAAACTGTGAAATAAACCATTTGGATTCAAGTTCATCTGTGTTGTGTGTGCAGTGGTGTGAGTTCCCCCTGCTCCCCTGACCCCCAGCTCCTCTCAGCCTTGACCCTTGGCCTTGACTGGCCTTTTCTTTTGTACCCGGACACTCTGTTTTCCAGGATTCCTGGGCAGGGACACCTCCTCTTTCCTTTAGGCCTCCCCTAAACCGGCCCTTAGGGTATGCAGAGGCAGCTGCCAGGCCCACATACACCGGGCAGGCCCAAGGAGGGCCACAATCCTCAACTTCATCTTGGAGGACCAGGGAGAGCCCCATTTGTCACCCAGAGAGGCCGGGGACTCCGCATGGACAGGCAGCGCGTGTGCAGGGCCAAGGTCTGCCCGGGGCTGGGCAACTCCAGCGTTTGTGCTGCTCCTGCTCCGGCAGGTGGAGGAGCTGGGCGGGCCAGAGCGGCTGTGGGAGCCACGCTCAGAGGGTGTGGCACCACTGTGAGCTGCAGGCCTGAGGACAGTGAGAAGTAAAGCTGCATTCCCCTCCAGGGGCTGCTGCTGCTGGGTCTGGCAGAGAGAGTCTTGGGGGAGGGCATCGGGCAGCGCCCACCCAGTAAAGTGGGCAATGCCTGGTATAGGCAGGTGGGAGGGCGGGGCCCCCCAGGGTCAGGGTCCTTGAGGAGGGGGTGACCCAGGAGGGGGCTCATCCACATGGGCACTTGTATCAGCCCACAGCTCCAAGGGGTGAATAATTGAAGGGCAGGTCACACGAGCCTGCCCGTCACAGGATGCCTTCCCTGCTGGATCTGGTTACGCCCCAGATCACATTCTGACATCCCGAGCTAGTGAATAATTAAGCTGCCACTCCTCTGAGGCAGGCCTCCATCTCCAGGTCCCTCTCCGTGGCTTCCTCGCTGCCAGCCGAGCCGTGGGCACCTGAGGGACTACCTACCACTGCTCCCGGCTGTGCCATCGCCACCAGCTCCCACCTCCTGCTCAGACCCAGGACAGCCACTCCATGGCCCCCGAGATGGACCAGTTCTACAGGTCCACCATGGCCATCTACAAGGTGAGCACGTGGGTGGCCAAGCCAGGGCCTGCGCCCCTCCTCCCAGGGCACAGAAGTCAGGCCCGCTCTGGAGGAGAGGGCCAGCCGGGGCTGCAGATGTCCTGGAAAGGGAAGCCTGGAGCCAGGCTGAGCCAGGGGTGGGTAGGGGGGTAAGGATCCCCGAGAGCACTCAGCCATACAGCAGGAACCCCCAACTCCCAGATGCTGGACAAGGCAGGAGGGGGCCCAGGGCCCAGGGTGGGGACCGTTGAGAGTCTGGATGAGAAGGGCCTGGCTGCCCGGCCTGGGAATAAAGACCCTCTCTCTCTCTCTCTCTCATGTCTGAGCCCCTCACTCAGACTTCCTACTTCACCCCCAGGGGGTTGTTGCAGCTGCCACAGACATTTATTAAGCACCTCCTGTGTGCAGGACCCTTTCACCTGTAAGCCTCACATCACCCACCTGTGAAGTCGAAAATGACCACCCTGTTTGATAGATGAGAAAACTGAGACCAAAGAGGTTAAACAGCTCATTCAAGGTCATGGAGGGAGGAAGAGGTGCTGCTGGGATTTGAACTGAGACCCAAGTCCAAGTCCAAGCCTCAGTCCAGGCCCGTCTCCACCATCCAGGGAGCTCTCTGCCTGGCCCCAGCCTGGGGAGGCCCACACTAATCCAGCCACAGCCTTGCCCACGGGGGGCTGTTCTTGGAGGAGGGCAAGAGCTGCCCTTGCCCCGGGGGCGACTGTTGGCAGCCCCAGGTGTATAGTCCAGCAAGGCCTGGACACAGGGCAGGGCTGAGCTGTGCCCAGTGGGGACCACAGCGGGTGGGCCAGCTTCAGCCCAGCGGGAGGAGGAGAACCTTCCAGGTGCACCATCTCAGGAGGCACCTTGGTCCCGCCAGAGCAGGTGTGAGCGGGAGCTGGCTGTGAGGGGACCATAGCTTGGAACAGGACCCCAAAAGATGGGCTCTGAGGTCCCTGCAGCCAAGAGCCAGGATTCTGGGTGAGCCTAGGTGTGTAGGTGGGCTCCCCAAAGTCTGGGGCTTCTCACTGGGCTGGGGGTGCCCTGTCCCTGACGCCCGGTGACTTGACTCTATCCATCGTTCCTTCTCGCTCCCCCGTCTCCACACATTTTTCCTCCCCTGGCCCTGGGGTCCAGAGCATCATGGAGCAGTTTAACCCCGCCCTGGAGAACCTGGTGTACCTGGGCAACAACTACCTGCGTGCCTTCCACGGTGAGTGCCTGCCCGGGCCACTGAGCACCAGCCCTGGGCCTCTGCTGTCCCCACCCACCCAGGCCCCTCCCAGATTCTCTGCACCCCACACCTGTTCATCCTCAGCCCTACACCCTCCTACCCACCACCCTCACCCTCACACCTCTGCAGCCAGAGAGGCCTTAGGCACCCCCACTCTCCTGTGCCCACACGCCCCAGTCCACACCCAGCACCCCTCATTGCCCCCTCCTTCAGGTGCCTCCAGACACTCCCATGATGCAGTACCAGGCCCTGCAGGCCCACACAGCCCCAGTGCAAACCCTGACAGTGCATACGTTTCTAGGCGTCACCTCAGTGCCACCTGCTGAACCCACCCCTATACCCAGTCCCACCTCTGCACCCAGGCTCACACAGCAGCTGGCTTCCTCACTCCAACCGACCACCACCCACACACCCTGCAGCTGGCCTTGACATTCACTCAGTCCCCATGCAAACCCTCGTACCCGTCCACTGTGGCTGCTCATACCTGCCAGTAGCATCCCCCTACCCACAAGCGCTGATCAACCCTGAATCTCAGGGCCACCCATCCCCCTGCTTCTTAGATGCTCTCCACGCCACCTGCCTGCCCCCAGCCCTCACCTTATGCCCCTGCACCTGAGCTTCACAGCTCAACTGGTCACACCCTCCTCAGGGGCACACACAGATGCCCACACCCCACCCAGGACAGACACAGTCCCCTCCAGATGAAAAGAGCCTCCAGAAGAGTGGGGCAGAGGCAGGGCTGGACCGGACCTGTCCCTTCTGGTCCACAGCTCTGTCCGAGGCGGCCGAGGTCTACTTCAGTGCCATCCAGAAGATTGGGGAGCGTGCCCTGCAGAGCCCCACCTCACAGATTCTGGGTGAGGCTCCCCCTCCACAGCAGACCCCATTCTCGGGCCCTCCTTTTGCACCCTTGCCCTTCCAGGATGTCCCGCATCCTTGACACAGGCCTTTCAGCCCAGGGCCCAGAGCCAGACTCTTGTTCTGGGACCCAGGCTCCCCGCCACCACTCCCTGCCAGGCTGCTCCCAGGCTGGGACACACATGGCCTGGCTCCCAGAGAATCATATGGGAAGTCCTGGACTTTGGTCCCAAAATCCAGCCTCGGGCAGGCCCTCTGTTGGCTTTCAGCGGAAGAGGGTGGTGGGTGGGTGGGGCAGACTCCGCCACACCGAAGCCACAGCTCCCTCCATACCTCCAGGGGAGATCTTGGTGCAGATGTCTGACACCCAGCGGCACTTGAACTCTGACCTGGAGGTTGTGGTGAGTATCAGACCCCAGGGCCTGGAGGGGTCACTCAAGGAAAGTGGGCCACGTTCCAAGAAGAGGGCCCAGCCTACCAGATGCCCTTCCCAGGGAGGATGACTGTGGCTGCCCTTCCCAGCACCTGGCTCTGTGGGGCACGGTTCCCTGCAATAGTCGTTCAAGCCTCTAGCAGCCCTAGGAGGCTGGTGGCATTTCTGCCTCCATTTTATAGAGGAAGAAACTGAGTCTCAAAAAGAGCTAGTCATTGCCTGAGATGCCAGAGTGAGTGGAGGCCCAAGGAAGAGAAAGGTCCTTTCACTGCAGCCCTCCTCACTGCAGCCTCCCAGGGAGCAGCCACGCAGACCTGACCATGTCACTCCCAGGAGCAGAACCATTCCACGGCTCCACTGCCCACAGAAGTGAACATGGGCTTCTCAGTGAGGGGTCCCTGGCTCTGTCGATCCAGCAGCTTCTCCCGACACCCCCAGTCCAGCCCAGTCCCCTGGAAGAGGGGTCCCTCTGCTGGTGTCCCCGCTGCGGGGCTGCTGCCCTGCTGTCCTCTCAGCCTAGAGCCACCGGTCCCTTCCCCTGCCGTCCAGTTGGGAAGCAGCTGTCCCCTCCTTCCCAAAGCCTCCCCTGACTCCCTGGGGCAAGTCCAGTCATCCCTCCCCCTGGACTCCAACAGATGCTTCTGTCTGTTTTAGCTCGTGGTGGGTTCAAAGCCCAGCTTCACCAGTGACTAGTTTTGTGACCTTGGACTCTATGCCTCTGCTTACCTGAGGAATGGAGAGAATCATAATAACTGCCTCCCAGGATTCTTGAGAGGATGACGTGAATTAATAAGCATAAACTGTTTGCCCTGGCCCCTACTTACTGCCCCTGGATACCTTAGCTATGATAACCAGAAGTTAACTTGCCTGCCCCTATCCCTCCCAAGACTGGGAGCTCCACAAAGGCTTCCTTCCTCTCCATAGCTCTAGGGCCTGGCGCCAAGCAGGGCTTCAGTGACACAGGGGAAAGAAAAGAGCTGAGGGAGTCAGCTTGGCTAGATGGAGAGAAGAGAGGGCTTTCCAAGGCAGCATGGCAGCGGGCTGCGCACAGCCATGAGCAGGCAACAGGCAGGCATGAGCCAGGGCTTGGGCACAGGGGCTGAATGGGAGAGGTGGGGTGGGGCCTGGTGGTGAGGCACCTCGGAAGGTTCGGAAGGAAATTTCAACTAATTGTTCTCCCTCCAATGTGTGCCCCTGGAATTTAGGTGCTCTTTGGGGGATACCATAAAATACTAGTCAGTTGGGCATGGGGAACAATCTTTTTTTTTTTTTTTTTGAGATGGAGTCTTGCTCTGTTGTCCAGGCCGGAGTGCAGTGTCACAATCTCAGCTCACTGCAACCTCCGCCTCCCGGGTTCACGCCATTCTCCTGCCTCAGCCTCCTGAGCGGCTGGGATTACAGGCACCTGTCATCATGCGTGGCTAATTTTTTTATTTTTTTGTAGAGACGGGGTTTCACCATGTTGGCCAGGCTGGTCTTGAACTCCTGACCTCAAGTGATCTGCCCGCCTCGGCCTCCCAAAGTGCTGTGATTACAGGTGTGAGTCACCCCGCCTGGCGGGGGAACAATCTTTCTATTAGAAAATTCTCATCCCACGCACACACAACAAGGCCCCAAAGCCCCTGGGCTCCGTGGACTCCATGGGCACTTTAGGATGTAGCATTAAGCCCCTGCCACCCCCTTGGATGTGGGCACAGAGTTATGGAGCCTGTGGGTTCCTGTCCTTGTGTTCAATGGCTGTCCTTATCACTTGTGGCACACCTGGGCTGGGCAGGGATGAGTGTCACCCAGGCCCACTCTGTAAGGAGAGCTGCCCTCTCCAGGCAGTGGCATCTAAGCTGTGATAACTGGGCAGGTCCACTGGCCAGAATCATACCAGACAGAACAGTGCCAGAGGCCACCCCCACCTGCAGCTCATTTATTTGATCCCTACTTACTGCCCTGTGCCAGGCACTGTGGTAGGCAGCAGGGATACAGCAGACAAAAACCCCTGCCATCCCAAAGAGGGAGCCAGAAAAACCCACAGGGAGTAAGTGAATCGATACGTAACACGTTCCATGCAAAATACACTAGGAGAAAAGTAGAGCAGGGACGGGATGTCTTTGGGGGTGCAGTTTTTAACAGATGCTCAAGGAAAACATCACCAGAAAGGTGACATTGAAAAGGGCCTAAAGGGCCGGGCACGGTGGCTCACGCTTGTAATCCCAGCACTTTGGGAGGCTGAGGCGGGCGGATCACCTGAGGTCAGGAGTTCGAGACCAACCTGGCCAACATGGTGAAACCTCGTCTCTACTAAAAATACAAAAAATTAGCCAGGCATGTGGTGGCGGGCACCTGTAATCCTAGCTACTCAGGAGGCTGAGGCAGGAGAATTGCTTGAACCTGGGAAGTGGAGGTTGCAATGAGCAGAGACCATGCCACAGCACTCCAGCCTGGGTGACAGTGAGACTCTGTCTTAAAAAAAAAAAAAAAAAAAAAAAAAAGAAAAGAAAAGAAAAGAAAAGAAAAAGGCCTGAAGGAGGTAAGGGCATTAGCCAGGGAGACCTCTGGGGGAAGGGCAATCTGGACAGAAAGGACAGCACGTGGAAAGACCGAAGGCTGCAGTAGAGGGCAAGTCTGAGATGACCAGCCATTAACAGGCCCTGACTCTGCAGGCCCCGGCGGGACTCTGGTCCTTCCTCTCAGTGAAAGGGACACCATCGGAAGGTCTTGAGCTAAGGAGGGACAGGATCTGACGTAGAATTTTTTTTAATGTTTTTTATTATAAATTAAAACACAGACACAGAAAATCTTGCTGAACAGATTAGAGCTTAATGAATCATTATTAGGCAAATCAGACCTGAAACTACCATGCAGAACTTTGCCAGCCTCCCCAGAAGCCCGTTCAGGAGCCCCCATCAAAACCACAGCCTCTCCCTCCCTCTAAAAGTGGCCACTGGTCTGAGGTCGCAGTTCCTTGTGTGCCTTCGTAGTTTATCACTCTACCTTACAGCCCGAGACACTAGAATTTGGTTTTACTCTTAAAAAAAAAAATGGGGGCTGGGTGTGGTGGCTCACGCCTGTAATCCCAGCACTTTGGGAGGCCAAGGCGGGCGGATCACAAGGTCAGGAAATCGAGACCATCCTGGCTAACACGGTGAGACCCCGTCTTTACTAAAAATACAAAACAATTAGCCGGGCGTGGTGGTGGGCGCCTGTAGTCCCAGCGACTCGGGAGGCTGAGGCAGGAGAATGGCGTGAACCCGGAAGGCGGAGCTTGCAGTGAGCCAAGATGGCGCCAATGCACTCCAGCCTGGGCGACAGAGCGAGACTCTGTCTCAAAAAAAAAAAAAAAAAAAGAAAGAAATTTGAGTCTCTTTGAACCTACGGGTTCCCCCTCCATCTGTTTCTTTTCCTTACACTTTGTCTGTTGGAGACCCTGGGACCATCTGCCCTGACTTTCCCATAGTCTGGAAGTTGCTGATGATGCTCTCTTGGTATGTTCAGCTGGTTTCTCTGTCCTCTAGATCCGGAGTCTTGGAGGGGCTGCTGAGTTCTTCCACCAGGAGGCATCACTGTGTCTAGATCTGCCATGCATCAGGGGATACACACCACTGTTCTTCCGATGCCCTTTCAAAGCATTCTTAGCTAGGATGCTTCCAGAAAGAGACGCTTCCCCTTATCTGCTGTTATTACCCACTGGCACGTTTCATATGGGGAGGGCAGGAGAAAGGCTTCATTCATTCCCTTTATTCATGAGGTTCCAAGATAATGAATCTGTGCCCTGTCATCCTCTGAAGGTGAAGCTACCAATTAACTTTATGTTTTTACTAGCACCATTATGTAGTACTTTTATTTACTATAATCAATATTGTAGATTTAAACTCATTTGACCTATTTCAATGGTTGGCAATTATTATCTTTACTGAAGTTGAAAATGTCCTATTTTTGGCCAGTGGAAGCTTCTTTTTTTTTTTTTTTTTTTTTCTGACATGGAGTCTCACCCTGTCACCGAGGCTGGAGTACAGTGACGCAGTCTCGGCTCACTGCAACCTCTGCCTCCCAGGTTCAAGCAATTCTCCAGCCTCAGCCTCCCATGTAGCTGGGACTACAGGTATGCACCACTGCATCTGGCTAATTTTCGTATTTTTAGTAGAGACTGGGTTTCACCATGTTGGCCAGGCTGATCTCGAACTCCTAACCTCAGATGATCTGCCCAGCTTAGCCTCCCAAAGTTCCGGGATTATAGGCGTGAGTCACTGCACCCGGCCAGTGGAAGCCTCCTGAGTCCTTGCTGTCTGCCTGACAAGAGGTTCCAGGCTCATCTGCTACTTGTGCTGTGCAAGACGTGGAATCAGCCATTTCTTCATGAAGCCCTGTTTTTACTTTTTGTTTTTAGTGCAAGTGGTATTTCAAAACCATAATCTGAATACTAGTGGTGCTCATTGCCACTGGGTTGATCTTTGTTTCTAGGCTTTTTTGGTGGCTGTGCAATGCATAGATTGATACATATTTACATGCAATGTGCATGTACACACATATAACACATATTCTCTCTCTGTGTCTCTTTATTTCTATTGCTGCTTTACAAATTAATCTTATTTATTTATTTATTTATTTATTTTCAGAGGCAGAGTCTCACTCTGTCACCCAGGCTGAAGTGCAGTGGTACAATCATAGCTCACTGCAGCCTCCAACTCCTGGGCTCAAATGATCTTCCTGCCTCAGCCTCCCAAGTAGCTGGGACTATAAGAAAATGCCACCGTGCCTGGCTAATTTTTTTTTTTTTATTTTGAGATGGAGTGTCGCTCTATCGCCCAGGCTGGAGTGCAGTGGTGTGATCTCCACTCAGTGCAAGCTACGCCTCCCAGGTTCATGCCATTCTTTTGCCTCAGCCTCCCGAGTAGCTGGGACTACAGGCACCCGCCACCATGCCCAGCTAATTTTTTTTTGTACGTTTAGTAGAGACGGGGTTTCGCCGTGTTAGCCAGGATGGTCTCGATCTCCTGACCTCGTGATTGGCCCGCCTTGGCCTCCCAGAGTCCTGGGATTACAGGCATGAGCCACTGCACCCGGCTGTGCCTGGATAATTTTTTAACTCTTTTTATAGAGATGAGGTCTCACTATGTTGCCCAGGCTGGTCTTGAACTCCTGGCATCAAGCAATCCTCCCATCTGGGCCTCCCAAAGTGCTAGGATCACTTTTAGACCATTGATTCGTTTTCTTCTGTTTCGTGGGCCTTTCTGGTGTGTTTTGGTTGTCAGTAGGAATGTTATTCTCTTCCATATTCCCTTTTTTCTAATAATAACTTTCTATTGGATTTCACCTCAGAGATTTTCTGTGGAAAAGTAGGTTTTTTCCTGAAATTGTAAAAGGAGCACAGTGAAGACAGCTTTTCTCACTTTGCAAGATCTCTTTCTGTTGTTCTTATGTAGTTTTCCAAAAATATGGCAGTTCCCTTTCTGCAATTTCCTGGTTCTGTTCATGCTCCTACTTTTGTTAGACTTTCTCTTTCCTTTTGTGTCTGTTGCCCTTGTTCCTGATTTTGATCCCCCTCACGGCATTCTCTCCTCCACGTGGGCCCTGTCTGGTTGGGAGCCTGGCTGGTCAGTTTCAAGACTTCCTAGAGGCTCCACTACTCCAGCCCCTTCAGACTTTACCAGGGACCTCTTACCTTCACCCTCTGGACTCACAAACTCCTTGGAGTTTCAGCTGCTGTTCACAGACTGGCCTACTGAGCTTCCCATGACCATCTGCTGGCCATGTCGGGGTGCGCCTGTGCTCAGGTCCCTCGATGCCCAACTACCTCCCACTGCTCCATCCACATGCTTGCTGGTCACACTGACCTCACAACCAGTGCTGATTTGTGTTTGGGGGTTGTAGAGATATACTGTCATAGTTTTGTTCTGAATGTTGTCTTGAGTTTCTTTATTTTTTTTCTTTTGGTGGTTTTCTTTGTTTTGTTTTGTTTATTTGTTTTTTGAGACGGAGTCTTGCTCTGTTGCCCAGGCTGGAGTGCAATGGCGCCATCTCAGCTCACTGCAACCTCTGCCTCCCGGGTTCAAGCGATTCTCCTGCCTCAGCCTCCCAAATAGCTGAGATCATAGGCGCGTGCCACCATGCCCACCTAATTTATGTACTTTTAGTAGAGATGGGCTTTCACTATGTTGGCCAGGCTGGTCTCAAACTCCTGACCTCAGGTGATCCACACACCTTGGCCTCCCAAAGTGCTGTGATTACAGGCATGAGCCACTGTGCCTGGCCTTTTTTTTTTTTTTTTTTTTGAGACAGGATCTCACTGTGTCACCCAGGCTGGAGTACAGTGGTGCAATCACAGCTCATTGCAGCCTAGACTTCCTGGGCTCAGGCAATCCTCTCACCTCAGCCTCCCAAGTAGTTAGGACCACAGGTGTGAGCCACCACATCTGGCATTTTTTTTTTTTTTTTTTTTTTGGTAGAGACAGCATCTCACTATGTTGCCCAGTCTGGTCTGGAACTCTTGGGCTCAAGCAATCCTCCCACCTCAGCCTCCCAAAGTGCTGGAATTACAGGTGTGAGCCACTGTGCCTGGCTCGTCTTGAGTTTTTTATTTTGCTGTCTGGTTTCTCCATTCATTTTTAAGAGAAGATGAAGGAAGGTTTTGAAACTACATTTCATTTCCACCATCATCCCAGACCTGAGTTTTTTTTTCTACTGAGATAAAATTTACATACAATAAAATAAAGTTCCTAAATATCTTAAGTGTTAAGTTCAACAGATTTTGACAATTATATGCCCTGTGTGGCCACCATGTTAAACAGGATTTATTTAGAATGTTTCCATCAACCCAGAAAGTTCTCTTATGTCCCTTTTGTCAGTCTCGCCCCCTAGGGGCAAAGGCTTTCTGACTTCTATCTCTGCGGATTAATTTTGCCTGTTCTAGTGCTTCATTTGAGTGGAACTGTACCCTGTATATTCTTTTGTGTCTAGCTTCTTTCACTCAGCATAAGGTCTCTAAGATTAATTCATGTTGTTGCATTGTATGAATCTGTGTCACTATCAAGGAATACCTGAGACTGGGTAATTTATAAGGAAAAGAGGTATATTTTGGCTCATGGTTCTGCAAACTGTACAAGCATGACACCAACGTCTGCTTAGCTTCTCATGAGGGCCTCAGGAAGCTTACAATCATGGCAGAAGGTGAAGGAGTAACAGGGGCGTCACATGGCAAGACAGCAAGAGAGAGAGTGGGGAGGTGCCAAGCTTTATTTATTTATTTATTTATTTATTTATTTATTGAGACGGAGTCCCACCCTGTTGCCCAGGCTGGCCTCCAGTGGTGCGATCTTGGCTCACTACAACCTCCGCCCCCTGGGGTTCAAGCGATTCTCCTGCCTCAGCCTCCCGAGTAGCTGGGATTCAGGCCCCTGCCACCATGCCCGGCTAATTGCTGTATTTTTAGTAGAGATGGGGTTTCACCATCTTGGCCAGGCTGGTCTTGAACTCCTGACCTCGTGATCCACCCGCCTCAGCCTCCCAAAGTGCTGGGATTACAGGTGTGAGCCACTGCACCCGGCCTTATTTATTTATTTTTTGAGACGGAGTTTTGCTCTTGTTGCCGAGGCGAAGTGGTAACAGGTGTGTCATACGGCAAAGAGAGCGAGGGAGAGAGAGACACTGGGGAGGTGGCAGGCTCTATTTATTTATTTATTTATTTATTTATTTATTGAGATGGAGTTTTGCTCTTGTTGTCCAGGCTGAAGTGCAGTGGCGTGATCTTGGCTCACTGCAGCCTCCACCTCCCAGGTTCAAGCGACAGTCCTGCCTCCGCCTTCCGAGTAGCTGGGATTACAGGCATCCACCACCATGCCCAGCTAATTTTTTGTATTTTTAGTAGAGATGGGGTTTCACCATGTTGGCCAGGCTGGTCTCCAACTCCTGACCTCAGGCAATCCATCCGCCTCGGCCTCCCAAAGTGCTGGGATGACAGGCGTGAGCCACCGCGCCTGGCTGCCAGCCTCTTTTTAAACAACCAGATCTTGCATGAACTCATTACTACAGGGAGGTCACCAAGCCATTCATGAGGGATCCGCCCCCATGATTCAAACACCTCCCACCAGGCCCCACCTCCTACACTGGGGATTACATTTCCATATGAGGCTGGAGGGGACACAGATCCAATCCATATCATGGGTGTAACAATATTTTTTTCTGTTTTATTGCTTAGTATCCCATTGTATGAATATCCCACAATGTATCTATCCATTCTTCTGCTGATAGTCCTTTGGGTCGTTTCCAGTTGAAGGCTATTATGGAGCTATTATGAATAAGGCTGTTATGAATATTCTTGTACAAGTCTTTTTATGGATATATGTTTTCATTTCTGTTGGACAAATACCTAGGAGTGGAATTTGCAGGGCATGGGGTTGACATATGTTTATTAGAGTTCTCCAGTGTTCTTGTGCTATTCTGCATTCCGCCAGCAATGAATGAAAATTGCTGTCGTTCTACATTCTTGCCAGTGTCCAAACGTCGTCAGTCTGTTTTATTTTAGTCATTCTCATGGGTATGGAGTGGCGTCTCACTGTGGTTTTGTTCTGATATCCCTGATGACTAATAACGTTTAATGTGCTTACTGGACATTTGTACATCTTTTTCCTTAAGATGTTGGTTTAGTCTTTTACTCATTTTTTTTATTGGGGTATACTTATTGTTGAATTCTTTATATAGTAAAGATATGAATCCTTTGTCAGGAGATGTGCGGGAAATATTTTTTTTCAATCTGTAGCTTGCCTATTTATTTTCTTAATACTGTCTGTCTTTAATGAACATGAATTATAAACTTTTATAGCCAGGCATGGCAGCACACACCTATAGTCTTAGCTACTTAGGAGATTGAGGTGGGAGGGCCACTTGAGCCCAGGAGTTCAAGGCTGAGGTTCAAGCTCTGATCACACCACTGCACTCCATTCTGGGTGACAGAGCAAGACACTGTCTCTAAAAATATAAATAAATAAATACATAAATTTTTATGGAAGCCCAATTTTGCAATTTTTGTGCTTTTTTTGCAGTGGTTTTTGCTTGTGTTCTATCCAAGAAATCTTTGCCTACCCCATGACATAGATATTCTCCTAAGTTTTCTTCTAGAAACTCTATATTATGGATTTTACATTTATTTCTATGATTTGTCTTAAACTTACTTTTGCATATTGAGATGGAGTTTAATTATTCCTGGATGGATATTCAGTTATTCCCACATCATTTTAAAAACACTTCCCTTGACTCCCTGAAATGACTTGGTATCTTGGTCAAAAATTGATTTTGGGCCAGGCAAAGAATCAGGCCAGGCGCAGTGGCTCATGCCTGTAATCCCAGCACTTTGGGGGGCCGAGGCGGGCGGATCACCTGAGGTCAGGAGTTTCAGACCAGCCTGACCAATATGGTGAAAGCCCATCTCTACTAAAAATAGAAAAATTAGCCTGGTGTGGTGGTGTGTGCCTGTAGTCCCAGCTATTCAAGAGGCTGATACAGGAGAATTGCTTGAACCCAGGAGGCGGAGGTTGCAGTGAGCTGAGATCGTGCCACTGTACTCCAGCCTGGGCGACAGAGCAAGACTCTGTCTCCAAAAAAAAAAAAAATTGATTTTGCATATATGTGTGTGTTTGTTTCTGGACTCTGTTCCATTGGTATGTGTTTCTATACTTATGCCAATATCACACTGTATTACTTTAGCTTTATAGTAAGTACTGAAGTCAAGTAGGCTAAATACTTTGTCCTTTTCAAAATTATTTTGCCTATTTAAGATTGTTTGCATTTTTTTTTTTTTGAGACAGAGTCTCGCTCTGTCGCCCAGGATGGGGTGCAGTGGTGTGGTCTTGGCTCACTGCAAGCTCCGCCTCCCAGGTTCACACCATTCTCCTGCCTCAGCCTCCCGAGTAGCTGGGACTACAGGCACCCGCCACCTCGCCCGGCTAATTTTTTTTTTGTATTTTTAGTAGAGATGAGGTTTCACCGTGTTAGCCAAGCTGGTGTCGATCTCCTGACCTCGTGATCCACCCGCCTCGGCCTCCCAAAGTGCTGGGATTACAGGAGTGAGCCACCACACCCGGCCTGATTCTTTGCATTTTATCTAAATTATAGAATCAGTCATCTTACCTTTAAGAAAGGCTTCTGGAATTTTGATAGAGTTGCATTAATCTGTAAATCAATAGTCATCTTAACAATATTGAGTCTTCCAGATCCATGAATATGGCATATCTCTCCATTTATTTATCTCTCCATTTATTTATCTCTCCATTTATTTATTATCTCTCCATTTATTCATCTCTCCATTTATTTATTTTTCTTAGCAATGTTTTGTTATTTTCAGCAAGTGACATTTGCAGAGGTGGCAAAAGGATTCCTCAAGAGTTACTGGAAGCTGGGCACAGTGGCTCATGCCTGTAATCCCAGCACTTTGGGAGGCTGAGGTGAGCAGATGGCTTGAGGTCAGGAGTTTTAGACCAGCCTGGCCAACCTGGAAAAACCCTGTCCCTACTAAAAATACAAAAATTAGCCAGATGTGGTGGCGCACACCTGTAATCCCAGCTACTCAGGTGGCCGAGGTGTGAGAATCACTTGAACTTGGGAGGCAGAGGTTGCAGTGAGCCAAGATAGCACCATTGCACTCCAGCTCGGGCAACAGAGAAACACGCTGTCTCAATAAAAAAAAAAAAAAAAGAGTTACTGGAGTCCCTCTGTCCATAGAGCTTGCAAGCGTGGTTGAGACGATGGGATCTGCTGTCAGCTTTCTGTACTTCTGTACTGAGGCGTACACAGGACCCTCTAATGAAGCGTGTGCCCCAGGGAGTGGAGATGGAGAGGGCAGTCTCTGTCTAGTCCACTGGGAATTCCTCAGCCTGCTCTGGGGTTGGTGACTTCCTCTGTCAGAAGCCACAAGCTAACAGACTGTTCTCTACCTGTAATGGACACAGCGAGAGCTCAAACTTCACTTCCATTGTCAACCTCTTTGTTTTGTTTTGTTTTGTTTTTGAGATGGAGTCTCACTCTGTTGCCCAGGCTGGAGTGCAGTGGCGTGATCTTGGCTGTCTGCAACCTCCACCTCAGTAGTGCAATCTCAACTCACTGCAACCTCCACCTCCTGGGTTCAACGGATTGTCCTGCCTCAGCCTCCCGAGTAGTTGGGATTATAGGCATGCACCACCACGCTGGGCTAATTTTTGTATTTTTAGTAGAGACGGGGTTTTGTCTTGTTGGCCAGGCTGGTCTCGAACTCCTGACCTCAAGTGATCCGCCCACCTCAGCCTCCCAAAGTGCTGGGACTACAGGCATGAGTCATCATGCCTGGCCCATTGTCAACCTCTTGATGGACCCACTTCTTCAGGAGCTTGGCATCCTTTCCATTAACCCAGTGATGCCTGGGACCTACCAGCTGGGGGCATCCTGGGTCTGTGTCCTCTGCTTCATTGGTGATCACAGCCAAACCACGACAACAGGAAGAGCTATGATATGGCTGTCCTGCTGAAGTGCACAATGCCACCATGTTCACGCGTGACTGGAAGCAGAAGCAACACTATCCCATGAGACGGGACTCAGCTTGTTCCTAAGTGATTTTTCCTGGGCAAGAGGAAGGGAATGGGGCAAAGAGAGTTAGCAGGAAAGGAAAGAGCCCCAGCTTGTCTGCTGAGCTGACAGCAAGAGTCCTTCAGGCTGTATTTGAAGGATACCTTAGGAGAGTTCCTGCACCCAGGCCTTTTGGGGAGAGCCCTCCACATCTCCCAGGGCTCTCGGAGAGTTGTGACAGCCCCACTGGCTAGGCTCTGCTTCCTCTGGCATCATCTGTGTCCCTGTTGCCTCTGCAGACCAGCCCTGCTGTAACTGAGTGTTCTCTGCAGGTCTGTACTTTGAGTTTATGCATTTAAAGTATTTTCTGTGACTTTCGGTGTGGTTCAAGTCAGTCTCTCCAGGTGCCATTCACCATCTTTAAAGTGCTCTGGTTACAAGGCTGCCTGGGTTTTGAGGGTCTGCCCCAAGCCCTGTTGTTTATATTGTGCATTTTTGCAGAAGGTGGGCATTTTCAGCAACATGTGGATTGTCATTTACAGAAACCTTGGACTGTCTCTTTACAAGCGAGGTCACAAATGTTTTTTTTTTTGAGACGGAGTTTCGTTGTTTTTTTTTAATGGCACAATCTTGGCTCACTGCGACCTCTGCCTCCCGGATTCAAGCGATTCTCCTGCCTCAGCCTCCCCAGTAGCTGGGATTGCAGGCAGCCGCCACCAGGCCCAGCTAATTTTTTTATTTTTAGTAGAGACGGGGTTTCAGCATGTTGGCCAGGCTGGTCATGAACTCGGCCTCCCAAAGTGCTGGGATTACAGGCGTGAGCCACCACGCCTGGCCTGAGTTCACAAAATTTAAGGAGGCAGCGCTGTGACATTCACACTAGTGCAGGGCCGGGAAGGCTTCCTTTTGATTGGATCTAGCAGCAAGCAGCCCCCCAGAAGCATCTACCTGGCATTTCTATAACAACACACGTTTCTGTTCACTGTTCTATCATTCTGCAAACCTACGTGGCCACTTCCTTCTTGGTGCTGACACCCTTCTCTACACACACTGGCAGCCATAGCTCAGGGTTTCAGTACCAAAGAGGCGCCCTCAAGCTCCCTTGCAGACCAGTGAGCACCAAAGTTTGGGAAACAACTGTGGGAGAAAACCTTAAACTTTAGAAATTTTATTATGTAGTGATTTTTTCTGCATACTGGGAGGAGATTGCCAGCATTCCTTTTCTGGGCCATCCCCTAGCCCCATGGGACAATGTGAGGATGCCTAGAGCAGGAGGAAGGACCCACTGTGGGAAAAGGGTGTGTGGACAGAGGCCGCGCAGAGGTGGGAGGGCCTCTAGAGGAGGACGTGTCCGCGGGGTTGGGGAAGCGCCTCTTGTGTCCCATGCAGCCTGAACCCTCTTGCAACTGGAAGGGTTTAGGTCCAACTGTCCAACAACATGGAGTGACTCAGAGAAAGCTGATGGAGAATACAGGGTACCAGGGCACCACCTGGGCCCACAGAATCGAAGCCCATCAAGCTCTCAGTGAGCGGCTAGTCAAACCTTTCCTTTTTCATTTTTTTTTTTTTTCTTTTGAGACAGAGTTTCACTCTGTCACCCAGGCTGGAGTGCAGTGGCGTGATCTCGGCTCACTGCAACCTCTGCCTCCCTGGTTCAAGTGATTCTTGTGCCTCAGCCTCCTGAGTAGCTGGGATTACAGGCACGCACCACCACGCCCAGCTAATTTTTGCATTTTTGGTAGAGATGGGGTTTCACCGTGTTGGCCAGGCTGGTCTCGAACTCCTGGCCTCAGGTGATCCACCCACCTCAGCCTCCCAAAGTGCTGGGATTACAGGCGTGAGCCACCGTGCCCAGCCTGGTCAAGCCTTTCCTGTTACAGATGGGGCAACTGAGGCCCAGAGATGGGTGGCAACTTGTCCAAAGTCACAAAGCAAATAGGAGGCAGAACTAGAATGAGGATGAAGCTTCTGAGCCTGAGCCCAGCAGCCTTTCCTGTCCTGCCCTGGTGGCCAGACATCCACTTATCATGGGAACCTGTCACCTCCCAGGCCCATCTGAGACCTCAACAGCTTCTGAGTGTTTTTGCTGGGCTGTGCCCTGCCCGTGGTGCTGAGGACACAGAGGTGAGCCATGGCCATAGCAGCTCCAAGGGGCTATGCATGGGGGCCTGGCCATAAATTCTGTATACAACTGGAGGAATGGACAACAAAAGAACAAATGTGCACACATTCCAGAAACAAAACGAGGGAGCAATGGATTCTGCTTGGGAAAGTCAGGAAGACAGGAAGCTGGCACTGGAAGATAGGGAGGAAATTCCAGGCAGAGGGAATGACGTTAACAAAGCACAAACTAAGAATAAGACAAAAAATAGGAACCGGCAGACTCTGACACACTTATCAAGGGTTCGTTTCCAGCCAGCACTGCACTAAACATGGTGAATGTTTAACCATTTCGTCCTCCCTCCAGCCAGGTGTTCTTCTTGTCTCCGTTTCTCTGACAGGTGGGCAGGTGCCTGGTATACTAGGAGCACGGTGGGCAGTCTGTTATAGCAGAAAGTGCAAGGGGGTGCTGGGGCCTGGGAACAGTACGGGGGCCTTGATCACCCTCACCCTGCACTCCGCTCAGGTGCAGACATTCCATGGAGACCTGCTGCAGCACATGGAGAAGAACACCAAGCTGGACATGCAGTTCATCAAAGTGAGTCTGGCCTCCCCACTCGGCCCCCAACCCACTGTAGGCAGGACCCCCTCTCCCATTTGACAGGCACACACAGGCCAGTGCTGAGCATTGACTGGGCCCCAGATTATCCATGTTCTCAGCTGAGCCCCAAGTCTCCAAACTTCCAGGGCCCTGATCTCTGGGAGGGGTGTCTTGAGCTCTCTGATGTGGGGGGATTCTCCCTCCCCCACTCCATCCTACCCCAGGACAGCCGCCAGCACTATGAGCTCGAGTACCGCCACCGAGCGGCCAACCTGGAGAAGTGCATGTCTGAGCTGTGGCGCATGGAGCGCAAGAGGGACAAGAATGTGCGGGAGATGAAGGTGCGAGGGCCGAGAAGCGGGGGTGGGCCGGGAAGCGGGGGAGGGCCGGGAAGCGGGGGTGGGCCGGGAAGGGCGGGTGGGCAGACCTCGGGGCGAGACCGGGCCCTGGGAACCCCGAACACCTCCCTGAGCTCCCCCACCGAGCACCAGCTCAACTGTGATGAGCGTGGCAGGGGAGGTCAGCTAGCCCCTGGTGGGGTGGGCGTCACTAGCTCCCGGAGCCACGCCCAGCACCGCCCCTTGCCCTGTGGCTTCCTGGCCTTCCCCAGAATCCCCAGGTTGCCTCTCCTGCAACCCCATCCCACCTCCCCCGTCTCCTACTTCACCGAGAAAATTGCTCGCTTGAACATGGTGCCAAAGGTGTCATCCACCAGCTGCCCATCCTCCTCCCCTCCCTCGTGCCAGGCAGAGGCTTCCCGCCCCCGGCTAGGGCCATTCCCCTTCCCGAGCCTGGGGTCCCATCCCTGGCCTCTGTTTCCAAGATCCAAACCCATGGATTAACCCTCTGCCTCCCTTCCCGTCTCTTCTTCTTGCTCCTGGCTCCTTTAAATGAGCTCATGCCTCCCCTCCTCAGAACCTTCCCCCTAAGTAGGGGCTATTAACCTACTCACTCATATTCTCATTAAACCCATCCCCCTGCCCCCTAAGCCCGTGCTTGGGCTTGTGCTGGGGGCCAGGGACAGAGCGATGGCTCAGACAGCAGCCCCGCTTGTGAGAAGCACCCGGGCGAGGGGGACACAGGGCCCAGACTCGTAACAAGGCTGCCGATGAGGGGGCAGGCTCAGGAGCTAGGATGGGCTAGGTGATGGGGGGTGGGCTTGGGGAGAGGGCAGTCAGGAAGAACAGGGGGCTTGAACACCTGGCACCTGTGAGTGAGGTGAGTGGAATGAGACACACCCACCGCCCCCAGCCAGAACTCCCATTCCCCCCAGGAGAGTGTGAGCCGGCTGCACGCCCAGATGCAGGCCTTCGTGTCTGAGAGTCAGCGGGCGGCTGAACTGGAAGAGAAGCGGCGCTATCGCTTCCTGGCAGAGAAGCACCTGCTACTTTCCAACACCTTCCTGCGGTTCTTCGGCCGGGTGAGCTGGACTGGGGGGCAGCAAGCGGGGCGCTTCTAGGAGCTGCCCCCTCCCTGAGTGGCCGTACATAGAGATTTGCCTCCCTTCTTCCCTCTTCCCTCCCTGCCTGCCTATCTGTAGAAATTCATTTTATTTTGCTCTCTCCATCCATTTCTTTCTTTGTTTCTGGGTTTGCTTGTATCACTGTATATTCACTCATTTATTCACTCGTGATACTGTTTGTTTTTAATGCATTCACTAATTCATGCATTTATTTATTCATGTGTGGACCATTTTTTAATTCTTGCTTGTATATTCTCACAATTCACAAATTCATTAATTGATAGGTTTGCTCAGTTATTGTCTATTAGTTTTATCATATTATTTATTTATTTATGTTTTGAGACAGAGTTTCACTCTTGTTGCCCAGGCTGGAGTGCAATGGCACAATCTTGGCTCACTGCAACCTCCGCCTCCTGGGTTCAAGCGATTCTCCTGCCTCAGCCTCCCGAGTAGCTGGGACTACAGGCATGTGCCACCACACCCGGCTAATTTTTCTATTTTTAGTAGAGACGAGGTTTCGCCATGTTGGCCAGGCCGATCTCAAACTCCTGACCTCAAGCGATCTGCCTGCTTGGGCCTCCCAAAGTGCTGCGATTACAGGCATGAGCTACCACACCCAGCCATTTTATCATATTATTTAAATCCTCTATGCTCTTGCATTGTTCTGTCTGCTAGACTAGTCAGACTCTCTCATTTCTCATTGGATTTCTAATAGATTTCACTTTCTGAATTGAGCTGCCATGTTGTTTGGTGCTTTTTTGGTTATAACTATTCTACCTTCTTTGTAAATATTGCCATTTATGTACTTAATGTCTCCCTTAATCAAGTTTGATGCTTTTAATTCTGCCTTTGATATTAATACTGCTCTATTTTCTCTTCTCTTTGCTTATCTCTTTGTATGTTAAGTATACTTTCTGTTACTGACCTATAGCTGACTTTGAGTTTTTGCCCAGTCTTACAGTCTGTGTCTTCTCATAGAAAAGGAATTCAGCCCATTCCCATTTAACATAATAATGAATATACCTGGGTTTTATTCCTTTTAGATAACTTGAGCTAACTGTATTTACTTTGTCATTTCCTCTCTTTCTCCCGTGCTATTTCTTGTCAGTTTGGTTGAGTTATTATACTATACATTCCCCCTTTCCCTTTATTACTTTAGAAATTGCACTATTTTTTTTTTCTCTACCTGTGGTGACCTCACTTTGTGACTTTCATAATCACATATATATCCACCTATTATCTTTTCCAAAAATGCCAACTTCACCCTACTGCACACACACACTGTTCAGTCCATTGCTCCCCCAATTCATAAGACGAGACCTTGATTTAAAGCTTTCCGCAAAAATTAGGCTGGGTGTGGTGGCTCACACCAGTAACCCCAACACTTTGGGAGCCCGAGGTGGGTGGATCGCTTGAGGTCAGGAGTTTGAGACCAGCCTGGCCAACATGGCAAAACCCCGTTTCTACTAAAAATACAAAAATTAGCTGGGCGTGGTGGCAGGCACTTGTAATCCCAGCTACTCAGGAGGCTGAGGCAGGAGCATCGCTTGAACCTGGGGGGCAGAAGTTGTAGTGAGCCAAAATCAAGCCACTGCACTCCAGCCTGGGCGACAGAGCGAGACTAAGTCTCAAAAAAAAAAAAGATGAGATAACACCTTAAGAAGTATTTTCCTGCCCTCCAACTATTCTGAGGTGGGGCCTTTGGAAAGCTTTTACTCTTCTCTTCATCCTTCCCATCCTCCACTTCTTGGTTTTGCCAAGATACTTTAGGACTTAGTTTCAGACCTCACTAGTCATCTCTGCAGCATGACCCTTGTATTTTGATAAACTAATTTTATTTGTGTGTGTATGTATTTATTTATTTTGAGATGGAGTCTTGCTCTGTTGCCCAGGCTGGAGTTTAGTGACGCAATCTCAGCTCCCTGCAACCTCCACCTCCCAGGTTCAAGTGATTCTCCTGCCTCAGCCTCCCAAGTAGCTGGTATTACAGGCACATGCCACCACGCCCAGCTAATTTTTGTACTTTTAGTAGAGATGGGGTTTCACCATGTTGGCCAGGGTGGTCTCAAACTCCTGATCTCAAGTGATCCTCCCGCCTTGGCCTCCCAAAGTGCTGGGATTACAGGTGTGAGCCACCGTGCCTGGCCTCAACAATTATTTTTTGAGCCCAGATGATGTGCCCATGCCCTGGCCCTATTTGACATCTGAGAGTGAGTCCCCGACCCATCCACCCACTAGGCCTCTCTTTTCTGACACCACCCGCTCCTCCCCCAGCCTCACTGCTCTTTCCATCACCTTCTAATTCTTCACATTCTTGCTTAGTTTCCCTGTGCCCTGGCTGCAAATTCCAGCAAATGATTCCATCTCTTTGGGCTTCATTTTCTTGTCTGATTAAGGAGGGGACTAATTCCCACCTCACAAGGCAGGCACAGTGGCAGAGCCTGGCGGTGAAGGCACCTCATAAATCTGATTCCACTCCTGCCCTCTCCACCAAAGGTGAAAACAAAAGCCATCATCCGGAGGCCTGCCTGCTTGCAGTCAGCTGGCCCTGCAGCCTCGCCTGGCTCAGGGTTCTTTTCTTGTTGTTTTTTTTTTTTTTTTTTTTTTTTGAGATGGAGTCATCTTGGCTCACTGCAACCTCCATCTTCCAGGTTCAAGTGGTTCTCCTGCCTCAGCCTCCCAAGTGCTGGGATTACAGGTGTGCATCACCATGCCCAACTAATTTTTGTATTTTTAGTAGAGACAGGAGTTCATCATGTTGGCCAGGCTGGTCTCGAACTCCTGACCTCAGGTGATCCACCCGCCTCGGCCTCCCAAAGTGCTGGGATCGTGAGGCACCGCGCCTGGTCCTGGCTCGGGGTTCTTATCCCTCCCAGGCCCTCCCTGAGTCTCTGGATCTGAACCCAGGGGCCCAGGGGTACATGACTGGATCCAGAGACCCAGATTTCGGCTCAGGCTTTCATCTGCCCACTGTCACCGCCTCACCCAGCCCCAGGCTCAGCCTTCTCGTCCCCTACTATCCCACAAAAGGTCAGCCAGGGAGAAACAACTTCCTTTTTTGAAAAACAGTTTTATTGAGATATAATTCACATACGATTCACCCATTTACAGTGTACACTTTCTGGTTTGTAGTATATTCACAGAGTTGTGCATCCATCACCACAATCAAGCTTAAAATATTTTCAATACCCTCCACCACAGTAACCCAGTACCTCAGCTGGGCGCGGTGGTTCACACCTGTAATCCCAGCACTTTGGAAGGCTGAGGCAGGTGGATCACCTGAGGACAGGAGTTCGAGGCCACCCTGACCAACATGGTGAAAACCCGTCTCTACTAAAAATACAAAAGTTAGCCAAGCGTGGTGGTACATGCCTATAATCCCAGCTACATGGGAGGCTGAGGCAGGAGAATTGCTTGAACCCAGGAGGTGGAGGTTGCAGTGAGCCAAGATTGCACCACTGCACTCCAGCCTGGACAAGAGTGAAATTCCGTCTCAAAAAAAAAAAAAAAAAAAAATACAAACCAGTACCCCTTAACTGTCATTCCCAATCCTCCCACTCCCCCAGCCCTAGGCCACCAGGAATCTACTTTCTGTCTCAATACATTTGCCCATTCTGGACATTTCATATAAACAGAATCATACAATATGTGCTCTTTTGCGACTGGCTTCCTTTTCATTGCTGGATAATATTCCATTGCTTGGATAGACCACATTGTATTTACTCGTTTACTCGATGTGTTTACTCAGATGTCAGCTGATGGACGCCTGGTTGCTTCCACTTTTTGGCTGTCGTGACCAATGCTGCTCTGAGCATCCATGTATGAGTCTTCATGTGGACATGTTTTCATCTCTCTTGGGTATATAAGAGTAGAATTGTGGGGCCATATGGTAACTCTATGTTTAGCTGTTTGTGGAACTTCCAGACCCTTTTCCCGAGTGTTTCCATGTCTATCAGCAGTTTATGAGGGCTCCAGTTGTTTCACGTCCTCGCTACTATTTGTTACTGTCTTTTTGATAATAGCCATCCTAGCAGGTGTGAAGCGGTAGCTCATTGCGATATTGATTTCCGGTTCCCAGATGGCTACTGATGTTAAACATGTTTTCCTGTGCTTCTTAGCTATTTATAGATCTTCTTTGGAAGGAAACTCTTTTTCACCTGGGTTAAACTCCTTTTTGCCTGTAAATAGTTAACCATCAACATTAAGAGAAGAGCTGACCCCCTCCTTGACTGCCTCCTGGTGGGTGAGGGTCCCTCGGGAGGGAGCTGTGGGTTGAACAGGCCGATTTTCCCCTATGTATGGTGTGTTAGTCCGTTGTGCATTGCTATAAAGGAATACCTGAGGCTGGGTAATTTATTTTAAAAGAGGTTTATTTGGCTCTCAGTTCTGCAGGCTGTACAAGAAGTGCATTGCCCGCATCTGCTCCTGGTGAAGCCTCTAGAAGCTTACAATCGTGGCAGAAGGCAAAGGGGAAGTTCATATCACATGGCCAGAGAGGGATCCAGTGGGGTGCCACACTTTCTTTTTTCTTTTTATTTTAAGATGAAGTTTTGCTCTTGTCGCTCAGGCTGGAGTGCAATGGCATGATCTCAGCTCACTGCAACCTCCACCTCCTGGGTTCAAGCAATTCTCCTGCCTCAGCCTTCTGAGTAGCTGGGATTACAGGCATGCACCACCACACCCCGCTAATTTTTGTATTTTTAGTAGGGACGGAGTTTCACCATGTTGGACAGGCTGGTCTTGAACTCCTGACCTCAGGTGATCCACCCACTTCGGCCTCCCAAAGTGCTGGGATTAAGGTGTGAGCCACCGTACCCGGCCACTACAATCTTTTAAACAAGGAGATCTTGCATGAACTCATCCCACTCATTACCGTGGGGTACAGCACCAAGCCATTTATGAGGGAGCTGCCCCCATGACCCACCACCTCCCACTAGGTCCCACCTCCAACACTGGGGGGTCATATTTCAAGATGAGATTTAGAGAGGACAAATATCCAAACCATATCACATAGGGAGCAAGTAACATGTTGTCTGACCCAGCTAGACTTTAGAACATCCAAGATATAACTCCTAAGATAGCTAAGCATATATATTTACTTCTTGTTCTATTTATAAGTAGAAGGCACATTTAGGGCTGGGCGTGGTGGCTCATGTCTGTAATCCCAGCACTTTGGGAGGTCGAGGTGGGTGGATCACCTGAGGTCAGGAGTTCAAGACCAGCCTGGCCAACATGGTGAAACCCCATCTCTACTAAAAATACAAAAATTAGCCAGGAATGGTGGTAGATGCCTGTAATCCCAGCTACTCGGGAGGCTGAGGCACGAGAATGGCTTGAACCCGGGAGGCAGAGGTTGCAGTGAGCCGAGATTGCGCCACTGCACTCCAGCTTGGGCAACAGAGCAAGGCTCTCTCTCAAAAAAAAAAAAAAAAAAAAAAAGAAGGCACCCTTAGAATAAGATTTAAAGAACTCTAGGTGCCTGGGCACGGTAAATTGTCTTTCTTATTCATCTTCACTAATTAGTCTTTGCTTAGTCCAAGTCTAGTCAGTAACGTGCCTTCCCACCTCATCCTTAGATTCTCTGGTTTACTGCAGCTGTGCAAATGCATCTCCAGGATAAATTCCTAGAAGTGGAATTGGTAAGCCCAAGAATATAGTCATTGGTTGCACCAATTTACACTTCCATCAGTGACGTATGAATTTCTGTGCTTCCGCACCCCTTGACAACAGTGTATGAGCAAACTTTCTGATCTTGGCTAATTAGAAAGGTAAAAATGGTATCTCAGTGTGGCTTTACCTCATACTTGTCTTAAACGCGAGCTTGACATCTTTTCATGTTTCAAAGCCATTGGATTTTCTGTGCTGTGACATGCCAGTGTCTTTTCATCCACTTATTAATTTGTGGGAGCTCTTGATATGTTACTGAAACCAGCTTTTTCTTGGTGATGAGTTGCAAATACGATAGCCAGTTTGCCATTTATCATTTGCCTGTGTTATGATTGGTTTTGCTATAGAAAAACATTTTTATTTAGTAAAATGTATCAGTCTTCTCAAGTTTGTGTTTGGTGTCATACTTAGAATGGCTTTTTCACTTCGTAAATATACATATATATATATATATTTTTTTTTTTTTTTTTTTTTTTTGAGACGGAGTCTCGCTCTGTCACCCAGGCTGGAGTGCAGTGGCGCGATCTCGGCTCACTGCAAGCTCCGCCTCCCGGGTTTGCATCATTCTCCTGCCTCAGCCTCCTGAGTAGCTGGAACTACAGGCACCCGCCACCGCGCCCGGCTAATTTTTTGTATTTTTAGTAGAGACAGGGTTTCGCCGTGTTAGCCAGGATGGTCTCGATCTCCTGACCTCGTGATCCGCCCACCTCGGCCACCCAAAGTGCTGGGATTACAGGCGTGAGCCACCGTGCCCGGCTCGTAAATATATTTTTAAAATTTTTCCCATGGCCTCTTTGATGGTTTTGAAACCGTATGCAGTGTTTCTTCTCACCCACTATTTATTTTAATTTCTGTGGTACATAGTAGGTGTATATATTTATGGGGTACATGAGGTGTTTTGATACAGGCATGCAATGTGTAATCATGACATGCTGGAGAATGGGTATCCATCCCCTCAAGCATTTATCCTTCGTGTTACAAACAATCCAATGATACTCTTTCAAACCCCTTTTAAAATATGACATGTGGCCGGGTGCAGTGGCTCACACCTGTAATCCCAGCACTTTGGGAGGCTAAGACAGGTGGATCACGAGTTGAGGACTTTGAGACCAGCCTGGCCTATATGGTGAAACCCTGTCTCTACTAAAAATACAAAAATTAGCCAGGAGTGGTGGCGCATGCCTATAGTCCCAGTTACTTGGGAAGCTGAGGCAGAATAATCACTTGAACCCGGGAGGCAGAGGTTGCAGTGAGCCAAGATTGTGCCACTGCACTCCAGCCTGGGCAACACAACGAGACTGTCTCAACAACAACAAGAAAGATATGCAGAACCTAATGCTGTCACTTTGCTTATGCCTCTGAAACTTCTGCACAAGGGCCTTCGGGTTTTATCTTTGTGCTATTCTGCTAATTAGTTACTGCAGGGAAACAGAGGGGCTGTCCACTTAGTGACCAGCTAGACTAGTTGCTCCAGTGATGGGAGGCACCAAGCCTTCCCATTATTGCTGCCTGAGTTTGACATGAGGTTTTCAGTTATGGGGTCAGGTTCAAGGCAGAAGTCATTGAAAGGTGTAGTCATAGTGGGCGTCTTAAAGGACAGACCGACACAGACCCCTTCAACGCTTACTGAATGTGAGACCTTGAGCCAGTCACTTAACTTTCTGACCCTCAGTATCTTCTTTTATAAACTGGAGATAATAATTGCACCTACCACCCAGGGCTATTGCAAGAATCAAGTAAGATAATGCAGATAAAGCATTTAAAGCAGGGCCTGGTAAGGAGTCACTGCTCGACAAAGGGAGCTTTTCTTAAGGTGACCGTCTTGAACTAGGCCTTGAGGAACAGGGAGTTTGAAAAGAAGAGGGAGAGATCTTTATGGCTGGAGAATGCGGCATTCTGATTGTACCTGGGATTTAATTATGACTGAGTGACAACACAGAAAGGTCAGTGCCATTGAAAGTTTTAGGCCACGCGCGGTGGCTCACGCCTGTAGTCCCAGCACTTTGGGAGTCCGAGGGCAGGCAGATCACCTGAGGTCAGGAGTTTGAGACCAGCCTGGCCAACATGGTGAAACCCCGTCTCTACTAAAAATACAAAAATTAGCCGGGCATGGTGGCGCCTGCCTGTAATCCCAGCTACTCGAGAGGCTGAGGCAGGAGAATTGCTTGAACCTAGGAGGCGGAGGGTGCCATGAGCCGAGATCGCGCCATTGCACTCCAGCCTGGGCAACAGAGCCAGATTCCGTCTAAAAAAAAAAAAAAAAAGAAAAAAAAATGCATTTTCCAGAGTGTTACAAGGTAAGTAATGGGACTGGGTTCTTTGGTCGTAGTTTCTATCTAAGCGCCATTCCTGAGCCTATCGCTGCAGGAAGGAGGATGGGGTGATTGAGTGGCCGGGCCTGGGTGCCACCCCTACCCCTGAAGCTGGGCAGTGAGGACAGCCCCGCTCAAAGCGCACACATTGACGGGGGAAGTGGGGGACAGAGGAAGCTCTTCGTGGAAAATGGAGGCGCCTTTGCCAAAAGTGGAGGGTGCGGGTTGGACGGTGAGCTGGCTTCTGGCTCCTTCCAGCTAGAAAATCCGGTCGTCCCGAGCTGGTAGGGCCTGAGCTCTCAGGTCGAGGGTGCCATTTTGGGTCCCCAGGATTCAGGGAGCCGCCCGGACCTAGCTGACCCCCGTGTCCCCACCCGGCCAGGCCCGTGGGATGCTCCAGAACCGCGTGCTGCTGTGGAAGGAGCAGTCTGAGGCCAGCCGCAGCCCGTCGCGCGCCCACTCCCCCGGCCTGCTTGGCCCCGCGCTGGGGCCGCCCTACCCCTCGGGCCGCCTGACGCCCACCCGCCTGGACATGGTGAGGCCCTGGGCGCCCCCGCCGCCTTTCGCGCCCCCGCCGCCCCCCGCGGGGCCCTGGGGCCTCAGGCCCCCAGCCTGGAGCCTCCTGCCCCCGAGGCTTCCGCTCTACGCCGCACCTCCCGGCCTGCCCTTCCGCCCCGGCGCGTTCTCGGCGCCGCCCGCGTTCTCCGCGCCCCCGTGGTGGCCCGGCCGCCGCCCCCAGAACCCCTACGCCGACGCCTGGGACTGGGGGTGGGGGCTGGACTAGGGCGCGGCCCCCGCCCCCCCCCGCCCCACCCTCCCCTGCCCATCTCCCCCGCAGCCCCCGAGGCCCCTGGGAGAGTTCAGCTCCCCCCGCAGCCGGCACGGCTCCGGCTCCTACGGCCCCGAGCCCGACACGAGGCCCGCGTCCCAGCTGGAGCCAGACCGTCGCTCCCTGCCCCGCACGCCGTCGGCCTGTGAGTGCCCCCGCCCCGGGGCGGCAGGAGGGCCGGGAGAGGCGCGGGGGTGGGGCTGCCGCAGGAGGGATCGAGGGCAGACGCTAGGGAGAACTTCCTGTCCACGTGCCGCCGCGCTCTCCCCCCCGCAGCCTCGCTCTACAGCGGCAGCGCCCAAAGCTCGCGCTCCAACTCCTTTGGCGAGCGCCCGGGCGGCGGCGGGGGCGCCAGGAGGGTCCGCGCCCTGGTCTCCCACTCGGAGGGCGCCAACCACACGCTGCTGCGCTTCTCCGCCGGGGACGTGGTGGAGGTGCTGGTGCCCGAGGCCCAGAACGGCTGGCTCTACGGCAAGCTGGAGGGCTCGTCCGCGTGAGTGGGAGCCTTGGAGGGGCCGGGGGTGGGTTAAGAAGAAGGCCCTGGGGGCCGGGAACCCGGGGACCTGCCGGACTAAGGCTTCCCTGGCCTCCCCCGGGGGCCTCGGACAATGCTCCTCTCCTCCAGGCCCCCACACCCTGCCTCAGTTTCCTCATTCATTCAGTGGGAGTGGGAAGAGCCGCCTTAACAAGTTCAGGATGACGGCCCTTGAGAGCGGGCAGAGGATGGGGGATGGGCAGGTTCTTCCAAAAGTGTGGAAATGGCAGAAATCCTATTGCTTGAGCACCTACTGTGTGCCTGCCTCTGGGAGGAGGCTGCGTCCGCTCTGCAGAGTCAGCCCTGGAACTCTGATGCAGGGGACTGGGCTGGGAGTAGGAGCTTAAATGTGCTCACCTCTTTGCAGTCACGCGCGGTGGAAATCCTCAAAGCACCTAAACCCTGCTGTTTTGACACTTGGCGTGGAGGAGGAGTTGGGGAGTTTCATACAGTGAGGTCGCCAGAAAGCGTGCAGGACAGCAGGGCTGGCAGCTAGCAGAGGGAATGGACAGGCACCACTGTCCTGCAGGGGAAAACGGGGCAGATGGGGCTGGCTGGAGCCAGGCAGTGCCCCCTCAGGGCTTCATGAGCAGGGTAGTGTACGGTGCCCACCCCTGCTGCAGGAGAGAAGAAGCGCAGGATGAATGCGTGCACGGGCAGAGCGGAGGGTGGCTGCCCGCACCAGCCCACGGATGGATGAGTGGTCTTGTGCTTAGTGGATGGTGGACAGTCGGATGGGTGGACCAGGGGATGGGCGTGTGGGTAGGTGGAGGTCTGTGTGTGCAAGTGGATGGGCATAAATGGGGGGTCACTGACTGGGTAGTTAGGGACATGGGAGGATGCAAAGATGTGGTGGACAGACTGATGGGTGATTGGAGAGGTGTGAGTGGTGAGGGGATGGATTCGTGGCTACACAGGGGATGGAGTATAGACAGGTGAGTGGGGGATAGATGATGTGTGGAGGGACTCATAGTTAGGCTCGAAGGTCCATAGCTGGGTGGGTGACCACAGGGACAGGAACGGAAGGGGGTCAGTGGGGAGAGAGATGACTGAGAACGCCAATGACAGGGACACCCGCTGCTGGAGTGCCTGCTTCACAGACCCACAGCAGAAGACGGTGTGCTGCAGATGCCTTGGGGACCTGAGGATAGAACCTTCTAGGCCGAAGCTGTCACACCCTCCTGGGATGTTCTGGGAAGGTCATTAGCCATCCTTGACTCACATAGCCTGTTAGGGAAAAGGATAGCGTGTTTCATCATCAGTAGGCACTTGCAGGTGAAAACAGAAGTAAACATACGGAATTGATTCTCCTCTGTCAATTCGAGGTGAAGTAGCTTCCAGTGACCCTGAGGGGAGGATGTCTTCTTTTGGTCATTGTCCCCGGGCCTGGCTTCTTTTGGTCATTGTCCTCTGCCTCTGCCCCACAGGAGCGGCTGGTTCCCCGAGGCCTACGTGAAGGCTCTGGAGGAGGGGCCCGTGAATCCCATGACCCCTGTGACCCCCATGACCTCCATGTCCCCCATGACACCCATGATGCCCATGAACCCCGGGAACGAGCTGCCTTCCAGGTACCCGAGTCATCAGGGGTGGGGCGGGGGTGAGGACTCCGGCAAGGGTGTCACTGCCCAGTGGAGAGGATCTGCAAGGTGCAGGCTTGTTTTTTTGTTTTTTTTGTTTTTTTTTTTTTTTGAGACGGAGTCTCACCCTGTCACCCAGGCTGGAGTGCAGTGGTGCCATCTCAGTTCACTGCAACCTCTGCCTCCTGCATTCAAGCGATTCTCCTGCCTGAGCCTCCTGAGTAGCTGGGATTACAGGCGCACACTACCACACCTGGCTTTTTGTATTTTTAGTAGAGACGGTTTCACTATGTTGGCCAGGCTGGTCTTGAACTCCTGACCTCAGGTGATCCACTCACCTCGGCCTCCCAAAGTGCTGGGATTACAGGCTTGAGTCACTGCACCAGGTGGCAAGGTGCAGTCTTGAGTGGACCCAGCCCCCTTCAGCCCCTGCAGAACCACCAGCCCTGAGCCCCTCTCTCTGCCCTGAAGGTCACTGCGTCCATCCCTCTGCCTCCTCTCAGGACCTCCCTCCAGTCAGCAGTCTCCTTTCACGCAGGTGTGGGGAGGAAGCTGTCGGATGCCTCCTCCCTAAGGTGCCCCAGCTACTGACAGGACAAGGGATTGGACAGGCCCCAACCCCCTTCTTTCCCCCTCCTTTCTCTGGACTTAGGTCCTACCCACTCCGGGGCAGCCACAGCCTCAATGACCTCCTGGACCGGCCGGGCAACTCCACAGCACCCTTGGAGTACTGGGATGGCCAGTCCCGCTCCCGCACCCCAAGCCGGGTGCCAAGCCGTGCCCCCAGCCCTGCACCTCCGCCCTTGCCCAGCAGCTGCCGCAGCACAGCAGTTGCCACTGACGTCAAGGTGAGCCCTCGCCCGCCCTCTCTTGGGGCCTCCAGCAGGCAGGGAGGCAGGAGAGCAGGGATCCCAAGGCTCTGTCACCAGCTGTCTGGCAGGGGACCCGCCCACCTGGCGTCAGTCTGTTCCTCAGTGCAGGGAGGGGTGGTGTGAGGCTGAGTCTGTGCTGAAGGGGAAGACCAGGGTCCCGGGGCAGAGTGTGGCCTGGGGCTGGCCAGTAGGACAGGGCTGGGGGAGGCCAGGGAGAGCATCTCTGCATGGAACCACCCTGGTCTTATCATGGGGGGTGGTTAGTCCTCGGAGGTGGTGCTCTGGCCCAGGGGTTTCTCACTTCTGCAACCCACAGAATTCTGGGCTTCAGAACCTCAGGGTCTCATTTCCCAGGAGCCTGGCATGGCAGGGGCTCTCTGGCCCAGTGCTCTGCCCTCGGGCATGGGGAGAGGGAGGGGAGGAGCAAGGGATTGCTTGCCCCTCTCCCCACCAAACCAGCCCTTCCCCACCCCCACTGCAGAAACTGATGTCCTCAGAGCAGTACCCGCCACAGGAGCTCTTCCCGAGGTGAGTCCTCAAATGGGGGCCCAAACAGTGAGGAGGGTGGCAGGCGCGGCAGCACACACTTGTAATCCCAGCTACTAGGGAGACTGGGGCGGGAGGAGCTCTTGATTCCAACAGTTCAACATCAGCTTGGGCAACACCGTGAGACCCTATCTCTTTTTTTTTTTTTTTTTTTTTTTTTTTGAGACGGAGTCTCGCTCTGTCGCCCAGGCTGGAGTGCAGTGGCGCAATCTCAGCTCACTGCAAGCTCCACCTCCCGGGTTCACGCCATTCTCCTGCCTCAGCCTCTCCGAGTAGCTGGGACTACAGGCGCCCGCCACTACGCCCGGCTAATTTTTTTGTATTTTTATTTTTTATTTTTTATTTTTTATGTTTTTTTTTTTTTTTTGAGACGGAGTCTCGCTCTGTCGCCCAGGCTGGAGTGCAGTGGCGCAATCTCGGCTCACTGCAAGCTCCGCCTCCCGGGTTCACGCCATTCTCCTGCGTCAGCCTCTCCGAGTAGCTGGGACTACGGGCGCCCGCCACCACGCCCGGCTAATTTTTTTATATTTTTAGTAGAGACGGGGTTTCACCGTGGTCTCGATCTCCTGACCTCATGATCCGCCCGCCTCAGCCTCCCAAAGTGCTGGGATTACAAGCGTGAGCCACCGTGCCCGGCCGAGACCCTATCTCTTAAAAGAAAAAAAAAAAAAAGATGAAGTGGAGCAAGGAGTGGATGGAGACCAACTAGGGGCAGGAGGCAGGACCCACCTCAGTTGCCCAGCTGCCTTCCTGAGCCACGGCCAGGTGGGGATCATCTGCCCTTCTCACCCCATCCTCTCCTCCTACAGGGGCACAAATCCTTTTGCAACCGTCAAGCTTCGTCCCACTATCACCAATGACCGCTCAGCACCCCTCATCCGCTGAGGCAGGGTCCGAGGTCGTACCCCCCAGCGCACCTGCCCAGGGACTGTTCAGAGCTGGCAGTGGCAGTGACAGCAGCAACAGCAGCGGATCCGAGAAGCGGGGCCCTGAGACCGGGGGTGGCTGTCCTTCCCCAGACCACCCCGGCAGCCTGAGCAGCTCCAAAGCACTGGCTTGGGGTCAGAGACCTTCAAAGTAAAGCAGGGCGGAATAGGGGGACAGGACAATTTCTCCCCCTCCAGGGGCTCCAGGACTCTCCCTGGGGGGCCCAACTCTTGCCCCATAACCTCTTTCCCCCTTTTCTGCCCCCGTGGGGAGGAGCCCCTTGTACCTGCTCCGTGCCCAACACATGCCCTCTCTGTACGTCTTTTGTAAATGATGAGAAATAAAGGAAGTGGACGCAAAGTGACGCGGCAGCAGGATTAGTGGTGTCTTATTTGGGGGGACAGGGCAGGGGGTGAGGGATAGAGACTCCCCCATTGGAGAATGGGGTCTAGGGGGTACTGAGGTCCTGGCTGTTCCCCGGAAGCCATCTCACTCCCAGCCCCTCGTTTGGAGAACTCTTTAGGGCTGCCCCAAAGCCCTCGTGCTGCAGCCCCCATCGCCACCTGCTCTCATTTCGACGTGTGGGTTTCCTAGGAAGTGGCGGCTGCCTGGGTCAGGGGAGAGGTGGCAGTGGCCAAGGGCTGGGACCACCAGCAAGCTGCCCTCAGGCAGCCTGGACACAGCACCCTTTGTTCTGGTCCCTCCCCACCCCCACATTCCCAAGCACAGGCGTGGATTAGCTTCATTCTAGAGAAAGCTGCCAGCCCCTCCTGGAATGTGGCCTGGGGCGGGGGCAGATGAGGCACTGAGGTGATTAGAACCGTTGGGGTCTCTTCAGGGCAGGGCTGTGCCTCCAGCACCAGACTAGGACCCCCTGGGCAGGGTCTCTGTGTCTGCCACCCCAGGCTCCAGGAGGCGGAGGGATTCTCTTCCTCCCTCCTGGACTGGCTTGGGACAGGGAGCCCACCGTGGAGGCCCAGCCTGACCTGGGGCTCCCAGTCTCTTCTCCCCTCCTGGACAAAAGCCTCTTAGCAGGGGTGAGGTGTGGTGGGGGCACACACTCTAAGCTCCAGGCCTGGGGGAGGAAGCGTCAGGCGGGATTCGGCCAGAGGCTCAGCCCAGGCTGGTGGGAAGCTGGGGTGTCTGGCAGCCCCCATCCGGGTAAGCTTCACCGGGAGCTGCGACGGCGGCCCCTCCCTGCAGGCCTCAGGAGATGTGAGGCTGGACCCCCAAACCCACGAGGCAGGCTCAGGTGAGTGCGATGTGAGGGCTGCCTGGGATCACCCTCCTGTCTCCACCTTCAAGTGGCTGCCCCTGTGACAAGAGGACAACAGGCAGGAAAAGCCACAACCTGGTCCTAGTGGAGGAGGGGCAGAGTCCCGGATACCCTGGGGGTGGTGGCACTGCCCAGCGCCAGGAGGGACACTCCAGGCAAGAGGGGAGGAGGCTATCCCCAGCCCCGGGCTCCTGATGCACCTGTCTCTGAGTACACCCTCCTCATCTGTTATGGGGGCGCTTGTAGCTGCTGGGAGGGCCCTGGGTGGAGCCCCAGGAATGAGACAGGCTTTGGAGCCATTCTTTGCATACAGACGGTTTGAGGTTTGGAGGGCAGAAGGCCACTCTCCCAGTGCTGCTAAGGTTCCTACCTGTCTGGCAGAAGCCAGAGGCCTGACTCCTCTCCCGCAAGATTCCCAGCTGGCCTGGGGGTGATCAATCACCCATCTTACATCGGAGGAAACCGAGGTTGGGAGAGGGGAGGCGACCGGCCCAAGTCAGGGAGGGAATCCATGGCTGAGCTGGGATGCATGGGAACTCAGCTCCCCTGGCTGATATCTGTTGAAAGTGGCTTTTGTCCCCTTAATGTTCTAATGACAATAGTCATTTGTGATCGCTGAGAAACATTAGGAACATGGTGCAAGGCTAAAGAGGAAAGTCACGCACACCGGCCCTTTGCAGCTGGCATCTGCCCCTCTGCTGTTTGTTCTGTTGTCCCGAGACCCTCACGCGTGCGGGGCGACTTTGGTGCTGGACGCCCACCTCCAGGGACATACCTGCTCCACTTCCCGACGCCTTCCACCTGAGGTCCTGACGGGCCAGCAGTGTCCTTCAGAGGGAGCCTGCCGAGGTGCAGAGTCAGGTGGGACCCGTCGTCCTCCCCTCGTCCTTCAGCGCCCTTTGCAGGAGAAGGAGACTTGGGGTGAGAGTCCTACCTCCGTTTCCCCTTTTGGTTCCCAGACCTGAGCCACGCTCACGTGGGTAGCCCTGTGCCTCAGTTTCCCCATGCTTCGTCTCCATCCCCCTCCTTCTCTAGGCTTCTGGCCCAGCCACTCCCTCTTGTCCCTGCCCCCTCCCAACAGAGGCAGCGATGGGCGCTGGCGGCCCCCGGCGAGGCGAGGGCCCCCCAGACGGCGGCTGGGGCTGGGTGGTGCTGGGCGCCTGCTTTGTGGTCACCGGCTTCGCCTACGGCTTCCCCAAAGCCGTGAGCGTCTTCTTCCGCGCTCTCATGAGCGACTTCGGCGCCGGCTACAGCGACACGGCCTGGGTGTCCTCCATCATGCTGGCCATGCTCTACGGCACGGGTCAGTGTCCCCGCCCGGCCCTCCGCCTCCCCGGGACCCCTGGGATCCGGAACCAGGAGACACCCGACCCCCTGAGCATCCCCCTGACCCTCGGGGGCGGCCCCCGAAGTCCCTTCCTGACTGTGGGAACCCTGGCACCAGAAAGAGGGGAAGAGAGTGAGGGAGGGGAACAGCGGCCAGAGGCGGGGCCGGCCCAGGGGGCTGCCCTGCGAGCTCAGCGGGCCCCTTCTAAGACCCACACCCGCCCATTGTAGAGGCGGGAAAGCTGAGATCTACAGAAGCACTCCCCCTCCCCGCAGCCCTGACCTGTAGGTGGGGGGCTTGCTGGAGTTTCCATCCTGGGAGGCGGGGCTGCGGAGGAATCCCAGTCTGTGCCAGGGCGGGACTTGGAGGCTGTGAAGGTTAAAGGGGTGTGGAAGCCCCCGCTCTGCTTGGGGTTTGGGTTCGCAGGATGGGGTGCTCTGGGCCTTGCCCTCGCAGGATGCTGTCTCTTTGGCCTGTCCCCTCCAAGCTGTGTGAATTTGGCCAGACAATGCCCTCCTCTCTGTGTCCCTGAGCCGGAGGTGACCTTATTCCTTAGAGGACTCAAGCCATCCCGGGACCCGGGTGGTGACCCTGCCCTGCCCACAGGCCCTGTGTCCAGCATCCTCGTGACCCGCTTTGGCTGTCGCCCGGTGATGCTGGCGGGTGGGCTGCTGGCTTCCGCGGGCATGATCCTAGCTTCCTTTGCCACGCGCCTCCTGGAGCTCTACCTGACCGCTGGGGTGCTCACAGGTGAGGGCCCCCTGGTCTCCTCCCCGCTGGGTTGGGGGTCGGGGGTTCTTGCTGCAAGATCTGTCCTCGGTTTCCCTATGAGGGACAGTCTTCGAAGTCCCTCGGCTGGGTTCCCGGATCTGCTGGGTTCCCGGGCCTGGCCCCTCCCTCCTGCGGGGGCCAGGGAGGGGCTCTCCGGGGACCCCGGCACAGCGCCGCCTCGCCCGCAGGCCTGGGCCTGGCCCTCAACTTCCAGCCGTCGCTCATCATGCTGGGGCTGTACTTCGAGCGGCGGCGGCCTCTGGCCAACGGGCTGGCGGCGGCGGGCAGCCCGGTGTTCCTGTCCGCGCTGTCGCCGCTCGGCCAGCAGCTGCTGGAGCGCTTCGGCTGGCGCGGCGGCTTCCTGCTGCTCGGCGGGCTCCTGCTGCACTGCTGCGCCTGCGGGGCTGTCATGAGGCCGCCGCCCGGGCCGGGCCCGCGACCGCGCAGGGACAGCGCCGGCGACTGCGCCGGGGACGCTCCGGGCGAGGCGGAGGCTGACGGTGCGGGGCTGCAGCTGCGCGAGGCACCCCCCAGGGCCCGGCCCCGCCGGCGCCTGCTGGACTTGGCAGTGTGCACCGACCGCGCCTTCGCCGTGTACGCCGTCACCAAGTTCCTGATGGCGCTTGGGCTCTTCGTCCCCGCCATCCTGCTGGTGAACTACGCCAAGGACGCGGGCGTGCCCGACACCGACGCCGCCTTCCTGCTGTCCATCGTGGGCTTCGTGGACATCGTGGCGCGGCCGGCGTGCGGCGCCCTGGCGGGCCTGGCGCGTCTGCGACCGCACGTCCCGTATCTGTTCAGCCTGGCCCTGCTGGCCAACGGGCTCACGGACCTGAGCAGCGCGCGCGCGCGCTCCTACGGCGCCCTCGTCGCCTTCTGCGTCGCCTTTGGCCTCTCCTACGGCATGGTGGGCGCGCTGCAGTTCGAGGTGCTCATGGCGGCTGTGGGAGCGCCCCGCTTCCCCAGTGCGCTGGGCCTGGTGTTGCTCGTGGAGGCCGTGGCTGTGCTCATCGGACCGCCCTCTGCCGGTGCGCCCCGAAGAAAGAAGGGGTGGCGAGCCTAGTTGCCCCTTAGACCCAGGGAAGCTCCCTCCTCCACGTCTCAGATGGAACTTCCCGGGATGAGGGGAAGGGGCAGCCGGGTGGGTGGACTCCTCTTCATGGCCAGTTAGTCCCTCCTCCAAGCCGGACCGCCCGCTCTGGGTGAGGACAGGAAAGCCGAGGAAGGTGCGGGGAAGAAAGCAACACTGGTAGCTGGTCAGGTCTGCCATCCCAAGCAGTTGGCACAAGGCCGTCTGAAGCGCAGGTGCTTATTCTCATTTTGCAGATGAGGAAACTGAGGCACAAAGCCTTAGCGCAAGTTGCAGCCCCAGAATGAGAGCCTCAGTGTACCTGATGCTAAATGCCCACGCCTTTAGAATGGTGCATCTAGAATGGTGACTGGAACGGGAACAGTATCTTTGGGAAACTGGTGTTGGGGCCAGAAATAGAGTGGCGGTGCTCAGCGGGCAGATGGGGAGGAGAAGCACTGGTGTTTTTCACTGTGCAGATGGCCTGCTGGCACTTGTCACCGTCACCCTTAGGAAGTCATCGTCATGAGGGTGGTCAGGGAAGGCTTCCTGGAAGATCCCCCAGGTGAAGGCACAGCATGGATGGGCAGGGCTTGTTGGGGAGAACAGCGTCCTTATGCAAGCAAGGCAGGAACCAAAATTGGAAAGGTGGGAGTTGGGGACATGAGGGTTTTCCCGGGTTGTCAAGTTATCTTGAAACAGCAGGGAGCCTGCCTTTGAGTCCCAGAGGCCAGAGGGCTGTGAGATGGTGCAGTAACCAGGGAGGACACCTTGCGGGGGCCACAGGCTGCACTGAGATGGGGTGAGCTGCCCGTCCTTCCTTCAGGGCTGGGCTAACCGAGTGCCCTCACTGAGCTCTGTCAACCCACCTGACCCAGTGAGAGCGGCAAAGCCCCTGAGCCAGTGTGTGGGCAGCCCACAAAACCAGCCTGCCCAGGCCTCCAGGAACTGTCTTCCATTTCTTGTGTGGATCTGGATGGATGTGATGGGCAGAGGAGGTGCATGGGGTGAGGAGAATGACCTAGAGAGAGGGTGAAGCACACAGACAAACCACACTTTAGGGGGAAATATCTGCAATTAAGAGATTTTCCTGGTCAGGAGTAGTGGCTCACACATGTAATCTCAACACTTTGGGAGGCTAAGGCCAGAAGTTTGAAACCAGCCGGGGCAACATGGCAAAACCCTGTCTCTACCAAAACAAAACAAAACAAAACAAAACAAAACAAAAATTAGCTAGGTGTGGTGGCATGCACCTCTGGTTCCAGCTACTCAGGAGGCTGAAGTGGGAGGATGGCTTGAGCCCAGGAGGTGGAGGTTGCAGTGAGCCAAGATGGCACCACTACATTCCAGCCTGAGCAATGGAGTGAGACCCTGTCTCAAAAGAATAAGAAAATTCCTGAAGCCAGGTGCAGTGGTTCACACCTGTAATCCCAGCACTTTGAGAGGCCAAGTCGGGAGGATCCCTTGAGCTCAGGAGTTCAAGACCAGCCTGGGCAACAGAGGAAGACCCCATCTCTAAAAAAATATATAATAAAAGAGAGACTTTCCTGAGTTTGAAAGTAGTATCTACAAGTGATAGAAGCCTTGAGAAATAGAGAAGGAAATGAGTAACTGGCCCACAAGCCCCGCCTGTGCTGATGATGGCTTGGTCTGGGATGCTCATGGGCCTCCTGGGACTGAGGGGTGGGAGGACTAGGCCGAGCCCCTGAGGACCAGGGCATTTACATGGCAACAGCAAGAGGTGGAGGCCCCCAGGAGGGCAGAGCTAAGCCCAGGGCCCCCTCGCCGCTCCCACCCCAGATGCCCCACTGCCAAGCAAGTCACAGGACACTTGGGCTTGAATCAGCGGGTGGAGGGGATGCCTCACCAAAAGCCACATATCACTTAAGCAATTGAGGTCCAGGGACAGCAAGTGACATTTTTAAAGTTTCAAATGGCAGAATCCACATGGGGTTTCACATCTGTAAAACAGGAATAAAGAGTGGGCATGTGTGTGTCACCCATGAGCCTCACCAAGTCAGTGGCACCACCCTTGACCTGAGAGTGCAGGGAAGTGAGGGGAGGACCCCACAGGACCTTACCTCTCCCTCCTCTTCCTCCTCTTCCTCCTCCTCCCCAGGCCGCCTGGTGGATGCGTTGAAGAACTACGACATCATCTTCTACCTGGCCGGCTCTGAGGTGGCCCTGGCCGGGGTCTTCATGGCTGTCGCCACCAACTGCTGCCTGCGTTATGCTAAAGCTGCCCCGTCAGGATCAGGCACTGAGGGCGGAGCCAGTGACACTGAGGACGCTGAGGCTGAAGGGGACTCTGAGCCCCTGCCTGTCGTCGCAGAGGAACCCGGCAACCTGGAGGCCCTGGAGGTGCTCAGCGCCCGGGGCGAGCCCACAGAACCAGAAATAGAGGCAAGGCCAAGGCTGGCTGCCGAGTCTGTGTAACTCAGGGTGCACTGGGTGGGGTGGCCCAGTGACTTGGGAACACAGCTTCTTGTCTCAGAGAGTCTGGTACGCTGGGAGGCTGATCTGGGATGGTCACCCCTGGGGTCCACGTCTGGGCTCCAGTTGATCCCCTGGGTGTCTGGGAACTGCCTCCCTCATCTGTGCCCCAAGTTCCGCCAGGCCCTGCCCCCATCGCCAGTGAAGCCGCTATGGAGCAACAGGAAACTGTTGATAAAACTCAGCTGAATGACAGAAGGTTCTATTCCTCCACCCAGGCTCCGGCTGCCACCTGAGTTGGGGGTTGGGGTGGCAGGAGGGAGTCTGGGAGGTCTCTCTCCAGGCCCCCTAAGCAGGCTTCTAGGTGGGCAGTGTTGGGAGGAAGCGTCCGAGATGGATGAAGAGACCCATCATTCCCAGGTGTAGAGACACAAGGGGCTGGGTGGGCACAGGGCTCAGGGGCACGGGGCTGGGCGGGCACAGGGCTCAGGGGCACGGGGCTGGGTGGGCACAGTGCCTGGCTCCTGCCCAGCCCCACTGCTCAGAGCTGGCTGAAGGCCCCCTCGCTGGCATCTGCCTTTTCCTGTGGAGGGAATGAGGGGTTGGCAGCAACCAGGGTTCAGGGTTGGGGGCTGCCTGCAGGCGGGGGGCCTGAGCGGTCTGAGAAGACTCACAGGTCCCAGGGTCAGGGTCGGTTTGAATCCCAGCCCCGCTGCCTTCTTTGCTCACTGGAGGCTGAGCACATGACTCTGTCCCCTGGGATCCTGGGGAGGGTGGGGGGTGGGACCAGGCGCTTAGTAACACCATGGGCCCTGCTGCCTTCCACGAGGTGGCCATGTCCCCTCACCTTTCCAGAGGGCATCTCTCCCCCTAGAGGACAAACTTGGGTATCCAGGGCCAGGGGCTTTTGCTGTGGACACTGTGCTGGCAGCCAGGTCATCTGCTGATCCCAGCACCTGCCCTCTCCCCACGGAGCATCCCATGATCTCCCTCACACTTTGACATCTGACCTCCTGCACTTGGATCCAGGTGCACGAATCTGGCAAGATGTGATTTATTCCCTCTACGCATTTATCCTCCTCCCATACATCACCCCTCCTTTCTTTGCCTCCCTCCAAATCATGAGCCTGGTGAACAGGCCCCTGCAGAGGAAGCCACCTTCCCTCCGCAAACTCCCCTCACCTTCCAGCCCAGCCCATAGTGACCCCTCCCCACTGGTCCCTGCTGGCCCTCATTTTCCATCCAGGCCCCAGGAAGGTCTGGGGAGCCCCACGGATGCCTGGCTGGCTTCCACTTATACGGCCTGTGGCTTCCCCTGCGCCACTAGAGCAGTGACTGCGTTTGACTTTATTTATTTTATGTATTTTTTTGAAATGGAGCCTCGCTCTGTTGCCCAGACTGGAGTGCAGTGGCACGATCTCAGCTCACTGCAAGCTCTGCCTCCCAGGTTCACACCATTCTCCTGCCTCAGCCTCCTGAGTAGCTGGGACTACAGGCACCCACCACCACACCCAGCTAATTTTTTGTATTTTTAGTGGAGACGAGGTTTCACCGTGTTAGCCAGGATGGTCTCGATCTCCTGACCTCGTGATCCACCTGCCTCGGCCTCCCAAAGTACTGGGATTACAGGCGTGAGCCACCGCTCCCGGCCCGTCTGACTTTATTTAACACTTAAGAGCGTTTGCTCTGTGCCAAGCCCTGTTCTTAGCCCTCTCCAGATGTTCATTTAATCTCCTAACAAGCCAATGAGGTAGGTGCCACACTTCAGATAGGGAAATTGAAGCCCAGGGAGGTCAGGAACTAACCCAGGCTGTCAGTTCCAGCCTGTGCTCTTGGCCTCCACTCTGGCTGCCCCCTTCAGGGAGGCAGTGTGGTCTGTCTGATGGCTCTGTGAGGACCCAGGTGGGCTCCTGGTGACAGCTGGCCCCTCCTCCATGTCCCACCCCTGCCAAGCCTCCCATTTGGGTTTCTGCCCAGCACTGCATGCTCAAAGCTGATGCAGAAACCCTTTTTCCATCCTAGACTCAGCCCACCTTGCACACCCTCTTGCCCCCACGCATTCTCAGGATGGCCATATTCATCGTCCGAACAGGAACACGTTAGAGTGACAAGGGCCACTATGACTGATCACACCAGGCCAAGGCTGGCCAGAAGCAGGAGAAGTGGCCACTCTGTTTCTGCCACTCTGCAGACACTCCCCATGGCCTCTCCCCATGCCCCCCTTCCCACAGCCCCCGAGCACCTCTCCCCATACGCCTTTCCCCACCACCCGGGCAGCACAGGCGCACCTGGAGTCAGCACTTACCCCTTACCACCCTCCCCTACTTGGGGGCTCAGTCGCCCTGGCTCCATGTCTGCCCTTCTCTTCCCCAAAGGTTTATTTCCTGTCAGAAGCACAGAAAGGTCACAGATTGGAGGCGGGGGGAAGGGGGTAAGGGGAAGGGGGCGGGGGTGAGATACAAAAGGCTCCAAAAAGCAGAAAGCTTTGGAGGCAGGTGGCAAAGTCAGGCCTTCAGGACAGATCTGAATTAAAACCCACTGTGTCTCCACACAGGGTGTGGCCTTGGGCAAGATCTCTCTCTGAGCCTCAAATCACCAGCTGTGAGGGGACCACAGTGCTAGCCCTGCAACACTTCAGTGAGGCATAAATGGCGCATAGCAAGGGCGCTGTCAATAGATGGTGGAGGGGAAGGGCAGACGAGGAGAGTCTGAAGCCACTGCGACCACTGCGCCATCCAGGTTTGTGTTTATTTGATACAGGCCCAGAACCCAGCCCTCCTTCAGAGAAGTGGCCGAGCTGGGGGAACAGAATAAATAAAGGCCGCCGAGGTGTGATGGGGACTGGACGGGCCGGTCTGGGGCGAGGCAAGGGTGCCCAGGAGACATTGGCCCCAACCTCAGCTGTCTACCGCCAGCCCCACTCCCGGCAGGCTCCGGGGGCAGTGTGAGTGCCCACAAGGAGCAGGGCCCAGATGACTGCCACATCCAAGTCCTTTCTTTTCCTTCCTGCCCTCCCTCTCCTTCCTAAGGCAGGTCCAGAGACCAAGCTCTCCCTCTGGCCAGGGAGCCGGGAGGGGAGGGAGGGTGGAGGGGCCAGTGTCCAGGTCCCAGGCCATGACCCTGGTGCCTGTCCTGGGCAGGAGCCCAGGTTCGCTGTGCGAGGACAGAGGAGCAGGGAGGCAGGCGCCCCAAGCCAGCAGGCCTTTATGTGTCGCCCCCTTGCGCGGCGGCCCCGCCCCGCCCCGCTCCCAGGCTCCGTCCTCCCACGCACCCTGCCCCGGGCACCACACCCGCGGGGCACTCAGGAGTCACACCAGCTTCCACCCTTGTCCAATGGCCCAGCAGCCCCTCGTGTATCCCTGGCCGGCTCCCCAGCTGCCGTGTCTTCCTCCTCCTCCTCCTCCTCCCCATCTGTGAACTCCTCCTGGTTGAGGCCATAGGCCAGTGTGGTGTGCGCCAGGTCTACCTCGATGGGGAAGACGTCGGCATCCCGCAGCACTGCGTAGCAGTCGTTGTAGTACTTGGACATGGTGGACACGAGGCGCTGCAGCTGGAACACGATGTCCTGGACTGGGGTGGGAGGTCGGGGGACAGGCTGCAGTGGGCTCTGGCTGCCTGCCTCAGGGAGGAGACTCTCCCAGCCCACCCGGCCCAACTCTCGCCTCCCCTGGGCTTCCCACTCGGGCACTTCCCTGACCCCTCATGACCTGGCAAGGGGCGGAGGCAGGCGCTGCCCAGCCCGGGGCCTCCCAGCTCCCAGTTCAGGGAAGGCAGGAGGCTGTCGGGTAAATGGATCATGGAGTGCAGCCCACGGAGCCCACGCGCACAGGCCAGCCCCACCCAGGCCAGGCTCTGGGCAGATGGCTGGGCTCCTAGAGGGGCTTTACATCCGGGCCGTGGCCTGGCCCTGAGACCTCAGGTGAGTACCTTACCCCTCTGGGCCTCAGTTTTCCCACCTCTTTAATGGAGAGCCGACAGGGAGGAGGGCTGCGCTCACCGTGCTTCTGGTCCAGCAGCTCCATCTTCTCCAGCACATCCTTGCGCATCTGGGAGAAGCGGGCGCGCGCCTCCTGGCGGCAGCGCAGGATCAGGCGGTACTCATAGTTGCCGGTGCTCACCCGGTAAAGGGGCTCGCCTAGGGCCTGGGGCGGGGGTGGGACAGGAGGGCCTGCTCAGGGACAGCCTCGCACAGCACTGAGCTTTCAAAGCCACGGCTTTTCCTCATTCCTGAGACCTCATTTCTGAGACTTCAGTGTTTCTCAGAAGCACTCAGTGATAGCTTTGAAGAGAGGAAAAAACCAAACCCAAACCTCTGCCACATTCAATGAACATTGGCCACGAGATGGATCCCGACAGCAGAAAAATCAAAAACTTAAAAATGCCTCATAGGAGTGAAGAAAATCCGATTTTCCCTCCAAGAGTCCCCCAGACTGAGGGAGTGGTTCCCGGCCGGGTGCCCAGCACACCGAGGCCCAGCGGGACTGGGAAGATGGCCCCAAATCTCCAGGAACGAGAGTCCAGCCAAGTCCCCCAGGTCTCTCCCGGGTTGGCCTGAGCCACCTGCTATCCCTGGCAGACCAGGTGGGGGGAGGTACAAGCCCCCCACCCCCTCCAACACTCACAATGCAGCTGTATTCCTCGTCATCCATCTCCTTCACCTTCAGGCAGTACGACTGTGTGGGACAGGTGAGGCTGTCAGAGTGGCTACCCCCACCCCAGATCCCCAGCTCCACCCCCATCACCCACACGCAGCGGGAGAGGCTGGCGCAGGTGTTCAGAGAGTCCCAGAGAGGACAGCGGCAGGTGCTGGGGGATGACAGGGCCTGAGGCTTAGGCAGCCGAGTTGCGGCCAAGTTGACCAAACTCAAGGCCCAAGAGTGCTCTGGGAAAAAAGGGGTCTGTCGTTAAAGGAGCTTAGGAAGACCCTTGAAAATTCACACTGCACCTGGGCCTATCAAAGGCTCTGATAAGTCCTGCAGCAAAGGAACCTTGGCTTGCTTAATGGAGCATTTTCTCTCAATTCCTTTGACTATAGAATAATTAAATGTAAAACTCACGAACGTTCACTGACACCCACTTTATGCTCACTCACCTAGTCTATCCCATTGTTTAAAGGCAACAAATCCCAAGGGGTCAGAGTGCACACAGCGAGAGCCACGCCCACCCCAGGCTCTCAGACGCTTCTTTGTGCAGGCGCAGCAGAGCTTTGGCTGCACCTCCCTGGGCCTCTGGGCCCACACCTGGAGCAGACATGCGGTCGGCGCTGGCTGGCCTCGCTGGCCGCAGCGTGGCTGACTAAAGTGGGGCAGATCTCCAGGGTGGGCGCTCGCCCTAGCAGCCTGGGCACCTGGACTACTCACCAGGTACTCAAACTTCACGTCCAGGTACTTCTTGATGGTGAGGCGAGTGTCCGGGATGGCTTTGTTGAGGTACGTGTTCAGATCCGTCAGCATCTGGAAGAGGGTGGGTGGATGCTGAGGCTGTCACAGCGGGGGGGTGCCAGGGTGACAATGAATGGCACTGATGCGTCACCCCTGTTGGTGGACTCGACTATCAGAGCCAGATGGTGCTCCCCGATGCCTTGTCCCTCTCAAGGATGAGAAGACTAGTGCCAGGCCTAGGGCAAGCTGTGACTTAGTGGCGAGCCAGGGTCAGAAGCCAGCCCAGAGGTCAATGGCAAGGCCCAAGGGGGCACAGTGACTCACCCACAGTCCACTGTGTGGGTGACTGAGCCAGAGGCTGTACCCAGGCACAGGACTCCAGCACAGGACCTTCTCTGCCGCACTCTCCCCTCCCCACCTTCACACGCCAGACACACGCATGCTCAACAGGACCTACCGGCTTGATGGTTTTCAGAAGCCGAATGCCGAACTTCTCGATGCTGCGGTGGGCATCGGCGAACTTAACAAAAGCCTCGCTCGCAGCTGGCTGGGGCTCCCGCACCCCGATCACAGAGAACACGTCCCCAAAGGCTGCAGGACAAGTTTGCCTTGAAGGCTGCCCCTACTTGGCCCCCTAAGAGAAGCCAGGGGTTTGTTGGGGAGAAGCAGGGCAGGGGGCCTGACAGGCTGGAGGCCAATGTCTGCACAGGGGCTACACCTCCAAGACAGCTGGTCTAAACCCCCTGAAGGAGCTGAGTCTGCACCTGGAGGAAACTGGATTGACACCTCCAAGAGCTGGTCTATGCCCCCTAAAGTCCTGAGTGTACACACCAAGGGAGTTGGCCCTCATTCCCCAGAGGGACCAGTGAGAGAAGACTGGGTCAAGGTTTGTGGAGGTGGCGCCGCCTGAGGCAGAACACTGGCCGAGTCTAGACACCTGGATTGAAACAACACTGGCCGAGTCTAGACACCTGGATTGGAACAACAGCTCCACCACTTGGGAGCGGCGTGGCCCTTTCCTCGGTCTGGGCTTCATTTTCTGCAGTAGCTGGGGTCAGCTGCAGTCGGCCTGCCCAGAGTTACAGGGTTGTCAGAAATATAAATAAGCAAGGGCCTTGTGGACTGCCAGTGGCAGTGTGAGGAGACAGGGTGGGGCCTGTCCATCGTTGCGGCCCTTAAGAGGCCAGCTGATCTAGATGCTCCCCGCAGGCCCATAGCAAATCCCAGCACCTGGGACCAGGCCCAGCCCAGAGGGAGCCTGAGGTCAGGCGCTGTGGGTCTGACCCACCTCAGCATGGGAGTGAGAAGCCCCAGGGATTGCCCAGGGTCACGCCACAGGTTTGGGGGATGCCATTACCCCGGTGAGTCTGCGACAGCTCATAAAAGGCCCGTAGGAGGTTCTTGGTGTGTTCCGTCATCCCTGTGGGAGAGACTGAGTGATGCAGAACGGGGACGCATGGCGGGGACCACACTGGCCCAGGGCAAGGCCTCCAACTGCCCATGCCACCCAAGGCCTCCAACTGCCCACCCCACCCAAGGCCTCCAACTGCTCACCCCACCCAAGGCCTCCAACTGCCCATGCCACCCAAGGCCTCCAACTGCACACCCCACCCAAGCCCTCCAACTGCTCACCCCACCCAAGGCCTCCAACTGCCCACCCCACCCAAGGCCTCCAACTGCCCACCCCACCCAAGCCCTCCAACTGCCCACCCCACCCAAGGCCTCCAACTGCCCACCCCACCCAAGGCCTCCAACTGCCCACCCCACCCAAGGCCTCCAACTGCCCACCCCACCCAAGGCCTCCAACTGCCCACCCCACCCAAGGCCTCCAACTGCCCACCCCACCCAAGGCCTCTGCTAGGCCCTGATACATGGCCTTTCCCCACTGCCCAACCACAGCCCAGGGGTAAAAGCTCAGTCTGACCCAACCCATGAGGAGCCCCATTAGACAGGGGCACCAGGATTAAGATGCAGGGGTACACAGCCTGCTGTGGGCTTTAGCCCTGGGACAGCATGGGATTCCAGGGCATTCTCGCTATGTTTACAAGTGCTATTCTCTGAATTTTTATGAGTATCAGGTTTTGTGTTTTTTTTTGAGATAGAGTCTTGCTCTATTGCCCAGACTAGAGTGCGGTAGTGTGATCTTGGCTCACTGCAACCTCTGCCTCCCTGGTTCAAGCGATTCTCATGCCTCAGCCTCTCGAGTACTGATTATAGGCACGCACCATCATGCCTGGCTAATTTTTGTATTTTCAGTAGAGATGGCATTTCACCATGTTGGCCAGGCTGGTCTCAAACTCCTGACCTTAAGTGATCCGCCCACCTCAGCCTCCCAAAGTGCTGAGATTACAGGCGTGAGCCACTGCACCAGGCCCGAGTTATTTTTAAATTCAGAAGAAGGATATATTCTTAAGAACTCTTAATGCCCATGGCCCTAGGATTTTGTAGGCTGGCATTCCTAGTGCCAGCACCCCTATTGCCACTCTGCTAAGAGCATGCTCCCTGGGGTAGAGCTAGTGCCAGGACGAGGCCACCCCCAACCCACCTTTGTACAGCTCAGCGGTCCGCTCCAGCTCCTCTAGCCTCTTGACAAGCCCATCTGTCGGGATTCAAAGAAGAGGGGAGGTCAGTGGGCTCAGCAAGCCACAGGAGGCCCAGGGCCAGGCTGGGGAGGCGAGAGGCAACCCCAGAGGAGAACCAGGATGGGAAAGATCAGGGGTCCCAGGGAGGGGGATTTGGCACCTCGGGTCAGCTGGGTTCAAAGGTGTTTTGTAAATGACTAGGCCCTCCTCATGGCCAGCGGAGGGTCCGTGCCTAGCAGGCAAAGCTCCCGCACTTCTATCACAAAGCCTGCTGGCAGCTGGGGAGGAAGGCTGGCAGGAGCCATAGGACTGGAGATGGAGCAGCCAGGCCTCTAGCGCAGGAAGGACGTGGTCTCTGCCTCCCAAGCACACAGATGGCTCAGAAGGGAAAACGCAACTTGGGGAGGGAGGGGGAAATTCAGGAAGGCTGAGAGAGCTCACACTGGGAAGAGGCCTTGGTGATCACATTCACTGGCTTAGTGTTTCTTGAGCACCTACTGTGTGCCAACCACCATGTCAGGCTCACTTTGAGCCAAGTCTTGCTCTCAAGGCTCAAAGCCCAGCAGAGAAGCCAGCCCAGTGGCCGGGCGATGGGCAGCAGTGTGACAGTGAGGGCTGCAGGGGAGAGGGGGGGCAGTCGGGCGCTCTCTGCTCCCCAGCCCCCTGTGTTGACCTGGGTCAGGGTTTTTTAGCAGAAGAAGGGAGGAGCGGTGTGGGTGGCAAGCCACCCAGGTGCCGAGGCAAGAGATCAAGGACACGAGCTGTTCCAGTATAATAAAATATAAAACAAGAATAGTCATACCAGATATAGATCTTAGATATGATTATATATATCGTTAATCATTAGTTTGTAGCAATTGCCCTTTATTCCAATATTATAATAATCCCTGCTCTATAATCATAACCTAGGAAAAACCAGGCCATAGAGAGGTAGGAGCTGAGCGGACATAGTGAGGTGTGACCAGAAGACAAGAGTGCCTTTTGTTATGCCCAGACAGGGCCACCAGAAGGGCTCCTTGGTCTAGCGGTGACACCAGCGTCTGGGAAGACACCTGTTGCCAGGTGGACCGTGGTCTAGCGGTAGCAAAAGGTGTCAAGGAACAACACCCGCTACTTAGCAGACCCGGAAAGGGAGTCTCCTTTTCCCCGGGGGAGTTTAGAGAAGACTCTGTTCCTCCACCTCTTGTGGAGGGCCTGACACCAGTCAGGCTTTCCCGCAGTTATCCGGAGGCCTAACCGTCTCCCTGTGATGCTGTGCTTCAGTGGTCACGCTCCTAGTCCACCTTCATGTTCCATCCTGTACACCTGGCTCTGCCTTCTAGATAGCAGTAGTAAATTAGTGAAAGTACTAAAAGTCTCTGATATGTAGAAATAATGGCGTAAGCTGTCTTTCTCTTTGTCTTCTCTCTCTCTCTGCCTCGGCTGCCAGGCAGGGAAGGGCTCCCTGTCCAGTGGACACGTGACCTTACCTATCATTGGAGAAGACTCACATTCTTTACCCTGCCCCTTTTGCTTTGTATCCAATAAATAACAGCGCAGCCAGACATTCGGGGCCACTACCGGTCTCTGCGCATTGGTGGTAGTGGTCCCCCGGGCCCAGCTGCCTTTTCTTTTATCTCTGTCTTGTGTCTTTATTTCCACACTCTCTCGTTGCCGCACACAGGGAGAGACCCACCGACCCTGTGGGGCTGGTCCCTACAGAGCGGAGGCTGTGTTCAGGCCTCTCTGGGCAGGGAGGTGGCTGTGCGACAGGCTGTCGGGGGAGGAAGGGAGCAATTCAGAGGTCTTGGGGAGGCTTTGGCCACTCGGTGGCCTCCAGGCCTGGGCTCCCCAGAGCCTTAGCACCTGGCCAGCCGGCAGGAAAGGAGCCATGTAAGCATTGTGCTGTTGTTTTTAGCTGGGTCATGGGACATCATGACAGCTTCAATTTTAGAAACCCTATTTAAGGCCAGGGAAATTGCAAGGTTTGGGGGGAAAAACACAACAACCAGTTCTAATTTCATCTCAACGGCTGGTAACTACAGTAACAGGGATTTATAGGCACCAGGAGGCTGAAAATAGCAGCCGCCACTTTTGTACACCATTTGGAACAAGCTCAGACCCCACCCCCACTTCCCTAGCCAATAAAGCCCAGTGTGCCCAGCTGAGCCTACAATTTCTAAAGGTATTTATATCTACCCCACACGCACACTGCAGAGCTGCTGCTATTCTTAAACTCGGACTGGCGACGGTAGGAGTGGGACTGAGTGTTTCGCTGGCCACCCCAAGGAGGGAAAGTGTGTGCGCATGTGTGCATGCGTGTGTAAATGTGCATGTACACGCCTCCCCCCTCGCCTGGGCAGCCACCACGAAGGGAGGACCTGCAGAGGCAAGGGCAGCAGCGCCACCTCCTGGACAAAGGAGGCGCGAGGTGGGCAGTGAGAGTGCTGGGGTGAGGGGTAAGGGGGCTGAGGGCAGAGGCAGAGGCACCTCCCCACACTAAGTCTGTTTCCCCATCTGTGACCTGAGGGACACTGGCTAAGACAGCCCAGCTGACAGCTGTGGACCCTCCGGGAGCTGGAGAGGCCTCTGGGGATGCAGAGATGGTGACTTCTCAGTTCCATGGGCAGAGGCCAGGGTCAGACCCGCGGGACCCACAGCAGCCTGGTGGGCAGCCATGGTGCCCCTCCCCTCTTCTCAGCCTGGGCTTGAGTCTCCGGGGCCCAAGCTGGGTAGGAAGGGACTCACCATTGCACAGGATGGCCCGGCTCAGGCCCAGAGCATCTGCGGTCCCTGAACTCATGTTCTCCACCAGCCGGTGCTTGACTTTCTTCAACACTGAGCGGGGGACAAAGGACCTGGTGAGTCTGTGGCTGCCCAGAGGCCATCCCTGCCCCCAGCCTTACCTCCATTCACAGGGAGCACCCCATAGGGGGCAGAAGGGCTGATGGGGGTGGCTGTGAAGTGGGGAATGTCCAGTGGGGAGGTCCTAGGCCCCTGCCCTATTCCCTCTGCTTCACAGAGGTGCTGGCAGTCTGGGCAGTTAAACATGAAGTGCTTCGCCCAGGGCCTGCTGCGCAACATCAACTGGTGGTCGCTGAGAGCCCAGTGCTGCCCGGGCTCAGCACAGGCTAATGGAAGCCAAGGAGGCCTCTTCCTCTCCTCTGTGTCACATCAGGACCTAGGGTATCACATAAAGGGGAGGGGGAGAAGAGGGGCCCCTGGGCTGGTTATGTGAAAGTAATGGGCACCATCAATGACCGTGAAACTCGGACCCCAGACTGAATTACTGCATCTGACCAGCTTAGTCCTAGGAAGGGGACTTAGTCCTGTGTTGGAACCAGAGGGTTTCGGAGGGAGCTGCCAGAGAGATCCAGCCTGCCCTTAGGCCCTTGGCCTCTGGCCCTAGGGTGTATGAAGAGGATTGCTGGGCTCCAGAGCTGAGAGACCTAGGTGTGCGCTCACCAGGGGCTGCAGCGCCCTCTCTGGGTCTCAGGCTTTGATCCGTAATGTGAAGGTCCAGAGGACTCGAAGCTGCTGTCCAGCTCTTGAGTCTTAAAGTTTCTACAGAACCGAGGCTCAGCCCCTCTAACAGGAGGGAACTTATCCCAGGGCGCAGACCCTCTGCCCAATGCCTGAGGTCCAGTTCAGATCCAGAGTCTCCCTGGGAGCTGAAGGCAGGAGAGGCCAGGGAGGAAAGCAGCTGTGCTAGAGGGCATGAGGCGCCAGGCCAGGGTTAGGCTGCTCTCCCTTTATGAAGAGTGAGGCCCTGGGCCATGTAAGCCGAGGCACTGGCCTGCAAAGGACAACCCTAGGGTAGCAAGTTCCCAGAGGAGGTGGCCGAAGCAGGGAGGTAGGGGTGAAACATGGGGGAGTGAGAAACCAGGGACAGAGTACAGGAACAGATGCAGGGAGAGCACCGGGAGTCCTCCCAGGCCTTTCAGATTTGCTTGGTCAGAGGTCAGAGCCCACAGCCATGTAACTCTGGATTCTCCTGTCATAAAGGGGAGGGCAGGGCTGGCTGTGGCACTTCTCCTTTGGGCCAGGGCCCATCCAGGGAGGCTGCTGGACACCCGTAACTGCTCTGACCAGCTTACCAATGTCCAGGGACATGCCCTGCTTGGGGTCCGCCTGCAGCTTGTTGTAGTGGATGGTCACCTCCCCCTGGAAAAGCAGCACACACAGACTAGTGAGGAAGGTTCCAGACCCTGAGCCCCTTCCCCGCCAAGACTGTTCTGGACTGAGAATCCTGAGCCCAGCACCGGATGTGGTGGCTCACACCTGTAATCCCAACAATTTGGGAGGCTGAGGCGGGCAGATCACTTGAGGTCAGGAGTTTTGAGACCAGCCTGGGCAACATGGCAAAACCCCATCTCTATTAAAAATACAAAAATTAGCTGGGCGTAGTGGCATGTGCCTGTAATCCCAGCTACTCAGGAGGCTGAGGCACAATAACCACTTGAACCAGGGAGGCGGAGGTTGCAGTGAGCTGAGATCGCACCATTGCACTCCAGCCTGGATGACAGAATGAGATTCTGTCTCAAAAAAAAAAAAAAAAGCCCCAGTAAGGGCCAGGCTGAGAGCTGTGACATGGCCCCACCTTGTGACCCTGTCTGTTCTCAGGCCCCTCCCTTCCTACTCTACATCCAAGCCCTGGGGCATCAGTGGGGACAGGGCCGGCACACGGCCCACAGCCTGGCAGTCTCTGATGTCTTGTGCTTTGGCCAGGTCAGGTTCTCCTTCATCCCTCCCCACGCAAACCACACTCTAAGCCTTTGCCGTGTCATTTCCCTACCCTGATTATTCCCTCCTCCACCCCAAACCACCCCATCCCCAGGAATCCTTCTACTCATTGAACAGCTACATCTGAGCACTTGCTCTGTGCCTGGTGCTGGGGCACCAAGGGGAAGGGGCAGGGGCAGCCCCAGCCCCCCAAGGCTGATGCGAATCAGGGAATTACACAAACTACTTTCTAATGACTGCTCAGGAGACACAGGCTTCTCCCAAGAGGACTTCCCTGAGCACGGGAGGGCACTGTGTTCACTCTCATCCTTGCAAACCAAAAGCCCTTGAACTTGGGACCACATTCATCCAAATATAAAACAGGATTTAAAAATCAAGTCCCAAAGGGAAACCAAAATGAGCAGATGCAATCAGAGTCAGAGGTGGGGTGAACTGCTCCCCCAGAATGAAACACAGGCGTGCTCAGGGGCCACCCCACAGGGAGCAGCTGTAGGCCAACGGCAAGCGGGCTGCAGTGGGAGTCAGGCCCGGGCTCCAGTTCAGCTGTGTGACCACAAGCAGGTCACTCCCCACCTGTGGACACCTGTAAGATGGGTGAGGAGAGTAATCCCTGCCCAGCACCCAAACAGGGGAGCTGGGCCATTGCTCCATCCCTGTCATGGCCGTGTGCAAATACAAAGAGCTTTTGTTCTCACGAGCAACCTCAGGAGCTGATATGACCAAGCCTGAGAGGACAGGGAGGGACCTGGCGAGCAGAGATGGGGAGGCAGGCACACACAACCCAACTTGGCCAGAACGAGACCCCCTGCACCTGTTCCCGTGATCAGCTCCTTTGCCTAACAGGTCATGCCTCAGGCAGTGATACCCAGACCACGTGGAGTGGTAGCTGTGGGGTCTCAATGAACCTTTCTGCTTCCTTTTTTACAACAGAGCTCTGAGCCCCAGCCCCAGGCCCTGATTTGTCCTATGGCTAAAGGGGCTGGAATAGGAGAATGTGCAGGATGGGACTCTTCCTACAGCAAGGAAGGAGACAAGCAGGGGCCACTCAGGAGCAGGACAGGAGGATAAAGGGGAGAGAGGATGGAGCAGCAGTTGGCCTGGGTTAAGGCAGGAAGGGGGACTATCAGGGGTGCCAGAACTCGGAGGACGGAAGTGGGGCTGAGGGAGGTAGCTGCCACCCTTGGCCAAGCTGAACTCACAGTGGGGACCCTTGCCCCTGGGACTTTCATATCATCCCATGGCTGTGCACTGCCTGCACATCACTTCTTTCACGGTATTGGTTTCCTGAGACTCGCTAGCAGCCACATGGCTAGGAAATGACAAAGCGGCTGCATGCTCGCTTCGGGAGAGGCCGGGATGCCGCCTGCCATTCCAGGAGGGAGCGTCCCTGCAGAGAGGCCTGGGCCTGGAGCAGCAGGTGACTCTGGTCTGTAGAGCAGCAGATCAGCTGGCCTGGGAGGGGGGTCTCTGGGTGTCTATGAGCCCAGGAGGCTGCGTGGGACCGAAAGTTCCCACAGGATGGGGAAAGGGCGCTCTTCTTTCCCTCTTAGCCCTCGCAGGCCCAGCGTGACCCGGCTGACATTATTGGGTGTCTACTGACCCAGGGAGGATCACCTTGGACTTTTAGCTTCAGCTCCAGCGCTGACGGGGGACACATGGGCTTGCCTGAGGGGTGGTTCCGAGTCTGTCAGCTCCCTGGGAGCTCACGGGGACCTTGTGGTCTTGCTGCCCACTCTCTTGACAAGGTTCAGCACAAGTCCTGAAGCACGATTACTATTTATTGAATGAACGAGGGATGGATGAGGAAGGCTGGAGTGTGACCCTGACCCTCCACGTGCCAAGGAAGGGGGTGGTGAGGGCTGATACCCCCTTCCAAGCCCGCTGGGGCCTCTGGCAGCCTGGAGGTCTCAGAAGCATGTGTGACTGCCTCTGGACACCTGCTCTGCAGCAACCCTTACCTTCACCTCCTGAATCATCTTCGCCACCTCCACCTTAGTTTTCCCTTTGATTGACCTGCCATTGACACCGGTGATCTCATCGCCAGCTGCCACTGTGCCGTCCAAGGCTGCTGGGGTGTTGTCAAATACCTGTGGGTGCATAAGGAGAGTTGTGGGGGAAGAAAGGGAGGGCTAAGATGGAACCTGGGAAGACACCTGACCACTGCCTGGCTCTGTCTTCCACTCTACCCTCTGCTCTCGTTTTTTGAGAAAGCGTCTCACCACCGGGGCTGGAGTGCAGTGGCGTGATCACAGCTCACTGTGGCACTGAACTCCTGGGCTCCAGCAATCCTCCTGCCTCAGATACATAGTCAAATGATTTTTTTTTTGAGTTGACGTTTCGCTCTTGTTGCCCAGGCTGGAGTGCAATAGTGCCATCTCGCTCACCGCAACCTCTGCCTCCCAGGTTCAAGCAATTCTCCTGCCTCAGCCTCCCGAGTAGCTGGGGTTACAGGCATGCACCACCACACCCGGCTAATTTCGTATTTTCAGTAGAGACAGGGTTTATCCATGTTGGTCAGACTGGTCTCGAACTCCTGACCTCAGGTGATCCACCTGCCTTGGCCTCCCAAAGTGCTGGGATTACAGGCGTGAGCCACCATGCCCGGCGTCAAATGATTTTTGACAAGGGTGTCAAGAACATTCAATGGGAAAGGACAGTCATTTCAACAATGGTATGTGAAAAATGAAGTTGACACTACTTAACACCATATACAAAAATTAACTCAAGGCCAGGCGCAGTGGCTCACGCCTGTGATTCCAACACTCTGGGAGGCCAAGGCAGGCGGATCACCTGAGGTCAGGAGTTCGAGACTAACCTGGTCAACATGGCGAAACCCCATCTCTACTAAAAATACAAAAATTAGCTGGGCATGGTGGCAGGCGCCTGTAGTCCCAGCTACTCAGAAGGCAGAGGCAGGAGAATCGCTTGAACCTGGGAAGCGGAGGTTGTAGTAAGCCGAGATCATGTCACTGCATTCCAGCCTGAGCAACAGAACGAGACTCTGTCTCAAAAATAATAATAATAATAATTAACTCAAAATTGATCAAAGACCTAAATGTAAAAGTTAAAACTATAAAACTCAGAAAAACGCCTAGCCCAAAACCTTTATGACATTGGATTTGATGGTAATTTCTTGGATATGACACCTAAGATCCAAGTAACAAAAGAAAAAATAAACAAATTGAACTTCATAAAAATTTTAAAACTGGTGCATCAAAATACACCATCCAGTCTGGGCAATGTGGCAAAACCTTGTCTCTACAAAAAATACGAAAATTAGCTGGCCATAGTGGTGTACGCCTGTAGTCCCAGCTACTTGGGAGGCTGAGGTGGGAGGATCGCTTGAGCCTGGGAAACGGAGGCTGCAGTGAGCTGAGATCCCATCACTGTACTCCAGCTTGGGCAACAGAGACTCTGACTCAAAAAAAAAAAAAGAAAGAAAAGAGACGAGAAGAAAAGAAAAGAACATTATCAACAGTGTAAAAAGGCAACCCACAGAATGGGAGAAAATATTTGCAAATCACATTTTTGATAGGGGATTAATATCCAGAATATATACAGAATTCCTAAAACTCTTTTTTCTTTTTTTCCTCTTAGCTGATTGTGCTTTGTAGAGAATTCTTAAAACTCAACAACAAAAACCAAACAACCTAATTCAAAAATAGACCAAGGGCTGGGCACGGGGGTGCACACCTGTAATCTCAGCATTTTGGGAAACTAAGGTGAGAAGATCACCTGGGCAATATGGCAAAACTCTGTCTCTACAAAAAAAAATACAAAAATGAGCCAGGCATGTTGGCGCGTGCCTGTAGTCCCAGCTACTTGGGGGGCTGAGGTGGGAGGATTGCTTGAGCCCAGGAGGTTGAGGCTGCAGTGAGCCGTGATCGCACCCCTGCACTCCAGCCTGGGCGACAGAGCAAGATCCTGTCTCAAAAAAAAAAAAAATTAAGATGGTAAATTTTACCACAATAAAAATATAGAAAAAAACAGAACAGAGAATACAGAAAGCAGGATGTCATCATCCAGATACATGACAAGAAGGACACGGCGTTCCCAATGACGCCGCCCTCTGAGGATCTGGCACAACAAACAAAAGCCTGTGCCTGCAGCTATCATCACGACTCCTCCTAACACCAGGGACAAAAAGAAAGTCCTCAAAGTCCTCACAGATCAGAAACAAAACACATCACAAATAAAGGATCACAAATAAGAATGGCAATAGCCATGTGACAGCAAAGGACAATGTGACAAGGCCATCACACTTCCACGAAGGAATTACTGTCAACCTTGACGTTCATTCTTGAATCGAATGAGCCAAAATGTCAACTGAAAGGAATATGGGAACCACAATGACCAAAAACGACAGACCCGAGGTCTCAAAAAATTGACATCCCACGTGCCCTTTCTCAGAAAGCTACAGGAGGATATTCTCCACGGGAGATCAGGGAGTAAATCAGGAAAGGGACCCCCAAGATGGGGGAATCCAAAGAGAAGGGGCAGGGGCAGGGGGAGGGCACAAGGGGGAGAGACTACAGGGCGGAAAACAGACTGAAGAAAATGGGGCCGGGCATGGTGGCTCACGCCTGTAATCCCAGCACTTTGGGAGGTCGAGGCAGGTGGATCACTTGATGTCAGGAGTTCGAGACCAGCCTGACCAACACGGTGAAACCCCGTCTCTAGTAAAAATGCAAGAATTAGCCAGGCCAGTGGTGGCACGTGCCTGTAATCCCAGCTACTTGGGAGGCAGAGGCAGGGGCATCACTTGAACCCGGGGGCCGGAGGTTGCAGTGAGCCAAGATTGCACCATTGCACTCCAGCCTGGCAACAGAGCAAGACTTAATTTCAAAAAAAAAAAAAAAAAAAAGATGGGAAATTGTGGAAAACGTACTGAGAAAACAAGGAGAGTGCAAATGAAAAAAAAAACAAAAAAAAAAAAAACAGGAAATTACCCCCACCCTCTCAAAAAAGAAGAAAAGGCTGAATTAAGAAAACAAACATAGATTCCGCAGAAAGTTAAACATAGAGTTGTTTTGACTAGAATGAGAGCTCTGCAAGAGTGAGATCTTTGTTTTCTTCAATTTTTTATCCCTAGTGCCTACAACAGAGCCTAGGAGGCATTTGGAAAAGATTTCCCGAACAAAATCTCTGTTGTACTAATATTAATTTAGCCAAAAATGGAAAAATAACTACGTTGGAAAGGTGGGATGAGAGGAAACAGACTGGTCATGGGAAGAACTAAATTCTCATCTACCGGACGAGGCAAAGTCAATGGATATTTACAGGTGATAGATCAAGAAATAACAGGATAGGCTGAGCACGGTGGCTCACGCCTGTAATCCCAGCACCTTGGGAGGCTGAGGCGGGAGGATCACTTGAACCCAAGAGTTTGAGACAAGCCTGGGCAACATGGCAAAACCCCGTCTCTACAAAAAATACACAAAAATTAGCCAGGTTTGGTGGCACATGCCTGTAATCCCAGCTACTTGGAGCCTGAAGTGGGAGAATCATCTGAGTCTGGGGAGATCAAGGCTGCAGTGACCCATGATTGCACCACTGCCCTCCAGCCTGGGCGACAGAGTGAGACTATTGAGAAAAATGGAAGCCCATGCATGAAGAGACAGAGAAAGCCGGGTGAGGTGCCCAGGGGAAGGGCAGTGGATTGCAATTATTTGACACAGGCCTTTCAATGCTCTTGACTTGGTAGAGGCAAGTCACATGGCACTTTGATAAAAACGAAATTGAATTAAAAAAATAAATTCTATGATGATGATGATGATGATTATTATTATTATTTTTGAGACGGAGTCTCACTCAGCCGCCCAGGCTGGAGTGCAATGGCATGATCTCAGCTCACTGCAACCACCATCTCCCGGGTTCAAGCGATTCTCCTGTCTCAGCCTCCCAAGTAGCTGGGATTACAGGCACCCACCATCATGCCTGGCTAATTTTTGTATTTTAGTAGAAACAGGGTTTCACCATGTTGGCCAAGCTTGTCTTGAAGTTTTCACCTCAGGTGATCTGCCCACCTCGGCCTCCCAAAGCGCTGGGATTACAGGTGTGAGCCACCCGCGCCCGGCCAGTTCTATTATTTTATTGGCTGGTGGTTCACGCCTGTAATCCTAGCACTTTGGGAGGCTGAGGTGGGCAGATCGCTTGAGATCAGGAGTTCGAGACCAGCCTGGCCAACATAGCTAAACCCTCTCTCTCCTACAAATACAAAAATTAGCTGGGCATGATGGCGCACACCTGTAATACCAGCTACTCGGGAGGCTGAGGCATGAGAATCGTTTGAATCCAGGAGGCAGAGGTTGCAGTAGGCTAAGATCATGCCACTGCACTCCAGGCTGGGCAACACAGTGAGACTCTGTCTCAAAAAAAAAAAAAAAAATCAATTATACGATTTTATAATGTCTGATCATTCTAAGCAAACTTGCACCCGAGGTAGGTAGAGGGAGGTGGCAAGAGGCTGAGCAGACACATGGCCAGGAGGCCAGGCCTGGGGGAGGCTTGGCTAATGCCTCCTGGGTCACAGGAGGCCGAATGGCTCATGAAGGAGGCAGCACTGTGAGCAGAAGCAAGACCAGGTCAATCCTGGGAATCTGTCTTCCAGGCCTACAAGCGACTCCTTAGCAAGATCCTCACAGAGGCCAGTTTCCCATCTGCCACCAGTGAGAGGGTTAGAACAGATCTTCCCAAGGCTACAGCAAGGTCACTGACTTGAATGAGCCACACAGTGAAGGAGGCCCCACAGCAGGCCTGTCACCACTCCTGAGTTACAGTGGACAGAATATCACCAGCACAGCTTCCTCTACAAGAGACACAAGAGTGCTCCTCACCACTGGCAGAGCATCTGGGAAAATGTACAGCTACCTGGAAAATAGCAGCAGCTACTGCTTAATGCATGGTTCTTTCTTTTTTTTTCTTTGAAACAGGGTCTCACTCTGTCACCCAGGCTGGAATGCACGGAATGCAGTGGCGTGATCTCAGCTCACTGCAACCTCTACTTTACAGGTTCAAGCGATTCTCCTACCTCAGCCTCCCAAGTAGCTGGAAGTACAGGCATGCACCACCACACGCAGCTGATTTTTTGTATTTTAGTAGAGATGGGGTTTCACCATGTTGGCCAGGCTGGTCTCGAACTCCTGACCTCGTGATCCACCCACCTCGGCCTCCCAAAGTGCTGGGATTACAGGTGTGAGCCACTACGCCTGGCCAATGCACGTTTCTTAAGTTCTAGTGTGTCATGTCATTTTGTTGAGTTTCACAAGAACCCAGAGATGATTATGTCTACCTGTTTTAAATCCCCGCTTTCTAGGTGATGAAACTGAGGCCCAAAGAGGTTAAGTAACTTGCCAGTAAGTAGGGAAGAAGCTTGCATTTGAACTCAGGCCATTATTTCATCGTGTTCCTATGACACTTCATTTTGGCTAGTACCCAAGGCTGATGGTTTTGTTGATTCAACAGTCAATTTCTATTGCATGTCCACTATGTGCCAGGCACTGTACCTGGTGCTTACTGCAGTGAAAAAGCAAACCAGGACACTGCCCTCAGGGCAAAGAGTCTACTCTACTAGACAGAGGGCAAATAACAAGTAATGAGTGCCAAGAAGGAAAAAAACAGAGCAACACAGGGGAGAAGACAGGGCAGACCAATGCAGCGCAGGTGGTCAGAAAGCCCCTCTGAGAGGGTCAGACCTCAAGAATGAGAAGGAGTCAGCTATGCAGCGTGGAGAAATGAACCTGCCTTTGTCATGCCCAAGTAGGGATGTACCTTGTGCCCCCCCTCCAAAGTGCCCAATACCTGGACGATATAGAGGCAGGGACAGTACTGGGCCCCTCCTCCAATGCTGATCCCGATCAGGTTCTGAGCATCCTTCTGCAGGGTCACCTTCCCAGGCACAGTCGGGATTCCACTAGAAAGAAAAGCAAGCTAGGCTGACTCTCCTGGCGGAAGGATGACTGGAGGGGGTGGGCCCTCTAAAACTCCTGAGGGGCTCCACTGGCTGCCCAGCTTTTTCTCTCCCTCCCTTGGACAAAACAACATTTTGTGCTGGAACATGCACAGCTCTTGGAGTTAAGCAGATGTGGGATCAAACCCCAGCTCTGCCATTTATCAGCTATGGAACTTGGTTTTTTTTGAGACGGAGTCTTGCTCTTTTTGCCCAGGCTGGAGTGCAATGGCACAATCTCGGCTCACTGCAACCTCTGCCTCCCGGGTTCAAGTGATTCTCCTGCCTCAGTCTCCTAAGTAGCTGGGACTACAGGCGCCCACCACCATGCCTGGCTAATGTTTCTGTATTTTTAGTAGAGATGGGGTTTCACCATGTTGGCCAGGCTGGTCTTGAACTCCCGACCTCAGTTGATCTGCCTGCCTCAGCCTCCCAAAGTGCTGGGATTACAGACGTGAGCCACCGCGCCCGGCCAGCTATGGGACTTGGGTAAGTCACCCTCTGTGTATCTCAATTTCCTCATCCATAAAATGGGGATGAGCACCCTCATCAGAGTTCTTCTAACCATGCGTGGAGGGCACTAACAGCAACCCAGTCCACAGCAGTCACTCCATAAAAATAGGTCCCCCTTCCCTTTCATTTATTCGATCTCTGAGATTTGAGCCACGTTCTGTCCTTGTCACCTTATCAGGCGTCTATGAAGTATGATGGCCACCTACTCCAGGGAGTCTTCCTCTATTAAACTGTCCACCTCCCACCTCTCAACTGCTCAATTACCTCTCAGTTTCCACTATAAATAAGCATTGACTGGTGTGTTATGATAAGTACTCACGCTAATTCACTTATTCATTCAAAAAACATTCCCTAACAACCTACTGACATCAAGTCCCTTACTAACTGCTGAGCACAGAGAAAGGCATTGCACCCACTGCTTGATCTGAAAGAGGATATATTCTAATGGGAAGACAAATCTAATTTTTGAAAATCTGTCCTACTAACAGCCTATGTTGGGAAGGAAGGTGTGCCTACAATATTTCTATTCAACCTTCAAAACCTGGCTCAACTGCTACGTCCTCCATGAAGCTTTCCTTGACCACCCCAGCAGAAGCACTGCTCCATCTGCTTTGCTCTTCTCGTCACCAAGTCATGCTAACAGTGCCCTTATGGCACTGAGCTGTGATTATCCCTTTAACTGTCCACAGCCCCCTACAAATAGTGAGCTCCTGGGAGAGCAGGGTCCATTGCTGCTTCAGTACGACAACTGATCCACCGCTGAGAAGCAAGGGTTTGTGGGACTGGGAAGTCCAGGGAAATGAGGAACTTGGGGCTCCTATACTGCTGGAACTTGGGGGAATAAAATACTCACAGTTTATCCTCTTCAATGTCATAATCCAAGTCTGCAAACATGGTTCCGAGAGTTGGAGTGGGCTGGCTAACTGCCCAGCTCGGTAGGGGAATGGGGAACTGGATCCGGGAGAGAAAGGAGCATAGGATTTAGGGAACCGAAGTGCCTAAATGCCAACGCCACCCCTCCCTCCACCACCCTCATACGGGACAGCAGGGCCCTCCTCTTCCCCTCTGGAGTGGGATGGGGCAGTCTCCGGGTGGGGGGCTGGGTAGGTGATTCTTACTAGGTACAAAGGGGGACTCCAGGCCAGGGCGATGGGCTCGGATCCCAGAGCCCGCCCCACGGGTCTCCAGGCCCTGGGGAGCTGCCTCTGTCGCTCACCGGAAGCGTTGGTCCCACAGCCGGGTCCGGGCCAGGCTGGTACCTGAACCCACCTGCCGTTCCACCTGGCGGTGGCCGCGATTGTCACGTCACTTCCGGCAGGACGCGGAAGTCCCGCCTTTCCCCCACTGGATATTTGCTCCAATCACTGCAGACAATCCTTCCCTTCCCGGCTCCCGGGACGCTCGGAACCAAGAACAAGAACAAGTATTGGCGGAAGCTCGCCGTTAGTAGGAACAAGCGAAAACAGAGGAACGGTCTGGACAGGCTGACAGCGTCTAACCCCGCCCTTTGCCCTGCCGCCGCCGCCATCTTGGGAAGGGCAGGGTTTGTCCCAGCTTCCTCAGCCGCACTCAGGGGCCCGCGCCGGCCCGGCGGTTGCCATGGCAACGAAAGCATCCCTGAGCCGGTGTTACCTCCGGCGAGGCTCAGTGGACTATAAACCCCGAGACATCATGCCCTTTCACCCCTTCACCACCTGGGCCTGTGACTCCCCTACTGGAATGGCCCTTTGAGGTCCCAGCGCATCCCAGTTTCTCCAACTTAAGTGCCAAAGAACCGGGAGTGATTTTGTGCGGGGCCACACACAGTTGGTATAAGATCTGGATCGTGGCCCTGAAACTCCCGCCGCCTAGTCTAGGCATCTTTGAACGTCCAAACACTAAACAGAGAGCCAGGAGAGGTGTATTCAGTGGGTCTTGCTATTAAGGACAGACTGGACATGCTCCCTTCCCTTTATGTGCCTCAGTTTCCCCATGTGTAAACCAAGGCCATTGAGGTAAATGTTTTCGATGGTATATGGTGAAAGGTTTCTCACACCCCCTTCTCCTTCCTTAGTCCTGAGGAGCAGCCCCCCTGGGGTCCCAGGGAGGGTCACGGTCCGCATGTACCTGAGGCTCGGGAAATGCTAGCTGTGCTCCCCAGTTGAAGAGTCTGAATCTTGTCTTCTCGCTAGCCTCTGCTGCCACTGCTATTGTGTAAAGTGGCTTCCCTGGGGGAGGTTGGCTCTCCCAGAGCCACAGCCAGGCATCCACCTCATCCGGCAGTATGGGGCCAGGCCCATCCAGCTTGCTTCCCCAGCTGCCCCAGGAGCCATGGAAGAAAGATACAGAAGGATGATTATCCGCATATCCCACGGCCGATGGAAGCCCCACCCTACTCTCTCCTTAGGTGGCTAATTGAGTCCGGACAGATGTGCAGAATGCCGTGACAACAACAGCCTTCCCACGTGTCCACTGCTCTCCAGTCAGATCACTTTCGCAGGATTTTAAAGCTCACCACCACCCCGTGAGAGAAGACCAAGTCTTGCCAGCCACGTTGTGCAGGCAAGGAAACGGAGGCCCTGGGAAGCCTCTTCCTCTGGTATCATAGCGGCAGGGCTAGGGCTGGGAAAACCAAGCTCTGTTTCCAGGCCAGAATTTTGGTTTCAAAAAGCAGCAGTCTAAGGCCAGGTGAGGTGGTGCACACCTGTAATTCCAGCTATTCGGGAGCCTGAGGCAGGAGAATCGCTTGAAAATGGGAGAGGGAGGTTGCAATGAGCCGAGATCAGGCCATTGCACTCCAGCCTGGGCGAGAGAGCAAGACTCCGTTTCAAAAAAAAAAAAGGCAGCAGTCTCCGAACCCAGGTGCCTTAACATGGACTGTGGCTCTTCCAGCCCATGACCGTGCTGGCTCAAGCCCAGGCTCTGCCATTTTGTAGCTGGGAGATCTTGGGTGAGTCACTGTCTCACTCTGAGCCTTGGGTACCTGTAGAATGGGGAAATGACACTTGCCACCAGGTATTTGTGAAAGTCAAGATTAAAAGGAGAGGCTGGGCGCAGTGGCTCATGCCTGTAATCCCAGCACTTTGGGAGGCCAAGGCGGGCGCATCACAAGGTCAGAAGACCGAGACCATCCTGGCTAACATGGTGAAACCCCGTCTCTGCTAAAAATACAAAAAAATTAGCCCGGGCGTGGTGGCGGGCGCCTGCAGTCCCAGCTATTCAGGCGGCTGAGGCAAGAGAATGGCGTAAACCTGGGAGGCGGAGCTTGCAGTGAGCCGAGATCGCACCACTGCACTCCAGCCTGGGCGACAGAGCGAGACTGCGTCTCAAAAAAAAGAAAAAAGAAAAAAAAAGAAAAAGAAAATAAAATGGGAGAGGGAGGTTGCAGTGAGCCGAGATCAGGTCATTGCACTCCAGCCTGGGCAAGAGAGTGAGACTCCGTCTCAAAAAAAAAAAAAAAAGGCAGCAGTCTCCAAACCCGGGTGCCTTAACATGGACTGTGGCTCTTCCAGCCCATGACCATGCTAGCTCAAGCCCAGGCTCTACCATTTTGTAGCTGGGAGATCTTGGGTGAGTCACTGTCTCACTCTGAGCCTCAGGTATGTGTAGAATGAGGAAATGACACCTGCCACCAGGTATTTGCGAAAGTCAAGATTAAAAGGAGGCCGGGCGCGGTGGCTCACACTTGTAATCCCAGCACTTTGGGAGGCCGAGGCGGGCGGATCACGAGGTCAGGAGATCGAGACCACAGTGAAACCCCGTCTCTACTAAAAATACAAAAAATTAGCCGGGTGTGGTGGCGGGCGCCTGTAGTCCCAGCTACTCGGAGAGGCTGAGGCAGGAGAATGGCGTGAACCCGGGAGGCGGAGCTTGCAGTGAGCCGAGATCGCGCCACTGCACTCCAGCCTGGGTGAAAGAGCGAGACTCCGTCTCAAAAAAAAAAAAAAAAAGGAGAGGCTGGGTATGGTGGCTCATGCCTGTAATCCCAGCACTTTGGGAGGCTGAGGAGTGTGGATCATGAGATTAGGAGTTGGTATAAGATCTAGATCATATATCTGGACCAGCCTGGCCAACATGGTGAAACCCCGTCTCTACTAAAAATGCAAAAATTAGCCAGGCGTGGTGGTATGCACCTGTAATCCCAGCTACTCAGGAGGCTGAGGCAGAAGAATCGCTTGGACCTGGGTGGTGGAGATTGCAGTGAACCGAGATCGCACCATTGCATGCCAGCCTGGGTGACAGAGCCAGACTCTATCTCGAAAACAAAAGATTAAAAGGAGAAACAGGTGTGAGTGCTTTGTAAACAATTTGCATGGCACAGCTGTCACTCTGACCTCATAATCCCCTACCCACTCTGGCCCTTCTCAGGTTGGGAAAGATGCCCCTCTTTTCTGCCTTGTTCATCCCTTGCCTGCAGGCTCTGCTCTAATTCACCTCTTCCCGGCAGCCTTAGCAGACAATCTCAGCTCATATACCTTGCTCCCTTTTCTGAGCTCCTGAGCAGTTGCTATTTGAATCATTTGTTCAGCAATTGGCTATGTATTTGCCTTGTGAAATCTCTTCATGGTTTTCCTGAGCCAATTCTGCGGTGATTAATTTATTACATGCTTGTATTTTGTCTGGCAAGGTTTTTATCCCCTTTAAATTTGGGGCTTAGAGCTCATAGCTACGCCTGGCTAATTTTTGCAATTTTTTTTCTTTTCTTTTCTTTTTTCTTTTTTTCTTTGAGATGGAGTCTCCCTCTTGTCGCCCAGGCTGGAGTTAAGTGGCGCGATCTCAGCTCACTGCAACGTCCGCCTCCCAGGTTCAAGCGATTCTCCTGCCCCAGCCTCCTGAGTAGCTGGGATTACAGGCACCCGCCACCATGCCCGGCTAATTTTTTGTATTTTTAGTAGAGACGGGGTTTCACCATGTTGATCAGGCTGGTCTCGAACTCCTGACCTCAGATGATCCACCCACCTCGGCCTCCCAAAGTGCTAGGATTACAGGTGTGAGCCACTGCACCCGGCCTTTTTCTCTACTTACTTTCTAATCTCTGGCACCCCCATCTTCCACAGTATACTTGAAATCCATCAACAGGTGTCATTGTAACAGACAAGAAAAAGGAAATCGGATTGCTTTGTAATACTGTTCGTGTGAAAATGTCACAATCTGCTTAGCTTTTTTAGCAGAGGGGGTCACTGGAATCAGCCCACACAGCAGAGGAACATGTCCCAGTCAATTGAGGGGGTCTGGTTGGGACCAGGAATCTATTTGAGGGAAAAGAAAGTTCAAGTATCTTATTCTATCACCTAAGTAAGCACTTCTTGTCTTTCCAGCTGGACAGGAAGCCCCTGGTTGGGGGGCAGGTGCTCCATTTTGCCCTTCTCTGAATTGACCACGATGTCCAGTGCAATACCTGGCTGCAAATCTAGTGCTTGCAGAAACTGCTGCGGCTTTAGTATGGGATGAAACTTTCTCTGGGTCCAGGAGGAGAGGACTTGGATGAGCAGAGGGGATCAAGAGGGTTGGGTGTCTCAGGGAAGAGATGAGGAGGGCCTCAACAGGGACAGTGGCAGTGGCCCGAGTTTCCTCCACAGGGCTGGAGTCACCAGGCCTTGTCTAGGTCCTGAATTTTGGTTTTGGAAAAACAGCATCCTTCAAACCCAACAGCTGTAACAGAGACTGGAGCTCCCCTAGCCCAGGGTGGCTCCAGCTCAAGTCCCAGCTCCACTCTTTTAGCTGGAGGACCTTGGACATGTCACCCTTTGTCTCTGAGCCTTCGTGTCTGTGGAGTGAGGATGATGATCCTCCCAAGACAGTGGTTAAAAAGAGGAAGACAGGCTGGGCGCGGTGGCTCTCGCCTGTAATCCCAGCACTTTGGGAGGCCGAGGCAGGTGGATCACCTGAGGTCAGGAGTTCAAGACCAACCTGGCCAACATGGCGAAACCCCGTCTCTACTAAAAATACAAAAAATTAGCCGGGCGTGGTGGCACACGCCTGTAGTCCCAGCTACTTGGGAGGCTGAGGCATGAAAATTGCTTGAATGCAGGAGGCAGAGGTTGGAGTGAGCCGAGATTGCGCCACTGCACTCCAGCCTGGGCAACAGAGTGAGACTCCGTCTCAAAAAAATAGATAAATAAACAAATTAATTAATTAAAAGGGGAAGACAAAAAAGGAGAACCAGATGTGAAAGTGTTTTGCGAGTGATTCACAGAGCACAGATGTCAGAGGTTTTTATGGTCCTTCTGTTTAGAGTTATTTTGCTGAACCCTGCAGAGGTCGGGGCCGATGGTACATTTAACGAACCCTAAGATGCTCAGGCCTCTGCATCAGACTTGGCTGGGAAGTGTCTTAAATGCAGATCCCTGGGCTCCAGCTTAGACCTGTTGGATTGGAATCTCTGGGGAAGGAGAGATCTTGGGGACTGCATTTTCACAACGCTCTGCGGGTGATGCCAATGCCTGCTGCGGTTTGAGGACCACTGTGCCAGAGGCTGCGAACATGCAGTGTCTGTGCACACTCAGGTGGGCCTGTGCGAGGCACCAGCAATCCCTGCCCCCAGGGCCTCACCATCCCAGATAATCCAGGGCATTGCGTGGGCCCAGAGGAGGGGCTCCTGCCCAACCAAAGGCCAGCGAAGGCTTCCTGGGGGAGGTGCTGGTGGTGCCCAGGCTGAGGCAGGCAAAGGGAAAGAGGGAAAGGTGCAAAGGCTTCCTGTGGCGGGTGGTGGAGGGGACAAGGCACAGTCCCAGGCCCCTGGGAATCACAGTCTGGTGAGGGAGACAGCTGGGGGCAGCGACTGGCAAGGGCCTCAGAGGGGAGGGCTGGGTAGAGCCCCTTCCTCAGGATGGGTAGGATTCTAGGGGTTGAAATCAGGATGAGGACACCCACCCACTCCCAGAAGGCTGAGCTAGGGCTGCGGCTCACACCCTCCCTCTTCAGCTCGCATCTCCTCCTCCCCTGAGGCTACTCCTGAGTCCGTCCAGGCGCCAAGGCAAGTGAGCTCTGTCCTGGCCTAGCCCTGCCACTGAAAGTTGTGTGACCCTGGGCCTGGGTCCCCTCCAAGCTTCCGTCCATGTGGCTCCGTCTGAGGTTCAATCCACAAGGGCTGGCTCTGCTGCCCACATTCCTGGTGAAGTGCTGCCACCCGGTGGCCATTAGGAAAGACAGCTTCTGGCGTCTGTGGCCAGCCACAGAGCCCCCAGCTTTCCGCACCTGCCACTGTCGCCACCTGCTGACTCAGGGCTGCCGTGGAGCTCAGGGGTCTGTATACTTTGTGGACGGGTGAGCTGGTCTTGTGCATGCCCGCGTTGTGCCTGGCTGTCCGCTCTGCAGCCACCGCTGTCCCCCAGCCCAGGCCTGCAATCCTCCTTACTTAAAGGTCCAGAAGCCGGAGTGGGTTGCTGGAATTTAGCTCAGTTCGTCGTCAACATAGACATTTAGAGTGTGGGCTTTCAGGTCAAGCAGACGACAGTGACCCGGGCAGCTAAGGCTGGGTGTCTTCTGTGCACAGGCCCAGAACCGAGCAGCTTCCATTCCTTTCCTCACATGAGCCTCAGCAGTGCGGTGATCCCACACGCTCACTCATTCACGCACTCATTCATTCAGTACATATTTCTTGAGCACCTACTACGTCCAGGCCACACACCAGGGAATGAGACAAGCAAGGCCCTGCCTTGACAGAGCCCTCGTGAGTGGGAGGAGCAGGCAATCAACTGGTAAGCAAAGAATTGGCTGCTTCCAGCTGGTGGCAAACACCAGAGATTTTATAAAATGGAGGGGTGGGAAAGGTGATGGGTGCAGTGGCGCGATCTCGGCTCACTGCAACCTCCGCCTCCTGAGTTCAAGTGATTCTCCTGCCTCAGCCTTCCAAGTAGCTGGGATTACAGGCAAGTGCCACGACACCTGGTTAATTTTTGTGTTTTTTTTGTAGAGATGGGGTTTCACTATGTTGGTCAGGCTGGTCTCGAACTCCTGACCTCAGATGATCTGCCCACCTCGGCCTCCCAAAGTGCTGGGATTACAGGCATGAGCCACTATGCCTGGCCCAGGGGTTCTTTAGACATGCTGCTCTGAGAGGGTCTCTCTGAGGAAGTGCTCAGGGACACCCGGGAGGAAGCAGCAGGACGTTTCTGCGGCAGGTGTGCACTGTCACCCTCGAGCGGCCTGAGAAGAGGTGGCGCAGCCAGCAGGGGCCAGTCCTATGTTCTTATCCCCCTCATGGCACAGATGCCTGCACAGTGGCTGGTGATGGGGCCTGCTTGCTAACCAGTCTCTGGTCTGTTTTCTACAGATGGCCAGGTACCTGAGGGCAGAAACCTGGTCCATCCAGGTCACACCTCTGTCCCCAACACCTAGCACATTGGTTAGCATGGGGTAACACTCAACACCTGTCTGTTAAATGAATGAATAACTGTGTCATCAAAAGTAGGAGGCCAGATACCAGGCGGTGGCCAGAGATAGCAGAGGCCTCAAGTGCTGGCATCAGAACCCCAAGGGTGGTGAGAGCCAGGGCTCCATCAAAGCTAGGAACAGGCTTCCAGAAGGATGTGGATGCCCCTGAGCCACGCTAACCCCCTCCCTGGCCTCCACTGCTGCCACCCTAGTGGGAGACACTTTCCTGTCCCAAGACGAAGGTGACCCTTTCGACCCGCTGTCCTCAGGGCTGGCCCACCCCACCAGGCCTTGATCTGCCTGGCACTGAGGAGCCACAGGAGACTCTAGCCGGGAAGGGAAAGGGCAGTCAGACTTGTGTTTGCCTGGAGGCCCCTGGCTACCATAGACAGGCTGAGGGAGACAGGGGGGCCCATTGGTGGGGGTGGGAACCACCACCCCCTGAGTCTGAAGCAAGGTGGGGACAGGGCGCAGGGAACAAACCACTAGGAGGCTGGGTTGGGGCAGCAGAAGGGAGGCCTGGTGGGGTGGGCCAGCCCTGAGGACAGCGGGTCGCAAGGGTCACCTTCGTCTTGGGACAGGAAAGTGTCTCCCACTAGGGTGGCAGCAGTGGAGGCCAGGGAGGGGGTTAGCGTGGCTCAGGGGCATCCACATCCTTCTGGAAGCCTGTTCCTAGCTTTGATGGAGCCCTGGCTCTCACCACCCTTGGGGTACAGGGCAGCTATCTCCTCTCTTCTCCACTGCCTCCTCCAGTCAGCTGCCTCCAGCCAAAGGTGGGAGGTGGGCTTCCATGGGTCCCCAAGTCCCCGCAGCCACCCCCAAAGTGGTTCTATTCCTGGCTTGGCTGGGCGTGTAATGGGCTGACCTCTGCCCTCCCCTCCACCCCCACCCCCCAGTGCCCTGCCCCCGGGTTAGGTCAGTGATGAAAGCTGGTGGGAGCCCAGGGGGGTGGGGAGGAGAGGGACAGAGCCTGATTGTTCCCCACCCTGGCAGCACAGTGGCTGGCTCATTGCGCTCGCCCTCTCTCTCTCCTCCCTCTCCCTTGGTCAGGGTTCTCAAACTCAAGTGGGAGGCTATTTCTCTTGTAGATGCCGCAACACCCCAACCCCACCTCTCCCTCAGAGGTTCTGAATCTTCAGGACCTTAGTGGGTTGGAGGCCCATGATTCAGACACAGGCGGGGAGGGCTGGTGGGACCACACTTTGGAAAGAGCCCAGGACCAGAGCCAGAAGACCTTGCGTGTCACTGGCCCCCTCTGAGCCTCAGTGACCTCAGTGTGGAATGGGATCTTGGGATGCGAAGAGCAAGGCCAGCCTAGAGGAGAGGAATGAGGACAGACAGCAGGTGAAACTGATGTGAATGCACCTGGTCCTTCCTTTCTCCTCGCCTGCCACGCCCCCACCTTCAATATCCCTGTGTGCGTTGGTCTGTGCCGGGCTCTTTGTCCCACAGGTCTCGGTGGCCGCCTCTGCACTGATAAATCCCAGACTGGCCTAAAGACCGTAGCTGTACGCCTGGCCTTGATAGTGGGTAGGGCAGGTGTCCCACCTCGTTCTGTAGGAATGTCTCAGCTATTCTTACTGCTTTGCTCTCTCTCACTGATTTTTGGAATCAGCTTGATTAGCTCCATCAGAAAGCCTGTTGGGTTTTGATCAGGACTGAGTTGAACTGACATTAATTTGGGGAGAATGAACATCTTTATACTGAATCTCTCTATGCAACTTAATAGCTGTCCCTTTGCGTTCACTTACATCTTTTATTTCTTATTAAGGAAATTTTTTAAAGTACAAAATTAGAGAGAAGAGGGTAATGACGCTTTTTTTACCTAACACCAAGTTGCCCAGTGATCCCTCACAGCCGCTCCATTTTCAGCCACAACCCTGCCCATGCTGCACCCCTTCCTCCATCTCAGCTTTCCTTATGGTGAAGCAAATATTGAGGATCTTCTTTAATGTCTTCCAATAACATTTTTTGTCTATGTTTTTATTTTCAAACAATTTTAGACTCACATGAAGTTGCAAAAATAGTACAGAAGGGCCCCAGGTACTCTTTTCCTAATTTCCCCCAAAGGTAACGTCTTACATAGTTAGAGTACTTGACCACAGAACCTTATTCAGAGTTCGCTAGTTCTGCATGCATTCAGGTAGGTGTGTGTGCACATATGTGTGTATGCCTGTGTGTGCATGTGTATGTGTGTACACGTGCGTGTGTGTGTGTGTGTGTGTGGTTCTATGCAATTTCATCATGAGTAGATTCAAGTAGCCACCATCACAATTAAGATACAGAACTGACCAGGCGTGGTGGCTCACCCCTGTAATCCTAGCACTTTGGGAGGCTGAGGCGGGCAGATCGCTTGAGCTCAAGAGTTCGAGACAAGCCTGGGTAGCATGGTGAAACACTACCTCTACCAAAAAATACAAAAATTAGCCAGGCACAGTGATGCACACCTATGGTTCCAGCTATTCAGAAGGCTGAGGCAGGAGGATCACTGGAGCTCAGGAAGTGGAGGCTGCAGTGAGCCAAGACCACACTACTGCACTCCAGCATGGATGACAGAGTGAGACTCTGTCTCAAAAAAAAAAAAAACAGAACTGTTCCATCTTCCATCATCACAGACCCTCCATACTACCCATTTATGGTAACCTCCCTCCCCATCTTCCTCCCCTCCCTGCCTCAACCCTCAGCTACCACAACTCTGTGCTCTGTGTCTACAGTTTTGTCATTCTGAGAACGTTACATTAATGGAGCTCCTCAGCATGTAACCTTTCAAAATAGGATTTTTTTGCCAGGCGAAGTGGCTCACGCCTGTAATCCCAGCACTTTGGGAGGCCGAGGTGGGTGGATCACGAGGTCAGGAGTTCGAGACTAGCTTGATCAACATGGTGAAACCCCGTCTCTACTAAAAATACAAAAATTAGCCAGGCGTGGTCATGTATTCCTGTAATCCCAGCTACTCAGGAGGCTGAGGCAGAAGAATAGCTTGAACCCGGGAGGCGGAGGTTACAGTGAGCCAAGATCGTGCCACTGCACTCCAGCCTGGGTGACAGAGCAAGATTTCGTCAAAAAAAAAAAAAAAAAAAAATCAGCTTAATTCCCTTGAGCTCCATCCTTCTGGAAGCCTGTTCTTAGCTTAGTCCATTCCTTTTCATTACTGAGGAGTATTCTGTGGAATGGAGGCACTAGTTAGTTTAATCACTCACTGAAGAGCATTTAAGTTGTTTCCAATTTTTGCCCATTACAGCTAAAATTGCCCTGACAATTGTGTACTTATTTTTATGTGGATATGAGTGTTCATTTCTCTGATATAAATGCCCAGGCGTGCTATCATGGAGTCCTATGGTAAATGTGTGTTTAGTTTTTTAAGAAATTGCCAAATTGCCAGTTGTGAGCATGGTGGCTCACACCTGTAATCCCAGCACATTAGGAGGCCAAGGCAGGCAGATCACTTGAGGCCAGGAGTTTGAGACCAGCCTGGCCAACATGGTGACACTCTGTCCCTACCTAAAATACAAAAATTAGCTGGGCAGGGCACGGTGGCTCCCGCCTATAATCCTAGCACTTTGGAAGGCTGAGGTGGGTGGATTGCCTGAGCTCAGGAGTTCGAGACCAGCCAGGACAACATGATGAAAGCCCGTCTCTACTAAAATACAAAAAATTAGCTGGACATGGTGGTGCGTGCCTGTAATCCCAGCTACTTGGGAGGCTGAGACAGGGAAATTGCTTGGACCTCGGAGGCGGAGGTTGCAGTGAGCCAAGATCGCACCATTGCACTCCAGCCTGGGCAACAGAGCGAGACCCTGTCTTAAAAAAAAAAAATTATTTGGGCACGGTGGCACGCACCTGCAATCCCAGCTACTCGGGAGGCTGAGGCACAAGAATCACTTGGACCCGGGATCATGCCACTGCACTCCAGCCTGGGCGATAGAGTGAGACTCCGTCTCCAAAAAAAAAAAACAAGAAAGAAACTGCCATGCCATTTTTCAGTGTGCCTGTACCTCAGTAGCATTTTAGGTTTATCACCATAAATATTTTGTTAGATGTAATTTTTGTTATTATTATAAATGGAAGATTTTTAAAAATTATATGTTGTCAGCTCTGATGTTTATAAATGCAATTACTTTTTTCTTGAGATACAATTTACATACCATAAAAATGCATCATTTTAAAGTGTATGATTCAGTGGTTTTTCATATATTCTCGAGGTTATATACAACCATCACTGCTATCTAATTCCAGAACATTTTCATCACACCAAAAGAAAACTTAACCCATTCATAGTCACTCCCCAAGCCCTCCTCTCCCCAACTCCCCGAAGCCTCTAATCTACTCTCTGTCACTATGGATTTGTCTATTCTGGGCATTTCATATAAATGGAATCACTTCATATATGACCTTTTACCTCTGGCTTCTTTTGCTGAGCATCATGTTTTCAAGGGTTATCTGTTTTAGCTCTAATTAATTTTTTTGTTTGTTTTGTTTTGGTTTTGGTTTTGGTTTGTTTGAGTGGAGTCTTGCTCTGTCACTCAGGCTGGAGTACAGTGGCGCAATCTCGGCTCACTACAACCTCCACCTCTCGGGTTCAAGCGATTCTCCTGCCTCAGCCTCCTGAGTAGCTGGGATTACCCGCCACCACGCCCGGCTAATTTTTGTATTTTTAGTAGAGACGGGGTTTCACCATGTTGGCCAGGCTGGTCTCGAACTCCTGACCTCGCGTGATCCACCTGCCTTGGTCTCCCAAAGTGCTAGGATTACAGGCGTGAGCCACCGCACCCTATAATTAGTTTTTGATATTGATTTGATGTAGGAATATCCTTTCTCTGCTAAATTTCATTCATAGTTCTAATACTTTGCCAGTAGATGATTTTGGGTTTTCTATGAATAGACCATCATACCACTTATAAATAATCCCAGTTTTGCTTTTCTTTTCCAATCCTTATCCCTTTTCTTCATGCCTACTTTCCAGGCTAGGACCTCAGGTACAATGTTGAATCGACTCATGGATGAGGGGCAAACCCATCCCTGATTTTAAGAAATGTGTCCATTACCCCTTTAAGAACTGTGTTTGTGCTGGGTTTTGTGGATAATCTTTATCAGTTTAAGGAAGTTTCTTTCTTTTTTTTTGAGACACAGTCTCACTATGTTGCCCAGGCTGGTCTCAAACTCCTGGGCTCAATTGACCCTCCTACCTCAGCCTCCCAAGTAGCTGGGATTACGGGCGCACACCAACAGGCCCGGTTAAACTTATATTTTTTGTAGAGATGGGGTTTCATCGTGTTGCCCAGGCTGGTCTCGAACCCCTGGGCTCAAGCGATTCGTCTGCCTTGGCCTCCCGAAGTGCTGGGAGCCACCATGCCCAGCCTAAGGAAATTCCTTTCTATCTCCAGTTTGCTAAAGCATTTTTATCTTAAGTAGATGTTGACCTTGATTTCCAGTGCCAAGATGATCATATGACTTTTCTCCCTTAATTTATTAATGTGATAAATTCACGAACAGATTTTTCAAATGTTAAATGACCCTTACATTTCTAAGATAAACTCAGTTTGGGCATGATGAATATATCTGTTTGGCTAATATTTTATTTAGGATTCTCACATCTAATTTCACAAGCAGGGTTGGTCTATGATTTTCCTGTGAACGCACTTTGTAAAGGGAAAGGAGCCGTCTCGGATCTCGAGTGTCTGTCTCCGATGATCTGCCCCCCTCGGCTTCCCTCTCTCCCAGTCTCTGTCTCTTTCTCAGGGTTTCTATCTGTCCCTCCCCATACACACTGCTTTGGCTTGAGAGTGGTTGGCCAAGGGGGTGCCCTCTCAGGGGACCGAGAGTGGGAAGCTCCCCCAGACCTCCAAGGGAGCCTCAGGGGTTGGGAGCTAGAGAGCCTGGGACCAGCCAAGCAGCCATTGCTCCTGGGCCCCTCGCTGAAAAGCGAGGCTTGACAGAAATCCCCGCTCCGTTCTTCTCAGCCCCACACACTCAGCCCTCAGAGGAAGTGGCTAAAAAGGAGCTGGGGTCAGGGGTTAATGACCCCATTGTGCTCAGGGCTGACGGATGGCCCTGCTTGTCAGGGACACCCCCTCATCCTTGGAGGGAAGGCACCGCTGGTCTTTGATAACCACTGGGGGCCACCTTCCTGCTGGGGGGTGCCAGGCCAGCCTCTTTGGTGGGGTCTGGTCTGCTGAGGCCCTGGCATGTGGCCCTCCACCCCCTCTCTACACCTACCCCATTCTCTACACGGGCCTACAGGGAGCCAAGGAGGGGGTTTCTGACCGAGGGAACTGCCCATGGCCCTCAACCCATCAATCTCGGGCGCCTGGCACAGGCCTGGCCATGCCAGCCCTGTCCATCTTCTGGACAATTGTACCCTCAGAAGTGACCTGGCAAAGCCCAGCTCTCCCACATTTTGGATGGGGAAACCAAAGGGGTGGCTTGGGCAGGAACATGACCAGGAATAGAACCAGGTCGTGTGACTTCCTGCCCAGATGTGCCAGGATGGGGCCAGCACCGGGACATGGAGGCAAACCAGACACAGTCTCTCCCTCGAGGGACTCACAGGCTGGAAGTGGAGGATCAGCATGTCAACCAAAAATTATAACAGAGGAATAGGGGGTACCAGAAAAGAGAACCCCAGCCCAGCCAGGAAGCCAGGGAGGCTTCCAGGAGGAGAAGATGCTGGGGCTGATTCTTTTTTCTTTTTCTTTCCTTTTCTTTTTTTTTTTTTTTTTTTTTGAGACGGAGTCTCGTTCTGTCGCCCAGGCTGCAGTGCAGTGGCACAAACTCAGCTCACTGCAACCTCTGCCTCCTGGGTTCCAGCGATTCTCCTGCCTCAGCCTCCTACATAGCTACCACCACGCCCGGCTAATTTTTTGTATTTTTAGTAGAGACGGGTTTCACCATGTTGGCCAGGCTGGTCTCAAACTCCTGACCTCAGATGATCTGCCCACCTCGGCTTCCCAAAGTGCTGGGATTACAGGTGTGAGCCACTGTGTCTGGCCTTATTTTTTATTTATTTATTTTTGAGAAAAAGTCTTGTTCTGTCACCCATACTGGAGTTCGGTGGCACAATCTCGGCTCACTACAGGCTTGACCTCCCAGGCTCAAGCAATCTTCCCACTTCAACCCCCCAGGTAGCTGAGACCACAAGTGTGTGCCATCACACCCAGCTAATTTTTTACATTTTTTGGAGAGATGAGGTCTCACTACATTGCCCAGGCTGGTCTCAAACTCTTAGGCTCAAGCAATCTTCCTGTGATTCTTAAAGGAGGAGTAAAAGTTAGACCAAAGTAGATGGGGACAGCAGGGAAAGGTATTCCAGGCAGAGGGAACAGCATATGCAAAGGCATAGAGTAAAACCAGCTGTGAAAACCACAGCAGTTCAGCAGTGAGGGAGGAGGCTAAGGAGGCCAGCAGAGGCTAGGTTTTCCAGGGCCTCACATATTGTGTTAAGAAGTAAGATGCTGGCCAGGCACGGTGGTTCACGCCTATAATCCCAGCACTTCGGCAGGCCAAGGCAGGCAGATCAGCTGAGGTCAAGAGTTCGAGACCAGCCTGGCCAACATGGTGAAACCCCGTCTCCACTAAAAATACAAAAATTAGCTGGGCATGATGGCACGGGCCTGTAATCCCAGCTACTCAGGAAGCTGAGGCAAGAGAATCGCTTAAACCCGGGAAGTGGAGGTTGCAGTAAGCCGAGATCACACCATTGCACTCCAGCCTGGGCGTCACAGCGCAACTCTGTCTTAAAAAAAAAAAAAAAAAAAAGGGCTGGGCATGGTGGCTCATGCCTATAATCTCAGCACTTTGGGAGGCCGAGGCAGGCAGATCACAAGGTCAAGAGATCAAGACCATCCTGGCCAACATGGTGAAGCCCCATCTCTATTAAAAATACAAAAATTAGCCAGACATGGTGGCATGTGCCTGTAGTCCCAGCTACTCAGCCACCATGCCCGGCCGTAATTCTCTACTGTTGATTAAGGTTGTGCCCAGTTATTCACAATAAGACATATCGCAATACACATCTTTGGGCATGAATCTTTATTTATACCTAGTTTGCTTTAACAAAGTGTCATACAAATGTAGCTGCCATTTGCATGAAGTCATCACAGCCACCAAACCAACAGAGCATCCGTGTGTCCTTCGACAAGCGCCCCATAGGTGTCATGTCTGTGTTATACAGTGGCTCTAGGGCCTCCCTTGAAATTAGGCTGCAAATGTTATCGTCAAAACCAACTTACTACCTGTCTTCTCTCTTTCTGGGCCCTCTCTCCTCCCACGCACCTTTCTAATTCCCCTCCAGCCTAGGAAATGGAAGCACCCAAGGTATCAGGACTGTGTCAAAAGGAAGAATAAATGGACTTCGAGTGGGTCAATAAGGCACAGGAGGTGCTCGCTCAGGACGAAGTGCCTGATTTGGGTCCAGGGTCGGGAGAACTCTCCCCAGCCCCACTGGGAGTGTGTGTGCACAGGGGTAGTGGTGGAGAGATGGCGCACTGTGGGTAGTTAGGGGAAAGTGCTTTGAATCTGCCCAGAGCATACAGGCATAAGGGCAAACTGACTGAGGCCCTGCTGTGTGCTGAGCCTGGTGGAGTGGAGGGCAGTGACAGGTACAGCCTGGGTGGGACAGGGAGGTGCAGTCTTCAGCTGAGGGATAGGGCTGGGGGCCTGGGGAAGCACCAGGAGCTACCCAGCCTCTGTCAGTTCTCCTCAGTATCCACACCAGGTGCGCTGATGACAAGTTGCCCAGGACCAGGCAGAGGCACCTCTGAAAAGCTGTAAATAAACCCACAGAGGACAGGCCCCTTGCTCCCCAGGCCAGGGGCACAAGGCCGGCACTCGGAGCTCTCAGAAGAGAAAGAACAACCCTGTTTCAGACGGGGACTTCCACACAGCCCAGCAGTGGCATGCGGGCCCTCACCCAGTGCCACCCACCCTTTCTGGTCCCCAAGGCTTCCTTCTTCTGGGACATTCAGTAGAGACAGTAAACCCCCTGAAGCCCCACACTCCTGACACCCCTCCTGTATTGCAGAGAGGAGAGGCCATTGGACAGGGCCCCTCAGCCTCCCCTCTGGCCAACAGCTTTGCAGCTCTCAGCCCGCACCCCACCTGCTGCCCTCCTAGGAGTGGGGGGCCCCCACCCAGCTCCAGAACCCCCTATCTCTGCAGGAGCCCTTCTCTCTCTGGCCCACCCCTCTTCTGTGTGGTCAGCAACTCTACTCCCCTCTACCCATTCCTTCCTCTCAGCCTAGAAAATAAGAACAGCTATTGCTCTACTCCCTCTCCCTTCCCAGCCCAGCTTCCCCAAAGAACTGTCTACTAGCTGTCTGCACTTCTTTCCCTCCTGAATGCTTGTGACCCTGCTCTGGAGAAGGTGCCATGGCATGGGAAGGCACTCTCCCAAACCCTCTCCTCCTTGTCTCTCCAGGCCACTTTGCGGGCCATCCCACCCTCCTGGACAGCGTGGCTCCTTCTCTGACCCCTCCAGGTGGGTGGGGCAGGCCTGCAGACCTCTCCCTTCCTCTTTTCATTCCCCCACTGGCTCACATCCAGGGGGTCCCTTGGAGCCTCTTGACAGTCCCCATCCTGGCACAGGCCATGGGTCAGTCACAGCCCCTGGGCACCAGGGCACCCTGGGCCTCCCGGCCTCAGTTGGGATGTGGAGGGAGGAGCCAGGTGTGACCGTCACAGATATCGTCCTGGGCCTACAGCCCATGACCTGCAGGGACCAGGAGGACCAGGAGGAAGGCAACCACTGTGTGCTCCTGGACCCAAACAGACACCAGGGTTCCTCTAGGAGGGGCTGGGGCGCCAAACTTCTGGGTGATCTGCTGGCTGGGCCCTCGTTCCTCCAGGAAGAGCAGCTGAGACACTATCCTACCCCATCCCTCCCCAACCCATCCCCAAAGTCATATGCAGCAAGCCTCCAAAAATTGGTGGTTGGGGTTTACTGCTTCCTGAGGTGGAGTAATCTCCACCCAGGGGCAAAAGTGTCCAAGTACAAATATTCTCTTTCTCTCTCTCTTGCTTTTTGATAACAGCTTTATTGAGGTGAAATTCAAATACCATACAATTCACACATTTAAGGCATACAATTCAGTGGTTTTTTGTGTGTTCACAGAGTTGTGCAATATTTTCACAGTCATTTTAGAATATTTTCATCACCCAAAAAAGCCTGTGCCCGTTAGCCGTGATCCTTCCCAGCCCCCAGCCCCAGCCCACCACTCACCCACATTCCTTTCTCTACAGATTTGCCTATTCCAATATTGCAGACTTAATGTCTCTTGCCTCAGTTTCCCCAACTATAAAATGGGGGTGATAATGGTGCCTCCAATTTGATAATGGTTGGGAGGGTTCAATGAATTAACATAAGGATGCAGGATGAGGTCTGCACAGAGTCAAGGCTATGTAACGTCTACTGTCCTTATTACTTGACCTTGGCTAGGTGTCCAGGGGCTGGAGCTCTTCCACCGCCCACAAGCCTTCCACTTGCCCCATGAGCTCATTCTGCCCTCCCCTCCATCCCCCGCCTGGATCCTCTCCTAGACTCCAGACATCCCAACAGTCCCTCCCCAAGCCTGTCTGCCCTGCTGTGTCCCTCACTCAGGAAATGGAATGACCTTCCACCTGGTCACCTGGGCCAGAAACTGAGGGGTGTCCTTGAAATCTCCCTCCCCCTGTGCCTGCCCCTGCCATCTGGTCCATCAGTCTGGACCATGTCCTCACATCCCTTCCCCGGCGGCTGCCTTGACCAGTCCCCACCAGCAGCACTGGTCACCAGCCTGGCTGTGGCATTCCATGTGCTTCCGTCCACCATGCATTGGCCACGGGGCTTCAGGCGAGTCACTCCTATCTGAGCTGCCGCCTCCTGGAAAATAACACAGGGATAACTACGGTGCTGTCTTCCTTCACTGTGTTGAGGATGACACGAATGAAATACATGAAGAACTTCAGCCCTTGATCAACGTCACCGTTGTCATTATTCTCTCTCCTCTGGCTGACTTGACTACTCCTGACCAGGGTCCTTGCCCCCATGTCCCCCTTGGCACATCCTCCACACGTTTTATAAAAGCTGCCATTACGGGGCACCGACCACGTGCAGGGCAGCAAGCCCAAACTGCCATGCTCCCTTCACCATCACAACATGCCCACCAGGCAGGTGCCAGTGCCCTCGTTCACAAAGGAGGAAACTGAAGCTGAAGGACCCCCGCAGGAGTTAACCATCGCCTCTGGATACACCGCTGGCATCTGTGTATTGATTCAAAGCATTTACTGAACATCTACTGTGTGCTGGCACTGAGCTAGGTGCTAGGAAAACAGTAATAAACCAGACTGGAATATGGCCAGCCCATACGGTGACAGTCTTTCTAGAACACAAATCTGACTCCCTTGAAATCCTACAGTGACCACCCCACTGCCCGCAGGATCTAGTCCTCAGACCTTCCCAGGCCACCCTTGGTCCTCAGGAGCTCCCTGCTGACCTCTGTGGCCACTTTGCTGACCGCTCCTCCCCCTGCTGCCTCTCCCACCACCCCTGCCAGGCCCTCTGCTCCAGCCTATGGCCTGGGGTGCCTCTCTCCACCAGCTTTGCCATTCACATCTGCTTTCCTACCCTTTTCTCAATTTCTTTTTTTTTTTTTTGAGACAGGGTCTCACTGGCACCCAGGCTGGGGTACCATGGTGTGATCTCAGCTCACTGCAGCTTTGACTTCACAGGTTCAAGTGATCCTCTGGCCTCAGCCTTCCAAGTAGCTGGGACCACTGGGACCACAGGCATACACCACCATGATTAGCTAATTTTTAAATTTTTTTGTAGAGACAGAGTCTCCCTATGTTGCCCAAGCTGGTCTGCAACTCCTTGGCCTCAAGTGATCCTCCCACCTCACCCTACTAAAGTGCTGGGACTACAGGTGTGAGCCACCATGCCTGACTCCGTTTCTCATTTTCATTGCCTGCAGAACTTTTACTGTCTCTTGAGACTTTATTCACAGTCACCTCCTCCAGGAAGCCTTCCTTTCTCAACTTCAGGTTAGGAGCTCCTGGGTAGCCCAGGCCCCCTGTTGCAGCACTGGGGCTCTTCACTGATTTGCCTGTCTTCCTTGAGGGCCGCCAGGGTCTCGCTGAACTCAATGGTCCTCGCCCTGCCCCTGCCCGCCAGCCCGTCCAGTTCCAGGTGCTCCGGTTTCCTCTCTGCGTGTCTGTGCGCGGCTGGAACGCCAAGGTTCTTCACCAGCAGTGGCTTTGCTTCCTTTGCGCGTCTGTGGAGGTAGGGCTGGTGCAGGGGTGGAAGCGGTGCCTCTTGGGAGCCGCTGCGTACAACCTGCCAGGGCTCTGGCTCCTGGGCCTGGGTGAACTGCCCAGGTCTCCATCCCTCCCCTCCCCCGGGCACCCGCTTTCACAAGGCGGGGGTGGCTGCCCTGGGAAGAGAGGATCTGCGCTGGAGTCAACTGGATGAGCGCCCAGTCCTGACTGTGGGGGGCCTCTCTGTGCCTCAGTTTCCTCATCTGAAAAATGGCATCATCAGCCGTCCCCACCCACCTTGCAGGGCTGTGAGGGGACGTGGGCAGGGACAGTGGACAGAAATTGTGTCCCCGGAGGGCAGACTCTTCGTTGTCTGGCTGGCTTCCTGACATTCTTATCTAGGACACGTCGTGTTTCAGTTTCCAAAAATTCCGGTACATTTGGTTTTAGGCTTTGTCTCGGGAGACAGCCCCATCTGGTGCTACCCACGGGTGGGAGCAGGTGCAGAGACGGCTCATTCTGGAGGGGCTGGGTCCCAGCAGCAGCCCCCTCAAGCGCAGTCCACTCAGGCGGGAGCCGCTCCCGGGAGGCAACGGCCGTGGGAAATGGCGGAGGGCCGCCTCTTGTCCCATGCAGGGACAAGGCCTGGCGCAGAGGCTGGGGACAGGAGGGTCCTGCCATTCCCTGGGGGGTGCAAGGTAGGTCAGGGACATCCTGTGGAGCCCCAGCCGCCCCCTACGACTGCCCCGGCCCCGAGAACCCCGGGAAAGCCCGGGTCGCCCTGAGGGCCGCTCGCAAGATGGCTGCCGCCAGTGCAGGCGCTGGGAGAGGGAGGGCGCCGCGGCCGCCACGGTCAGCGCGCAGCCCCGGGGTGCGGGCGCCGGCGGCGTGGGGAGGAGGGAGTTGGGGTGGGTGGGGGGCCGGGAAGAGCCAGCGAGAGGGGCAGGGAGGGGAACAAAAGGTCCCTTTGTGGCGCTGCGGGAGAAGAGGGAGCGCATTACCCAATGCCCAGAAGCCATGTTGGTAACAAGAGAACCATTCTCTGCCTCATTTGGAAAACAACTTGGAGCAGAGAGAGACAGGGAGAGATTTAACCCCATGGGCGCGGGCGCAAGGGGCTCGAGGCCACGGCGGAAGGTGGGGCGGAGCGAGGGCACACTCAGAGCCTGGACGGCCAGATCTCTCAACCCGTCCCATCCTGTGCCTGGGTGGCTCCTGGGTCCAGAGCTCATCATGGCCGCCAGGTCAAATCCCAGCCGCCCTGTGACCTGGCCAGAGCCATGGCTTCCACCTGCCTGGGCCCGGCCTGGTCCTTTCCCCCAAGCCGCTTGCTCCAAGCTCTGGGGCCTGGCCCACCTTAACCTCAAGAGGACGCCCTCTGAATCCTCACATCCTCTGGCTTCAGGTCCCAAAGCTGGTCCTGGCTCCAGGGCCACCAGGGCTCCACTGGCCTCCTGATACTGACAGGGAGCTTGTCCCTTCCATCTTTGCAGTTTGCCTTTCAGAACGTTTTTCCTAAAATTTAATCACATTTCTTCTTTCCCCACCCCAGCTTTCTCCCTTTCCCCAACCTTTTACCCCCCAACACTGGGTCTCAGGCTGCCAGAGAGGCCATCTGATCGCAGGCAAGTGGTTCTAAAAGAAGCTACTATTCATGAGCACCTACTGTGCTTAGGGCACTTCCCACACGCTGACTTGATGACCCTTGCTACCTCCGGCCAACCTGCATGAAGTGAGTTGCTGTCTCTCTGCTGAGGCTACTTATTCAAAAAGCACCTCACACAGGGCCACACATAGGAGGCACTCGATGAACAAAGGATAGGAAGAGTTGGGAGGCCGAGGCAGGTAGATCACGAGGTCAGGAGATCAAGACCATCCTGGCCAACGTGGTGAACCCTCATCTCTACTAAAAATACAAAAATTAGCCAGGCATGGTGGCTCGTGCCTGTAGTCCCAGCTACTCAGGAGGCTGAGGCAGGAGAATCGTGTGAACCCGGGAGGTGGAGGTTGCAGTGAGCTGAGATGGTGCCACTGCACTCCAGCCTGGGCAACAGAGTGAGACTCTGCCTCAAAAAACAAACAAACAAACAAAAAAGATAGGAGATAGGAAGAGTCCAGGCACAGTGGCTCACAGCTGTAATCCCAGCACTTTGGGAGACCAAAGCAGAGGACTGCTTGAGGCCAAGAGTTTAAGACCAGCCTGGGCAACATAGCAAGATCCCCATCTCTACAAAAAAAAAAAAAAAATACTTAGCCGAGCGTGGTGGTGCGCACCTGTAGTCCCAGCTACTCCAGAGGCTGAGGTGGGAGGATCGCTTGAGCCCAGGAGTTCGAGGCTGCAGTGAGCCAAGATTGCGCCACTGCACTCTGGCCTGGAAGACAGAGTGACACCTTGTCTCAAAAATAACAACATAACATAACATAACATCACATCAAAAAGGTAGTATGGTTGCTCATTAGCAGAATAAAGAGGTCCTTCCTTCTGTCCTTCCTTCCTTCCTTCCTTCCTTCCTTCCTTCCTTCCTTCCTCCCTCAAACACTGATTGAGCAGTGCCCACGTGGCCAGCACTGTTCCAGCTCTGGGGCTACAGCAGTGGACATAACAGACCAGCTTGCCCTCACGGAGCAGATATTCTCCTCTCTCCTCAGGAAGATGGACAGTATACAAGTAAACCTACAAGCTAACATCAGGCAGCCATGAGTTCCAGAATAAAAACAAAGCAGGGTAAAGGTGGAGAGAGATGGGAGGGGTGTTATGTTAGACATGGTGGTCAGAGAAGACCCCTGCGAGAGTATGACCTTTGACAAAGATCTGAAAGAAGAGAGGAAGGATGTCTGGGGAAAGAATGTTCCAGCCAGTGGCAACAGCATGAAAGGCCTGAGAGGGAATGTGCTGTTGAGTTTAGGAACAGCCAGGAGGCCAGTGTGTGGGAAAAGGAGTCAGACACGTGGGGTTGGAGGGCCCAGCTCTGAACGCTGGGGGAAGGCTAGGCATGAGGGGCCCGCTGGGGCTTTGAGCAGGGGATGGTTTGGTCTGAACTCCATCACAACAGGACTCTATGGAGGTCAAGGTCAGAAACTGAGAGACCCACAGGCCTTGGCTGCAGCCCTCCTTGCCCCCGTTCTCCCATCCCTTGCAGCCACTCCTCCCCCATTGCCCACCCCTCCTAAATGAGATCCAAATCATTCTTTCAGTAAGTGTTTACTGAGCATCTAGTATGTGCTAAGAATGGGCCTGTTCCTCTAGGGCAGGTTCCTAAGGAGAGCAGCCTTGCCCCTGAGGGTGGTTCACTAATGGGGGGTTCCAGGCCCCTGAAGGGGAAACTTGCCTGTGGACGTCCTGGTTGCATAGAAGGAAGCCTCTTCTTGGGGGAATTTTTAAAGCTTCTCAAAGGACTCTGAGGACATTCGCTGTCCCACCAGCCTCATGGTGCCGTGACATCAGCAAATGGCCTAGAAAAGCAGGGGCTCGGCCAGGTGCGGTGGCTCACACCTGTAATTCCAGCACTTTGGGAGGCTGAGGCGGGTGGATCACCTGAGATCAGGAGCTCGAGACCAGCCTGGTCAACATGGCAAAACCCCGTCTCTACTAAAAATACAAAAACTTAGCCAGGTGTAGTGGCAGACGCCTGTAATCCCAGCTACTTGGGAGGCTGAGGCAGGAGAATTGCTTGAACCCGGGAGGCAGAGGTTGCATTGAGCCAAAATCCTGCCACTGCACTCCAGCCTGGGCAACAGATCGAGACTCTGTCTCAAAAAAAAAGAAAAGCAGGGGCTCAGTGCCTCACCTCTGACCTCAGGCTAGTTCCTGGCCTCCCAGGGCCTCAGTTTCCTCATCAATAAAACCACACCCACCCTGGAGCTTTGTGGGTGCATCAAAAGAAGGCAGCTTGCCCTTTGGGGGCAGGAAGGGGGCTCTGAGATGTGAGGCTGCAACTCATGGTCATCCAGCTGGGAAGGGGCAGCACCTCCCACCCGCTCCCGCCGGGGCTTCCCCTCCTCTTCTGCCGTTCCCAGTGGCCCGGCGGGTGCCTCAGTTCAGCCACAGTTATGAAGCAGATGCATATGAAGTGCCTGCGGGTGTCAGGCAGCACCTGGAGAGTGAGGTGGGGCAGTCACGCAGAAAGTGGTGACAGTAGCAGGGGGTTTCAGATGGCAGAGAGGCCGCTGGGCAGGAGAGGGAGGCTGTATGGCCCTGAGAACAGGAGCAGGATAGACCAAGGGATTGCAAATGAACAGAAAAGAAACGTGCTCCTGCTAGGCCCCCTGCCCTGGGAAGGGAAGAGAGCGACCCCTCATTCCCACTTGCTCCACTGACTTGCTCTAGACTGTTGGGCAGCAGCCCCTTGGCCTGTTAGGCCTCAGCATCCTCATCTGTCAAATGGGCTTATCCCTCTGGTCCCATAGGATGGTGCTGAGAATCAGGCAAGGTGAGGGGTATGCACACACTAGACTGGATGTAAAGCCCTCGGAGGCGCCTGTTGTTAACAGTTAATGGGCTCCAGATGTGCACCATTTACAGAATAACCCACAATGGTGAGTTTGTGCCACAGGTGATGCCACAGAAGGGTGTGAGACAGAGAGAGAGACACGGGGAGAGAGAGAGATGGCTATGGCAGAGAGCAGGGAAAACTTCCTGGAAGAAGCAAGACTTACACTGTGTGTGTTATGGAGGAATGGGCAGGATTTGCAGAGGCCAAGAGGTACCGGGAGAGCTTGTAGGTGGAAGGACCAGCACAAGGGAATCTGCCTGGGGAGCGGGGAGGGATGTCAGCCCCCTGGCTAGCAAGGTGGGGTGGGGAGGCTGGGGTGGGATCCTGGAAAGCCCCAGCTTGTCCTAGGCCAGGGCCCCAGGTCTCACCTCCCACCACTCCCAGCCCTGGGCCGAAAGCTCCCTACTGGTTTCTCCTCTGGCCTCTGCTCAAGCCCTGCCCCCACCTCCAGTGCGCTCCATGTCTCTGCTGGCCGCTTCTGACTCATTGTTCCGAGCTGCGCAGGCACAACCCCCTCCAGAAAGCCCAGGCTGACAGGTCTCCCCTGGGATTAGTTCATTCTGTCCCAAGGGGAAGCTGCTGTTATTATCCCCATTTTACAGAGGGGGACATTGAGGCTCAGAGAGAGGTCCAGGGCTGCACAGCTGGTGTCAGCGCTGGGATTTCAACTCCAAGTGGCCTGGCTCTCCTTTGACCTCTTGGCTGCCTCCCCACCCTACCCCGTGCTGGGCACTTCAGTCTCCTTAGAGCTGGTGCAGGAGGTTGCTGATTTTGCATTATCCCCTCCCCCGCTTCTCGGAGGAGGAAGCTGGAGCCCAGAGAAGGGTTGGGACCTGCCTACCGACACGTGGCCAGGAAGTGGCCGAGCAGATTCTGAAGCCAGGAGTGGCTGACCCCACTCCTCTGTGACAGGCCTGGGGAGGCTGCCAGGCCTGGGACGCAGGGGTGCATGGAAGGGAAAAGGCTGTGGCCCGAGGCCCAGTGAGAGCCCGGTGCAGCCCTGGAAGGCGGAAAAGACAACTAGTGGGGACAAGGAGCAGCGTGGACAGGCCCGAGGAGCTGGGGGACAGATGGTGGTGGTGAGGCAGCAAGGCTGAAACAGTGGGAGCAGAGGAAGCAGAAGGGGAGGCGGAAGGGGCTGACAACGGGAGTCGGGAGGACACCAAGGGGCCATGCCAAGCCCTAGGTTTTGGGGCACCCCTGCCCTGTCCGGGTTTGGCCCCAGCCACTTGACCCCTGGGATGGTGCAGGGAATAGGGGTCAGCAGTGGTCATAACCACTCTTGACTCCCAGAATCAAAGGGGTTGGGGCCCCAAGTGGGCAGCAAACTTGGAGTCAGCATGGGTCACGAGGAGTCGCCCAGTGCCCTCGTCCACGTCACACCCTCGCCCAGTGAGCACAGGACAGAAGCCTCGAGGCCCTTCCACGCGGCACTGTCGTCAGTCAGCGGAGTCACATGGGGGGCAGGCAGCGGGGCTCTGGCGCCTTCCGGCGGCTTCCCCACATCCACCCCTCCCCTCAGGATCCTGCCACTGCTCTTGGAAAACAACTGAGGAAATCAAGTGGAAACACAAATCCGCCACCCAGTCCCTCCCGCTCCCCCGGGGCCAGATCCCATCCCCCAACCCCCACTGCACTGGGGGAGCAGGCTTGGCCTCAGAGGCTGTGCCAGCCCAGCAGGGCTTGCCTTGGCGAGGCTCCCTGGGCACCGGTGATTGGTCCTGGGGTTCCCAGCAGCTGGGCCTGTCTGTCGTCCCATCTGGTCCTACAGAACCAGCCCTACCCCAGAGTGACTGGGTAACCAGGCTTGAGCCCCCCTGTAACCTCTTAGACTCTGGGATCCGGGGCCAGGGAATTCCAGGCCTGGCTCTACCAGAGCCTAGCTGGCCGCCCTGGGCAAGCACCTTCTCTCTGTAGGTCTCAGAGTCCTCATCTGTAAAATGGGAGAGATAAGCCATGCCCCATCCACCTGAAAAGGCTGGCGAAGAAAGACAGGCAACTAGGGAGGACAGCTCTGTGCAAAATCTCGAGGTTTTGTCCACTTCCTTTTTTTTTTATTTTCCTTTTTCTTTCTTTTTTTTTTTAGACAGGGTCTCACTCTGGGGCCCAGGCTGGAGTGCGGTATCATGATCATGACTCACTGCAGCCTCAACCTCCTGGGCTCGAAGATGGCTTACAGATGGCTGCTTTGATGTTTACAGGGAAGTGTTGCCTCACAGGTTGGGGAAGTCAGCTCCGTGTGGGGGACATGAATTATGGACGGCAGTAAGGGATTCCAGAGGCAGCTCACCAGCGGCCCACGGAGCCCTTCTCAGCTTGGCCTCCCCGCCTCTCACCATGGCCACCCCTCCTGCCCCTGTAGGCCTTCATAACTGTGCATCCAGGTAGCTTCCTTGTTGAAGCACCCTCTCCACAGAACTCCTGCTCATTCCTCAAGACCCAGCTCGACTGTCCGTCCTCTGTGACACGTCCTGATTCCAGGCAGCATGAGGGGCGTCCGCCACCCCACGTTGGTTCCTACAGCACACTGTGTCGGTGTGGCATCATCCATCCATGTCCCCAGTCAGGGTGTGGACAGGGCCTATGCCTCAAGCATCCTGGTTTCCCTGCCCCATGCCCAGTGCTGGGCCTAAGGAATATCAGAGCTCAGTGGACTATGTGCCTGACTGTGGGCAGAGACCCGGGTCTCTCCTGGGCACATTCAGCCTCGAGGCAGCAGCTCGGCTTCTGACTGATGGATTCAGGGACAGGTGATGGGTGTGAAGCAGTTTCCCCTGTCAGATACCCGCTGCGCATTTTTGGGAGGACCATAGCAGTGGAACTCCAGAGCTCTCCTGGGAAGATGGCTGTGGTGGAAGGTGAGAGGACACTGGCCAGTTAGAAAATGGACAAAATCAGGCCAGGTGTGGTGCAGTGGTTCACATCTGTAACTCCGGCACTTTGGGAGGCCAAGGTGAGAGAATTGCTTGAGATCAGGAATTCAAGACCAGCCTGGGCAACAGAGTGAGACCCTGTCTCTACAAAAAATTTAAAAATTAGCTGGGTGTGGTGGCTTGTGCCTAGGCTTCCAGCTATTTGGAAGGCTGAAGTGGGAGGATCACAAGCCCAGGAGGTTGAGGCTGCAGTGAGCCAAGATCGCGCCATTGTACTCCAACCTGGGCCACGGAGCAAGACCCTGTCTCAAAAAAAAAAGAGGCCAGGCGCGGTGGCTCACGCTTGTAATCCCAGCACTTTGGGAGGCCGAGGCGGCTGGATCACGAGGTCAGGAAATCGAGACCACGATGAAACCCCGTCTCTACTAAAAATACAAAAAATTAGCCGGGCGTGGTGGCGGGCGCCTGTAGTCCCAGCTACTTGGAGAGGCTGAGGCAGGAGAATGGCATGAACCCGGGAGGCGGAGCTTGCAGTGAGCCGAGATTGCGCCACTGCACTCCAGCCTGGGTGACAGAGCGAGACTCTTGTCTCAAAAAAAAAAAAAAGAAAAAGAAAAAAAGAAAAAAAAAGAAAGTGGACAAAATCTCCAGACTTCAGACCAAAATGGAGGTCAAGACAGACGGGACTAGAATGCTGGGGAGGGGACTACGGATGTGTTTGGAAGGAAAAATTGCCGTGGCCGATGACTAGCCATAGGGGATGAAGGGGATGGATGAGTCAAAAATGACTCCAAAGCTTCATGCCTGGGTCACTGGAGAACAGTGGGGCCGTTGATGGGGCAGGGAAGCGGGGAGGGGTTGGTCTGGGGGCAGGATGGTGACGTGGGTTTGAGACATGGACTCACAGCATTTTCAGGCTGGAAGCAACCTTCAGAGGTCACCAGGGTCACACGTGAGGAAGTGGAGGCTGAGTGAGCAGCTGCCACTCAGCCGGGACACCTGTGACATCAGGCGCCTGGGACAGGGTGTTGGTGCTGGTGGGGACCTGGACAGCGGCACAGGGTGTGAAGTCCGTGCCTGCCCAGGTACTGCACTGTGCTCTGAGGACCTGGTGGTGAATCAGACCCAGTCCCCACACTTAGAGGCTCACTGTTCCATGGAGGAGGCAGACATGACTGTAATTACTACCTGAGCTAAGAGGATGGTGTGGTGAGGACTCAGAGGGCCAAGCCTACCTTGTGGGGGGACGTGGGGGGGGGAAGTAGCCAAGGAACGAGGGAATCCCTGTTGTCAGAAGTAGGCTCCTCCGTGCCAAGAACATCTCATTTAATCCTTGCAACCATCCTGCAGGCTCTGTGGTATTACTCTCCCCATTTTACAGATGAGTTTGAAAAAGATGAAGCAGATTGTCCAGGGCCCTGCAGATGGAATGACGCTCAAACTCTCACTCTTAACCCCTGCGTCTTGGAAGAGGTGTGCTGGAGCTGAGGCCTGATGGAGTAGTAGGAGTTTCCCAAGGGACAAGGAGGGAGGGGGCGACACCGACATTTGCCAAGACCCGTCTTTCCATCGGCAGGGTCTGAAGTGCTGGTGGTCTGTAGCCTGCCTCCTTACCTCTTGCCCAGGGCCTCTCACAGCTCTTCCGGCCCTCGTCCTGTCCCAGGGCCCCTCATTTCACAGACCCTGCCTTTCCCACCCCCTACTGGTGACAGCCGACTGATCTGATGGATTTGTCCAGCGACTGAGCTGGGGGTGGGGTGGGAGAGGGCCTGTTCCTGATCCCCGGGGAACCACTGCCCACGCTCCCCAGGCCTTCCCAGCACAACCCTGCCCCCATCCACACCTCCCCACTGCGTGGCCTCTTCTTATCCCAGGAGCGACCCTGCAAAGCAAGTCATCCCAGAGAAGTGAGGGTGTGCCTGAATCACCAAGCGCATAAGCAGCTGAGCTAAGGCTCAGACCCACAGGCCTGGGGTCTCAGACCATGGCGGTCCCCTGAGCTTGGACAAACCACAGAGTACTTTTCTATCCTTGGGCTCTGGTTTGCAGGGCACCACAGGACAGATCAAGGGAGAAGGAGGGTTGAGCACTAGCAGTCTTGGGCAAATACAGTTTATAACCCAGGGTGTGGCCGTGTGCCGGAGTCAGCTCACACTGGCTCCCGAGAGCCACCTGTGAAAGTCTCTGGAATCAAAGCCAGTTGATATTACCTTGGAAGCTTTGAGCCTGCCCTGATGGGACTTTTTACACTATGAAAATTGGCAGTCTACCTCTGTGTCTCCCACTCCCACAGACAGAGCTGGTTGTGAAGCATATTTACCAGCACATGACTGTCCAGAGGGCCCGACTCCTGGCTCCCCAGGGGGCTTCTGGGTTCTCTCAAGCTCCCAGCCCTATCTGGGGATCTTGGGGGAGTCCTTCTTTCTCAAAATCCATAGATATCTCCCACTTGCCACCAGTGAAAGTTCAAACTCTTCCCCTGGGCTTTCCGGCCCCAGCATCAGGCCCAGGCAATCTTCCTAGCTGCACCTTGACTGTTCCCTTGGTGCCCCCATGCTTGAGCCAAACAAGAACAGATGATGCTTGCCAAAAAGGCCCTTGCTTCCTTAGTTTCCTGCTGCTGCGACAGCCGCATCTTTGCTCATGCTATTCCCTTTTCCCAAAATGCCTTTCCCCTAACTCTGCCTCTTGAAATCATCTCCAGCCTGCAAGGCTCATTCACAATTGGTGTTCAATCAATGTTTCTTGGCTGAATGGGAGGGAGTGTGGACGAAGGCTCCACAACCAGGACTGACCTGGTGGTGCCTTGGTGAAGGCCAAGACCCTGTGAAACCCTGCATCCAATCCTCTGCCTCAGGACAGAGACACCCCGAAATTTCCTGCCTTCTCTAGCTTGCTTGCAGTCTCCCAAATAATGGGGTGTTAATGGAGGACAGACTGGTCACTGCTTCACAGGTAGCAAAAACAGAAACCAACTTGAACCATCCAGGTTACCTGGAAACCAATCCTTTCATTCTGTGGTCAGTCTCAAACTCCTCTGCATCCTTCAAAACCCATCCCAGGTACTGCCTCCATTGAGAGGTCTTTCCCAGTTAGAAGTCCTCCATTACCCCCTTGCCCCTGTGCCCTGCACACACTGATCATTGCACTCATGGCACAGGGTGGTGCTTATCTGTCTGTCCATCACCCCACTAGACCATAGCCAGAGGAGACAGAGCCTTATTTAAGGCTTTATCCTCAGGCTGGTGCCCAACAGGCTTAGGAGGTGCTTGTTGAACTAACTTGAAATGACTCCATCACTGTCAGCCAAGTCATCCTCCACTATCTTTGGGCCTCAGTTTTCCCCTCTGGATATGCCAGACTTAGACAGGGTCATTTCCAAAGACATTCTGCCTCTCCCATTCTGGGATTCTGTGATATGCCCCACTCTTTATCCATCTCTAATCTTCAAGTCTCCTTCCCTAAGCTGCAAGCCTTCCAGTGGGTGATGTCCCTTCCTTGGCTGCCTTCACCAGCACCACCTCACCCTACAGACCACAGCAGTCTCTCCTTAGACCCCTGAACTCCAGTTTTCAGGGTGCTCTCTTCTCTCAGACTGTGGACTCCTCTGAAACCCTTTCAGAGGCTTCTCCTGCCCACCCCAGGCCTGGCTCACCAGCCAAGTTGCACAGTCAACACCCATAAGTGCCCATCAATGGGCTGTGATGGAGTGGCCGGGGCTTGTGGGGCCTTTGGAGAGTTGGCAGAGTTCCTGTTCAGACAGGCCTGGGAGCTGCCTGCCTATCACAGTGCGGGTGGAGCGTCCCCTCAAGCCCCCAGGACAAACAGCCACATCCCATTCTCTGCTTATTTCACTCAGACCTTCAGAGGGTGTGTGTGCAGGAGCGCGACAGGCTGCTGCCCCTTCCTCCCCATCTCACAGAGGGACACAGTGGCTATGTGGCCGCTGTACTCTCCCCAATTTCTGCTTTCTTCTCTATCTCCCAAGCACACCCAGAGACAGATGCATGTGCACATACGTATGCACACACATACACACATGCACACACATATGCACACACATACACACGTACACACACGCGCACACACACACAGATGCATGCACAGGCACAGAGGGTCGTGAGCCCCCGTATCAGTCACCCTGCACTGACATTTGGAGCACAGGGAGTTGTCCATGTGCCATCCAGGTGTGTTGACCCCAGGGAAGACCATGTGGGGCTGTGAGAAGGGGCTCCCAGTCCCTCATCAGTCTTGAAACCCCCCACCCTAAGTAAGGCATCGCCGTGCAGCAGGAAAGCAGCCTACGCAGCCTCCAACCCTGGCTCTGTGTCTCTGTCTAAATCACCCAGGTCCCCACTGTTCTCATGTGGTAACCCCCTGCATCTCTAGCGCGTCTCTCTCTCTCTCTCTCTCTCTCTCTCTCTCTCTCGCACACAAGGTAGGAACACACAGAACAAGCTGCGGGATGTCAAAAGGGGCGGTCAGTGGGCCAGGACATCCCAGAAAGCTCCAGGGAGTTGGGGCTTTCAGCGACGCAGATACGATGGCTTACAACCCAGACTGTGGCACCTCCTCCCCTAAGAGCTAGCTGGATGATCTTTAGCAAAATCCTAACCTCTGTATATCTCAGTTTTCCTCTCTAGAATACGGCGGTGGGTAATAGCGCCACCTTGTAAGGTGGTTATGATTAAATGCATTTGATGTCCACCACATTGTGGCATGCAGTAAGGGCTCAATAAACATTGGCTGCTGCTGTTATAAGTGTGGAGGGGGGTGTCCGGTGTCCTTGCCTATGAGCCCGTGCTGTGCTGGGTGCTGGGTAAGACACCGAGGAGTTCATAAGGATGGGGAGGGGCAGACAGGGAGCCAGCTGCTCACAGGCCTGGGGTGGCGGAGGTGGGGGAATGTGTGTGTGCACATGTGCATATGAGCATTTGTTTCTGGGTGTGCTGCAGGAGCAAATGAGGATGGTTGAGGGGCCAAGCCCTGATGGAGGAGGATCGGGAGCTGTGACAGGCCCCACATGAGGCCAGATGTGGTCTCAACAGCACAGCGAGAGGAGGGAGCTCTGGGCAGAAGGAATGGCCTGGGAAAAGGTGTGGACAGTGAACTGTGGCCAAGAAGGACGTGCTGTGGAAGCCGCCAGCTTCAGGACCACCCCCACTGAGCAGAGAAGGACAGAGATCTCCTTGAGCTGCTCTTGACCCCTGCCCCACATGGGTGACACGCCTCCATTTCACGCCTCTACACCTTTGTCCATGCAACCCCTCCCACAGTCACATCCTCTGAGAAGAACACGAACTCAGCGTGCTTACCTAGAACTACAGGTGCCCCTCACCCAGCATGGGAGCACTCTGAGGCCTGCAGGTAGGAGGAACTCAATAGAGACTAGTTGATGAATGAATGAACGAATGAATGGACCACCTGTAACCCCCTAGATGCTAACGAGTCACCTGAGGACTGGCGTCATCCCGCACCCTATGCCATCTCGCACACCACGACACACCGCACAGTCCCCAGGGACACGGACACACAGCCGGCAGGTCATCACCATCCAGTGAGCCTCGCCACCCAGGCCACATGGAAAGCCACTGTCTCTCCATGCACGCCCCTCCCCGTCCATCCATCCACCCACCCACACACACTTTCCCTCTTGCCTGGGGCAGCTGGGAGGGGGAGCTGGGGCAAGGCAGGGCCAGAGAAGCCTCAGAGGCAGCCGGGGTAGGAGACTGGGGGAGGCTGGGAAAGTCCGGGCTGTCTCTTCTGGGGGGCGGTGGGCGGTGTGGTGGGGCGCTCGCAGGGATGGGGGGAGGGAGGAGGGTCGCCAGCCCAGTACAGCTGCGTCCCCTCCCCAGCAGCCTGCCTGGGCACAGAAAGGCCTCTTTGTTCTCCGCCTTTAAAGGGTAAGAGAAACACTTATGCATGGCAAATTAGCCCAAAAATGTATTTCTCTAAAACACCCAATTGTCTCACCAGGCCTGCAGCTGCAGGGAAGTTCCAGGGAGCCAGGGGAGGGGGCGGCTTTGGGGTGACCCTGGGGGACAGAGAGAGGCGGTGGGGAAAGAGGGGCCATCCCGCCTTCCCTCCTCTGCTCTCAGAATCTCACAGTTGCAGAAGGGCACAGCTGGGGAGGGCCCTGGGATCATGGAGACCGGCCCCTGGTGTTATAGAGGGGGAAACTGAGGCCCAGAGAGATGGTCTGCCTGGCCTCAGGTCACACAGCAGAGTGAGTGCTGGCTGGTGGCAGAGAAAGGGCTGGGTCCTGGGTCTGTTGGCCTCTTTCATCTGTTCTCACTTGTCCATGCTTGGGTCAAGCAAGCCAGCTGCCCTGGGCAGGAGGGAGAGAGAGGGAAACTGAGTGTTCTGCTCAGAAGCTGCCTATTCAGGGCTTCAGTGCTCAGGAAGATGGACAAGGCACCAACCAAGCCTCCTCCCCAACCTGGTGCCCGCCTACCAGGCATCTGAAGGCCAGCCTTCTGGGGCAAGGGGGCATCCAGGCAGGGGCACCTGAGGAGAGTCCTCTGCCAAAACCTTCTCCCAAGAGCAGGCAGCAGAGCCCGTCTTATTCAGCAAACTGAAACCCAAGTGCATGAGGGGAAGATTCCAGGGCCCTCTGAGGAGCACATTCTCCAGTTGACTTCTAAATTCAGTCATTGATTTTAGAGCATCTGTTGAGCACTCCTGAGTCCATCCTATGTAGAAGACAGAAGGGAGAAGAGATGGTCTCAGCCCTGGGGAGGATGTCAACTTGGTGCAGTGAGTTTCATACATAGGAAACACCATGCTGGCCATGAAAAGTGCCCAAAAGAGGGTGCAGATTGAGTGCCCTGGATCCTGTGTTCAGCTCTGGTGAGACCATCAGCAACCTGGGCTCAGTTTGTGCATCTGTACAATGGGGTGATGATATCCACCCAGCAGGACTGTCGGGAGGAGTCAGCGGGAGGAGATGCTGAAAGAGCCTAGGCCGTGGGCCAGTGCCTAGGAGGGTCTCAGCACTGTGTATTCCAGCCCCCAGAGAAGTCTGGAAATGAGAGAGATGGGAGAAGGGCGTGGGCAGGGAAACAAGGGGGGCTGTCAAGGAATGTGTGAATGTTGGGACTGTGAGTGTGAATGTGTGTTTGTGATTGTGTCTTTGAGTACGTGTGTGTATATGAGTCAGTGTGTGCACACGTGTATCTGAGTTGTGGGCATGCGCATGCATGTATATTGTGATTGTGTATGACTGCATGTGTGTGTATGTGTGTGATTGTGTGTATAATTGCATGTGTGTATGTGCATGTGTGCTGTGATTGCATCTATATGTGTTTGTGTGTTGTGGGAGTACATGAGTGCCTGTGTGTGTGTGTGAGCAAGTGAGTGCACATGTGTCAACGTGAAGGGACCATATTTGGGAACATCTCTTGGGAGGGAGACTGAGCTAAGCCCTGAAATGGTCAAATATATGAAGAGGCCAAGCTGCCTAGGGAATGTCCTCTTGAGTGGCTGGAGGGACCAGGACACCAAGAGACGGAAGGGACCTCCAAGAGGCCCGGAGATGCCAAGAAAGGAGAAAGCTGCTGTGGGGTGGAGGCCTCAGCTCCACCTGGCTTCCCTGACATTCCAGGCATCCCTGGTGCAAGGTGGCACCAATGGTTGAGCCAGCCCCTGGGGTGAAGCAAGACCCTCCCCTCCACTACTAAGAATCTCCATGGCTTCCTCTTCCCTCCATGGACTCCTCTGCATAGTCCACAGCACCTTGCACGACCCCTCCAGGGTCCTGCCCACCCTGCAGGAGCAGGCAGAGTCTCTGAGCTACTCTGCCCAGTCCTCTCCCACTGCCAGCCTCCTTGGTTCCCTGAACTTTGGCCAGACCAAATCACACTCTCAAATCATGCCCTCAGATGCACCACCTTCCCTTGACCCTCCACACCTGCACGGATTGCACCCCCACCTCCCAGACCTGGTCTGCCTGGGGCATTCTCAGTCAGCACCAAGTGTCCATCCTTCCCATGTTTGTCCCTGCCCCTGCCCTCCTGCACCCCATAATGTCTTGTGCCCCCACAAACATCTGTTACAGTCCTCTCAGCATGCTGTAGCTTACAAAACCATGATCCCTAAGACCGAAAACCAAGGAAAACTTGTCAAAGAATTCTCTTTATAAAAGTCACCAGGAATTGAAAGCAGGGACTCAAACAGATAATCTGACCACACGTATTCATAGCAGCATCATTCGTAATAGCCCAAAGTAGAAACAACCCAAATGTCCATCGATAAATGAATAAACAAAATGTGCTATATCCATATAATTTATTATTCAGTCATAAAAAGGAAATTCTGACACACGCCACAACATAGATTAAACTTGAAGACATTATGCTAAGTGAAATAAACTAGAAATAAAAGAACAAATATTATATGATTCCATTTTTCTAAGGTCCCTAGAGTAGTCAAAATCATAGAGACAGGGCCAGGCGCAGTGGCTCATGCCTGTAATCCCAGCACTTTGGGAGGCCAAGGCGGATGGATCACCTGAGGTCAGGAGTTCGAGACCAGCCTGACCAACATGGTGAAACCCCGTCTCTACTAAAAATACAAAAAATTAACCAGGCATGGTGGCGGGCACCTGTAATCCCAGCTACTCGGGAGGCTGAGGCAGGGGAATTGCTGGAACCCAGGAGGAGGAGGTTGCAGTGAGCTGAGATCACACCATTGCACTCCAGCCTAGGCGACAGAGTGAGAATTCGTCTCAAAAAAAAAAAAAAAAAAAAAAAAATTAGCCAGGCGTGGTGTTGCGCACCTGTAATCCCAGCTGCTCGGGAGGCTGAGGCAGGGGAATCACTTGAACCTGGGAGGCAGAGGTTGCAGTGAGCCAAGATCATGCCAGTGTACTCCAGCCTGGGCGACAGAGTGAGACTCCATCCCAAAAAGAAAATAAAAAATCATAGAGACAGAAAGTAGAATGGGGATCTCCAGGGGCTGGAGCTAAGGGAGTTAGTGTTTAATGGGCATAGAGTTTCAGTTTGGGAAGATGAAAAAGTTCTGTGGATGGATAGTGGTAATGGATGTACCACAATATGAATGCACCTAGTGCCACAAAACTGTACACTCAATAATATAGTTAATATGGGAAATTTTAGGCTACATATATTTTGCCACACACACAAACTTACTGAAAAAAAAAAGGCACCAGTCCCACACAGTTTGATGAGGAAGACCTTTTCATAGATTTTAAGAAACAGTTTTCAGGCCTTGTAGCCTGTTGATAACAGAAGACAAGCAGACATCACTGACGTCCTTCAAGCAGATGCCGGATCTCTTCTCCCCAGAGTCCCAGCGCCAGGTGTAGGTGAGATGGGTGCACAGTGACGTGTGCTGATAAACAAATGCCTTCTATGACTAGGTCCCCTGCCAGACCCCACTGCCATCTGGGAAAACCACTCTGGAGGCACCCTCCCCCCAGTCCCTATCACAGCCCAGGAGTCTTCAGAGACGGCTGGGACACCCCAAGGGGAACACAAAATGGCCCAGTGGGGCACAGAAGGAGAATCTCAGTGCTTATTTCTGTTTGTTTGTCTGTTTCTTCAGAGACAGAGTCTTGCTCTTGTTGCCCAGGCTGGAGTGCAATGGCACGATCTCGGCTCACTGCAACCTCCGCACCCTGGGTTCAAGCGATCCTCCTGCCTCAGCCTCCCGAGTAGCTGGGATTACAGGTGCCCACCACCACGCCTGGCTAATTTCTTATATTTTTAGTAGAGACAGGGTTTTGCTATGTTGGCCAGGCTGGTCTTGAACTCCTGGCCTCAAGTGATTCTCCTGCCTCAGCCTCCCAAAGTGCTGGGATTACAGGCATGAGCCACCTCATCTGGCCCACTTATTTCTTTTTTTTTATTTTTACTCTCATTATTTTAAAACTTCTACTTTGTGCATGTTGAGCATAGTAGAACATGTATATAACTTAGAAATAAACAGATAATGCCTTGAGATTTTACTTAAGAACTAAACAGATTCTTCTCTTTCTTCTTTTTTTTTTTTTTGAGACAGCGTTTCACTCCTGTTGCCCAGGCTGGAGTGCAGTGACGCAATCTCGGGTCACTGCAACCTCTGCCTCCGGGTTCAAGCAATTCTCCCGCCTCAGCCTCCTGAGTAGCTGGGATTACAGGCATGTGGCACCACACCCAGCTAATTTTGTATTTTTAGTAGAGACGGGGTTTCACCATGTTGGTCAGGCTGGTCTCAAACTCCTGACCTCAGGTGATCCACCTGCCTCGGCCTCCCAAAGTTCTGGGATTACAGGTGTGAGCCACCACGCCCAGCCAGATTCTTAGAAATTCTGTGAGATATACTCTGCTATCCAAAACTCAGGACCCAAATATATTCAATAATGGCTTCAATACTCAAATGCCTCTGATTCATACTATCCAAACTCAGGAGGCAAACTTTTTTTTTTTTTTGAGACAGTCTCCCTCTGTCACTCAGGCTGGAGTGCAGTGGCACGATCTCAGCTCACTGCAACCTCTGCACCCCGGGTTCAAGTGATCCTCCTGCCTCAGCCTTCCGAGTAGCTGGGATTACAGGCACCCACCACCATGCCTGGCTAATTTTTGTATTTTTAGTAGAGATGGGGTTTCACCATGTTGGCCAGGCTGATCTCGAACTCCTGACCTCAAGTGATCTGCCCGCCTTGGCCCCCAAAGTGCTGGGATTACAGGCGTGAGCTACTGTGCCCGGCCCAAAATCGATTTTTCAAATGAGGAATATCTGTCCATATTCTGGGACTCTGTGCCCCACATTTTTACTGAGAAGGATGCATAATCAACAAGGTTGGCCAGGTGCAGTGGCTCACGCCTGTAATCCCAGCACTTAGGGAGGCTGAGAAGGGAGGATCACTTAAGCCCAGGAGTTTGAGACCAGCCTGGCCAACATGGTGAAACCCCATCTCTATTAAAAATATAAAAATTAACTGGGCGTGGTGGCGCTTGCCTGTAATCCCAGCTACTTGAGAGGCTAAGGTGAGAGGATCACCTGAGCCTGGGAGGTCAAGGCTGCAGAGAGCCGTGATCGCGTCACTGTACTCCAGCCTGGGCTCAAAAAAGAAAAAGGTCAGAGACAGCTGCTTAGACCATTGGAGTACTGAAGTCTTGTGTCCTCCTTTAACAGATGGGAGAAATGAGATTCTGTCATTCTCACTTCACCCCCAGGAGACAGATGCTATTACCCACCAGAGTTTTTCTTATCAAACCACAAGAAAGAGCTTGGCAAAGGCAGCCCCATGGCCAAGTTCCCTCTCTATCAGCAAGTTCTGGGCCACCCTCACCACATACGCACTCTGCCTGGCCAATTCCTCCTCACCTATGAGCCTTGGTTCAAGGTCAGCAACTCCAGGAAGCCTTTCCTGGTGCCTTCCCCAGCCAGGCACTCCCTCAGCCTGGGCCTTCCCTTGCTGGCTGTCTTCCCCTCAGAAGCAGTGTGCACCCCAGGAAAGGTCCACATGGGACTCTCCTCTGTGCCCTGGATGCTTTGCTGAGGGCCTGGTACACAGTAGAGGCCCAGCCAGTGGCCGTGAGCAAAGGGACAGGAGTAACCGCAAAAGAGCCTCACACTAGGCAGCACACACAAGTGTGGGACTGGGAGGCCGCTCAGGTCCCTCCTAGCCCTGATACCCAATCATGACCCTGATTGCAAGTAAGTGAATGTGCAGCTGACCCTGGATGGTTATAGCACAGAAGAACCAAGAAAACCATGGCAATGAGAGAGGGTGGAGGTGGAGGGGAAAAGGTGGCAGGAAACCTTCTGATCCCACCCGACTTCTTTGTGTTTTGGTGTTTTATTTTAGACAGTCTCACTCTGTTGCCCAGGCTAGAGTGCAGTGGCATGATTATAGCTCACTGCAGTCTTGATCCCCTGGGCTCAAGAAAGCCTCCCACCTCAGCCTCCCAAGGAGCTGGGACTACAGGTGTGCATCACCACGCTTAGCTAAATTTTCTTTTAATTTTTAGTAGAGGCCGGGCACAGTGGCTTATGCCTGTAATCCCAGCACTTTGGGAGGCCGAGGCCGGTGGGACCAAGAGATCGAGACCAGCCTGGCCAACGTGGTGAAACTCCGTCCCTACTAAAAATAAAAAATAAATTAGCCAGGTGTGGTGGTGCACACCTATAATCCCAGCTACTCGGGAAGCTGAGGGAGGAGAATTGCTTGAAACCGGGAGGAGGAGGTTGCAGTGAGCCGAGGTTGCACCACTGCTCTCCAGCCTGAGAGACAATATGAGACTCCATCTAAAAAAATTTTTTTAAATATGTATATATATGTATATATATGTGTGTGTGTGTGTGTGTGTATGTATGTATATTTAGCAGAGACAAGGTCTCGCTGTGTTGCCCAGGCTGATCTCGAACTCCCAGACTCAAGCAATCCTCCCACCTCAGCTTTCTAAAGTGCCGGGATTATAGGTGTGAGCCACCACGCCCGGCCCACCTAGACCTGGACTTCTGGTTTTTTTGTTTGTTTGCTTCTTCTGTTTTTTTTTTTCAGACAGAGTTTTGCTCTTGTTGCCCAGGCTGGAGTGCAATAGCATGATCTCGGCTCACTGCAACCTCTGCCTCCTGGGTTCAAGTGATTCTCCTGCCTCAGCCTCCTGAGTAGCTGGGATTACAGGCATGCGCCACCACGCCCCGCTAATTTTGTATTTTTAGTAGAGATGGGGTTTCACCATGTTGGTCAGGCCGGTCTCGAACTCCCAACCTCAGGTGATCCATCTGCCTCCATCTCCCAAAGTGCTGGGAGAGTACAGGCATAAGCCACCATGCCCAGCCCCACCAGACTTCTTAAAAGGCCAGTGAAGACATGGACTGCTGTGGGCCCTGCCCACGTGAGGAGGGAATGCCACCTTCTCCCAGACAACAGCCTGATTTCCCTGGTGCCGCCCCCCCCCCCCGCCCGACCATGTCCACCCTCCCTCTCTCTGCCTTGGGCAGATCTATTTCCTGGGCAGATTCCTGTGAACCGGGCCATTTTCAGGGTGTGCTTGGGGGATCAGGAAGGGTAGGTGTGTGATCCACGGGGTCATGACCGCATCTGTCATCTGAGGGGCTCACTCCCCAACCGCCCCCAAGGAGGTCCTTGCGAGGCCATGGACTGCTCCAGGGCAGGCTGCTCCTGGGGTGTCTCCAGCTGCTGGGCAGTAGTCACAGGCTCTCAGCTGATGGTTGCCCAGGGCACAGATGCCAGTCATGTGGGGATGGCCAGGACCCTTGGGGAATGTCAAGCCCGGGGGCTGAAGAAGTGGCAACAGCAGCTTAGGAATGGGGGATGTGGAGGGTATCATCTTACCCCTACTCTGACCCCGCCCACAGCCACACTGTGCCCCAAACATGTGTCAAGTCCCTATCACTCCAACACAGACACCCACACACATGCACACCTTCCCAGTCCACCGACACACAGCCACGTGCACAGGGAAAGGCCCAGGTGCTCCCACACCTCCTTCTCTCCTGGTCCAACCTCTTCCACCCCCTCCCTCCACGGCTCACTCTTCTCCACATTAGCCATGTTTCCCAGCCCCAAAGCATCCCGAGGATCTTCTGGAAATCCTGACGCCACTGGCCTGGTTCTCCCTGGAGAGCGGGGGATTTCATGTGCCCGAGCCATCCTGGCCCTCCAGAGGCCAATCTCTTCCCTGAATCTGACCCCAACCTCCCCAGCTCTCCCGCACCACACACTGGCCTCCTCCCATGGGCTGCCTGGAGAGAGGACACCCTCCTGCATCTGGCCTCATCTCCCCACTGCTGAACCTACGGGCACATCCTGGTGCTGCCTGCTCTGGTGATAACTTCCAGAGACTGGGGTCTACCACAGAAAACTTTGGTGGACTCTCAGCAGGGAGAAGATGCAAAAACTGCACATGCAGGAGTCAGCCCAGCCTGGGCCACCTCACAGTCAAAACACAGGCTCAGACGGAGTCCTGACCGCAGCCCAGCCCCAGATGGAGCCATGACACTAGTTAGAGATTGTCCATCAGAATTCGGTGATAGCCTGAGGCCTTGACCCCACTCTAAGCCTGAGGCCTGACCCTGACCCTGACCCCTCCTTCAGCTTGATTCTAAATCTAAAATGACACTTATGAGCCTTGATCTTGGTCACAAACTGGACCCTGATCCTGAAACCAAAAATGAATATTTACTCTACAGACCCCAGAGTGAACCATTATCCTAAGTCCAGAATGAACGCTTACCCTATCTCTGACTCTGTCTATAAACTGAGCCCTGTTCCAAATCCTTCATAGCCCTGATCCTAACCCTACACTGAACCCTTAACCTGGCTCAAGCCTAAGCCCTGATCTTGACTTCAGACTGAGCCTTTGCACTCTCCCAGAATGACCTTTCACCCCAGCCACAGATGAGCCCTGGTTTCGATCACAGCCTGAGCCCTTGCTCTGGCCTGAGTCCCCACTCTAAGCCAATCCTCTCAGCAAACTCTGCCCTCCATCATATAAGGGATGGTCCCCACCGGTTTCCCAGGACAGAAATTCCTAGCTGAAGCCCAGGAGAATCTGGATAATGTTCCACCTTATGGCCACGTTATAGGGCCCATATGATAGCCTCTGCTATGTGGCAGGAGGGCAGGGACAATCATGCCCATTTTACATGTGAGGAAACCAATTCTCAGGGAGGCTTAGCTTGTTCCATATGGTTCCAATGAGTAGAACTGGAACCAAAGGGTAGAAGCTGCAGGGAGACAGAGTTCAGAAAGAACTTCCCAAAAGCCTGGGCTGGGCAAGGACAGAGCAAGCCATGTGAGGAGTGAGCTCCATGTCACTGGAGCTGTGCCAGCGGGGGCGGGTGACTTCTTGGCTGATGCTACAGAGAGACCTACAGGAAGTTGCAGGGAGAGGCCACAGCCTCAGAGGGCCCCTCCAGCCCTGAGATGCTGACGGTACTACATGACCCGTTCAGGTGCTCTGAGCTCTTCCCTACAACCTGGACATAGCCCTAGATACAGCCCAGACTGCCAGATCTGGAAGGACCCTACAGCCCATTACCTGAAGAGGGAGAGACCCACAGGCCCAGAGATGGCGAACAACTTGGGAGCCCTTGGCAGAACCAGGTGGTACCAGGGCCCACCCTCCCCTACTGAGGTTCTTCTCAGCTCCTGCCCCCGCATCTGGACCAGGCCCAGCTGGGAGACAGACCCCCAGAGCCAAGCTGACATTGAGCACGATCACTCTGGGGGCAGTTCAGGGTTTTCTGTCCTAGTGTGAGCCCCCTATTCTACCCGAGGCTCAGACGCACAGACCCAGGACTAGGAAAGGCAGGTCATCATTTCCAAAACCCCAGAGGAGCCTTTCTTCCCCAGCACCCCAGTTTTGCAGCCTTTGGGCACCCAGACCTAGAGAGGCTGCCTTGGGTGGCACAGCAAGGCCAGGGCACACGAGGATGCAGACCCCAGACCCTGGCACCTGTCCCGCTCAGGCACGGCCCCACAGCTGCCTCAGGAGGGCTGGAGAGTGGTGGGGGGACCTGGTGCCAGGCAGCAGAGGCTGGGGTGGGGGGCTGGCTGGTCCCTTGCGCTGCCCCCCAGCACCCCGGCCTGGCTCCATCTCTCCCGGCCGCCCAGCTGCCGGCACATCCGCCCAGGCCCAGACATCAATCCACACCAGGCCCTTGCTCTGCTCTTTCTTTTCTGCCCTCCTCTTCCCTCCCCAGCTTGTATTTTTTTTTCCTTCTCTCTCTCTCTCTCTATTCCAACATGTCATTACAGTAGAAACAAAAAGCGCGGGGACAATGCGGGCATTGACGGCGGCCCCCTCCCGCCCCCTCCCCCCGCGGTGCGTGCCAGCACTCTTTCCACCCGCCCAGGGCTGGAACCGCTGCCAAAGGAGCCCTGCTCATAAACAAGAGGAACCAGATAAACCAGGAACACAATAGAGGGATTTGTTGCACTTAGAATGGTGGGAACAATGTCAACGTCGCGCGCAGCTGCTTCTAAGCCCCCACCCCACCAAGTCCTGCCAAGCAGCCCCCTCGCCCCCAAGCCCCTCTGATTTATGAAAGGTCAGAGGGCATCATGGCTAAAGGGCCCCTTCCTCACATCCCTCGTTAACCCTTCGGACACAATGGTCCCTTCTCTGGGAGGTGGCGGATGGGGGCGTGTGTCAAGCGCAGCACTTCCTGGAGCATCCCGGGGACAGCTGGTGGAGGCACAGAGGGAGGAGCAGGCTCCCAAATGCCTTTGGGCTGGGGCTTTGTCCAGAGTAATGCTCATTGGAGGAGGCCTTCTGAAGTGACCCCCAAGGGTGTGGTCAGAGACATGATGATGACCCCAGGCTTTGGCCCAGCTGTGCCTTTGAGGGCAAAACAGATTCGCTGATGCCCCAGTGGGTGCTGAGTCCCTGGCCAGACGCAGGGGGTGTAAGGCTGAGCAAGACATAGCCCCTAATGTGAAGGGAACATAGAAGATGAGTGTGTAGGAGCCCAGGGCAGTGGGCCTGACACTGGTGGTGTGGGCTAGAGAGTAGGGAAGACCATTGGGGGAGAGTTCCAGGAGGGGCGGATGCTTGAGCAGAGGAGGCCACACAAGCAAAAGCACAATGGGCAGTACCAGCAGAGGCTGAGACTCAGATGCGCCCCCACCGCCACTTATGAGACCTGGGGTCCTTTCCCACTGCTCCATCAGTAAAATGAGGATAATAATAATACCTATCTCACAGAAACTTGGGAAGTTAAGTAAACAAACAAAAATAAGGCACTTAGAACAGAGCCTGGCACATGGTTAAGGTTAGACAGGTGTGGCTGTTGGTGGTGGTGGTGTTGTTGCTATCATGGATTCTCACAACTCCGCTGTCTTTCTATCATGGCCCCCACAGAGGGGGCAGCTGAGGCTGGGACACCTCTCAGGTCATATAGCTGCATTTACAGAGCCAGGATTCCAACCCAGGGATCCTAACTCCAAATCCAGGAACCTTTCCTGCCTATTCAACTGCTTTGGATGGGGGACCCAAAAGCAGAAATCTGGGATTGAGGGAGAGAGGAGTGCTCAAGGAGCTATTCCAGAGTTGATCCCAAAACAGGTCTCACCCTGTCTTCCTTCCCCCAGATCACATCGAGTCCAGTTAGCTCCTTCAGGTTCAAGCTCAAACTAGATGAAGGAAGACACATGGGAAAGTCTCCTGTTCACCTACCTCTCACCTCTGCCGAGCAGGGGCTCCTGACAACACCCTGAGCCTCTCTGCTCCCCAAAAACCATCCCCACCACCCCCGATGGAGCCTCAGGCCCCTTCCATGGGCACCAACTCTTTCTCCAACAGAAGTTTGACGTTCATAATAATCACTAACACTCCAGTCCTTGAGGAAATCCTGTCAGCTCTACCTTCAAAGCACACCAAGAATATCCAGTCTCACTTCTATTCAACACTGTATTAGAAGTCCTAGCCAGAGGCCGGGTGCGGTGCTCACGCCTGTAATCCTAGCACTTTGGGAGGCTAAGGCGGGTGGATCTCAAGGTCAGGAGTTCGAGACCAGCCTGATCAACATGGTGAAACCTCGTCTCTGTTAAAAATACAAAAATTAGCCGGGTGTGGTGGCGGACACCTGTAATCCCAGCTACTTGGGAAGCTGAGGCAGGAGAATGGCATGAACCCAGGAGGCAGAACTTGCAGTGAGCCAAGATCGCACCACTGCACTCCAGCCTGGGCGACAGAGCAAGACTCCATCTCAAAAAAAAAAAAAAAAAAACATACAAAAATACAAAAATTAGCCAGGCCAGGCCCAGTGGCTCACACCTGTAACCCCAGCACTTTGGGAGGCCGAGGCAGATAGATCACGAGGTCAAGAGATTGAGACCATCCTGGCCAACCTGGTGAAACCCCATCTCCAATAAAAATACAAAAAATTAGCTGGGCATGGTCCTGTAGTCCCAGCTACTTGGGAGGCTGAGGCAGAAGAATCACTTGAACCCGGGAGGCAGAGATTGCAGTGAGCCGAGATCGTGCCACACTAAGTCTCTGTCTCAAAAAAAAAAAAAAAAAAAAATTAGCCTGGCGTGGTGGTGGGTGCCTGTAATCCCAGCTACTCAGGAGGCTGAGGCAGGAGAATCACTTGAACCCAGGAGGCGGTAGTTGTGATGAGCCGAGATAGCGCCACTGCACTCCAGCCTGGGCAACAAGAGAGAGACTCTGTCTCAAAAAAAAATAAAAAAAATAAGTCCCAGCCAGAGCAATAAGGCAAGAAAATGAAAAAAAAGGCATACAGAGTGGAAAGGAAGAAGCAACACTGTCTTTATTCACAAACAACATAATCATCTATACAGAAAATCCTAAGTAATCTACAAAAAATCTATTATACATGAGTTTAGCAAGGTTGCAAGATAGAAGGTGAATACAAGTCAATTATATTTCTTTCTTTCCTTTTTTTTTTTTTTTTTTTGAGACAGAGTTTCACTCTTGCTGTCGAGGCTGGAGTGCAATGGCACTATATCGGCTCACAGCAACCTCCACCTCCCAGGTTCAAGCCATTCTCCAGCCTCAGCCTCCAGAGTAGCTGGGATTACAGGCATGCGCCATCACGCTCAGCTAATTTTGTATTTTTAGAAGAGACAGAGTTTCTCCATGTTGGTCAGGCTGGTCTCGAACTCCCAACCTCAGGTGATCTGCCCACCTCAGCCTCCCAAAGTGCTGGGATTACAGGCGTGAGCCACCGTGCCCAGCCACAAGTCAATTATATTTCTATATGCAAGCAACAAACAACTAGAAATTACTTTTTAAAATATTTAAAACCACATCACAAAACATGAAATTTTTAGGGATAACTTGGGGATAAATTTGTATTATAAATATGTCAGAATGAAACTGAAGAATGTGGAGAGAGAATAAGGTGACCTAAATAACTTTGTGTAATGGTGTTTTTACTAGATACTGTACAGCTAAAGACAAAAAGAACTATACACAAACACTGTATGCTAGCTAGTAAATTTGTTTTTGACAAGGGTATAATTTAGAAATTCTGAGACCATTTTACATGTACACAGAGTTTGTACAGATAGGTAAATATGCTATAGATAATGACAGCAAGATTTCTCTCTGCTTAAGAAAGAAGTCACAACTGACGGGGCATGGTGGCTCACGCCTGTGATCCCAGCACTTTGGGAGGCCAAGGCGGGTGGATCACCTGAGGTCAGGAGTTCGAGATCAGCCTGGCCAACATGATGAAACCCCGCCTCTACTAAAAATACAAAAATTAGCCAGGCATGGTGGCATATGCCTGTAATCTCAGCTACTCAGGAAGCTGAGGCAGTAGAATCACTTGAAACCGGGAGGCAGAGTTTACAGTGAGCCAAGATCATGCCACTGCACTCCAGCCTGGACGACAGTGAGAATCTGTATGAAAAAAAGAAAAAGAAAGAAAGAAAAGAAAGGAAGGGAAGAAAGGGAAGGAAGTCATAACTAAGCAATGAGGGAGTGCTAGAATAAGTTCTGTGGGGCAGGAGGTGCAGCTTCATTTCCATCTCCTTGAGTGAGAACTGGACTTAGTGACTCACTTCTGATGGATAGAATATGAAGATAGCTGTTTTTACAGTGGAGCAGACACCATCTTAACTCAGAGGTCTGGCTGACATCACCATGAATAAGACATATCAATATCACGTGCCCCCTGCAATGACGTGATGACAAGGGCAATCACCTCTGTGGTGTTCTTCCCCAAAATCCACACCCTCATTTGAAAAAACACCAGAGGGCCAGCGCGGTGGCTCACGCTTGTAATCCCAGAACTTTGGGAGGCCGAGGCGGGCGGATCACGAGGTCAGGAGATCGAGACCACGGTGAAACCCCGTCTGTACAAAAAATACAAAAAATTAGCCGGGCGTGGTGGTGGGCGCCTGTAATCCCAGCTACTCGGAGAGGCTGAGGCAGGAGAATGGCGTGAACCCAGGAGGCGGGGCTTGCAGTGAGCCGCGATTGCGCCACTGCACTCCAGCCTGGTTGACAGAGCGAGACTCCATCTCAAAAACAAAAACAAAAACAAAAAAACACCAGAAAAAAACAAGTTGAGGGACATGCTACAAAATGCCTGACTTGTACACTTCAAAAATGTCCAGGTCATGAAACATAGGAAAGAGAATAGAGGAACTGTCAACAGTTAGGGGGAGACCTGGGAGATATGGTGAGTAAATGTAATGTGGGATTCTGGTTTGGATCCTGGAACAACGACATTAATGGAAAAACTGAGGAAATCTGAATAAAGACTGTACTTCTGTTATAGTATTTTACCAATGTTAATTTCTTAGTAAGTGTATCATAGTTATGTAAAATCTTAACATAGAGGAAGCTGGGTAAAGGATATATGGGAATTTTTTGTACTGCCTTGGCAACGCTTCTGTAAATCTAAAATTATTTCAAACTAAAAAGTAAAAACAGGCCAGGTGCGGTGGCTTACATCTGTAGACCCAGCACTTTGGGAGGCCAAGGCAGGAGGATCACTTGAGGCAAGGAGTTCGAGACCAGCCTGGCCAATATGGCAAAATCCTCTCTCTACTAAAAATACAAAAATTAGCTGAGCATGGTGGTGGGTATCTGTAATCCGAGCTACTGGGGAGGCTGAGGCACAAGAATCGCTTGAACCCAGGAGATGGAGGTTGCAGTGAGCCAACATTGTGCCACTGCACTCCAGCCTAGGCAACAGAGCGAGAGTCTGTCTCAAAAAAAAAAAAAAAAAAAAGTATAAAAATATAAAATACTTAGGGATAAATAGGGATAAATTTAACAAAAGATGTGAAGACCTCTACATGAAATTTATAAAATATTACTGATTACTTGGTGCTTTATTATGCTGAAAAAAGAAATAAAATTTTAAATAAATAAATGTTGCCAAAAGAAATTAAGGAAGACATAAATAAATGCAGAGATATGCCACATTCATGGATCAAAAAAACTAAACATTGCTGAGATATCAATTCTCCCCACATTGTCCTATAGATTTAATTCAATCCCAGTAAAGAAAAAAAAATGCCAGCAAGCTTTTTTTGAAGAAATTAACAAGCTGATTTTGAAATTTATATGGAAATGCAAAGGATCCAGACTAGTACAGGAATTTTGAAAAGAAGAACAGAATTGGAGGACTTCTACTACTTGATCTCAAGATTTACAAGCCTGTAATAATCAAGTCAGTGTAGCATTGACATAAAGGCATACATCAGTGGAAAAATAAAAAGCCCAAGAATAGACCCACACATGTGGTCAACTGATTTTCAACTAAGGTGTAAGAGATAAGTCAATAGGGAAGGAACAGTCTTTTCAATAAATAGCACTCAAACAATTGAATAAGCATGTGTATAAAAAAAAAGAACCATAACCTTTATCTAACAACATATTTTTAAAAATTAACTCGAAACAGATCACAAGGCTGGGTGCAGTGGCTCACACCTGTAATCCTAGCACTTTGGGAGGCCAAAGCAGGTGGATTACTTGAGCCCAGGAGTTCAAGACCAGCCTGGGCGATATAGCAAAACCTTGCCTCTACAAAAAAAATACAAAAATTAGCTAGGCATGGTGCGAATGCCTATAGTCCCAGCTACTCGGGAGGCTGAGGTGGGAGGATCACTTGAGCCTGGGAGATCGAGGCTGTAGTGAGCTGTGATCATTCCACTGCACTCCAGCCCGAGTAACAAAACAAGACCCTGTCTCAAAAAGAAAGAAAAAAACAGATCATAGCCTCAAATATTAAATATAAAACTATAAAACTTTTAGAAGAAAATATAGGAGATAGTATTTGGGAACTTAGGCAAAGATTTCCTAGATAACATTAAATGCACAACTCATAAAAGAAAAAAATTGATAACTTATACTTCCTCAAAATTCAAAACTTTTTCTCTTCAAAAGACACCATTAAGGCTGGACGCAGTGGCTCATGCCTGTTATCCTAGCACTTTGGGAGGCCAAGACAGGTGGATCACCTGAGGTCAGGAGTTCAACACCAGCCTGGCCTGTGTGGCGAAACCCCGTCTCTAATAAAAATACAAAAATTAGCTGGGCATGGTGGGGTGCTCCTGTAATTCCAGCTACTTGGGAGGCTGAGGCAGGAGAATTGCTTGAACCTGGGAGGCGGAGGCTGCAGTGAGCCGAGATTGCGCCACTGCACTCCAGCCTGGGTGACACAGCAAGACTCCATCTCAAAGGAAAGAAAAAAAAACACAAGGAGTTATTACTACATATTTATTACATATACATATTTATTAGAATGGCTAAAATTTTACAAACTGATCAGACTAGATGTTGTTCAGGGTGAAGGAACTGGAACTCTGAAACCTCGCTGGTGGAAATGTAAAATGGTACAGCTAATTTGGAAAACAGTTTGATCCTTTCTTTCTTTCTCTCTCTCACTCTCTCTCTCTCCTCTCTTTCTTTTCCTTTTTCTTTTTTTTTTTTTTGACAAGGCCTTGCTCAGTTGCCCAGGATGGAGTGCAGTGCTGCAATCATAGCTCACTGCAACCTCAAACTCCTGCGTTCAAGCAATCCTCCCACCTCAGCCTCCCAAGTATCTGGGACTACAGGTGTGCCCTGCCATATCTAGTTAACATTTTTACTTTTAATAGAGATGGGGTCTTGCTGTGTTATCCAGGCTGGCCTTGAACTTCTGGATCCAAGTAATCCTCTCACCTCGGCCTCTCAAAGTGCTGGGATTACAGGCATGAGCCACCACGCCCAGACTTGATCATTTCTTTAAAAGTTAAATATACAGGCCGGGCGCGACAGCTCATGCCTGTAATCCCAGCACTTTGGGAGGCCGAGGCGGGCGGATCACGAGGTCAGGAGATCGAGACCATCCTGGCTAACACAGTGAAACCCCGTCTCTACTAAAAATACAAAAAATTAGCCGGGCGAGGTGGCTGGCGCCTGTAGTCCCAGCTACTCGGGAGGCTGAGGCAGGAGAATGGCGTGAACCCCAGGGGGTGGAGCCTGCAGTGAGCCGAGATCGTGCCACTGCACTCCAGCCTGGGTGACAGTGAGACTCTGTCTCAAAAAAAAAAAAAAAAAGTTAAATATACATACCCCATGACCCAGACATTCCACTCATGGCTATTTACCTACAAGAAATGAAAGCATATGTCCACACAACTTGTACATGAATGTTCATAGGAGCTTTATTTGTAATAGCCCAAATCTGGAAACAACCCAAATGTCTATCAACAGGTGAAGGGATAAACAAATTATGGTCTAGCCATACAATGACATATTCTTCTGTAATGAAGAGGATAAACTACAGATACACACAACAACATGGATACATCTCAAAACAATTATGCTGAGTGACAGAAGCCAGACCACACACAAAAACGAGTACCTTCTGTATGATTCCATTTAGATAAAATTCTAGAAAATGCAGATTAATCTACAGTGACTGCACGTGGTTGCCTAGGGAGAGGGTGGGGTGAAGGGAGGGATGACAAAGGGGCAAGAGGAAAGTTTGGGGACGGTGGAGGTGCTTGTTTACTTGATTGTGGTGATAGAGTTTCATGTGTGATGCATACACGTGTCAAAACTCATCCAAGTGCACCTTTTCAATATGTGCAGTTTATTGTATGTCAACTGTACCTAAGTGAAGCTGTCAAAAACATAATTTTAAAAAAGGAAAACCAAACCCAACCAGGAAACTGTGTACTTCTCACCACTGCCACTGTGGCCTGCCAGGCCACCCCCGACTCCCTGGCCCCCGCCACTGCCTCTCCTCTGAAATACCTCAGGGGCCTCCTCCCTGGCCTCCCAGCTTCTGCTTTGACCCCCTCGGGCCATTCTCAACAGAGTAGACAGCAATCCTGTGAACACAGAGATCAGGGCACATCTCTGCTCTGCTTAAACCCTTTGCAGCCCCACTGCCCTTGGAGTATGAGCCCATGTCACCACAGGGACCATCTGGTGGTCCATCGAATCTCTTCCTCTCTCACACTGTCCTCGCTCACTCTGTCCCAGCTGCACCGGCCTCCTGGCTGTCCTCAGAACGCTCCGGCCACGCTCCCACCTGGAGCCTCTGCACGGTTGTTCCTTCTGTCTGGAATGTTCATCCCCAGATACCCAAGTGCCCAACTGCCTGTGCAACTTCAGGTCTTCATGAATATGCCACCTTCTCAGAGAGGCCTGCCCCTCCATCACTGTCCCCTCTACTCCTGACACCCCTTTCCCTGCTCCACTTGCCCACATATCATACTATGTAAAATTAATTAATTCACTGCTTTTTTGCTTTTTTTCTTTTCTTTCTTTCTTTCTTTTTTTTTTTTTTTTTTTTAGATAGCATCTCGCTTTGTCACCCAGGCTGGAGTGCAATGGCGCAATCTCGGCTCACTGCAACCTCTGCCTCCTGGGTTCAAGCGATTCTCCCACCTCAGCCTCCCTAGTAGCTGGGATTACAGGTGCAAGCCTGGCTAATTTTTTGTAGTAGAGACGGGATCTCACCATGTGGCCAGCCTGGTCTCGAACTCCTGACCTCAGGTGACCTGCCTGCCTCGGCCTCCCAAAGTGCTGGGAGTACAGGCGTGAGCCACCGCACCTGACTTTTTAAATGTTTTGTTGTTGTTGTTGTTGTTTGTTGTTTTTTGAGACAGTCTCTCTCTGTCACCTAGGCTGGAGTGCAGTGGCGTGATCTCGGCTCACTGCAACCTCCGCCTCCCAGGTTCAAGCGATTCTCCCGCCTCAGCCTCCCTAGTAGCTAGGATTATAGGCATGCACCACCACGCCCGGCTAATTTTTTGTAGTAGAGACTTACAGATCCCAGTAGGGTCTTACCATGTGGACCAGCCTGGTCTTGAACTCCTGATCTCAGATGATCCGCCCACCTCGGCCTCTGAAAGTGGTGGGATTACAGGCATGAGCCACAGTGCCTGCCTTTTTTAATGTTTTATTTTTTGTTTTGTTTTGAGACAGAGTCTTTCTCTGTCACCCAGGCTGGAGTGCAGTGGTGCAATCTCTGCTCACTGCAACCTCTGCCTCCTGGGTTCAAGTGATTCTCCTGCCTCAGTCTCCTGAGTAGCTGAGATTAGAAGCAGGTGCCACCACGCCCGGCTAACTTTTGTATTTTTAGTAGAGATGGGGTTTCACCATGTTGGCCAGGCTGGTCTCAAACTCCTGACCTCAGGTGATCCACCTGCCTCAGCCTCCCAAAGTGCTAGGATTACAGGCGTTAGCCATCGCAGCCAGCGAGTTTATTGCAAAGCAATAGAGGAGCTAAAGGGGGCCTGCCGTGGCAGAGCCCTGAAGGCAATGGGCTGCACACAGACCACAGCGTCTACACTCACTCTTGCAGGCCTCAGTCCTGCTGCCCCATCACAGGGAGCCCAGCAACGCCGTAATTCCCCATTCTTCAGGACAGAAATCAACCACGAACACAACTAGTGTGAGTTCCCGTCCCCTCCCTCAGGCATTTGTTAATTCAGCAAGTCTGCGGAGCGCCTGCTGCTGCTGATGGGCCCAGGCAAGTCCCCGGGGGACTCGGGAAGAACTGGAGGCCCGTGGCGCCCTCTCTGTCATCTGCCAGCCACCAGGAGCCCTGGGAGGCATGGCTTTCCATCTCATTTTGCAGAGGTGAAAGCGGGTCTTGGAGGCATGGGGGCGGCCCCACTCTGTCCACCTCCCGGGCTCCCAGCGTTCCTTTTTCCAGGTCAAGCTTAGCCACATCCCTCACAGGTCTGGAGCCTTGCCCCCTGACATGGGTCTCTGCTGCTGGGTCCCCCTTCTGTCTGCCAGCCACCCCACTGCTGCCTGCCTGGGCCACCTCATGCCCTGTGAGCCCCTCAGGGTTCTGCCCTATGGTTGAGCCCACTGTCCCTCTGCCTTCTTGAAAGGTTCCCACCACCCTGGGCAGTCCTGGGTGGCTGCTATTAGGAGACCTAGTGAAGAAGGGGCTGGGGGCCTGCCAGAGACATGGTCTCTGTCATCCAGATTTTCACGGCACTCTGGGAGGGCCCTTCCCTCAGGCTTTCAGGGTGCCAGATGTCCAGTTGGGGGTCTAGGTTCATGTTCCCACTCTGCTGCTCACCATGGGCAACCTTAGCCACATCTGTCTCCCTCCAGGCCTCTCAGCTTGATTCCCTGTAAAATGGAGTACCCATACCAGTAAATTCCAAGTTCCTTTCAGATGTGTGCACTTGTGGCTTCCAGAAGCTCTACAAGAAGACAGAAGCAGGATGCACTCTGGAAACTTGGACTGTGATCACGAGTCAGCCCACTGTCCTCTCCCAAGCTCCTTCTAATCCAGACCTCTGTTGGATGAGGCAGGAGGACCCCAGGATCCCCACCCTGCAGATGTGGAAGCTGGAGCTCGGAGATGACAGGCTTCCCAGGAAAATGGCATAAATAGAGGTGACAGAGCTGGGGCCGTGGTTGCTGACCCAAGTCCTGTTCCCTGTCCTTCCCCTGGTTGCTGCCTCCCCAAGCCAGGCCCTTCCTGGGGGGTCTGTGGGGGCAATGGACCAGGTAGGATGGAAAAACTGCTCCTTGCTCCCCTTGCCCGCTCCTCCCCAGAGCCACGTTGAAGTTTCCCTTCTGGAATGACCCTTGGGGACTAATGCGAGCAGGTATCAGCTCCAAGAGGAAGGGATGAACCTGCCTCGTCTCCTCTGTCTTCCCAACATGTGCTTCGGCTCCTGGCCTGGCACACAGTACGTGCCTGCTAAATATTTGCTGAGTGAGCGGCTGGAGGGTGGCCCTTGCTATGGGCTGGGTGGCTGTGGTCAGCTCCCCATGATCACTCTGACCCCAGAAATAATCCCAGGTCCCTGGCGTGTGTGCACAGCCACCCACATGCCTGCTCACTGCCTCGCTCACTGGTTCGCTGCCCTCCGTATGTCCCAATGTCCATCTAGACCAGCGTTTTTGCAGCTCAATAGAGTGAAGAACAAACTATTTTATTTTATTTTTTTAGAGATGGGGTCTCACTCTCTTGCCCAGTCTAGAATGCAGTGGTGCCATCATGGCTCACTGCAGCCTCTACCTCCTGGGTTCAAGCAATCCTCCCAAGTAGCTAGGACAACAGGCACGGGCCACCACACCTGGCTAATATTTTTTCAATAGAGATGGTGTCTCACTAGGTTGCCCAGGCTGGTCTTGAACTCCTGGCCTCCAGTGGTCCTCCTGCCTTGGCTTCTGAAAATGTTGGGATTACAAGCATGAGCCACCACATCTGGCCCAAGGTTTTTTAAAACCAATTCTTTGCGGACCAATACTTCTGTAACATACAATAAAAAATAATTACTAAAAATGAATCACAGTCTTGGAAATTGCAGCCATGTCAAATTGTAACAGGAGTTTCTAGACTATACTTGTCTAAGTTCTGTACTCATCTCTGACCTTACCGAGGACCAGTGACAAACAGCACAAGGAGGTCCCACTCTGCAGACCTCGCTCAGAGGGCACTGCTCTGGGTCTTGTCATTTTAAGTGATTACATCGCCCCTCCATTCCCATTTTGCCTGACAACCCCTCACCCTGCCTCCTGCACACCCAATTGATCACCAACTTCCTTCCATCCTAATGTTTTGCTGGTGGGAGCTCTCCTCTCCAGCCCCCAGGCCAGTACCAGCTCTCCTGCTATCAGTCTTTCCTCCATCTGTCCAGAATGAGCTTGCTAAAGGTCTATAGGGTTCTGTCACCCCTGAGCTGAAATCCTTTGTGGTTCCCCATCAGGACTCCAAACTCTTAAATCTGGCATTCGAGGTGGCTCACATGCCTGTAATCCCACCCTTTGGGAGGCTGAGGTGGGCAGATCACTTGAGGCCAGGAATTTGACATCAGCCTGACCAATATGGTGAAACCCTGACCCTACTAAAACAAAACAAAAATTGGCCGGACATGGTGGCACACACCTGTAGTCCCAGCTACTCGGGAGGCTGGAGTGAAGGGTGTTGGAAATAGGTGGTAATAACACCCCTACCACTTCCTGAGTGCTCACTGTGGGCCAGGTGCTTTCTACCTAAAAGACATGCATATTTACTCGCTGAGTTCTCATAACTGTCAGTATGGAGCAAGAGATGGCAGGCAGGCCTGATTTAACTGGAATCTGCAGAATCCATACATGCCCTGCAGTTAAAAACCAATAGCTCCTGGCCTTTCTTCTTGTTTTTCTATATTTTCTAATTTGCCAACAACAAATATGCATCACATGGTTTTGTTTTGTTTTTTTGAGATGGAGGTTCACTCTTTTTGCCCAGGCTAGAGTACAATGGCCCAATCTCAGCTCACTGCAACCTCTACCTCCCAGGTTCAAGTGATTCTCCTGCCTCAGCCTCCCAAGTAGCTGGGATTACAGGCGTGCACCACCACACCGGGCTAATTTTGTATTTTTAGTAGAGATGGGGTTTCACCATGTTGGCCAGACTGGTGTCGAGCTCCTGGCCTCAAGTGATCTGCCCGACTTGGCACGCCAAAGTATTAGGATTACAGACGTGAACCAATGCGGCCAGCCTATCATGTGGTTTTTGACACTGGGTTTTATTTATTGTTTTCTTTACAGAGGTAATCAAGTTAGCCAGTGGTTTTTAACTGCAGGGCATGTATGGATTCTGCAGATTCCAGTTAAATCAGGCCTGCCTGCCATCTCTTGCTCCACTCTGGCAGTCATGAGAACTCAGCGAGTAAATATGCATGTCTTATAGGTAGAAAGCACCTGGCCCACAGTGAGCGCTCAGGAAGTGGCAAGGGTGTTATTACCACCTATTTCCAACGCCCTTCACTCCAGCCACTGCCTGACTTGTTCTCAAATCTCTCCTCTTCTTCCCTCCCTACGACCCATCCTAATACAGGTTCTCATCATTTTTCACCAGTGTTAACACTCCAGCCTCTGGCCAGGTGTGGTGGCTTATGCCATCAGGAGCTCAGGGAGGTGGGAGGGTCACTTGAGGGCAGGAGTTCTAGACCAGCCTGAGCAATATAGTGAGACCCCCACATCTCTACAAAAAAATAAAAATTAGCCAGACACAGAGGTGCATGCCTGTAGTCCAAGCTACTCTGGAGACTGAGGCAGGAGGATTTTTTTAGCTGAGGAGCTTGAGGCTGCAATGAGCTATGTCACGCCACTGCACTCCAGCCTGGGCAACACAGCGACACCCCATCTAAAAAAAAAAACAGTCTCCTAATCTCCTAGTGGGTCTCCAGCCTCCACTCTCCAGCACCTCCCTCCCTTCCCCATCAACCATGCAGCTGCCAAAATGCTTTCAGAGTGAACTTGGGAAAAAAAGCCTGACTGTTCTGGGCACAGTAGCTCACGCCTGTAATCCCAGCACTTTGGGAGGCTGAGGCAGGTGAATCACCTGAGGTCAGGAGTTCGAGACCAGCCTGGCCAACATGGTGAAACCCCATCTCTAATAAAAATACAAAAATTAGCTGGGCGTGGTGGCGTGCACCAGTAATCCCAGCTACTTGGGAGGCTGAGGTGTGAGAATCGCTTGAACCTGACAGGCAAAGGTTGCAGTAAGCCGAGATCATACCACTGCACTCCAGTGAGACTCCGTCTCAAAAAAAATGAATAAATAAAAATAGGCTGACTGTGTCACCACCACTATCCTCACCCTTCTTAAACTATCTCCCAGCCGGGTGCAGTGGCTCACTCTTGTAATCCCAGCACTTTGGGAGGCCGAGGTGGGCGGATCCCTTGAGGTCAGGCGTTCAAGACCAGCCTGGCCAACTTGGTGAAACCCCATCTTTACTGAAAATACAAAAGTTAGCCAGGTGTGGTGGCACGTGCCTGTAATTCCAGCTACTCAGGAGGCTGAGGCGGGAGAATTGCTCGAACCCAGGAGGCAGAGGTTGCGGTGAGCCGAGATCATGCCACTGCACTCCAGCCTGGGCAACAGAGCAAGCCTCTGTCTCGCTCATGGTTCCTGATTGTCCTTAGGATAAAGTCCAAGCCTGGTACATAAGCCTCTACCAAACTTTCTAGAGTTACCCTAACCCCTCCCCAGTTCTCCACATCCTAATTCCAAAGTATCTTGCATGCCAAGTATCTCGCCTTTCTCCCTAATTCTCCATGTGCTTTCCCTTCTCTGAACCTTTGCTCATACATCTCCCTTTATGTCAAGACACAAAAGTTGGCCGGGTGCGGTGGCTCACTCCTGTAATCCTAGCACTTTGAGAGGCCAAGGCGAGCAGATCACGAGGTCAGGAGATCGAGACCATCCTGGCTAATGCGGTGAAACCCTGTCTCTACTAAAAATATAAAAAATTAGCCGGCCCTGGTGGCAGGTGCTTGTAGTCCCAGCCACTCTGGAGGCTGAGGCAGGAGAATGGCGTGAACCCAGGAGGCAGAGCTTGCAGTGAGCTGAGATGGTGCCACTGCACTCCAGCCTGGGCGATAGAGTGAGACTCCGTCTCAAAAAAAAAAAAAAAAAAGACTCAAAAGTCACCACCAGGCCATTTTTCCCTCTATTCAATCCCTTCTCTCTCTGTAAGGTTGCACCCAAACATCACCTCCACCGGGAAGCCCTTCTTAGTTGCCCCCAGACACAGCTGACTTTGCTGAGCAACCCCAGCCCCATGGCCCCAGCCAACATGGCGAAACCCAGTCTCTACTAGAAATACAAAAATTAGCCAGGCATGGTGGCAAGTGCCTGTAATCCCAGCTACTCAGGAGGCTGAGGTGGGAGAATTGCTTGAGCCCGGGAGGCGGAGGTTGCAGTGCCCTGGACGCTTTATAAGACTCTTGTGGGTCCCACTGACCCCACATCGCATCAAGCATGTTGAAATGTACCCACATCACATGCTACATAGAACTGGTTGGCTATAAACAAGTTTTAAAGGATCTTTTTTATTTTTTTTCATTTAAAATTTTGAATAATTTCGCCGGGCGCAGTGGCTCACGCTTGTAATCCCAGCACTTTGGGAGGCCGAGGCGGGCGGATCACGAGGTCAGGAGATCAAGACCACGGTGAAACCCCATCTCTACTAAAAATACAAAAAAAAAAATGAGCCGGGCGTGGTGGCGGGCGCCTGTAGTCCCAGCTACTCGGAGAGGCTGAGGCAGGAGAATGGCGTGAACCCAGGAGGCGGAGCTTGCAGTGAGCCGAGATCGCGCCACTGCACTCCAGCCTGGGCGACAGAGTGAGACTCCGTCTCAAAAAAAAAAAAAAAAATTTTTTTTGAATAATTTCTATTTTGCTGTTTTTGTATACTTTGGAGTTGGAGTTTTCTTCTTTAGTTCTTAGGCATTTTTGTGGCCCAATAAAAAGTCTATAAGTGATATGCTTTGTCCAAGTTTGGGGAAAAAAATAAATTTAAAAAAAAAAAAAGGCCAGGTGTGGTGGCTCACGCATGTAATCCTAGCACTTTGAGAGGCGGAGGCGGATGGATCACCCGAGGTCAGGGGTTTGGAACCAGCCTGACCAACATGGCGAAACCTGGTCTCTACTAAAAATACAAAAATTAGCCAGGCATGGTGGCAGGTGCCTGTAATCCCAGCTACTCAGGAGGCAGAAGTGGGAGAATTGCTTGAGCCCAGGAGGCAGAGGTTGCAGTGAGCCAAGATCACGCCACTGCACTCCAGTCTGGGCACCAGAGTGAGACTCCATCCAAAAAAAACCACTTGGCCAGGCGAGGTGGCTCACATCTGTAATCCCAGCACTTGGAGGGGCCTAAACAGGCAGATCACTTGAGGTCAGGAGGTGGAGACCAGCCTGGCCAACATGGCAAAACCCCATCTCTACTAAACATACAAAAATTAGTCAGGCATGGTGGTACATGCCTGTAATCCCAGCTACTCAGGAGGCTGAGGCAGGAGAATCGCTTGAACCTGGGAGGCAGAGATTGCACTGAGCCGAGATTACGCCACAGCACTCCAGCCTGGGCAACAGAGTGAGACTCTATCCAAAAAAAAAAAACAAAGCAACTCTGTAGTCCCGGAGCCTCCAATGTCAGGCGTTCACTGTCTCCATCCCAGTGCTCATCGCTCTCTGTGTCCCCAAAATGAATAAATTTATAAATTCCCCTAAAAATCTATCTTTAGTCTCTCTGAATCTAATACGATGCAACTCACATTATTTCTGTATCTGTCAACTGTGTCTCTATAAGATACTTCTGTAATTTTTATCTGTTCTCTCTAAAGATCTCTGTTCACAACACACTGGGTGTCCAGCAGGCACGGTCGAGAGCCTGCCATGGCCCATGTGTTACCATTCTTGAGCCTTGCAACAACTCATGAATAAGTTCTATTATCCCTGTTTTACAGATTAGGAAACTGAGGCTGAGAGAGGGGAACTAGCTTGCAAGTAAGAGGCCACAGGGCAAAGAAGGGCTCTCAGGAGTGTTGACTCCAGTCCTTCTCTAACCTCTCTCAACCCCTTCTCTCAGTAGCGCTGCACCCATGCCAGCCGCCACTCCTCACTTGCTCCTTTTCCTACCCTCTGCTTCCAGGCAAGACGCAGATGTCATCTCCGTTCATACCCTTGGTCTTGCCTCAACGTCATCACCCCATTCCATCCCATAAACACTTCCTGAGTTCCTACTATGTGCCAAGCGCTGTGCTGAGAACTGGAATGAAAATAATGAATGCCAAGGTCACCAGGCCATGAGCTCCAAGGGCAGGGACAGCGCCCACAGCAGAGTTGGTGGGTCCTCATCAGCCCCTGTGAAGTGCCCGTGGTCTCCATATGTTCCCAAAGGAAGCTGGTTTCACTTTGAGCATGTTGGAGAATGTTATTTCAAACACCCTACACCTCCAAAGCCAGGCAGGGAGCCCTGGGCTGCCCCTCCTCAATGGTGTTGGCTTATTCCTCTGGGTAGGGCCTGTGTCCAGCAGCCCCTGGGCTGGTGACACCAACCACCCTAGTGCCCTGCACAGACTGCAGAGGAACACAAGGTCAGCACCATCTCGAGGGGCCCAAAGCCACCCTCCTGATAACCCCCCATATTTGGAAAGCACTTTAGTTTGCAAAAGGCTCCACCTTCTTTCTCCATGTGTCCTCTCCCCACCCCAGCTATGAGTAAGGAATTTTCCTAGCCCACTTGGCCCCTAGCATCCAAGTTTGGGCAAGAACCCAGGAGTCCAGACTCCTAGCCCAATGTAGAAGAGCCTGCCAGCTTTGTTTACTCCACAGTGCTCCAGAAAGGCCCTCTCTTTTCTAGACCTCAGCTCCCTGTCAGTACAATAAGAAGGTCCGGCTGGACCAACCGCTAAGCTCCCTTCAGGCTTTAGCACGCCAGAGTCTACCGTGGGGGCGCAGGTGGCCAACTCCCAGGGGAGGAACTGAGGCCCGTGGCTGCACACACTGTGCCTGCACCATGCCGTCAGGGGAGGCATCATGTTCCGGCAGGACCAGCAGGATGAATCACCAGATATGGAAATGACGCTGGAACACAGGAGGTCTGGGGGCCGGGAAGCTCACCCTCGCCAAAACCACAGCTGAGGAGGAACAGCGCTGGGATCCCTGCGATTCGCCGAGCAGGCACAGGCTGCCAGGTGCAGATCCAGGCAGTCAAATGGTGTGCATGGTGTGCCTTCCAGCCCAAGGGTAATGGAGGCTGCCCAGCCCTCCAATAACAATAATCATCACAATAAAAATAACAACACACAGTAGTTGGCTGTTGTGTCGGGCACTTGACACCTGTTACCTTCTCTTACCTTTGAACCTGCCAGTTATGACATGACCCATTTTCAAGAGGAAACCCCGGGGCTCAGAGAGACAAAGGAGCTCTGCCCAGGTCACAGGGCCAAGGAGTGGAGCACCCTGCTCTGACTGCCCCAAAGCCCTCATCCTCCGCACCCCACTGCCTCTGCATCCCACAGAGTCTAGGCTCATTTCGGCTCGGTGGCCAGGCTGAGGCCCTGGGGAGGGGAAGGGGTGTCAGGACACCCAGGGGCAGATGACCTGGGAGGATTCTGACTTAGCCCCACAACTGGAGCAGGAGAGCGCCACACCCTCCTAGGCCTCCTGGAGCCTCGCCAAGGCCTTCCTTAGGCTGTGACATTCAGATATCAGGAGGCCTGCTGGTCCTCACCCACAGGCCAGGCTGAGGCTGCCACAGGGGCCTCAGCAGATGAGGAAGCCTGAGCCCCCTGTGATGGCTGACAAGCTCCAGCGTCCCCACACGCAGGCAGCCAAAGGTGCCTGCAGCCACCCGGTAGGAATGAACTGGGCCTGGAGCCAGGCAAGTGGGGCTCCTGGATCCTGGGACAGAGGGTACAACTCAGGACCCCAGGCTGGCACTGCACAGCACCATCCCCAGGGCATTTCCCACAAGGAGCACCTGGATCTCTCAGCAAAGATGGGGGCAGACTGGGAGAGCCCAGGAACTCAGGGCCAGCTGCCCAACAGGCCCACCTCAGGGTAGAGGGTACGGCCGTCTGGGAATGAGGGAAGACAGAAGGGGGAGGCCCTGGGTGAGGGAATGACAGGAGGGGGTCTTCATCCTGTGTAGGGACAGGTGTGCATCTGTGGTGAAAAGCAGGACCCATCTTGGGGCGGCGGGTCCTCCTACCAGGGCGGGCTCCTGTACCAGCCAGACCTTAATGCCCTGCCTTTGACATCTCCGTCTCAGCCCCCACCACACCTCTCCTCTCCTCTCCTCTCCCTCTCTCTCTCCCTCTCACATTCCTCTGGGAGTCGATCAGTGCTTGAGTGACACCCCAGATGACTCTTTGCTATTAATTCCCACACACAGAATGGGCCCCTTGTTCTCTTCTCCCGGAGGAATGGCCGTGGCCAAAGCCATCCCAAGAGTCCCTGACTTAACCCTTCTCCTGGCCGGTCCTCTGCACATCCCACGCCCAGGGCCACAGGGCCAGCAGTAGGGAGGGTGCAGAGAGGGAGTCTGGAAGGAACAGGGGCTCCTTCCAGCCCACAGCCCCTGGAATAAAGTCCCCAGGGTGGGACAGCAGGACCACCCCAACCTGCCCAGGGAGCCTGACGGCAACTCTTCACCTGAGGTTCTCACCAGGCCCTGGAGGTCAGAAGTCCTGTCCAGATGTAAGTGTGAGGCCCAGGGTCCACAGCCTCCCCAGGGCCAGCCTGATGTCTCTGGACCCCAGGGAGTCCCCTTCAAGGGGCAGGTGGAAGGCTCAGACCCTTGGCCTGGCCCTGGCCTTGAGGGGGTTAACACGGACTGGAGGCAGGACACCACCTGTCAGGGCAGGTCTCTGAGGAGAGATGAGGCGGCCATGGCCTCTTTTGATCACAGGAGAAATTGCTCTGTTGAGTAAAAGCCCAACATCCCCTCATTCCCTGCCCCTGCCCCTGCCCCACCCCCAATCGCACCAGAGGCGGGAAGGAAAGGCTAACTTAGACAATGAGAGAGAGGGAAGAGCTTGTGAGGAGAAACTGAGGCCCCGGGAGGGGAAGAACATACCCCTCCACTCCCACTTCCCACCCTCTCCCTGCCTCTTCCCCAATTCCACAAGCCGTCTTGGCTCTCTGGGCGCTGGAAAGCTCTCACCGGAAGGGGACACAAACACCTGCTCTTCCATCAATCTGGGCAACCCTGGCTCTCACGCCAGGAGATGGTACAAATCCTGCAGTCCATGACTCTGTGAGGGTCGTGTCCCAGGGAGGCTCGGACGCATCCTTACCTCCTGCCTGTCCCCCCTCGACAGACAGTGAGCTGTGGGCTCACAGGAGGTGAGGTCCCTGGGACAGCCAGAGAAAGGACCCCGGGGCAGCGTCAGGGAAGCTGGAAATGGGAAGAGGGAGATGCGGAGCTGGGCACAGGCACGAGGGAGGGGTTGGGTGACCCAGGGCATGCAGGGGACAGAGCCGGGTGGCCTGGGGAAGGTGGGCTGGAGTCAGGTGGGGAAGACTGTGGGTTGCCACGGTTTCCACAAGCCTTGGTTTCTCTAACTTGTCAGCGCTCCTGATCTCTGTCATTTTCCCAGGGTCCTCCCCACATTTACAGAGGCAGGGCAGATGAGAGGTGGCACAGGACAGAGACAGAGAAATTCCTGGAGGGAGGGAGGGAGAGAGAGAACGCATCAGGGAGAGAAAAACAGGGAGAGACAGAGACAGGGCTGGAGAGCGACAGGGAGCCAGGGCAGGAAGGACAACAAGAGGCAGGAGCAACCAACTGTGGGATGTGGGGTCAAAATTAAAAAGCTTCCCAGAGAAAGGAGGCTAGGGACAGAAAAAGGAGAAGGAGGGAGCAATGGACAGAGAAAGAAACAAGGTGGAGGCCGAAGTGGAAAAGAAGGGAGAAAAGTCAGGGGGAAGAGGCCTTCAGAGGAGGGGATGGAGGGGAGACTCCGGCTGGGAAGCTCAGGGCCCTCCCAGGCCTCTCTGTGTTTGTTCCTGGCAGGTCCACAGCACAGACCCTCCCCAGGCAGCACCCTGCTCCCCATGGCCTGCCACCTGTGTCCCAGCTGGCACCCCAGAGGACGCAGCCAGCAACTGTGGCCCTTGCCTTCCCGAGTAGGACACAGGAGTGGGGTGGCCTGCCCTAGGGGTGGGAGTTTCAAGGCTGGGGAGAGGCCCTTAGACCATCTGTGGTAGTAGTGCCTCCACCAGGTGCATCGTAATCGCAGTGGAGATTTAAAAATACAGATGTCCCACCCAAATCTACCACTCAGAATGGGGCCTGGGAATTAGTCTTTTAAAACTCCCCAAAGGGCTTGTGTTCTTTGGCCCCAGGTTTGGACCACATTGGCAGATGAGGAGAATGACAGTGGCCAGAGAGGGGCTGTGCCCTACCTAAGGTCACACAGCAATTCTTGACAGAGCCCAGCCTTTCAGTGAGGCCTCCCAGGTCCCGCCCAGGGCTCTTCCTCCTGTTGAGTGACACTGCAGCTAGGTCTGCACAGGGCTGGGCACACAGGAAGGGCATAAGTGGGCAGTGCCCTCTCCCTCTTGCTCCATCCCTCCTGCCTCAAGGCCCCAGCCAAGCTCTCCAGGGACTGCCAGGGCAGTCCCCAATTTGAGGCCAGAAACCAAATGAGAGAGAGGAAGGGATTTGCCCAGAACGGGATTTCTGTCCCCCACTGCCCCGCCCTTGTCCCCCTAGTGCCAAGGCCTGGGGCTGTGAGCTCTCTCGCCAGAGATGGGGGCGGAGGGTGGGGCAAAAGGGAGGAGGGGAAGACCCGGCTGCTTCCTGTCCCCCCCCCTTTCCCTGCCTCCCTGAGCTCAGGGCTGGGTCCCCTGGGGCAGTGGTGTCTGAAGCTGACAGATCTGCCCTGTCCTTCCTGCCTACTGGGGGAAGGGGTAGAGCTGGCTCAGATCCCCCATCCCCTCCTCCTCTTCCCTAGGTCCTCAGGGGCTTGGCTGCCCATTAAACCCAGCCTGGTCCCCCAGGGTGTCCCTGCTCCAGAAGAAGGAAGAGCACTGGACCAGGAGTCACGACCGCCTCCATCAGTGAGAGACCCTGGACAGCCTCATCTAACCCTCAGCCTCCTCCTCGCTCTTTTTTTTTTTTGAAACAGGGTCTCACTCCTTTTGCCCAGGATAGAGTGCGGTGCCACGATCAAGACTCACTTCCTAGACTCAACTTCCCAGGCTCAGGTGATTCTCTCACTCAGCCTCCCGAGTAGCTGGGACTACAGGTGCACACCACCACACCCAGCTAATTTTTTTTTTAAATTTTTAGTAGAGACGGGGTTTCACCATGATAACAAGGTAGAAATGGGGTTGCCCAGGGTGGTCTTCAACTCCTAGGCTCAAGTGATCCACCAGCCTTGGCCTCATAAATTTGGGATTACAGGTGTGAGCCACTGTACCTGCCTCTCCCAGCTTTTTACCCCCCATTCTGTCCTCACCACTCATTCATTCATTCAGGCACTCAGTTGATCACCGAGGACTTACGAAGCTGCCCTCATGAAGCAGACATCCTTGCGGGGAAGACAGATAATGAACAACTAATCTGCCAATAAATGTGTGATCATAAATTGCAATGAGTGCTATAAAGGAAAAGCCCAGGGTGCTGTCAGAGAAAACAGCTGGTACTGGAGGGTCGAGAGAGGCGTCTCTGTAGACATGAGCTTTAGGTGATCCCCCAGGAGGAGGCCCCCCAGCAGGGAAGGATGTGAGGGGACTCCCACGCAGTGCTAAGGGAATGACAGACCCAGGAGACAGACCCACTAAGCTATCTCTCTGATCAATGAGGTTCAGCAAGCACTTATTGAGCATCTGCTGTGTGCTCACATGTGCAACCCCGAGCACTTGGGGGACAAAAGGTGGGAAACAAAAGCAAATGTGGGCCTGTCTGAGTAGAGTCCTAAAGCCCCGATAGCAAATCTGATAGATGTCAGAGGTTAGCTCCCTCAATGTACTGATGGAGAATGTGCCAGAGAGGGTGGCTGGCTTCCCCAAGATCACACAGCACGAGTTGGGACCTTGGCAGAGTCGGGAGCAGCTCCTCCCATTGCACCTGCCAAAGCAGTCACTGCGATTTCAACTCTGGGTTCTAAGCCCTAAACTCTCTGGTTTCTCAATTTGCCACCTGGTAGAGAGGTGAGGTAAATATAAAACACCTGTGCAGGTAGCGCGCAACTGTAATCCCAGCATTTTGGGAGGCCAAGGCAGGAGGATAGCTTGAGCTCAGGAGTTCAATGAGACCAGCTTGGGTAACATCGTGAAACCCTGTCTCTACAAAAAAATACAAAAATTGGCCAGGTGCAGTGGCTCACGCCTGTAATCCCAGCACCTTGGGAGGCCGAGGCAGGCGGATCACGAGGTCAGGAGATCGAGACCACGGTGAAACCCCGTCTCTATTAAAAATACAAAAAATTAGCCGGGCACGGTGGCGGGCACCTATAGTCCCAGCTACTCGGGAGGCTGAGACAGGAGAATGGCATGAACCAGGGGGCAGAGCTTGCAGTGAGCCGAGATCACACCACTGCACTCCAGCCTGGGCGACAGAGTGAGACTCCGTCTCAAAAAAAAAAAAAATTAATTAATTAATTAAAAATACCACAGGTACCTGTGGTACCAGCTACTTGGAAGGCTGAGGTGGGGGATCGATTAAGCCCGGGAAGTAGAAGCTGCAGTGAGCCGTGATGGCACCCCTGCACTCCATCCTGGGCCACAGAGTGAGACTCTGTCTCAAAAACAACACAAAACAAAATAACACTTGCTCACAGTGAAGCACACACAGCTGAAGGTGAGCTGGGGTGGGTGTGTGTGAGGCCCTCAGCCTGGCAGCCTGGCATCTTAGCAGATATTATACTTCCTGTGTGAACCGAAGCCCCTGACATGTGAACACACCCCAGGGCTGTGCCTGGGTTCCCTGTCGTGATCTCAGTAAGCTCAACTCTGCACCCTAGAAAGGGAAGAGGTTTTCCCGGGCTTGATTATAGCCAAGACATAAGCCATCCCACCTGGAAAATGCGGGGCATTAACTGGCAGTTGAAATGACTGAAAGAGGCAACTACTAGGTCTTGTTTTTGTCAAAGGTGCTAGGCTGAGCACTTGCCATTCCTTACTTCTTTTTTTTCTTTTTTTGAGACGGAGTCTTGCTCTGTCGCCCAGGCTGGAGTGCAGTGACATGATCTCGGCTCACTGCAAGCTCTGCCTCCCGGGTTCACGCCATTCTCCTGCCTCAGCCTCCCGAGTAGCTGGGACTACAGGCGCCTGCCACCATGCCCGGCTAATTTTTTGTATTTTTAGTAGAGACAGGGTTTCACCGTGTTAGCCAGGATGGTCTCAATCTCCTGACCTCGTGATCCACCTGCCTCAGCCTCCCAAAGTGCTGGGATTACAGGCGTGAGCCACCGCACCCGGCCCTTTTTATCCTTGCGACATTGTAGGTATCATGATTCTCATTTTACAGACAGGAGATTGAGGCATGGGAAGGTTACTTAGCTTATCCCAATCTCGCTGGTAAATGGGGCAAGGGCCAGCCTTGAACTCTGGTCTCTGGATCCCCAGCTCAGCTCATCATCACTCGGCTCCCATTTTCATTAACAAGTGACATCAGCGAAGAATAAGGAAACCTTATGTCGGCGAGGAGGATCCTTCAAGCTCAGACAAACACTAAATTCTGACTGTATCACCCCATTTTTACCTTTAAGGGACAGCAGTAAACCGGATGAGAGCAGGAAGATGGGTGGGCTGAGCTCCCTTCCTGCCCAGCCCTGGTCTGGGGCAATGGCCTGGATCACAGAGGAAAATGACAAGGAATCTGGAAGGAGAAGACTCGGTCCCGTTGTCACTTCCTAAGCTGGGCAACCTTGACAGGCCCCTTCCCCCAAGATGCCAGCTGCCTGCCAGTGGTGAAAGGACAAAGGTCTCATCAGCCACGTGCAGCCCACCCTGCTCAGACCATATTTAAAGACAGCTCTTTTCCACTCCAGGGACAACTCCAATGGACCCATCTCATAAAGGTCCCCTCTGTCCCCTCTCTTCCTTCCCTCCACCTTCCCCACTCTCTTAATCCTCATGCATGTCTGCACCATGTTGCCTAGTGTCTAGACATGTATGAATGAACAAGCTCCCTAAAGACAAGGGGCACACTCACCGCTCTTTATTTACCCCACAGACAGCAGGAGCTTGCCTAGGGCAGGTCCCCAGGAACCCTGGGAACAAAATGTCACAGCAGACATGTCCAGTTCCATGACTAAACAGTCATGTGAGCTCAGTCACTTGCTTCCCCTTCTGCTTTGGTTCCATGGATGGCCATTGGCCCTGGCTCTGCAGCCTCTGTGGTGACTGGGAGCAGACAGGGAACATCTGATGGCAGCATTTTGACAGGATAAGAAGCAACAGCTAATATAAAAATTAGCCGGGGGGCGGGCACGGTGGCTCACACCTGTAATCCCAGCACTTTGGGAGGCCAAGGCAGGCGAATCACCTGAGGTCTGGAGTTTGAGACCAGCCTGGGCAATATGGTGAAACCCCATCCATCTCTACTAAAAGTATAAAAATTAGCAAAGCATGGTGGTGTGCACTTGTAATCCCAGCTACTCGGGAGCCTGAGGCAGGAGAATTGCTTGAACCTGGGAGCCAAATGTTGCAGTGAGCCGAGACCACACCACTGCACTCAAGCCTAGGCAACAGAGTGAAAGAGACTCTGTCTAAAAAAAAAGAAGCAATGACTACTCTAAACCCAAGGTCAACCAACAGACACCTTGGCGGCAGATCCCCAAGCTGCTGGTAACAATAGCCACCATTTACTGGGTTCCGTCATGCGCCAGACCCTGTCTCAATTGTTTACATACATTATCTGCTTTAATCCTCACCACAACCTGGAAGGAAGCTGAGACTCAGAGACCTTAATTCATTTGCCAAGGACACACAGCTAATAAATGGAGGTGTCAGGATTCAAACCTGGAGCTAGAGCCAGGCATGGTGGCACACACCTATAGTCCCGGCTACGCATGAGGGTGAGGTGGAAGGATCACTTGAGCCCAAGGGTTCGAGACCCCATCTCTAACAATGTTTTTTTAAACCTGGAGAGTCTGACTCAGGAGTGCGTGCTCATTCCTTCCCCACATGCTGCCTGCACACATTCTCTTCCTGCAAGCCCTTCATCTGCTGACATCACTCCTATGTAACAGGCACCACGGAGGAGGCGGGAAGGACCCAGCCCCCAAGTCCACACCCCAGCAGGGTCAATGCAGGACAATGAGAACTCTGAAGGCATGGGAACACAGGGAACTGGGGGTCAGTGCCATATTCTATTCAGCTGCTTCCCTGGCCTGACACTGAGTACACGTCAAACAGGTCTGAACAGAGTTGGAAACCAAGGCAGGGTGACCCCAGAGTAAGGAACATGCACATCTCACTCAGGGGCCATGGTGCCTCCACGTCCACCTCAGGCAACTATGTCCTCTCCAGAACAGGGTGAAACTGGTTTCCATCAAAAACTCTACAAGATGTTAATAGGTGGTAAAAATAATAGAATAATAAATTGAAGATTCGTATTAAATATTTTAAACAAAGAGCAGTTTTTAACTGCAGAATTTAGAACATTTCGCATGCTTAGAAGCAATGCATCTTTTACTTAAACAGCTTAAAAAAATTTTTTTTAAATAATGGTGGCCAGGCACCGTGGCTCACACCTGTAATCCCGGCACTTTGGGAGGCCGAGGCAGGCAAATCACCTGAGGTCAGGAGTTCAAGACCAGCCTGGCCAACATGGTGAAACCCCGTCTCTACTAAAAATACAAAAAATTAGCCGGGCATGGTGGCATGCGCCAGTAGTCCCACCTACTCAGGAGGCTGAGGGAGGAGAATCGCTTGGGCACAGGAGGTGGAAGTGGCAGTGAGCCGAGATCACGACACTGCACTCCAGCCTGGGCAACAGAGCCAGTCTCAAATAATAATAATAATAATAATGGAAACGGGGGTCTCACTATGTTGTCCAGGCTGGTCTCGAGCTCCTGGACTCAAGCAATCCTCCCACCTTGGCCTCCCAAAGTACTGGGATTACAGGTGTGAACCACCACGTCCCGCCCCTACATCTCTAAAAAGAGGAAGCAGAAAGCGGTGTTTCCCAAATTTCTTTCAAGAGATGCCTATCAGTGTCCTGAGGAACACGAAGGGTCTGAGGCATCACCTTGCAAACACTGGATCAGGCATGGGCCTCTTCTTTTGAAATACAATTCATGGGTTATCAAATATGGAAACACTCTCAGAGGTCAGCTAGCCTGCTGATTTTACATTTTACAGATGGGGAAACTGAGGCCCAGAGAGGGAAGAAGGTTGCCAAGGCAACACAGGGCCTCCACAGCCATTGGGTCTTGACCCCAGCTCTTGGGGTCCAGAGGCCCAGCTCCAGCTGCCTGTTTGGCTGTGCCAGGTTCCAGGTTTCTACATCAGTCTCTCCCATCAAACACTCAGCTCCTCAAAGCCAAGGTCTGGTCTCTCTCACCTCCCAGTCCCAGCTCCTGGCCCAGTGCCCTGCACAGAGGACACATTCACAGAAGTTCCCAGCAGCTGGAGAGGCTCAGGGCAGACGCCAGGAAGGGCGTTCCAGCAGCTGGGTACAGATGGCAGGAATGGGCAGTCAACTTCTCTGAAGGCTTCTCAGAAGAGGGCAGAGGCCAGGCTGCCAGAGGCAGTGCTGGGCACAGGCCCCAGCTTCCTGGTTTCCAGAAAGGGTGGAGTTGGGAGTGAAGGAAGATTCCAACCCCGGGAGCTGCCTTGCTGGCCTGGGTCTGAGACCCTCCGCTTGCACCAGAAACAGGGAGGGGCAAGAGCCCCTGTTGGGACAGGCCATGGAATGCCATCCTCCTCCCCCAGAGCTCAGACCCTCTGCCTCCAGGAAGCCACTCCTGCCTGCTCCAGCCTCCCTGGTCTTTTCCTCCTTGGAACTCTGACAGCAACTCAGCTCAGGGAAGGTGAGCCAAGGCTGAGCATGGCCTCAGGGGCTCCCAATAGGAAGTGGAGACTGGCCTGTCCTCCAGGCTGTTCAGTAAGGAGGCAGAGCACATCTGAAGGTGTCTCCTCCTCTGAGGGAAAGTCATAGGGAAAAGAATTCCAACCAAGGTGCCCAAGGTGTGTCCTGGAAGAGGGCCTCTCAGTGGGGCTGCAGCAGAGCCTAGACCACCAGCAGGCAGAGGGAGGCCAGCGCCCCAGGGGAAGGCGGAGCAGGCCCAAAGGCCCAGGCAAGGAGAGGAGGCAGGAGCAGGCCCACCTGCAGCTGCACTTGCAGCCTAGGGCAATAGAGCAGAGTGGTCAGAGGCTGGGCTGGGACCAACCACAGGTCCCAGTCCACACCCTAACATCATTCGCTGGGTGAGCTCAGACCCGTCGCTGAATCGCTTTGTGCCTCAGTTTCCTCCCTAAAATGAGAATAATAGCATCTACTCATAGGGTTGTTGGGAGGATGAAGTCCGATGACAGGAGCCCTCAGAGCTGAGCCGGCACCTGGAGAGGCCCTAGAGTGTCGCCTTCGCTGTTAAGGGGCATGGCAGAGGAGGCCCACCCATGACAGAGGAGTCGCCTTCGCTGTTACGGGGCATGGCAGAGGAGGCCCACCCATGACAGAGGAGCTTGTCATCCCAAGCAGGAATGCCACCTGGTCTGACATTAGGATTCAAAAGGCAAATGATAAATTCCTGATGGTGAGACCGTGGTGGCTGCTCGGTTAATACTTGTGCACTTGACCTGAGGTGAGCATCCTCCACACCTCCCAGTGCTGGCCTAATAGCTAAATGATTTCCTCTGACTCATATTTATTGAGCAGTCACTATGCTAGGTAGGGGGAGGTGTGTGTGTGTGTATTCTTATTTAATTCTCTCATCACTTGGGGATATCAAGGGTGCATAAGATTACCAACATCGTACATATGCAAAAGCCGAGTCCTGAGAGGTTAATAGCATGATTTGCTTAAGTCCCCTTGGGTACTAGTGGCAAGATTTCTTGACTTCAAGTCACTTTCCACTACATCTGAGACTGAGGATGACACAGCCTTATCCAAAGGTGGAGGTGGCCTAGAAAACACTCAGGGGAGCTCCCACAGCCACCCCAGTGCACTCAGACTCGGCTGAAGACCCGCAGGGTGGCTTCTGTCTGTCACTACGCTGCCCTCAACCACTAACCTGTGCCCGTCGGCCCTCCACCTTCCCAGTGCATAGGCCCTCCCCTGTCACACCCCGAAGCTCTCTGGATACCCCAGTATAGCCTGCCTGGCTGGCGGGTCCAGTACCCAAGACCCCTCCTCCATCCCTGGTGATTTTGGCTCTGGAAGGGGGTCATTCACAAGCCTCAGCGATCCAGAGACTCCGTGAAGACCTCCCAGGGAACTTCATGCCTGCACCTCAGCCTCAGAAATTCAGAATCAACCAGTCTGGGGTGGGATCTAGGCTCCACTATGTTTTTTGTTGTTGTTGTTGTTTGTTTTTATGAGACAGAGTCTTACTCTGTCACCCAGGCTGCAGTGCAGCAGCGCGATCTCGGCTCACTGCAACCTCTGCCTCTTGAGTTCAAGTGATTCTCCTGCCTCAGGCTCCCACGTAGCTGGGATTACAGGCGCGTGCCAACACACCCAGTTAATTTTTGTACTTTTAGATGACACGGGGTTTCACCATGTTGGCCAGGCTGGTCTCGAACTCCTGACCTCAGGTGATCTGCCTGCCTCAGCCTCCCAAAGTGCTGGGATTACAGGAATGAGTCACCACGCCTGGCTCAGTATGTTTTTCTTTTTTTTTTTTTTTGAGACAGAGTTTCGCTCTTTTTGCCCAGGCTAGAGTGCAATGGCGCGATCTCAGCTCACTACAACCTCTGCCTCCTGGGTTCAAGCGATTCTCCTGCCTCAGCCTCCCAAGTAGCTGGGATTACAGGCGCCTGCCACCATGCCCAGCTAATTTTTTTTATTTTTATTTTTAGTAGAGACGAGGTTTCACCATGTTGGCCAGGATGGTCTTGATCTCTCGACCTCATGATCCGCCCGCCTTGGCCTCCCAAAGTGCTGGGATTACAGGTGTAAGCCACCGCGCCCAGCCAAGGCCCAGTATGTTTTTCTTAACTCCACAAGTGATTCTAAATTCAACAAGAATTAGAGCCAGTCCTAGGCAACTGATTAGAAATGCAGAACCTCAGGCCCCACCCCAACCTGAAGAATCCCAGTACGCCTTCCCATTTGAGAAGCACTGCCCTAAACCAAACCCCGTATCCGCAAGCCAAGCCCTGTGAAAGGCCCCCACAAGGAAACTGGAGGTAGGAGGGCACACAGGCCAGATAGAAATAAAGAGTGGATGGCCAGGACCACCCAGGTCGCATCCACACAGCACTCAGAGGTGCTAAACGCTTTCCCTGTGTTCCCTCATCCCATCTCAGCTCTGTCTTCTGAGAGTCAGGAAGGCAGTCTCATGCCTGTGTGGGGAAACTGAGGCTGGGGCAGAGCCTCAACTTGACCAGACCATCCCTCACTCCTGCATGGCCCCTGGCTCTGCAGCCAGTAGATTTCCTGACCTTCATCTCAGTGTATCCTGCAGGGCAGGCAGGCAGGGAGGGAGGGTGACCATCGCCCCATGTGACAGATGAGGGACCAGGGACCCAGGGTGGGGAACACAGGCGGAGCCTTCCATAAAGCAGGGCCAGCTCCCTCAGGAAGAGGACTTGGGAGCTGGGGGGTGAAGGGTCACTGCTGACCGGAGGCAGCTCTGCCAGGCAGTGTCATCAGTGGGCTTCACGTTTAACTGACAGGTATTCCTTTCCTCTCCTCCTCTCCGGGGCCCATCTTCTGAGTAAATCTGGGACCTGCCTTAACAAAAGCCAGGCCGAGTTCCAGGAAAACCCTGTTGCTCTGGAAAGGCCTCCTTGGGCCACAGAAGGAAGCCTGGATTTCCACCATCACACTCAGACCGCAGGCCCCTCTCTGCTGTGGAATAAACACCCAGAGAGAGGGCAGGTCACAGAGCCTACCAGACACACCTTGTCATGGACGGTAACAAATCCTCACTTCAGGACAGAGAGGTGATGGGGGGTGGGGTAAGGAGGTCACAAGCATCCCTGGGGAAGGGTCAAGAATGAGGGGTAAAGGGACCCCTGCCACCCCCAGCAGGGAAAGGAGCAGAAGGTGACACTGGCCCTCTTGTTGTCCTGCTGGGGCAGAGGCCCAGGTGTCTTCAGCCAGGATCCCTCCCCTCTCCAAGCTCCCTGCTCTCAGGAATGAGTGTGGGTCCTTCACCCTCCCCTGCTGGAGAATACTGGGTTCTCAGGGCCTGGGATGGGATGGAGGGGATCCCAGTTGCCAGCATGGTGGGCAGGGATGTGTTCGCAGCAGGGGCCCCAACCGCACACACAGCACTGGTCGTCTGACAGCCCTTCCCACCCCCGCTGCAGGCCCACCTGCCTCACCCAACACTGCTCAGCAAAAAGCCCAGCACAGCCCTGAGAGGAAGGCAGTGTCTGTGCGGGGACAAGGGAGAGAGAGAGGGAGTGACCCCTTCTGTCTAGCGTGGCTTCCTGCAGACAGAGTGTGCCCACTGCTACCCCCACCCCCATCCTGGCACAGCTGGACCAAGGAGGGCAAAGGAGGAAGCAGGGAGTTAGAGAGGGGGCAGCTGTGGGACCCCACATTCCACCTCCTAACTCTGGGCTCTTTCCCTCCACAACCACCCTTCTGCCCCAGGGGGGTCTCAGGCCAGTCACAGACACAGCAGACAGCAGGGAGGTCCTTTTCTCAAAGAGGAGGAACTCAGGGGTGGAAGGATGAGTGGGGACCCACCGGGAGAGAGAGATGCCAGGCAGGCAGGCAGCGGGCGGGCAGCAGCGGGTGTTGGAGGCGACTGTGGGGCAGCCGGGACACGACTGGGCAGATGCTCGTCCCTCGTCCCTCTGTCCATCCAGGGCGGCTCCTCTCCGGGCGGTTCTGAGGCCGAGCGGGCGCTGTTAAAAAGCTTTTTATGTGTGTGTGTGTTAATCACATGATTGCCGTTCACCTGTATTTCGAACAAAGACAGCTCACTGTTTCAAGGCCCCGAACAAGAGTCTGGGCACAGGGAAGAGAAGGGAGGCGGGGGGAGGAGGGTTGGCAGCGCCGGGGGTGGCGTCGAGGAAAACTGGGGGGAGATTGTCCAAGGCCAGCAAGCGAGAGAAAGAGAAAACCCTTATCAAACTCCTAATTCACTGGGCTCCGAGGCCCCAGACACACTGGCCCGATTGTCTGGCTGGTTGTGTGTGTGTGCATGTGTGTGTGTGTGTGTGTGTGTGTGTGTGTTCCAGTGTCCGCTCCCCCCACCCCCAACATGCCTCTGCCTCGTGTGACTACCTCATTGTGTCCCATTTCCCACCCCCCACACCCCTTTGGCCTTTCCCAAGCATGAGGCCTTGCCTCCCCAGACCCCTTGCAGCCCACTCCAGACAGGACCCCTTGGGGTGGGCTTGGGGCCTTGCCCAGCTGCTGAGGAGCTCAGAACGACACATGGTCGCCAATGTGGCCCCAGCTCCATTGCATACCCCACATACACCCAAACTCGGCCTCAACACCCAGGCAGGGCTATCCTCAGTTAAGAGAACAGCACTGTGACCTTTGGAGGAAAGGCCAAGGAAAGAGAGAGGAAAAGGTGTCAAGGGAGGATGGGCAGGAAAGAAAAGGGGAGGGAGGAAGAGGTGGGCAGAGGAGGGAAGAGGCAAGGCAAGTCTCCACCCCAAGAAGGGGTGGGGGAGTAGAGGACTTCGTGACAATCAGGATTAGGACTCCCCTACCCTCTCCCAAGACAGGGTGAGCCCAGTGTGGAAGGAGCTGGGTCCCAGGAGGTAGCAACCCAAAATGCCTCTAAGACCTACTGAGAGAGGGCCCCCACCCTGTCCCACCTTGGCCTCCTGGCAGCTTTAGTTTTGTGTTTCCACCTTGAACCAGACCAGAACGTGTGTGTGCTGGGTGTCTGCAGAGAAGGGAGCAGGGGTCAAGCTGGGGCTCTGCACTTCTCAGAGGGAGCCCTGAGAAGTCTCTCTTACTGTGCAGGATGGGGCAGAAAGGGCTGCCTGGGAAAAGGTAGGAGGCAGGGTGAGGAGCTGGGCATCAGTGCCTGGCACACAGTAGGCACTCAACAGGATTTCGCAGATGAAGCAGCTCGGGCCAGCCACCCTCACGGGCCCACAGGACCCTCACTGCCTTCACGTCTCTCCCTAGTCCCCTGTCAAGTGCCCATCCTGCCACCTGAGGCAGACGTTAGGAGTCCTGGTTGGGCCCAATTTTCTTCCATCCCACAGGTTCTGACCCTCCAGCCTACATCTCTTCCTTCCTCGGCCTAACCTCCCCTCTGCCTCCCAGACTAAGCCCAAGATAAGCCCCAGCAAGATGGGCCTGGGCAGTAGGGCAGGGAGCTGGGTGGGGGGGCCTGGGCTCCGGGTGGAGGAGCCCTGAGTGTTGGGGATGAAGGAAAGCCTGGAGGCTCCACCTTCTGCCCTTCCCTCCCCCCTCTCCCCTCCCCCCTCTCCCCCTCCTTCCTTCCCCAGCCCTCTGCAGCGGCTCAGTCGCTCAGTCAGTCTCGGGCTGTCCGGCCAGGGTGGTTGGTGGTAAGGATTCAGGCTCCGTCCTAACGAGGCCGTGGCCTGAGGCTCAGGGCCCCCCGCCCCTCCCTCCCAGCCCACCAGCGTCACCTCCCAGCCCCGAGCTGGACCGCACACCTTGGGACACGGTTTTCCACTTCCTAAGGACGAGCCCCAGACTGGAGGAGAGGTCCGAGGAGGTGAGTGCACAGCCTGCTCCTCCCTGGCCCGCCCAGGCCTGGGACCCTGCTGTGGGGTGGAGAGAGGCGACACCTCGCCCTTGCCCCCGACCTGGCTCTCCTCTAAACCCCGTTGGGGCAGGCTGAGGGAAGAAGGAAAGGTGAGAGAAAAGGTGGGAAATTCCAGGGGCCGGGATTAGAGCAAAATAAAGGTTCCGTTTTTTTCTTCCTTATCATCAACAAACCTCCACCCAAAAAAGTTGGCTAAAAAAAAGCCACCCACACCAAGAGACGGTTGGGACCAGGTGGTGGGAAGACGCAGAGGCGGGACGCACCCACCTAGAGTCTGGCATGTGCGTGGGCCCCAGGGGCCAGAGTGGGTTTAGATGGAGCAGGAAGGGCCGCCACCTCGGGGCTGTGCCCGCGTCCTGTCCCGGGCCACCCTCGGGGCTGCGCGCGCGGCCGCTCCATCGCGCCCTCCTTCCATCCAGGTGGGCGTTGGACTCTTTGCGAGGACCCCGGCGGCTGGCCCGGGGGAGGCGGCCGAGGCGGCGGCAGCGGCCGGGGGCGACATGGCGGAGGAGCAGGACCTATCGGAGGTGGAGCTGAGCCCCGTGGGCTCGGAGGAGCCCCGCTGCCTGTCCCCGGGGAGCGCGCCCTCGCTAGGGCCCGACGGCGGCGGCGGCGGATCGGGCCTGCGAGCCAGCCCGGGGCCAGGCGAGCTGGGCAAGGTCAAGAAGGAGCAGCAGGACGGCGAGGCGGACGATGACAAGTTCCCCGTGTGCATCCGCGAGGCCGTCAGCCAGGTGCTCAGCGGCTACGACTGGACGCTGGTGCCCATGCCCGTGCGCGTCAACGGCGCCAGCAAGAGCAAGCCGCACGTTAAGCGGCCCATGAACGCCTTCATGGTGTGGGCGCAGGCAGCGCGCAGGAAGCTCGCGGACCAGTACCCGCACCTGCACAACGCCGAGCTCAGCAAGACGCTGGGCAAGCTCTGGAGGTGAGCACCCGACCGCCCCCCGGGCTCGGGCCCTCTAGCTTCGGGTGGATTCTGGGTAGCCGAGGCGGCCCGGCCTCCTGCACCTCAGAGCGGGACTGTCTGGCAGTCCTCCTTGGTTAGGGCTGGAAGACCAGGTGTGGGGGCCGCACCCGCCCTTCCACCACAAGGACCCTGGAACTCGGAACTCCAGCGGCCTAGGCCGGGTCTTCCTACCTGGCGGCGGGCAGGAAGGCGCCCCCTCGTGGTTGGAATTTTGCGGGTGGCAGACCGTGGGGCCTGGGGCTTTGGAGGGAGGGAAGGAGGCCTTCACTAACTCCCTGCCCACAGATACGCACACTCACGCCACCAGCTGCTGTGGTCAGGAGGATACGAGGGAAACGCTTGGAAAGAACCAAAGGGTTGGCTGGAGATTCAGGGAAACTGAGGCAGTCAGATGGAGAACTCAGGGGAGGTTCAAAGAAAAGGAATTCAGATGAGAGTCTTTGGAAGAGTGAGGGATGAAGAACTGTGGGGACAAATGTATCTGCTGCTGCAGGATCTCATCCTATCCTAGGGGTCTTCCCTGGGACTTTCTGACTCCATCCTCCTTTGAGTTGGGGGCTTCTTCATCCTTCTAGGGAGAGGATACACAGAAAGGGGCTCCCCCTCCTGCCCTGCCCCAGAGTCACCAAGCTGATCTCTTTCCCTTCCTTCCTGTCCCAGTTCGGCGCCATCTTCCCTGCCAGGGCCCCACCCCAACGTTGAGCAACCTCTTCCCCCCTGCCCCAGAGCTGGAGCTGAGCACTCTGGCCAGAAGGAAACCTTGGCCCCCTTCCTGCCCAGGGGCCCTCAGAGTCCCAGGTTCCCTAGGACCAGCCCACACCTCTAGGAAAAACATCCCCCACAGGGAGCAATTCTCCCACCCTCGACTCAGGTCTGGGGTTCAGCCAGGCCTCCTGGGGATGTGTGGAACAAGACAGTCCTCCACTCCCACCCGGGAGTGCCAGAGCAGCTCTGAAAGAGACCAGGGACTCCACGAGATGTGAGCCGGTAGCAGTCACCTGATTCTCGCTAGACTGGCCAAGAGACAGGCCCAGAAAGGCAAAGGAATCGCAAAGGTCACATAGAAGTTGGTGGCAGAGCCAGGGCCAGAACCCAGGACTCCCATACTCTCTGTCCAGAGGACTTCCCCTGACCCTGGTGACAGTGGTGGATCACCTACACTCTGAGGAGTGGTCAGGAGGTAGGGGGGAAGCAAGAAGATGAGAACAAGAGTGAGGAGCATCTGGGTTCCAGAAAATTAGGGCTTTGTCAGAGGAGCCCGGCTCTCTTCCGCTGCCCTCCCCCTTGCCGGCCACAGTTGGGTAGAGATTGGGTCTAGAGGCTTAGAGTGGTAGAAGATGCAGGAGGGTCTCCACCAAAGATTCACATCCAGCCCCCTGGCCTGTTCTTGCCATGTGTTTGCTGAAGACCTGGTGCCGCTTCCCCTGCCCCTTCTCAGCCCTCAGTGCCCTGCTCACCCAGGGCAGGCCCAGGGCTCAGTGACCAGCCTGCTGTGTGGAACCAGACAGCCCAGTTCTGCCCAAGAGCAGAGGTCACAGCTAGCTCCTCCACCCAAGGTCCATCCAGATCTGGGTGGGGCTTGGCCCAGGCCAGTACCTTTAGTGCCAGGGGACAAAGAGCAAGTGAGAAACAGACAACCAGGAGAGACATACAGACAGGGCAGACCCTGGGGACCATGAGAAGACCACAGTACGAGCCCAACGAGAGTCAAAGCAAGGACGGACCTCATTCTCCCTCCATCTCCCATTGCCAAGGGTTTAAGATTGGCTCTTCCATTGTCCCTGTCCCCAGGTTCCCCCAGCCCAGAACCCTGGGCTTGGACTCCCTTCAGGAGGACTTATTCTTGGCCATCACTCAAGCTGTGTGCACAGGGGCCAGCCTGAGGTGTGGCAGGCAGGAAAACTGGCACTACTTGCTGAGGACCCAATCCCAGGGGGAGGACGGGGCCAGAACCATGGCAAGGATCAAAGGCAATGTCAACAGAGGGTGGCTCCCTGGACCCTGGAGGGGGGTCCTGAGAGACATTTGGATTTGGGCTGGGCTGGCCAATTGCTTCAGGGGCTTCTCCTGAAACCTCCCCAAGCTGTGACTCCCAGGATGTCAAGAAGGGGGGTGGTTAGGTAGGCAGAGCTGGAAAACAGGTGTCTTAAAACCAAAAAGAGAAAGATACACACAGACTGTGTGGAGTGCCCCAAGGGAGTGTGGGATCAGACACACTGGAGCCCAGGTCCTAAGGGGCCGTGTGAGCCCCAACAGTCACGCTAACCTTTGATGCCCATCTGGGGAGGGGCTAGTAGAGGCTGATCACAGGGTGGTGCCTGTGGGTTGGTTATCTGCCTGGAAAGAACCAGAGCCAAGAAACTGGAAAGGCGGACACAGGCAAGAGTCCCTCCTGTGTGGTGGGGGTCACCCAGCCTCTGTTCCCAGTGCCACAGGCCCCTTCCCCAGGTAGTCTTCTTATGCCCCTGGCCTAGCAGGACACATGTAGCAGCAATCAGTGCCCCACTGTGGGAGCTCCCCGGTTGGGGTTTCCAGTTTGGGTGAGGAATCAGCCTACCTCTTCTCGCCCCCATTCCAAACCTGGGAGACCAGGGAGAAAGAGGGCTGACAGGAAGGTGCAAATGAGGACTGGGTTTGGAGTTAGAGCTGGGGGTGACGTTGGGGGTTTGGGGCTGGTAATGTTGAGTGGGGACTGGTGCTGGAGATTGGGTTTACATGGTGGGCAGGCTGGGTTTGGGGTTGGGTTGGAGGTGGAATCAGCTGTCCGGCACAGCTGGTGGAGGAGGGGGCTGGGGTCGGGGAGGGAAGTGGCCCCGGGCTTAGATTTCTGTCAGGGTTAGGCTAATGCTGGGAACTAGCTTAGGAGGTAGCAGTGGAATCCGATGTTGGAATCCTCCCTCTCTTCTGGCCCCTGTCACTTTCTTGCTGATGCTGGCTGCCAGCTGGGCAGGGGGCAAGGGAAGGATAGGTGAGAGAGTGAGCTCTGTGTCCCATGTCCCCAGCCATCCCAGAAGCCCCTCTGCTGGGGTCCGCTGCTGGTGGAGCAGCTCTCTCCTCTGTGGGTTCTCCCCAGTCACACCCTCAAGGCCTGCTCCACCCCCTCCCCTGGTCCCAGCCATCAGAGAGGGTGCCCACATCCCACTCCCTGACTCTCAAGGCCCTGCTCCGGCATCTTTGTCCTAAGTGTGTACACTGACTCTGACAGAGTATCGGCTGGAGGGACCCTCTGAGAAAGCTGGGGCTAGGGCTGGGCTCAGGGCGGGGGTGGGGGCAGTAGACAGGGAGGCTAAGCCGCAGAGGAATGCTGCTGCCGGCTAGGAGGTGCCTGGCATGACCACCCCCGCCCAGCCTGGGGAGGGAGGGCTCGGCCTTCTGCTGACTGGGGGAAGAGGGCACTCACTGGGGTGTGAGGGGTGGGGCAGCTGGAGAGACAAGCCCTCTGGACTGACAGACAAGGCTGCTCCCATGAAGACGCATGGACTCTTAGTACCAAGGTCTTGGATTCTAGAATCTGGACTTTCCCCTCAACCCCCTCTGTAAGGTACCCCATCCTGCCCTCCTCACCCTGGGGCAGCCAAACCCTAAACGCCCTCCACCCTCCAACCCTGGCCTGAGGCTGGAGTCAGTGGCAAGGGCACTGGCTTCAGGGCTTCTTCTCTCCATGTGTTGGTTTCAGGGACTGTTCCAGGGTCTGAGGAGATGTTAGCTTCCTCTACTCTCTGCTATCTTCTGGACAAGGATATAGGATCCCCCCCAGGAGGCAGTGCCCCCCACCCCAACCCATGGTAAAGAGGAGCCACATCTGCCCCCTCAGTCCCACCACACTGGAATTCACACAATCATGACCCAGAGTTAAGAGGCCACCCCTAGATCCTCCTGTCCAACCACCCCCAAAAGCACCATTAGAAAAGCACCTCTTGGGACCGAACACGGTGGCTCATGCCTATAATCCCAGCACTTTGGGAGGCTAAGGTGGGTGGATCACCTGAGGTCAGGAGTTGGAGACCAGCCTGGCCAACATGGTGAAACCTCGTCTCTACTAAAAATACAAAAATTAACCAGGCATAGTGGCATGTGCCTGTAGTCCCAGCTACCCGGGAGGCTGAGGCAGGAGAATCGCTTGAACCCAGGAAGCGGAGGTAGCAGTGAGCTGAGACCGCAGCACAGCACTCCAGCCTGGGCGACAGAGTGACTCTGTCTCTAAATAAATAAAAAATAAAAAATAGAAAAGCACCTCTTGGGCTGGGCACAATGGCTCATGCCTGTAATCCCAGCACTTTGGAAGGCCAAGGTGGGCAGATCACCTAAGGTCAGGAGTTGGGAGACCAGCCTGGTCAACATGGTGAAAACCCATCTCTTTTTTTTTTTTTTTTTTTTTGAGACGGAGTCTCGCTCTGTCACCCAGGCTGGAGTGCAGTGGCTCAATCTCGGCTCACTGCAAGCTCCGCCTCCCGGGTTCACACCATTCTCCTGCCTCAGCCTCTCCGAGTAGCTGGGACTACAGGCGCCTGCCACCACGCCCGGCTAATTTTTTTGTATTTTTAGTAGAGACGGGGTTTCATCGTGGTCTCGATTTCCTGACCTCGTGATCCGCCCACCTCGGCCTCCCAAAGTGCTGAGATTACAAGCGTGAGCCACCGCGCCCGACCGGTGAAACCCCATCTCTACTAAAAATACAAAAATTAGCCAGGCATGGTGGTGCATGCTCGTAATCCCAGCTACTTGGGAGGCTGAGGCACGAGAATCACTTGAACCTGGGAGGCAGAGGTTGCAGTGAGCTGAGATCACACCACTGAACTCCAGTGTGGGTGACAGAGTGAGATTCCCTCACCGAAAAAAAAAAAAAAAAAAGAAAAGCACCTCTTTCTCAAGGTGCTCAGCCTGCTTCCCAGGCCCTGGTGCAAGGCATCTCACATCCATTATTCTGGCCAATCCCACACCCAAGTTAAGCCAATGTTATCATCCTTTTATAGGTGAAGAAACTCAGGCTCAGAGAAGTAATTTGCTCAAGGTCACACACACAGCTAGTAAGTAGCAGAGACTGAGTTCTCCCCCAGCCATGCTGCTTCTGTTGCCCACCCTCAGTTCCAGGGAGCTCACCCCCTAATGAAGTAGCCAATTCCACTTGCAGACAGCTTTGATGATGAGAAAGTTTTTCCTTTCCTTGAACTGGCATCTGCCCCTTGAAACCTCTACTCCTACTTCTAACTCCTCCTCAGGGGCTGCCAGGGGCAGCAGGCTGACCCCTCTCTCACCCTCCAGCCCATGAAAGATTTTGGGGCAGTCCTCTGAGGCTGTTATTCCTTGGGCCTCACATCTCTCAGTCCACAAATCATAGGGCACAGCCCCCACCCTGGGTCCTGTCCTCTGGGTGCCCCATCCCAGGGCCTCACGTCTTCCAAGATGGACAGTCAGAGGGAGACCAACCTGGAGTGCTCTGGCACTCACACCAGCGCCTCTGCTGTCCTCTCTGCCTCCCACCACACCCCAGGCTGCTGAACGAAAGTGACAAGCGCCCCTTCATCGAGGAGGCTGAGCGGCTTCGTATGCAGCACAAGAAAGACCACCCGGACTACAAGTACCAGCCCAGGCGGCGGAAGAACGGGAAGGCCGCCCAGGGCGAGGCGGAGTGCCCCGGTGGGGAGGCCGAGCAAGGTGGGACCGCCGCCATCCAGGCCCACTACAAGAGTGCCCACTTGGACCACCGGCACCCAGGAGAGGGCTCCCCCATGTCAGATGGGAACCCCGAGCACCCCTCAGGTGAGTGCTGACAACAGAGCTGAGGATGGGGAAAGGCCAGTCAGTGGAGAGAGAAGATGGCTGGATGGCAGTGAGACCCTGACTCTAGGGAGAGTGTGCCAGGCTGTGCAGTTGCCCCAGCAGAGCTACAGGGGCCCCGAGGGAGCTCCATGGGGGTTCCGGTGCCAGGGGAAGTGGCTGGGCGAGATGGCTCTGGCCAGGGCTGATCCTACTGGGCAAAGAGGGCCAGTTAAAGACTGTGGAGGCCGCCGGGCGTGGTGGCTCACGCCTGTAATCCCAGCACTTTGGGAGGCTGAGGAGGGCAGATCACGAGGTCAGGAGATCGAGACCATCCTGGCTAACATGGTGAAATCCCATCTCTACTAAAAATAAAAAAAATTAGCTGGGCGTGGTGGTGAGCGCCTGTAGTCCCAGCTACTCAGGAGCTGAGGCAGGAGGATGTCGTAAACCCAGGAGGCGGAGCTTGCAGTGAGCCGGGATCGCGCCACTGCACTCCAGCCTGGGTGACAGAGCAAGACTCTGTCTCAAAGGAAAAAAAAAGACTCTGTAGAGGTCGTGGAGTGAGAGGTGGCTGAGGCAGTTACAAGGAAAGGGGGAGAAGACAGGATGGTTTTGAGAAATGGAAGATCAAATGGAGGAGAGGAAATCACTGCCTCTTTCCCACCAGCCATTCTTTTTTTTTTTTTTTCTGGAGACAGTCTCACTCTGTCGCCCAGGCTAGACTGCAGTGGCATGATCTTGGCACACTGCAACCTCTTCCTCTCAGGTTCAAGCAATTCTCCTGTCTCAGCCTCCCGAATAGCTGGGACTAAAGGTGCATACCGCCACGTCTGGCTCATTTTGTGTATTTTAGCAGAGACAGGGTTTCACTGTATTGCCCAGGCCCAGTCTCAAACTCCTGAGCTCAGGCAATCTGCCCGCCTTGGCCTCCCAAATCCCACCAGCCATTCTGACAGAGGCGACATGGCATGTGATGCCGTTTCTGGCCATGGATGGGCCAGACATAAGCTATCTTGTTTAATTTTCATTAATGATAATAACAGCTAACATTAATTGAGCACCTACTCTGTTCCAGGCACTGTGCTAGGTGCTAGTTGCCTTATGTATACTAACTCAATCATTGCGAACAGTGTGATGAGGTAGCCAAACTGCCTGGGCTCAGATCTCAGCTGTGGCAAGTTACTCTCATTTTACTGATGAGAAACAGACAGGAACTTCCCCAGTTTGGCTCCAGGGCTTCTGCTTGGCACCACAGCTGCCTTGCCTGTGTTCCTAATGTACAGAAAGTGACACACACAGGTCTGCCACATGGGAAGCGCTCAGTGAGCAGAGCTCTGCCTTCAGAGGACACGCTCTGAGTCCTACTTTGTGTCAAACACTGGAGTGGACACCAGGGGTACTAACCAGGGAAGCCTACAGTCCCTGGCCTCAGGGGCCCACGGTCTAGAGAGAGGAGCAGGGATGAAAATGAGTGAATTAAGCACAGGAAGAAACAAAACTAGGCATGGTAGAATGCGCCTGCAGTCCCAGCTACACAGGAGGCTGAGGTGGGAGGATCACCCGAGCCCATGAGTTTGAGACCAGCATGGGCAATATAGTAAGACTCTGTGTCTTTTTTTTTTTTTTTTTTTTGAGATGGAGTCTTGCTCTGTTGCCCAGGCTGCAGTGCAGCAGTGCCATCTTGGTTCACTGCAACCTCTGCCTCCTGGGTTTAAGCGATTCTTGTGCCTCAGCCTCTTGAGTAGCTGGGATTACAGGTGCACGCCACCACACCCAGCTAATTATTGTATTTTTAGTAGAGATGGTTTTTCACCATGTTGGCCAGGCTGCTCTCAAATTCCTGACCTCAGCCTCCCAAAGTGCTGGGATTACAGGCATGAGCCACCACGCCCAGCCTCCTATCTCTTACTATATATATATATAAACAAGTGCACAAGAAGCCTGTGTGAGATCCAGAGGTGGCACGGCCGTCCATCCCATCCAGTCAGGTCTCCAAGAACACCCCGCTGCCCACCAGACTCTTGTCAAGGAAGGCTTCCAGAAAGAGGCAATGCCTGGGCTGCTTGGTACAATCTCTATTTTACTGATAAGGAAACTGGTTAAGAGAAGACTGGGGATTTGTCCAGACACAAAACCAGGATTCAAAAACCTAGGCAGGTCTCTTGAAGTACAATTGGCCAATGCAGGACTTGGCGCTGCCTCTGGTCTGATGAAGGAGGCACAGGCCTGTCCTTGGGGAGCTCCTAGTCTCTTAAGACCATGGACATGTTCTGTCTCCAATGGGATGCCAGGCAGTCATCCCTCCCACACACGTGTACATACTCTTCACCTTCAAAGATTCAGGGACACACATACACATCAGGAGACCCCGGACCACATACAGAGCAACCACCTCAGAATGAAACTGGACATAGACTTTTTCTCACCCTTCAAGGCCCCACCCCACTCAGACATCCTTCCCCGATGAGACCTTCCCCAAATCCCTGAGGCAGCGGGCAGACTCCTCCTCTGGTCTCCCCAGTCCTTGCATATTGTCATCACAGCACTTCCAACTCTGGGCGCATGTGGATCTATGGATCTATGACTAGACTATGAGCTTTTGGGAACAGGGATCCATTTTATTTACGTTTGTATCCCCAGCACCTGGCACAGTACCTGGCATTTTTGTAATGCTCCCTAAGAGTTTGCTAAATTAATATGTGAATAGGAAAGTGAACAGACAAAGGAACAAGGACCAGTTTTCTAAGTGCCCTCCCACGGAGGAAGGCAGTTCAAGGAACGACAAGGCAACACAGGCCAGCGTATGACGGGGCTGAGGGCCTGCCAGTGGGCTGGGAAGCAGGGTGGGCTCAGGAGGAGGGAAGGGTTGGAAAGGACACAACACGAGGCCAGGACAGGGAACAGGCCCAGGCAACCAGCAAAGGTGAAACAGAGCACTCAGGAGCCTGGGCGAGCGAGGCTCTGCAAGGAAGACAGTCGGCATGGGTGTGGAAGCAGGGCTGGCAGAGCGCAAATGCCAGGCCAGACCACCTGGACAGCAGAGAAGCTGATGAGAGGAAGAACTTTCCACAGGAAAGGTTTTTTCAGAATGAGGCAGGCCTCCCCAGGACCCGTCCCTAAGATTTGAGAATTTCATAAACTAGAGATCAATCTAAGACACCAGTATTTAAACAAATGCTGCGGGGCGCAGTGGCTCACACTGGTAATCCCAGCACTTTGGGAGGCCGAGGTCAGGAGTTCAAGATAACCATGGCCAACATGGTGAAACCCCGTCTCTACTAAAGATACACAAATTAGCTGGGCATTGTGGTGGGCGCTTGTAATCCCAGCTACTCAGGAGGCTGAGGCAGGAGAATCGTTTGAACCCAGGAAGCAGAGGTTGCAGTGAGCCGAGATGGCGCCACTGCACTCCAGCCTGGGCAACAAGAGCGAAACTCCGTCTCAAACAAACAAACAAACAAACAAACAAAAAACAAACCCCGACTCATGCTGCCAAAATGTGAAACTTACAAGGTTTTCCCAGAGGCACCCGCTGCCTGAAGGTGAACCATGGAAGTTCACGTGCGCCCACCTGCCTCTAACCTGTTTCCCCCTTGCGCTCTCTCTCTCTGTCTCCCTTCCACCCAGGCCAGAGCCATGGCCCACCTACCCCTCCAACCACCCCGAAGACAGAGCTGCAGTCGGGCAAGGCAGACCCGAAGCGGGACGGGCGCTCCATGGGGGAGGGCGGGAAGCCTCACATCGACTTCGGCAACGTGGACATTGGTGAGATCAGCCACGAGGTAATGTCCAACATGGAGACCTTTGATGTGGCTGAGTTGGACCAGTACCTGCCGCCCAATGGGCACCCAGGCCACGTGGGCAGCTACTCAGCAGCCGGCTATGGGCTGGGCAGCGCCCTGGCCGTGGCCAGTGGACACTCCGCCTGGATCTCCAAGCCACCAGGCGTGGCTCTGCCCACGGTCTCACCACCTGGTGTGGATGCCAAAGCCCAGGTGAAGACAGAGACCGCGGGGCCCCAGGGGCCCCCACACTACACCGACCAGCCATCCACCTCACAGATCGCCTACACCTCCCTCAGCCTGCCCCACTATGGCTCAGCCTTCCCCTCCATCTCCCGCCCCCAGTTTGACTACTCTGACCATCAGCCCTCAGGACCCTATTACGGCCACTCGGGCCAGACCTCTGGCCTCTACTCGGCCTTCTCCTATATGGGGCCCTCGCAGCGGCCGCTCTACACGGCCATCTCTGACCCCAGCCCCTCAGGGCCCCAGTCCCACAGCCCTACACACTGGGAGCAGCCAGTATATACGACGCTGTCCCGGCCCTAAAGGGGGCCCTGTCGCCACCAACCCCCGCCCAGCCCCTGCCCCCAGCCTGTGTGCCCTGTTCCTTGCCCACCTCAGGCCTGGCGGTGGCAGTGGAGGAGGCTGAAGAGGCTGACAGGTCGGGGGGCTTTCTGTCTGGCTCATTGCCCTGATGACCCACCCGCCCCATCCAGGCTCCAGCAGCAAAGCCCCAGGAGAACAGGCTGGACAGAGGAGAAGGAGGTTGACTGTTGCACCCACACTGAAAGATGAGGGGCTGCACCTTCCCCCAGGAATGACCCTCTATCCCAGGACCTGAGAAGGACCCGCTCACCCTCCTCGGGGAGGGGAAGCACCAGGGTTGGTGGCATCGAAGGCCTTACCACTCCTATGACTCCTGTTTTCTCTCTCACAGAGAGTGAGGGTCTGACATGCCCATGCCACCTATGCCACAGTACCTAAGGGCTAGGCCACCCAGAGACTGTGCCCAGAGCTGGCCGTGTCTCCCACTCAGGGGCTGAGAGTAGCTTTGAGGAGCGTCACTGGGCAGTGGGGGGTTCGAGGGACTTAGTGGAGTTTTCATCCCTTCAATGCCCCCTCCCCTTCCGAAGGCAGGAAGGAGTTGGCACAGAGGCCCCCAGATCCAATTCTGTGCCAATAACCTCATTCTTTGTCTAATCGAGAAAGAGCCCCCGGTCCTCCTCCACTACAACCTCCATGACCTTGAGACGCATCCCAGGAGGTGACGAGGCAGGGGCTCCAGGAAAGGAATCAGAGACAATTCACAGAGCCTCCCTCCCTGGGCTCCTTGCCAGCTCCCTCTTCCCTTACTAGGCTCTACGGCCCCTGCTCTGTCAGCCCCACTCCCTGGGCTTCCCAGAGAGTGACAGCTGCTCAGGCCCTAACCCTTGGCTCCAGGAGACACAGGGCCCAGCACCCAGGTTGCTGTCAGCAGGCTGAAGACACTAGAATCCTGACCTGTACATTCTGCCCTTGCCTCTTACCCCTTGCCTCCCAGTGGTATTTGAATAAAGTATGTAGCTATATCTGCCCCTATTTTCCTGTTCTGCAGCCCCCCAGATCCACATGTAACTCATTACTGTCTCCTGTTATTTATCTCAGTAGTCCCCTCTTCTAGCCACTCTAGCCCCTATTAACTCTGCATTAAGCATTCCACATAATAAAATTAAAGGTTCCGGTTACCTGCTTGGTGAGCCTGACCTGGCCTGTCTCTTCATCTCTTATCCCTGTACTGGTGCTTCCTCAAATGCTTTCTGGAAGTAGCTAGGAGTAGAATGCAAAGGATAGATCATCAAAGGTCTCTCTCTCCCCCTCCCTCCCTCTTTCCCCGCCTCCTTCCCCTCCCCCTCCCTCTCCTCTCTTTCTCTCTCTCCCCCCCCTTTCTTTCTCTCTCTCCCCTCCCCCTCTCCTCTCTCTCTTTCTTTCTCTCTCCCTGCTAAGAAAGTGGGAACAATGGAGTGTGTTAGGACAGCTGGCATCCCAGTGGGGTCCATCTGAGCTCAGGGACTGAAGCCTCAGATGGGAGCTTCTCCCCAGCCTGGCTGTGCCCCACACTGCAGGGGGGCCACTCACTCTTAACTGGCTCAGCTAGAACTCACTACCTTGCAAGCAGCTCCTCCGCTCACCCAGCACCCAGCAGAGGGGAGTTTGCAAAGAATTCAAGAGACAGGTATCTGAAGAGGAGGAGGTGGGCTGAGTGTGACACCGTGCTGCCTGCAGTCAGAGGCCTGTCCTTCAGGATGCGTGGATAGGCCTGTGTTGCTGCATCCCCCGACTTGCCACCTCCCCCAGCACACACACAGTGGCCCACGCCAGGATCTAGCCAAGCCTTCATAGCAGCTGCCCATGTCCAAGTCTAAACCAAGGATGTCAGACGGTCTACTCCTTAAGCGCCTACTCCCTAAGAGCTCTTTCCTCAGCAGAAGTCCAAACTGCACTCAGAGGCCAGGACCACTCCACCTCACAAGCACCCAACTCCAAAGACAGGGGAAATCTCTTTGCCATCTTGCTCCACTGATGAACAACTCCGGTGGTTGGAAGTTCTTCCTCATACCCAGCTCGTAATAGCTTATATCCAGCTGCCATTTACTAAGTGCTCCGCCAAGGGTTTTATGTCATTCAGGCCAATGAAGGGGTAGGTCCAATCGTTATCTCAATTTTCCAGATGGGGAAACTGAAGTTTGAGAGGTTGATGCTAAGAAGTGCTGGTGCCAGAATCTGAACCCAGCTCTGACTCCAAGGCTTGCATTTTTAACCATCATCCCCTCCACCTGCCTGTGGTTTGCAGACCCTACTTCTGCTTTGTATCTGGAGCAATGTGTCTTCCACTGCTCCAGACTGGGCATCCTCAGCTCCCTTCCTTCATCTGTGGTCTCCAGCCCCTAGTCAGGACCGGGGGAGAGGCAGGGCACCAAGAACTAGCCCACTCCCCAGGGTGGCCAAAATCCCTCCATCTAGGACCTGCATCGTGGAAGCTCTTCAAGCAACCTCCCCAAAACTGCTGGTTCCCGTGAAGCTGGATGGTAACCGAAACCCGATCTTTTAGACAATATCCATTGCAAAGTTATATCCAAATTGTATGTATGCTGTTTTTGTTTTGTTTTAGATAAAAGCAGGACTTTACACTGATCTTAACAGATCTCACCTTGTTGGGTTTGACCCATTTCCCCACCTGTATTAAACTTTTTAGAACTTAGCTCTCCTTTAGAGCTTTATGTGTCTGCAAACTTGAATAGCCTCATTCAAGTCACTAATAAAGGTCGAAATGAAGAGGGACACCTGCGTACAGCACTAAATGCCTCTCTCCACTGTCAGTTCTATTATCTCCACTCTTTTTTTTTTTTTTTTTTTAGATGGAGTCTTGCTCTGTTGCCAGGCTGGAGTGCAATGGTGCAATCTTGGCTCCCTGCAACTTCTGTCTCCTGGATTCAAGCGATTCCCCTGCCTCAGCCTCCCGAGTAGCTGGGACTATAGGCACGCACCACCACGCCCAGCTAATTTTTTTTTTTTTAAGTAGAGATGGGGTTTCACCATGTTGGCCAGGATGGTCTCAATCTCCTGACCTCATGATCCGCTCGCCTCAGCCTCCCAAGTGCTGGGATTACAGGCGTGAGCCACCACACCTGGCCTATTATCTCCACTCTTTTTTTTGAGTCGCCCTCTGTCGCCCAGGCTGGAGTGCAGTAGCGGGATCTCGGCTCACTGCAAGCTCCGCCTCCTGGGTTCATGCCATTCTCCTGCCTCAGCCTCCCGAGTAGCTGGGACTACAGGTGCCCACCACCACACCTGGCTAATTTTTTGTATTTTTTAGTAGAGACGGGGTTTCACTGTGTTAGCCAGGATGGTCTCGATCTCCTGACCTCATGATCCACCCACCTCAGCCTCCCAAAGTGCTGGGACTACAGGTGTGAGCCACCGCACCTAGCTATTATCTCCACTCCTAAGGAGGCTGTCTAATCAGTTCTAAAACTGTCTAATTACATCACCATGAAGCACATGCTTCTCTGTCACAGTGGCATGGAGACTGCCGATGCCTTGTCAAAATCAAGATTCACTGATCTCTGGCATTCCCTCAACCTACTGGACCAGTAACCATCGAAAAAACAAACTTATTTGGCAATATTGGTTCTTAGACACCCTATGCTAGCGCCCGATCTCCTCTTTATTATATAAGCACTTTTAAATGTGGAGGGACCTATTCTAGAATTTTGTCATGGATCATTCAGTACTAACCTTATGTGTTTATAATTTTTACAACCCACCCTTTCCCCTTCATTGCAAGGCAGGACTTTTGTCCATTTGTGGTCTGTTCACTACTCCTGCTCAAAGTGGGATGAGGGATATAGAGCTGGCACGGTGGGGAGCAGGGCACACATCCGGAAGATGACACTATCACCTCCAAGACCCCACATCTCATGAGACTGAGTGGGAAATCACTGAGGATGTGGAAGGAGGGGAAATGACCCCAGAGAAGTCAGAAGACCTGGGTTGTGTGCATCCCTTAGACCACAAGTTCCAAGTGTGCACAGGCCTCAGGAAGGCAGGAGCTCCACTTGTTAAAAAAGGGTCAGTTGTTTCTGGAAATGACTCAAGAGACTATGCCCAAACCCTAAGAAAACAGAACCAATAGTGGTGACCGGTGACATTTTATTCAAGAGAAGTCAAAAGCCAGGCCCAGACAGCTGAATAGCAGGGGACTCCCCAAAAGAGGAGAATGGAAAGAGGAAGATAGGAGAAAAAAACACCCCTTCTGTCCCATTTCCCTTGCACTCTATCCCCTAAGAGTTAACCCCCAACTCCCCTCCTCCCCAGCCCAAACCCCATCTCCCTTTAATCACATCTGATACTGAGCAGCCCAGCAGGGAACAAAGAGACCATTTAGAGAAATGGGGCCGAGAAAGTGACCCCCGCACTCTGGGGCGGCTGCCTGGATGCCAGCACAAAGGCGGCATTTCAGAGCTGAAATTTCAGCACCCAACTTGATTAAAGGATTCCACAGGCTTGGAGGAGGGTGGATGGGGGTGTGAAGTCCACTGCTCCCTGAATTAACCCTTCTCCAGGGCAGCAGACAGCCCTCCCACCAGTGCAGATGCTCACCATTCACTCCCCACACCCCATCCCAGGGCCAGGCTGCACCCAGGCCTGGAGGCCTTGCCTCCTGCAGAGGTTTAGGGAAGCCCAGTTCCTCCTCTTGGAAGGGGAGCTGGCAGTGGAATGGAGGTTAAGGCTGGCATATTCAGGGAGCCAGTTTTCCCTCTATCCCTGTTCATGTCAAAATACACCCTCCCCTTGACCCCCTCTAGGAGGGAGGAGCCAGTGTGACTGGTCTTACCTCAGGTTGGGTAAGCAGGGTGGAGAAAGGAAGAGGACCCATTAGAACCTCAGGCAGAGGAAGGGGGAGCTCCAGCTCTGACTTAATGTAACACCTGGAACCCAGGAGCACCACCACCCCAGCATCATCTCCCCAAGGCCTCAGAGGATCACCAGCCCCAAACAGGAGGGAAAGGATATCTTACAGGGGCTGGGAAGAAGGCATGGGTGTGGCACACCAAAGAGGTGGGCCACAGAGGACAGTGTGTGGGCAGAGTCCTGAGGAGGAGTGGGGAGAGAGCCGTGGGGGCAGGGGTAGGCAGGTGCTCGGTCCTTGCTCCAGCTGCTGACTTGCCCAGCAGGGCTCTGCCTGGGGAGGGTGGGAGATCAGCACACCCCCACGCTTCCTGCTGGGGCACTGCTCCTGAAAGGGGATCCCAGCCCACGATAAGAGGCTCGAAGCAGGTCCTTAGGAAACAATGGGTGGCTTGATGAGACCTGCTCTGTGATACTCCTGAGAAGGGAGAAGCCCCTGCAGCCAGTCCCCACTGGAAAGGAAATTGGGGGTTTCCGTGGCAACCAGCTCCCTGGGCACAAAGACTCGTCTGTCTGCTGGGAAGGCAGCTGAGGTGTCTCCCCTGCAGCAGCCTTTGCTCTGGGGAACAGGGAGATGGAGGGAAGGATGTGGGGGATCCAAAAGGGCTAAGGGCCCCTGGTGCTTCTTAAGGAGCTGACAGTCACAGGGCCACTGGAAAAGGTGCATGCTCCAGGCAGCATGGCGGTAACAGGGAAGCAACAGGTGGTGACATCGCAGATAAGCAGAGGGGAAGGGGGTTGGAAAGTTGAATATTTTATTATTTACACATATAAAGTGAGAATGAAAATTGGGCATGGGGCAAGGGCAGGAAGATGACTCCAGCTCAGTCGGTGATGATGAGCTCGTCCACCCCCCAGTCTTCATAGCTCCCATCTGGCAGGTAACGGCGAATGATGATGGGGATCTTTCGGGCCCTGTGGCAGGGGAGAAGTCACAGGTACATGAGGGCTGGTGACCCCAGCTCTGCCGCAAAAGGAACAGATTGTGTGCAAAACACAAGGAAAGAGAAGTCTTAGGAGCAGCCTCTTGGGGCTGATGAGTGTACTTTGTAAGAAAGCAATTACAAGAAAAAGAAAGTTTTTATATCAGACAAGAGGGGGAAGAGTGATAGAATATTGGTAAGGCCTCCTGCAGCAAGAACAGGGAAATTCCAACAGCCAGAAGAGGTCCCTGTCTCATCAGTGCCCTCCCCGTCTCCCTGCCTCCTCTTCTCTCTTCCTCCTACCTCCTGGTGAGCTGTTCCTAAGGATCTGTAGGAATAAGCATCAACTTCTCCAGCCAGGGAAGTGGGAGCAAAGGGTGCAACAGAGAGCCCAACAGATGCCTCCCAGAGATTTGGAGAAGTGAACCATGATTTGAGTGACTTACTTGAGTTCCTTCATGGCAATGAGCAGAGGATCTGTCTCCCCCTCCAGCTCCACCATCACAGGGGCACACATCCTGTAGGGATAAGGACAGGTGTTAGGGAGACTACAAACCCAGGGAGAAGGGCCCAACAGGCAGTGAGGGTGGAACGGCATCCTGGTCCCCACCTAGAAACGTCATCTTCTAGGTAGGCAGGCACAGTAGGGAGTGGTGTGTAGGGGCACTGCCAGAGATCTCCCCTGGCAGAGGCCTATCGCAGACTCCAGAGCCCAGGGGCCACAGCAGAGTGTCCTGGTGGAAAGGGAGACGTATGCAAAGGCACACCATTCTAACTGCTCCAATCCCAGAGCCTTGCCTCAGTGCCCAGTGCACCTCATTTCAATTTCTATTTTCTCTCTCTCTTTATTTTTTGGAGACAAGGTTTCACTCCTATTGCCCAGACTGGAGTGCAATGGCGAGATCCTGGCTCACTGCAACCTCTACCTCCCAGGCTCAAGCAATTCTCCTGCCGCCTCCCAAGCAGCTGGAACTACAGGCATACACCACCAGCTATGCTAATTTTTTGTATTTTTTGTATAGATGGGTGAAATTAACATTTCGCCATGTTGCCCAGGCTGGTCTCAAACTTCTGGGCTCAAGCAATCCGCCTGCCTCAGCCTTCTAAACTGCTGGGATGAAAGGCATGAGCCACCATGCCCGGCCTCATTTCCATTCTCTATAGACACAACACCTCAGTAGAGGCCCTGCCCTTCCTGCCCAGCCCTCCCTCCCCACCCTTCACCTGAGGCCAGCAGTCAGGGGGCTCATCTGCTTACAACACTGCCATGACTCTCCTTGGCTATCAGGCCAGAGTGCAGTCTGGTCCCTGTTCACCTTCCTAGCACAGTCCCGTGCTACTTTCCTGTATTTACCCCACATTCCAGCCATACCAAACTATTTCTGGTTCCCTAGACGCGCCATGTTGTTTCCCTTTCATGTGCTCTTACAAGCTCTTCCTCTCTCTAAAAGTCTGCGAGAGGTTCGGATGTCTCCACCCTGGAAATCGTGTGCTGACTCTTCAGTACCCGGACTCATTTTGCATATACTTTTCTTGGCACCAATCTCATTGAACTGTAACTACTTGTTTGGAAAGTTTCCATATTAGACCATGAGCTCCTGGTGGCCCAGAACCACATGTGATTCACCACGGAGGCCCAGCCCCCAGCACAACACTTGGCCCACAGTGGAGATTTTACCACCAAGCAAAGGGATGCCAATTCTAGGCCCATCTCCTCTAGGAAGCCACCCTTGATGATTCCAGCTCAGGTTCACACTAACACATCCAGAATTAACAGGAGAGCGTGCTAAAAAATACAGTTTCCTGGAACCTTCCCCAGACCCCCTGAATAGAATCTCTAGTGAAGCGGCCTGAGAGCCTGCATTTGCAAAACTGCCCAGATGATTATGATAATCAGCTAGTCTGAGAGCTACCAGCTTACTAATTTTATTACTAAATATTTCGATTTATATTACTCCCAAAAGCCTGAAAATTTCCCAAGGGCAGAGATGAAGTATTTAACTTTCCCTATATTCTCTCTCAATAAGTATTTAAACGTTCCCAAAATATAAAGCTTTAAAGAATGTGGCAAAATACTTTTCCTGATCTGCATATGCCTGCTTTCTTTCAAAATATAAGTAATTCAAAGGCATTCACTCATTCAGCACCTATTATGCACATGGAATGTGCAAGAATGTGTCCTTAAGTAATTTAATTTTTCTTGCACCATGGCTTCTACAAATAAACACATCAACCATCCAGTTAAGAAGTAGATGTGACAAACATCATCAGCCACCAGGTGGTGCTAATGAACCAGACTGAAACTCCATCCAAAACCCACCCAAGAAACAGTTGTTCTGGCCAGGTGCAGTGGCTCACGCCTGTAATCACAGCACTCTGGGAGGCTGAGGCAGGCGAATCACCTGAGGTCAGGAGTTTGAGACCAGCCTGGCCAACATGGTGAAACCCTGTCTCTACTAAAAATACAAAAAATTAGCCGGGCGTGGTGGTGCATGCCTGTAGTCCCAGGTACTCAGGAGGCTGAGGCACGAGAATCGCTTGAACCAGGAGGTGAAGGTTGCAGAGAACCGAGATGGCACCACTGCACTCCAGCCTAGGTGACAGAGTGAGACTCTATCTGCACCTACCAAGTGCAGAGTCCCATTATGGCTGTACAAGAGCTTTACAGCAGGCAAGGAGCCACCAGATGGTGTCATAGCCCTTAAGTGGAAAGAGCACTAAAGACTGGAATGAGCTGGATCAAGCTTTGCTCCCCAAGAAAAACAGGACACTTGGCTGGGCACAGTGGCTCACGCCTATAATCCCAGCACTTTGGGAGGCCAAGGCGGGTGGATCACCTGAGGTCACGGCGGGTGGATCACCTGAGGTCACGAGTTCGAGACCAGCCTGACCAACATGGTGAAACACCCTCTCTACTAAAAATGCAAAATATTAGCCAGGCATGGTGGCGTGCACCTGTAATCCCAGCTACTCAGGAGGCTGAGGCTGGAGAATTCCTTGAACCCAGGAGGCAGAGGTTGCAGTCAGCCAAGATCATGCCATTGCACTCTAGCCTGGGCAACAAGAGCAAAACTCCATCTCAAAAAAAAAACAAAAAAAACAAAAAAAAAGAAAGAAAGAAAAGAAAAACAGGACACTTGGATTTATGAGTGGCCTGGATGTCGGCCTCAAAACCTTTAAGTGCTTCACACTGCCCACCAAATAAACTCCAATCTTCTGAACTTGTCACTCACGGGATCAGTGTCATCTTTTTCAGCCTTATGCCCCAAGCTGCTTATGATCCCTCACCACAAATCCACAACTGCCTGCCTCCACCTGGACCTTTCCTTGGGCTGTTTCTGGCACCTGGAGTACCCACAAAACCAACTCTCTTTACCTGTCCCCACTAGAATTCTAATCCCTTCACAAGGCTTTCCCAGTCACCTCTGCAATAACTCTCTTTGTACCTTTCATAAAGCACCACTCGCATCTGCCTTGGGTTGTGGTTACCTGTGCACAGGTCTATCTCCCCCACCCGAAAACACCTGGAGGACTGGGGATTATGTCTCTTTTTTATTTTTTTATTTTTTTTATTTTTGGTAACGGAGTCTCACTCTGTCACCCAGGCTGGATTAGTGGCGTGATCTTGGCTCACTGCAACCTCCACCTCCCAGGTTCAAGTGATTCTCCTGCTTCAGCCTCCCGAGTAGCTGGGATTACAGGCGCGTGCCACTACACCCAGCTAATTTTTGTATTTTTAGTAGAGACAGGGTTTCACCATGTTGGCCAGGCTGGTCTCAAACTCCTGACCTCAGGTGATCCGCCCACCTTGGCCTCCCACAGTGCTCGGATTCCAGGCCTGAGCCACCGCGCCCGGCTGGGACTACATCTTTAATCATCTCAGCATCCTATCAAGTGCTAATGCAGTATTTTTCTTCAGTGCTGAAAGACTGTTTAACTTGCAAATAAGCAGTCTATTTGTTTTAAAAATAACTTATGAATTCTTCTTTCTGCTGGGCCACTTTTAGCCTATATCAGTGTGCCCCACAGAATGCTCTGCAGTGACGGAAATGTCCTATCCCCCTGTGCTATCCTTTATGGTAACCAGTAGCCACATGTGGCTACTGAACACACTTGAAATGTGACTAGTTGTAATCCCAGCACTTTGGAGGCTGAAGCAGGGGGATCACTGGAAGCCAGAAGTCTTTTTGTGAGACCCTGTCTCTACAAAAAAATTAAGACATTAGCCAGGTGTGGTGGCATTAGCCTGTAGTCCTAGCTACCTGGGAGGCTGAAGTGGGAAGATCACTTAAGCCTAGAAGTTTTGAGGCTGCAGTGAGCTATGATAGCACCACTGTACTCCAGCCTGGGCGACAGAGCCAAACTGTCTCTAAAAAAATAAAAGAAAAGGCTGGGCGTGGTGGCTCATGCCTGTAATCCCAGTACTTTGGGAGGCCGAGGCAGGAGGATCACCTGAGATCAGGAGTTCAAGACCAGCCTGGCCAACGAACATGGTGAAACCTCGTCCCTACTTAAAATACAAAAATTAGCCAGGCGTGGTGACAGGTGCCTGTAATCCCAGCTACCCAGGAAGCTCAGGTAGGAGAATCACTTGAACCCAGGAGGCGGAGGATGCAGTGAGCCGAGATCATGCCACTGCACTCCAGCCTGGGTGACAGAGTGAGACTCCTTCTCAAAAAAAATAAATCAATCAAATAAAAAGAAGTGTGGCTGGCTAGTGAGACGGAAACTGAATTTCTAATTTTATTTAATTGTACTTAATGTAAATGGACACATACAGTTCGTGGCTACCACAATTGATGGTGCAGGCCCAGAGGATCCTGACATTGGTGGCATATTGGGTATGGCTATCATACTGGGCGTGGCTCTAATGCCATGCATAAGAGCAAGGAGTGCAACCAGGCTGAGAAGAGGTCCGCTGCTGAGGAATAGGGGAGAACAATGTTGCCCACCCATAAAACCCTTTATTGAAGTAGACATGATGGTCATCTTTACCCCTACAGGACTAGAGGAGACAACAGCCCAGTGCTGCTTGAACACTAAGGAGGAGAATGTACAGACAGCATTGCTGCCCCTGTAAGCACAGAGTCCACAAATCTGGCCCCAGCTTTCCTTTGTTTTTTTTTGTTGTTGTTGTTGTTTTTTGAGATGGAGTCTCTGTCGCTCAGGCTGGTGTGCAGTAGTGCAATCACAGTTCACCGCAGCCTCAACCTCCTGGCTTTAGGTGATCCTCCTACATCAGCCTCCTGAGTAGCTGGGACTACAGGCGCACGCCACCACACTTGGCTAATTTTTGTATTTTTTGTAGAGATGGGGTTTCACCATGTCGCCCAGGCTGATTTTGAACTTCTGGGCTCAAGCAATCCACCTGCCTCGTCCTCCCAAAGTGCTGGGATTACAGGTGTGAGCCATGGCACCCAGCTGCTTTTCTTTCTAGGCTAATTTCCATTATTCCCTACTTGAACTACCCCCGCTCCTCCAGATACCCACCATTTCCCACATCAGCCTATAGGGAGTTTGGGGTAGGGGCTCCTGTTCTCAGTCTCATGCTTCCCCACAGTACAATTAGAGTACCCCGCTCTGTCCCCTCTCCTACTCCTCACAAGAAAAGAGGAGGAACTATTCTGACAGGTGAGCCTGGGGGGAAAAAAAGCAGGCATCTGTGGCCCAGCCTCTTTGAAAGTCCCTGCTTTCTCAAAGCCATCTGTTGGCAGAGGGTGCTTCCAGTCTGTTCTCCACTCTGCCCCAAACCTCAGCAGGCATCTGAAGGCCTGCACTGCCTATGGCTAACTCATCTGCACTCATTGGACACTCGGATCTCCACCTGTCTACTCTATCTCCTGAATCTTTATTCTCCCAAACGTGGGAGAGGAGGGAAGTTTGCTGATTTTCAAATCCCCAAAACCCCACCACTGCTCTGTGCTTTCATCTCTCTAGTGTGCTCTCAAGCTGGAGGGCCCCCCACTCTGCTGGACTGACCATAGTCTACCTCACATCAAGAACCACCTTAAAGCCAGGAATGGTTGCTCATGCTTGTAATCCCAGCTCCAGCACTTTGGGAGGCTGAGGCAGGAGAATCACTTGAGGCTGAGTTCAAGACCAGCCTGGGCAACATAGCAAGACCCCTGTCTCTACAAAAAATACAAAGCCAGGCATAGTGGCACATACCTGTAGTCCCAGCTTGAAGCTACTTGGGAGGTTGAGACAAGAAAATTGCTTGAGCCAGCCGAGCGTGGTGGCTCACGCCTGTAATCCCAGCACTTTTGGAGGCCAAGGCAGGTGGATCACAAGGTCAGGAGATACAGACCATCCTGACTAACACGGTGAAACCCCATCTCCACTAAAAATACAAAAAAATTAGCCGGGCGTTGTGGCGGGCACCTGTAGTCCCAGCTACTCGAGAGGCTGAGGCAGGAGAATGGCGTGATCCTGGGAGGCGGAGCTTGCCGTGAACCGAGATCACGCCACTGCACTCCAGCTTGGGCGACAGAGCGAGACTCCATCTCAAAAAAAAAAAAAAAAAAAAAGAAAAAGAAAATTGCACCAGCCGGGCACGGTGGCTCACGCCTGTAATCCCAACACTTTGGGAGGCCAAGGTGGGTGGATCACAAGGTCAGGAGTTTGAGACCAGACTGGCCAATACGGTGAAACCCCGTTTCTACTAAAAATACAAAAATAGCCGGGCGTGGTGGCTCACGTCTGTAATCCCAACACTTTGGGAGGCCAAGGCGGGCAGATCATGAGGTCAGGAGAAAGAGACCATCCTGGCTAACACGGTGAAACCCCATCTCTACTAAAAATACAAAAAACTAGCCAGGCACGGTGGCGGGCACCTGTAGTCCTGGCTACTCAGGAGGCTGAGGCAGGAGAATGGCGTGAACCCAGGAGGCAGCACTTGCAGTGAGCAGAGATCGCACCACTGCACTCCAGGCTGGGTGATAGAGCAAGACTCCGTCTCCAAAAAAAAAGAAAAAATACAAAAATTAGCCAGGCGTGGTGGCAGACGCCTGTAGTCCCAGCTACGCGGGAGGCTGAGGCAGGAGAATCGCTTGAACCCAGGAGGCAGGTGTTGTATTGAGCCGAGATTGGGCCAGTGCACTCCAGCCTGGGAGACAGAGCAAGACTCTGTCTCAAAAAAAAAAAAAGAAAAGAAAATTGCTCGAGCCCAGGAATTTGAGGCTGCAATGGGCTATGATCAGGCCCCTGTGCTCCAGCATGGACAAGAGAGTGAGATCTTGACTCGGAAAATAAAACAACAAAGAACCACCATGGCCGGGCACGGTGGCTCTCACCTGCAATCCCAACACTTTGAGAGGCAGAGGCAGGTGGATCACTTGAAGCCAGGCATTCGAGACTAGCCTAGACAACATGGCGAGACCCCGTCTCTATTAAAAACACAACAATTAGTTAGGCATGGTGGCACATGCCTGTAATTCCAGCTACCTGGGAGGCTGAGGCACGAGAATCACTTGAACCTGGGAGGCAGAGGTTGCAGTGAGCTGAGATTGTGCCATTGCACTCCAGCCTAGTGACTCAGCAAGACTCTATCTTGGGAAAACAAAAACAAAAACAAAAAAAAAACACACTGGTACACATTGGCTCTGAATTCACCTTTTTTGCTGCACTAATCTGACAGGCAACCATCTAGTTCAGGTTTTTTTTTTTTTAATCATTTTTCTCCCTTACTGTTACTTGACTTCTCAGATGTTCATGTCCTAGTTCTCCTATTAGATCACAAGCTACCTGAGCACAGGACCCTAGCACAATGCCTGGTACGCAGGGACGGCACCACTTTTGGAATGTGAGAGCAGAGAGTCTGTTTTCAGGTGCCAGGCTGGAAAAGATCAGTGGTACAAGAGCTCACTGTGGCCTGACAGATGGAGAAGACAGTGAAGGGGCAATCACTCACGCAATCTGGAGCGCTCGGGTGCCCAGCACACGGGCTCGCTCGTACTTGGTCATGTATGGCGTGGTGATTCGCTTCTGGTTGGCCTGCGGTCGCTCCCCAGAGGGGAGGATCTCGACATTCTCCTGGCCTTCCTGGACACCAAGACAAAAAAGAGGAAAAGTCTCAGGTGGCATTTTTGGGTTACAGGGAGGGTGATAATGACAACAATCACAATCCTCGCCACAGCCACCATTAATGCTTACTGCATGCCAGGGGACCGCATGACTGCTTCCTAACAACTCATGTAATCCTTACAATAACCTTATGAGGCAGGGATTACAGTTCTCATTTCAGAGGCTTGGAAAGTCAGCTAACCTGACCAAGCCTCAGACCTGGTAATGGAGCTCTGAGATTCCAGAGCTGACTGTGTCATCCAGAAGAGAGCAGAGGGCCTCGAGATGGGGTGGTATCAGAATGTTGGTCCTGTAAAAGAGGTCCTGGCACAAAAAAATTACCCTAAGCAGGAAGCTAGGAATAGTCTCCCCATCTTTCAGATAGGGGAGCTGAGCCAATGGGTCAAGTGGCTAGAAAAGTCAAGATGGGCCAGGCACGGTGGCTCACGCTTGTAATCCCAGCACTTTGGGAGGCCGAGGCGGGTGGATCACGAGGTCAGGAGATGGAGACCACGGTGAAACCCTGTCTCTACTAAAAATACAAAAAATTAGCCGGGCGTGGTGGTGGGCGCCTGTAGTCCCAGCTACTCGGAGGCTGAGGCAGGAGAATGGCATGAACCCGGGAGGCGGAGCTTGCAGTGAGCCGAGATTGCACCACTGCACTCCAGCCTGGGCAACAGAGCGAGACTCCGTCAAAAAAAAAAAAAAAAAAAAAAAAGTCAAGATGAAGGCAGGAATATTTAATAATTACTTACTAAGCATTTGTCCTGAGCCAGATATTGTTAACAGATGCTGAGAAAGAAAGCTAGGAATTTCTGCTCTCAAAGAATTAATGGTCTAAAGGGGAGACAAGAGTAAACAGAGCAGGTGCTATGAAGGGTGCAACAGAGTTCCCGAGGAGGTGGGGACACCTCACTCACACTGGGGGTTAGGAAAACTCCAAGGATGAGACTTGAGCTCACCTAGAAGGATGAGCAGGAGCTGTCAAACCAACGAGGAAGGAGGCAACATGCAAAGGCATAGAGCAGAAAGAGGTTTGGACAACTAGTTGTGGACAATAATTAGAAAAAAAGGTGTGTAGAGGATTGTAGGCAGGAGAATAAATTCTGTGGTTATAAAGAATTAAGTAAACAGGCCAGGCACGGTGGCTCACACCTGTAATCCCAGCACTTTGGGAGGCCGAGGCAGGCGGATCACAAGGCAGGAGATCGAGACCATCCTGGCTAACACGGTGAAACCCCGTCTCTACTAAAAATACAAAAAAAAAAAAAAAAAAAAATTAGCCGGGTGTGCTGGTGGGCGCCTGTAGTCCCAGCTACTCGGAAGGCTGAGGCAGGAGAATGGCATGAACCCGGGAGGCGGAGCTTGCAGTGAGCCAACATCACGCCACTGCGCTCCAGCCTGGGTGACAGAGCAAGACCCTGTCTCAAAAAAAAAAAAAAAAGGTTGACCCTGAGTTGGGCATGGTGGTGAAGAACCTACAGTCCCAGCTACTCAGGAGGCTGAACTGGAAGGATCACTTGAGCCCAGGAGTTCAAGGCTGTAGTGCGCTATGACCACAGCTGAAAATAGCCATTGTTCTCTAGCCTAGACAACGTAGCAAGACACCACTTCTTAATTTAAAACAAGCAAACAAACAACAACAACGACAACAAAAACAGAAAGAAAGGATCACTCTGGATACTCTGTTGAGAATATTCTGCAGGGGGCAGTGGTGGAAGCGGAGAGGCCATTTAGGAAAGCCAGTAGTAACTGAGCATGTGGGCAAGTAAGAACGGGCGCTGAAAGGAGAAGAGCACACAGAGCAGAATCTGGAGTGAGACTGAAGCAGGAAAACCAGCCACACAATTCCTGCAGAAATGTAGCTGAAAAGCAGTAAGATCTAAGCCAGGTTAAGGCACCAGGAGTAAAAAAATGCAGACAGGGTTGAAGTACATCTAGGAGGCACAATCTACATGACAGAGATGGAAAGGGGACCAGAAGGATGGAGAAGGACGCATTTGACTCAAGTGAAAAGGTATCTGAAAATGCCACGCAGAGAGAGAAGGCTCCATATCTCTCCAGAACATAACTGCATTTTTTCCCTCATCAGTCACACAGGACAGAAAGCCCTACTTTCCTCTTGAGGCTGGCAACCTATCCATCTAGCTGCTCAAGCCAGAAAACTGAGAGTCGTCCTTGTCACCACTGACTTTCTCAGCCCCATAACCAACCCACCGAAATAACTCTTTCATCTGTCTTCTCATCACCTGCACTACCAGCACCTACAGGCCTCTCACCTTTCACTCTTGCCCTTCCCCAATTCACCCCTTACTCGAGGCAGGAATGTACTTTCTAAAATGTAACCTCGGCCGGGCATGGTGGCTCATGCCTGTAATCCCAGCACTTTGGGAGGCCGAGGCAGGTGGATCACAAGGTCAGGAGTTCAAGACCAGCCTGGTCAAGTTAGTGAAACCCCGTCTCTACTAAAAATATAAAAAATAGCCGGGCGCGGTGGCTCAAGCCTGTAATCCCAGCACTTTGGGAGGCCGAGGCGGGCGGATCACGAGGTCAGGAGATCGAGACCATCCAGGCTAACACGGTGAAACCCCGTCTCTACTAAAAATACAAAAAATTAGCCGGGCGTGTTGGCGGGCGCCTGTAGTCCCAGCTACTTGGGAGGCTGAGGCAGGAGAATGGCTTGAACCTGGGAGGCGGAGCTTGCAGTGAGCCGAGATCGTGCCACTGCACTCCACCCTGGGGGACAGAGCAAGACTCCGTCTCAAAAAAAAAAAAAAAAAAAAAAAAAAAAAATTAGCTGGGCGTGGTGGCGGGCACCTGTAATCCCAGCTAGTTGGGAGGCTGAGGCAGAGAATTGCCTGAACCTGGGAGGTGGAGGTTGCAGTGAGCCGAGATCACTCCACTGCATTCCAGCCTGGGTGATACAGCGAAACTCCATCTCCAAAAATAAATAAATAAATAAATAAAATAAAATAAAATGTAACCTGGACCGTGTCCTGGCTCAAAATTTGTCAGTAGCTTCCCATTGCCTTTAGGCTACAAAATACTGCCTCATCTGAGCCCTGCTTACCTCTTCCCTTTGCTCTCTAAGTAGTCCCACCCTGCAGAAAGCACCTGACATATAATAAACATTCAACACGTTTGCCAAATGAAGGAAGGCACCATTTAACTTGTCAGTGAACTAACTGCCCCAGAAGCCACAGGCTGTGGACCACATGGACAAAAGCTTTCAGGCCCACCCTGCAGGGCTGTTCTGCTATGCAAGACTGGAACACAGCTCACTCTAACTGGGAAGGCTTATGACAGGGGCCTTGACCACAAATAGAAGGCAGACACATTCAGCTAATCATCACCTGCCAGACTATTTGGCAGCTTGGGCTGCAGAGGTGGGAGCCTGAGGCTGAATACTGACCTCTTCGGCATTCTCCAAGTCATCTAGCCCTTCGTCCTCCTCCACATCATCAAAGTCGTCGCCATCAAAACTGTACAGGAAGAAGAGATCAGTTACTTAGAGCATCACTTACAAGAATCAAAGAGGGGCCAGGCATGGTGGGTCACACTTGTAATCCTGGTACTTTGGGAGACAGAAGCGGGTGGATCACTTGAGGCCAGGAATTCGAGACCAGCCTGGCCAACATGGCAAAACCCCGTCTCTACTAAAAATACAAAAATTAGCCGGGCATGGTGGCACATGTCTGTAATACCAGCTACTTGGGGGGCTGAGTCACAAGAAATGCTTGAACCCAGGAGGTGGAGGTTGCAGTGAGCCAAGATTGCACCGCTGCACTCCAGCATGGGTGACAGAACAAGAACCTGTCTCAAAATAAATAAAATAAGAAAAATAAAAAAATAAAAATCAGAGGCAGGGCATGGTGGCTTTGTATTGTGGCTCTGGGATTAAGCCTGTAATCCCAGCACTTTGGGAGGCCAAGGCGGGTGGAGTTCAAGGCCAGCTAGCCAACATGGTAAAACCCCGTTTCTACTAAAAATACAAAATTAGCCAGGAGTCGTGGTGGCACATACCTGTAATCCCAGCTACTTGGGAGGCTGAGGCACGAGAATCACTTGAACCCAGGAGGCGGAGGTTGTGGTGAGCTGAGATCACGCCATTGCACTCCAGCCTGGGCAACAAGAGTGAAACTCTGTCTCAAAAACACCCCCCCCAAAAAAAAACAGAAAAAAAAAAATCAAAGAGGGCAGAGATCTGTGTCTTGCCCAGTATGTAGGAAGCACTCAATAAATATCTACTTAATAAGTAAATCAGCTGGGTGCAGTGGCTCACGTCTGTAATCCCAGCACTTTGAGAGGCCGAGGTGGGTGCATCACTTGAGGTCAGGAGTTCGAGACCAGCCTGGCCGACATGGAGAAATCTCATCTCTGCTAAAAATACAAAAAAGTTAGCCGGGTATGGTGGTGGGCGCCTGTAATCCCAGCTACTCAGGAGGCTGAGGCATGAGAACTGCTTGAACCCTAGAGGTGGAGGGCGCACTGAGCCGAGGTCACCCCACTGCACTCCAGCCTGGGTGACACAGCAAGACTCCTTCTCAAAAAAAAATAAAATAAAATAAAATAAAATAATAATAATAATAATAATAATAAAGTAAATCCGACTTTTGTTCCATTTTACCCCTTCGATTTTTCCCCATCTGCCCCCAAAGTTTGCTAGGACTCATTCATCATCACTGTTTCCCTCTTTACTGGATCATTCCCATCAGCATTTTTTTTTGAGACAAAGTCTCGCTCTGTAGTCCAGGATGGAGTGCAATGGCACGATCTTGGCTCACTGCAACCTCCGCCTCCCGGATTCAAGCAATTCTCCTGTCTCATTCTCCCGAGTAGCTGGGATTATAGGCACACGCCACCATGCCCAGCTAATTTTTGTATTTTTAGTAAAGATGGGGTTTCACCATGTTGACCAGGCTGGTCTCGAACTCCTGACCTCAGGTGATCTACCCTCCTCGGCCTCCCAAAGTGCTGGGATTAGAGGTGTAAGCCACAGCACCCGGCCCCATCAGCATTTCAACATGTGCTTTTCCTCATCTAAAAAAAAATTTAAAAACCCTTCTCTTCTCTCTCCCCCATAGCCCTAATTCCATGGTGCCCTTTGAAGCAAAAATGTGTGAAAGAGCTGTCCACCCTCATTGTCTTCCTCTCTTCCCATTTTGTCATAATCTCACTCCAGAAAGCCTTTCACCCCAACAGCTCCATCAAAACCACTTTTTTTTTTTTTTTGAGACGGAGTCTTGCTCTGTCGCCCAGGCTGGAGTGCAGTGGCGCAATCTCGGCTCACTGCAAGCTCCGCCTCCCGGGTTCACGCTATTCTCCTGCCTCAGCCTCTCCGAGTAGCTGGGACTACAGGCGCCCGCCACCACGCCCGGCTAATTTTTTGTATTTTTAGTAGAGACGGGGTTTCATCGTGGTCTCGATCTCCTGACCTCGTGATCCGCCCGCCTCGGCCTCCCAAAGTGCTGGGATTACAAGCGTGAGCCACCGCGCCCAGCCAAAACCACTTTCCAAGCTCATTAATGATCTCCACGTTGCTAAATCCAATGGCCAACTCTCCTTCTCATTTAGCCTGATCTATCAGCTGGCACATTAGGCCACGTGCTCTCTTCACTTGACTCCAAGGACACCTCACTCTCTTGGTGTTCCCCCACCTCCCCGGCTTCTCTTTTCCCCCAAGCACTCAATGTCCGAATGCCCTAATGCTCAGCCACGGGTCATCTCCTCTTCTCTACTGACACTCACTGGGAATGCGGTAGCAATCCCACACGTTTCTTATTTTTATCTTCAGACTAGCTCTCTTTGCACCCACACATCCAACAGGTAATTTTTTGGCTCTATCTTTAAAATAGTAATATATCCAGAATTCAAAACCAGTTCTCACCACCTCTACTCTTACCACCCTACTATAAGCTACTGATTTCTCTCATCTAGATTACTACAAGCAGGCCGGTCACGGTGGCTCACGCCTGTAATCCCAGCACTTTGGGAGGCCGAGGCGGGTGGATCACAAGGTCAGGAGTTCGAGGCCAGTCTGGCCAACATGGTGAAACCCGTCTCTACTAAAACTACAAACAATTAGCCAGGCGTGGCGGTGCACGCCCATAATCCCAGCTAGTCGGGAGGCTGAGTCAGGAGAATCCCTTGAACCCGGGAGGCGGAGGCTACAGTGAGCCGAGATCGCGCCACTGCACTCCAGCCTGGGCGACAGAGTGAGACTCTGTCTCAAAAAAAAAAAAAAAAAAAAAAAAAAAAAAAATTACTCAACGAACCGTCCCAGACTTTAATGCCACCCGGTGGAGCTGCCCCAGACCCTCCTCTGGAGTACTCCTATACTACACACTTCTAGAACGGGGGAAGTTCACGCGACCACCGTTACCTGCTTGCTTGCTTACTTATGGGCCTGTGCCCCCTCTTCTAGAAAGTGAGCACGTGGAGAGGCAGGGACGATTCTTCATTCACCTCAATATTCCCACTGCATGACACAGAGCCCGGCTTGCTGGAACATTTGCTGAAGGACACCTTTTCTACGGATCCCCTCTGGACCCTCGAGCCTGGGCCCTCCTGTGCCTCCAGCCGGGGCTATGCTCCTGGGTCCCCGCTCTTCCCTTCCTCGGCTCCGCCGGCCCCCGCAGGACCCCAGTCCCCTCAGACATTGCCCCTAGACGCCAGGCTCCTCAGCCGACCCAAGCCTTGCCTCACCCGCCCCTTCCGAGGTTGTCGCAAAGGCCACTCCGCTCCCGCACTCACTTGTCCTCGTTGTCTGACATGACACCCTCGCCTCTGCGACCCCACTGCGCCCCGGTCCCGCGCGAAGACCCGCAAACAGCACCACTACGACTGGCGCGGCGCCTCGCTTATCTTGCGCCTGCGCTGTAACCCAGAGGAAATCACTTCCGGGAGGCAGGACAGAGCGGGGAAAGTGCGCATGCGCTGACGGGTGTGTGCGCGTTTCTATAGTAGCCAGAGGCGCTAGCTGCCAGCTCCAGCAGCCCAGATCGCGCAGTATTTCTGCGTGGCACCTGTGCGGATGCGGCTGTAAAGCAGTGGTCACCGCCTCCGGGAGCCCACTTCTATGTGGAGAGGGGAGCACCCAGAGAGGGTCTTAGGGTGAAATTTCAATTTTGGCATATCACTCAGTGGGTACTGTCGTGACTATGGCTATGTTAACACTTCCTTCCTCCCGAGGAGACCTCCCTGCCACAGGCGCTGGGTCAGAATGAGGACTGTGTGTGTGTATCTGTCTGTGTCTGGATGGGAGGTTTGGGCACTGTCGCAATATTAACTGGCGGCATCATTCTCTGGCTTGATCCCCGCTTCCAGACTTCTGGGGTGTTGGGCGTCGGGGAACAGAGATTAGGGATAGGAGACAGGGGGTGTGTCATTGCGTCTTTCCCTCCTCAGAGTCCTCCCATGGCTTCACAGAAGCAGATGGAGGTAGTGACCAAAGGAACTGGGTTCCGGCGCCGCCCCAAGACGACCACTTACACCCCGGGGACCTGCGAGCTGCTCAGAGGTCAGTGCGTTAAAGCAGCGATCCCAGCCTTTTTGGCACCAGGGACCGGTTTCGTGGAAGACAATTTTTCCACTGACGGAGGTGTGGGGAATGGTTTCGGGATGAAACTGTTCCACCTCAGATCATCGGGTATTAGATTCTCATAAGGAGCGTGCGACCTAGATCCCTCGCGTGCGCAGTTCACAATAGGGTTCGCGCTCCTATGAGAATCTAAGGCCATCACTGACCTGAAAGGAGGAGGTGAGGCTCGCTAGCCTGCCGCTCACCTCTTGCTGTGCGGCCCGGTTCCTAACAGGCCAGGGACTGGTACCAGTCCACGGACGGGGGGTTGGGGACCCCTGAGTTAAAGGATGAGAGAAGAATGGTGGTAGTTACCCTCTGTAACTCAGTTCCCCTGTACCTGACCTGTGGCTTAGCAATTGCTATTTTCCTTTACAGATAAGGAGCCTGGGGTTCAGAAAGCTTCAAAATTCTACTGCATATGCCTTAGTCGGGGGCGGGTCGGGGGGAGGGGAAGTTTCGAGGTGCTACACCTTGCCAAAAGTCAAAGAACTAAAATTTTTAGAGTAGTTAACTCCTATGCATCCTTTAGATCACACTTTCAACTTTCCCGAGGAAGACCTCTCCTTACCACCACAGCAGGATCAACTGTTATGCGCCCTCACACATTTTCCTTCACTGGGCTTAGCACAAGCTGTAGTCAATTATTTGGTGTCCCATCTATCCCTCCAGATCATGAATTTCATCAGGCAGGAACCGTGCCTGTTTCGGCTCACAACTGTAGCTCCAGCCCCTGAAACCTGATGAACAAGTGTTCATGTGTTCTTTTGCTCAACAACTTTTTTGTTTTTATCCAACAACAACATTTTTAAGTCTACCATGTGCCTTAGACTCTGTTTTAGGTGCTGGGGATACAGCAGTGAAAGAAAATGAGGTGGCTCACGCCGGTAATCCCAGCACTTTGGGAGGCCAAGGTGGGCAGATCACCTGAGGTTAGGAGTTCAGGACCAGCCTGACCAACATGGAGAAACCCAGTCTCTACTAAAAATACAAAATTAGCCGGGCATGGCGGCGCATGTCTGTAATCCCAGCTACTCAGTAGGCTGAGGCAGGAGAGTTGCTTGAACCCAGGAGGTGGAGATTGTAGTGAGCCCAGATCGCGCCATTGCACTCCAGCCTGGGCAACAAGAGGGAAGCTCCATCTCAAAAAAAAAAAAAAAAAAGAAGAGAAAGAGGAAAAAATATTTGTTAACAGAGGGCAGAAATTTTATTAAACCAGCAAAAATTCTTGTTATCATAGAGCTAATATAGAAGGATAACAATAAAATAAAATATATAGAATTTTAGGTGGCCATTAAGTGCTATAGAAAAAACAAAGCAGGAAAGATAGAGAAGGCATGCTCAGTGCAGAATGGGGATTAGATGTAGGGTTTTAAATTTCAGTAGGGCGTCAGGTGAAGGCATCCGCCCGCAGCCCAGGAGGCCTCATAGAATGCTTTGTCATGCAGTGATGATGAAGGAATCCAAACTGACGAACATCCAGCAGCGCCACATCATGGACATCATGAAAAGTAAGGGGCAGTCCACAGAGGCTTCCTGGCCAGAGGTATCTGGGGCCACATTTTTAATGCTTCTCCATGTTAAGGGAGAGAGGACCTCATATAAAAAAAACAAAGACAGCCAGGCACGTGGCTCATGCCTGTAATTCCAACACTTTGGGAGGCTGAGGCAGGAGGATGGCTTAAGCCCAGGAATTCAAGACCAGCCCGGGCAACACCACAAGACCTCATCTCCACAAAACCTTTTTTTTTTTTTTTTTTTTTTTTTTTTTGAGACAGAGTCTCCTTCTGCTGCCCAGGCTGGAGTGCAGTGGCGCAATCTCAGCTCACTGCAAGTTCTGCCTCCCGGGTTCATACCATTCTCCTGCCTCAGCCTCCCAAGTAGCTGAGACTACAGGTGCCCACCACCACGCCCGGCTAATTTTTTGTATTTTTAGTAGAGACGGGGTTTCATCGTGTTAGCCAGAATGGTCTCAATCTCCTGACCTCATGATCCACCCACCTGGGCCTTCCAAAGTGCTAGGATTACAGGCGTGAGCCACCACGCCTGGCCAACTTTTTTGTTTTGTTCTGAGATGAGTCTCTCTCTCTGTCACCCAGGTTGGAGTACAGTGGCATGATCTCGGCTCACTACAACCTCTGCCTCCTGGGTTCAGGCAATTGTCCTGCCTCAGCCTCCTGACTAGCTAGGATTACAGGCGTGCACCACCATGCCTGGCTTAATTTTTGTATTTTTAGTAGAGACTGGGTTTCACCATGTTGGCCAGGCTGCTCTCGAACTCCTGACCTCGTGGATCTGCCTGCCTCGGCCTCCCAAAGTGCTGGGATTCCAGGCATGAGTCACTGCACCCAGCCTCCAAAATTTTTTTAAATTAGCCAGGTGTGGTGGTGCCAACCTGTAGTCCCAGCTACTCAGGAGGTTGAGGTGGGAGGATCACTTGACCCTGGGAGGTCAAGGCTGCAATGAGCTATGATTTCACCACTGCACTCCAGCCTGGGCGACTGAGTGGAGCCTAATCTCAAAATAATTAAAATTAAATTAAATTAAATTAAAATAAAAACAGGTCAGGCCGGGTATGGGAGCTCACACCTGTAATCCTAGCACTTTGGGAGGCTGAGGTGGGCAGATCACCTGAGGTCAGGAGTTCAAGACCAGCCTGGCCAACATGGTAAAACCCTGTCTCTACGAAAATACAAAAATTAGCTGGGCATGATGGTGGATGCCTGTAATACCAGCTACTCAGGAGGCTGAGGCAGGAAAATTGCTTGAACCCAGGAGGCAGAGGTTGCAGTGAGCCGAGACCACACCATTGCACTCCAGCGTGGGTGACAGAGCAAGACTCCATCTCAAAAATAAAAAAAATAAAAAAAACAGGTCAGGTGTGGTGGCTTATACCTATAATCCTACCACTTTGGGAGGCTAAGGCAGGAGGATTTCTTGAGCCCAAGAGTTCAAGACCAGCCTGCCTAGGCAAAACACGTACATACTGGGGTGTACCTGTAGTCCCAGCTACTCAGGAAGCTGAGGCAGGAGAATCACATGAGCCCAGGAGTTCAAGGCCAGCCTGGGCAACATAGCGAAACCTCTCTCCACAACAAAATTTTTGGGTGTGTGACCAAAAAAATTAATATTTCTGACCCCTCACTCCTGAGGAATTAACCTTGTAGAGGCTGTACGGCCAGAAAAGGTAGACAGGCACAGATCAAAACAGTGGATGAGCCAGGTGCGGTGGCTCACGCCTGTAATCCCAGCACTTTTGGAGGCTGAGACAGGCAGATCACCCAAAGTCAGGAGTTTAAGACCACCCTGGCCAACATGGTGAAACTCCATCCCTACTAAAAATACAAAAATTAGCCAGGTGTGGTGACCCGGGCCTGTAGTCCCAGCTACTTGGGAAGCTGAAGCGGGAGAATAGCTTAAACCCGGGAGGCAGACGTTGCAGTGAGCTGAGATCACACCATTGCACTCTAGCCTGGGTGACAAGAACAAAACCCTGTCTCAACAAAAAAAAAAAAAAAAAAAAAATTAGCCAGGTGTGGTGGCACACACCATAATCCCAGCTACTCAGGAGACTGAGGCACAAGAATCACTTGTACCCAGGAGGTGTAGGTTGCAGAGAGCCAAGATCACGCCACTGCACTCCAGCCTGGGCAACAGAGGGAGACTCTGTCTCAAAAAAAAAAAAAAAAAGGATGGGACCTGCTCTAAGCTGGGCTTTATGGCAGTTGAGAGGTGGGGTCAAGTGACCAGACAGGTGACACACTTGGATGGCTTGGGGGAGAAGCCCCAGGGATGGCCAAGCATGGGGATGGACAGCAGGAGGGATAGGTACCTGCTATCATCCAAACTGTCCCTGCTTGTCCATGGACCACACAGAAAGTTTTAGGAACCCATCCATAGAAATTAAAGCATCAGTACGAAGATTTGATGTACAAGAATGTTTATTGCAGCATTGTTTGAAGTAGTAAAAAACAAACCTAGAAATAACCTAAATTTCTGAAACAAGGAGGTGAGCTGAATAAATAATGTATCCATTCTAAGGATACTAGTATATAACTATAAAAAATAAGTTATATATAAATGGATTGATCTGGACAGATGTCCATGAAAAAATGTTAAGTGAAAAGAGTCTGTTATTTTAATATATTACAGTATGATCCAGTGTTTGAAAGAATCTTATATGCACATATATCTTTGAACATGTTTGTATAAGCATCAAAAAGGAAGGAGACCACCAAACTGTTACCATTATCACTCATTCATTATAGAGGGGTGGGATTGGAAGGAAGAAGAGAAGACTCCTTGTACTGTTTGACTTGTTTTGTTTTGTTTTTTGAGACAGTCTCACTCTGTTGCCCAGGCTGGAGTGCAGTGGCTCAATCTCGGCTCACTGCAACCTCCACCTCCTGGGTTCAAGCGATTCTCCTGCCTCAGCCTTCCCAATAGCTGGGATTACAGGCCTGCATCACCACGCCCAGCTAATTTTTGTTTTTTGGGGTTTTTTTTTTAGACAGTCTTGCTCAGTCATCCAGGCTGGAGTGCAGTGGTGCAATCTTGGCTCACTGCAACCTCCACTGCCTGGGTTCAAGTGATTCTCCCGCCTCAGCCTCCCAAGTAGCTGGGATTACAGGCACCCATCATAATGCCTGGCTAATTTTTTTTGTTTTCCTTTAGACATGGGGTTTCACCATGTTGGCCAGGCTGGTCTCAAAGTCCTGACCTCCAGTGATCTGCCCACCTCGGCCTCCCAAAATGTTGGGATTACAGGCGTGAGCCACTGCACTTGGCCTTTTAACTTATTTTCACAGGTAGGTTTACTTTTATTTTTATTTTATTAATTTTTTTTTTGAGACGGAGTCTCGCTCTGTCGCCCAGGCTGGAGTGCAGTGGTGCGATCTCAACTCACTGCAAGTTCCGCCTCCCGGGTTCACGCCATTCTCCTGCCTCAGCCTCCTGAGTAGTAGGGACTACAGGTACCTGCCACCACGCTCGGCTAATTTTTTGTATTTTTAGTAGAGACAGGGTTTCACCATGTTAGCCAGGGTGGTCTCAAATTCCTGACCTCAAGTGATTACCCATCTCGGCCTCCCAAAGTGCTGGGATTACAGGCGTGAGCCGCCGTGCCCGGCCAACTTTTATTTTTAAAAAGTGGCCGGGTGCAATAGCTCATGCCTATGATCCTAGCACTTTGGGAGGCCGAGGTGGGTGGATCACTTGAGGTCAGGAGTCCAAGACCAGCCTGGCCAACATGGCCTGTCTCTACTAAAAATACAAAAATTAGTCAAGCATGGTAGCGCATGCCTGTAATCCCAGTTACTTGGGAGACTGAGGCAGGAGAATCGCTTGAACCTAGGAGGCAGAGGTTGCAGTAAGCCAAGATCGTGCAGCTGCACTCCAGCCTGAGTGACAGAGCAAGACTCAGACTCAAAAAAAAAAAAAAGCCATGTGGGTCCTCCCACCCCAACTCTTCATTCCCCAGGAGGAGATGCTTTGCCCCTACAGTGCAGTCCAACATCCAGCCAGAGGGTCTTACCTTCCAAGCAAATAGCCTCACCCATCTACCTGCCTCCCATCCTCACAGCCCGTCCCCACCTCCGGCCTGCCAACATGTGCCAAGCCAATGGGGCCTACAGCCGGGAGCAGTTCAAGCCTCAAGCCACCAGTAAGTAAGGGTCTCAGCTAGGGCCTTTCTCCATCTCCCTGGGGGAGGACAAGGGAGAGGCACACGAGCAGCCCACAGGGCAGGCGGGAAGGTAGCTAATCAAATCCCCATGCACTTTGTACCAATGCTCTTGAGCCTCAGCACATGTTAGCTTAGGGGTATTCAGGGCACAGAGGAAACCAGTCAGATGGTCCTCTTTTTTTATTTTTCCAGAACTCACGATTAACTGGAATCTACCAATTCCTGATGAGAGCGGCTATCAGGGCTTAAGGCCACAGCCTAACCTCTCCCTGCAGCCCCTATACATAGGTTGCCACTACAGGCATCGCCAAGGCCCCAGGTTCCTGAGCTTTCTTAGCCTTGCTCTGCTAAGTTTTGACAAAACTTTTTTTTTTTTTTTTTTTTTTTTTAAGACAGAGCCTCACTCTGTGACCAGGCTAGAGTACAGTGGTGCTATCTTGGCTCACTGTAACCTCCGCCTCCTGGGTTCAAGCAATTCTCATGTGTCAACCTCCTGAGTAGCTGGGATTACAAGCGTCCACCACCATGTCCAGTTAATTTTTTTAGTAGAGATGGAGTTTCACCATGTTGGCCAGGCTGGTCTTGAACTCCTGGCCTCAAGTGATCCGCCCACCTTGGCCTCCCAAAGTGTTGGGATTACAGGTATGAGCCACTGCTCCTGGCTTTTTTTTTTTTTTTTTTTTTTGAGACAGTGTTGCTCTCATTCTGTCACCCATTCTGTAATGCAGTGGCATGATCATAGCTCACCGCAGCCAGAACTCCTGAGCTCAAGCAATCTTCCTGCCTCAGCCTCCAGAATAGCTGAGACCACAGGTGTTCACCACACCCAGCTTTATTTTTTGAGACGGAGTCTCGCACTGTCACCCAGGCTGGACTGCAGTGGCACAATCTCCGCTCACTGCAACCTCCACCTCCTGGGTTCAGGCAATTCTCCTGCCTCAGCCTCCCAAGTAGCTGGAATTACAGGCACCCATCACCATGCCCTGCCCGGCCAATTTCTTTTTTTTTTTTTGAAACGGAGTCTTGCTCTGTCGCCCAGGCTGGAGTGCAGTGGCGCCATCTCGGCTCACTGCAAGCTCCGCCTCCCGGGTTCACGCCATTCTCCTACCTCAGCCTCCCAAGTAGCTGGGACTACAGGCGCCTGCCATCATGCCCGGCTAATTTTTTTGTATTTTTAGTAGAGGTGGGGTTTCACCGTGTTAGCCAGGATGGTCTTGATCTCTTGACGTTGTGATCCGTCTGCCTCGGCCTCCCAAAGTGCTGGGATTACAGGCGTGAGCCACCACGCCCAGCCCATGCCCAGCTAAATTTTTGTATTTTTAGTAGAGATGGGGTTTCACCATGTTGGCTGGACTGGTCTTGAACTCCTGACCTTGTGATTTGCCTGCCTCAGCCTCCCAAAGTGCTAGGATTACAGGTGTGAGCCACCGTACCTAGACTTTTTTTTTTTTTTTTTTAGATATAGGATATTGGCCAGGCATGATGGCTCATGCCTATAATTCCAGCACTTTGGGAGGCCAAGGCTGGCAGATCGCTTGAGCTCACGTGTTTGAGACCAGCTTGGGCAACATGGCAAAACTCCATCTCTACTAAAAAAAAAAAAAAAATACAAAAATTAGCTGGGCACGATGATGTCCACCTGTAGTCCCAGCTACTCGGGAGGCTGAGGTAGGAGGATGACTTGAGCCCGAGAGGTTGCAGTGAGCCGAAATTGTGTCACTGCACTCCAGTCTGGGCAATAGAGTCAGACCTTGTCTCAAAAAAAAAAAAAAAGAAAAAAGAAAAAGAAAAAAAAGAGATGGGGGGTCTCACTACATCCATTAGGCTGGTCTTGAACTCCTGGTCTTAAGCAATCCTCCCACCTCAGCCTCCCAAAGTGTTGGAATTACAGACCATACCCAGACTCTTTTCTTGGTTCTTTCAACCTCTTCCTGCCTCTCTTGACAGTACAGTATTGCTCAGGAGAACCCAGGGTAGGAGCCGGGTGTACGAAAGCCCTGTCTGCATGACCAGGCACCCTGCAGCAAGCATGTGCACTTGGGAACACAGACCATGAATGAGGGCACCCTTCACGGCCTAACTAGGTCATTTCTTTTTGGCCCTACAGGGGATCTGGAGAAGGAGAAACAAAGACTCCAAAATATCTTTGCCACGGGGAAGCACCCAGAGGAACGGAAAAGAAAGGCCCCTCCTGCACGACAGGAGACTCCAGCCCCTGAGCTAGACCAATTTGAAGAGTGTAAGGCTCCGATGGACCAGTCATGCTGGGGGTGGGGGTAATGTGAGGAGGGGGCCCAGAATTGGATGGAGCAGTCAGGGGATCCCTGGGGGCCAACAAATGAGAAACACTATTTATTTATTTATTTTGAGACAGTCTCGCTTTTATTGCCCAGGCTAGAGTGCAGTGGCGTGATCTGGGCTCACTGCAGCCTCCACCTCCCAGGTTCAAGCGATCCCTCCTGCCTCAGCCACCTGAGTAGCTGGGATTACAGGCGCCTGCCACCACGCCTAGCTAATTTTTGTATTTTTAGTAGACACGGGGTTTCACCATGTTGGTCAGGCTGGTCTCGAACTCCTGACCTCGTGATCCACCCGCCTCGGCCTCCCAGTGCTGCGATTACAGGCATGAGCCACCGTGCCCGGCCGAGAAACACTATTTGACAATAGAACCGCTTCCTCTCCTCAAGAGAGGCAACCCGCTGCCTGCATCCCTCATGGGAACCTGACAGCCCTCTCCTCTGTCCAGTGGTGAAGGAAATCCAGGAGAGGAAAGAATTCCTGGCTGACATGGAGGCCCTGGGACAGGGCAAACAGTACCGAGGAATCATCCTTGCTGAAATCTCCCAGGTAGGAGAAACAACCGGGGAAGTGGGGAGGGGAAGGGCCCAGCGCCAAGTGCAAATGGAAATACAGGGCCAGCTGTGGCAGGGTTCAGGGGTCAGGCTCTAGCTCACTGCTGTGACAGCTCCTCAGGTTCCTAGCCCTCATACACCCGCTTTCCCTGATGCCCTTTGCAGAAACTCCGGGAAATGGAAGACATTGACTGCAGAAGGAGTGAGGAACTTAGGAAGGCTCTTGCCACCACTTCATCTGTCGCCAGAGACGGGCAGGGTAGCCCAAGCTCGACCACTGGAGTCCACTCCTCTGCCAGGCAGGGCCATCCTCAGGCTAGCCCATCCTACCAGCCTTCAGCCACGTCAGATGGTGGCACAGCACTGCCCTGCAGTACCCCAAGGCATACTCCGCAGCCTAGCCCCTGCCCCGGAATGCAGTTGGAGCCTCAGACTTACAGCCCCATCCACAGAGAAGCAATGTCCGAGCATCCCTACTAGGACGTGTGTCTAAAGGTATCCACTGGGCCTGCTTCCCAACACCTCTGGCCTGTGGCCTGCTCATTTAGTTTTCTGAATTCAGGAATGAATATGATTCCTTTCTTCCTGTTTTAGGATTTACTTATTTGATTTCTTACCGCCTTAGGCAAGTATTCAACCACAATGATTAACTGGCCAATAAAACATATTTAATGTGGGTCATTACAAGCACCATTTTGTTTTCAGAGGGATAAGCTTATTTGTTTAAGGCGTTAGACTTTGTCAAGCATAGATGGTTTCCAGCTACCTGTTTGCATATTTCAAGTGGTAATGGGAACCAACCTCTTGGGCACCCCATGGCTGGCTACTGTGGCGGGTGCTGAATTCCACTCTGTTAATGATCTCAATAAACCTCTGCAATGGTTCATTATCCCTCTGTGAAAACTAAGTCTCAACAAGATACCACAACCAAGGGCATTTAACTGGCAAGCCGTGCACTCAGGATTAAAAGCTGGCTTTAGCTTTATGTCTTTCCACTATACCCAGGGCCACAGAAAGAAACATGAAAGGGTGGGAGTGACCTAGAGCCCTGGCCTGGGAGTTCCAATCCCTGCATGTGCCGTGTGACCTTTCTTGGGCAAAACCCACCAGCTCCGTGCTTGTGCATCTGTGAGACCCTGCTGGGAAGGAGTCACCTGACACCTTGTCCTGTACGCAGCACGTCTGTCCCCCTCCCCTCTGCCTCCTGATACCCATGATCCCTACCTTCTCCAGTATTCTGTCATTTGCCTGTCCCAGTAAGTCACCAAAATATTTTGGAAATATCAACCCTGTCTCGGGCACCTGAAGGAGTCCCATAATCCCATCAGGTCACATGACCCAAGTTTCGGTTTGCAGAATAAAATGGCCCTGTAAGTGGTGAGGCCCCAATCAAGGGCCGGCTCAGGGACATCCCATGGAAAGCCTCTGTGTCCACACACCCTCAAGAACCTGAGGGCAGAGGGTGCAATCTAATGGGAACAGTTGTCCTCCACCTCGAAGGCCCCATCATGTGGTCAGGAGGCAGCAAACCAGAGAACCCCAGGACAAATCCAGCCCACCCTGGACACACAGTATCAGCCGACCCTTGATTGAAATTCAGGCTAGTGGCCGGGCACGGTGGCTCACACCTGTAATTCCAGCACTTTGGGAGGCCGAGGTGGGTGGATCACAAGGTCAGGAGATCGAGACCATCCTGGCTAACGGTGAAACCCCATCTCTACTAAAAATACAAAAAATTAGCCAGGCGTAGCAGCGTGCGCCTGTAGTCCCAGCTACTCAGGAGGCTGAGGCAGGAGGATGGCGTGAGCCCGGGAGGCGGAGCTTGCAGTGAGCCGAGATCGCGCCACTGCATTCCAGCCTGGGTGACAGAGCGAGACTGTCTCAAAAAAAAAAAAAAAAAAGAAAGAAATTCAGGCTAGCTTTCAGCATTTACAAATTACACACACATAAAATCTGGATTTCTAGCTTCTTATGACAAAGGATCTGGCAACACTGGGCCCACATTCAGCCCCACAGGCGACTTGACTTGCCTCCAGTTCACCCCTGCCCCTGCCAGCTTAGTCTCCTGACACCGAAACAGCCCGTCGGAGCTGTCACCCGGCTTCGTGCGTGTTACCTGTCTGGCCCTGGAAAGGCCCTGGAGTTGGTGGCGCCAGCCAGGCCAACAGGCATGTTTAGAAGGAGGCTGCCAGGGGCTGCATGGCCGAGGAGCCACCTCTCCCTGCAGAGGAAAGGCATCCTGCCCAGTGGCAGGCGGTGAGGGCAGAGATCCCTCTTGGAGGATGGCCCCAACATGGCCTCTGGGCGACCAGAGATGCTCAGCCACCAGGTGTGGCAGAGGCAGATGGGAGGGCAGACAAGGCTGCTGCTGTGGCCCGAGGCTGCAGGGCACTGGCAGTTGAGGTTGTCCGTTTATTGGTGAGGAAACTCCTCGAGAGTTAATACAGTGTGATCTTTTCCCAGAGGTGTGTAGAGGGAAGGGGGCCTAGAGGCATCCCAGAGATAGCTTATAGCAACAGTGCTTTGACCAAGAGCTGCTGGGCACATTTCCTGCTGAAAAGGTGGTAGTCCCCATCACTCCTCCTCTCCCATAGCCATCCCAGAAGGGCGAGTGGCCATCAGGCCTTCAGTGGGAGGGAGTCAGGGAGAGAACAGACAACAGAGCAGACAGACCAGTGATGACCATGGGCAGGAGCGAGCCTCTTCCCTGGACAGGGGTGGCAGAGGAAAGCCTAAATGAGGGGTCAGACTACAAACGTTAAGGAACCGAGATGAGCACCTGCTTCAAGTGCACCCTTCCTACCTGACAACCAGGGATCAGAACTGCAGCCTGGGGGCAGCACTAGGAGCAGCTAACAGAGCACCCACCTACCCCAGCATGGCCATCGCAGCCCTGATCCTGGCAAGGGAGGCTCCCCGTGGAGTAAGGGGAGACAAGGGAAGCCACTCCTGCAACTGTGAGGGAGAGAGGGATGGATTTGCCCGTCAGGCCCATTCACGTCTGACAGTACAGGCCACTCAGTCATAAACTCAAACTTAAGACTTCAGAAACAGAGTTCCTGAGTGAGGGAAACAGAGATCCAGGGGCACCTGCACAGGACAGGAAGACAGAGACTCAGAGCCAAGAATGGGGCAGGAAGAAGCCAGTGTGGCCCAGCCCCACTTGCTGGCCTGCCTGGAAGAGCAGAACCCTGGAGGCGAAGACCTAGGCCAGAGCTCATGGCAGGGGCTGGGCAGGGTGAGGGGGCAGATGTGCTCAGCAGGCGCCCCTCCCTGGACCCTGGGACTCTATTTGCCCCTTGGGTCAGTCACAGCATCCGCAGTCATCAGAATCAGGTTGGGGAGGGCTGAATCACCGCTGCCTGGGGCTTGGAGAAGAAACAAGAGACTCTTTGGCCCAGAGCAGTCAGAGGTCCCTGAGGAGGAAGAGGCCATCACCCAGAGGATCCCTCCCCTTAGTCATCTTCCTCCTGACTGATCTGAGGGGAGCAGGGTGCCCCCTTCAAACAGAGCACAGCCCAGGAGCTGGTCCAGGAGGGGGCAGTCCCCAACTGGCTTCTCGTGCTGTTAGCTCTTGTCTCTGGGGGACTTGCTCTTGGCATCACGTTTGTTTCCTAGCAGTTTCAACATCTTCATGGTCTTGAACTTCCCCTTCTTCTTGCCCTCAGGTTCAGCCTCCCTCTGGAACTCTGCAGCACAGAGAGGGGAGCACTTAACAAAGTGGAGAAGAGGGGTACATCCAGGGCAGGCTACAGCCAGTGACACAGGCCTGGGCATGGGCAGCAGGGCTCAGCCCAGCCCCACCACTTCCTGTGTGGAGCCAGGGAGGGACAAGCCACTCACTTTTCCCAGCCTCTGTCTCTTCACCTAGAGGATGGGGCCCATCCTCCCCCTCCCCACCTCCAGTGTTTGGGGAAAGATCAAGATGGTCAGCACACGTAAGAGCTCTGCTGAATCTGGGAATTCTTTTTTTTTTTGAAACTGAGTCTCACTCTGTCGCCGAGGCTGGAGTGCAATGACACGATCTTGGCCCACTGCAACCTCCACCTCCCGGGTTCAAGCAATTCTCCTGCCTCAGCCTCCCGAGTAGCTGGGACTAAAGGCGGGTGCCACCACGCCCCGGCTAATTTTTGTATTTTTAGTAGAGATGGGGTTTCACTGTTAGCCAGGATGGTCTCGGTCTCCTGACCTCGTGATCCCCACCGCCTTGGCCTCCCAAACTGCTAGGATTACAGGCATAAGCCATCGCACCCGGCCTAGAATCCAGGAATTCTGAAGCATGGCATCCATTTATCTTTTTCTTTTTCTTTTTTTTGAGACAGAGTCTCTGTCACACAGGCTGGAGTGCAATGGCACAGTCTCAGCTCACTGCAAACTCTGCCTCCTGGTTCAAGAAATTCTCCTGCCTTAGCCTCCCAAGTAGCTGGGATTACAGAAGTGTGCCACCACACCCAGCTAATTTTTGTATTTTTAGTAGAGACGGGGTTTCACCATGTTGAGCCAGGCTGGTCTCAAACTTCTGACCTCAGGCAATGAGCCCGCCTTAGCCCCCTAAAGTGCTGGGATTACAAGCGTGAGCCACCGTGCCCGGCCCCATTTATCTTTTTTTTTTTTTGAGATGGAGTCTTGCTGTGTTGCCCAGGCTGGAATGCAGTGGCACGATCTCGGCTCACTGCAACCTCTGCCTCCTGGGTTCAGGCAATTCTTCTGCCTCAGCCTCCCCAGTAGCTGGGATTACAGGCAAGCGCCACCATGCCTGGCTAATTTTTGTATTTTTAGTAGAGACAGGGTTTCACCATGCTGGCCAGGCTGGTCTTGAACACCTGACCTTGTGATCTGCCGGCCTCGGCCTCCTAAAGTGCTGGCATTAAAGGCGTGAGCCACCACACCTGGCCCCCATTTATCTTTAAAAGGCTAGATTCACCCAGGCTGGTGCCCACAGCTCTGTTACTTACAACACAAACGCTGTCAGAGCAAGAGAAACCTTCAAAATCATCTGTCTGAGCCCCTAATTTTATAGACAAGGAAAATGTAGGCCTTTGAAAGGGACTAATACCAACGGAGCTCTTTGTAGGGCCAGGGCCCTCAGCTTTTTACACATTATCTCAGTAATCCCAGCACACACCTGTGAGGGGGTGCCATTTTCACCCCCATTCTGCAGATATGAAGAATGAGACCAGAGTAGTAGAGTGGCCGGCTCAAAGTCACCCAGCTCATAAGTGCCAGAGCTGGGACTAGAACTCAAGTAGTCTGACTTGGCCTGAGTCAAGACCTAACCACAAGGCCACAAAGTGAGGTACTGGTAAAACCAAGACCAAAACCCAAATCCTGGCCAGGAACACTGCCTCACGCCTGTAATCCCAGCATTTCGGGATGTCGAGGTGGGGAAATCACTTGAGGCCAGGAGTTCAAGACCAGCCTGGTCAACATGATGAAACCCCGTTTCTACTAAAAATACAAAAAAATTAGCCAGGGCTGGGCACAGTGGCTCACACCTGTAATCCCAGCACTTTGGGAGGCTGAGGCAGGTGGATCACCTGAGGTCAGGAGTTCGAGACTAGCCTGGCCAACATGGCGAAACCCTGTCTCTACTAAAAGTACAAAAATTAGCCAGGCGTGGTGGCAGCTAATCCCAGCTACTCAGGAAGCTGAAGCAGGAGAATTGCTTGAACTCGGGAGGCGGAGGTTGCAGTGAGCTGAGATCGTACCACTGCACTCCAGCCTGGGTGACAAAAGCAAGATTCTGTCTCAAAAAAAAAAAAAAAATTAGCTGGGTGTGGTGGCATGCGCCTGTAGTCCCAGCAACTCAGGAGGCTGAGACAGGAGAATTGCTTGAACCCGGGAGGCAGAGGTTGCCGTGAGCCAAAATCGCACCACTGCATTCCAGCCTGAACAACAGAGTGGGACTCTGTCTCAAAAAAAAAAAAAAAAAAAAATCCTTTGACTCACAGTCCAGTTTTTTTTTTTCTTTTTCTTTTTTTTTTTTTTGAGACGGAGTCTCCCTCTGTTGCCCAGGCTGGAGTGCAGTGGCGTGATCTTGGCTCACTGCAAGCTCTGCCTCCCAGGTTCACACCATTCTCCTGCCCCAGCCTCTCGAGTAGCTGGGACTACAGGCTCCCGCCACCATGCCTGGCTAATTTCTTGTATTTTTAGGAGAGATGGGGTTTCACCGTGTTAGCCATGATGGCCTCGATCTCCTGTCCAGTACTCTTTTAACTGTTTCAAGCACCAGTTGGTCCCCAGGAAGCACTGCTTTTTGGGCCCACAGACTCCAGCAAAACCAGCTGCAGATCTCAAGGGGGAATGCACAGCTGAGGGCAAATCCACCCTGGGAAGATGCCTCCCATATACCACAGTCGTCTCTGTGGGCATGAGGGCATCCCACGGCTACCCTCCAAGCCTAAGCCGCAGCCTTCCTGGCTGTATGCTGCCCTCTCTTGCTACACGCAGCCCTCTCTGCAAAACAGAGGCTGCGGAGTTTGTGCACAGCCATCCTGGTAGTGCCCACTCCAACCCTCCCTTCAACCAATCCCTCCCTTCCAACCCCAATGTTGAAGTTCAAGTGGGCACCAGCCTCATCCCCAGCAAGGGTCTCACCTTTCTTCTTGATCATGGCTTCCAACATCTTGTCTTCCTCTTCCTCCCTGAAATAAGCAGCAGCAGTTAAGCTGGGTGCGGTGGCTCACGGCTGTAATCCTAGCACATTGGGAGGCCAAGGTGGGTGGATCACCTGAAGTCAGGAGTTCGAGATCAGCCTGGCCAACATGGTGAAACCCCGTCTCTACTAAAAATACAAAAAGTAGCTGGGTGTGGTGGCTCATGCCTGTAATCCCAGCTACTCGGGAGGCAGAGGTAGGAGAATCGCTTGAACCTGGGAGACAGAGGTTGTAGTGAGCTGAGGTTATGCCATTGCACTCCAGCCTGGGCAACAAGAATGAAACGCTGTCTCAAAAAAAAAAAAAAAAAAAAAAAGCAGCAGCAGCTGAGAGTCCCACAGGAGGAAGGAGCAGATGCCCTCTCTGTCCACACAGGGCTGAGCAATGGTGCACTGGGATGGCTGGTAGGAGGGCAGGGCTGGCCTGGCCTGAGGCATGGACTGTGTCTTTGGCTCTCCAGGGAGCTGCCCCACCCATGGGTCCCAGAGCCTGACCTGCTCTGGCCCTGCCCCCAGAAGCCCCTATCCCTGGCCATGTCACCTCTGCCGGTCCTCATCCAGGCAGTTGATGATAGCGTTGCGCTGCTCAATGAGGGTCACAAGCTCCTGCATCAGCACCTTCTCCCGGGTCCGGTCCTCCTCTGTCCAGTCCTTTTCTGCCCAGGGAGAAAAGTTAGGGGGCATGAGTGGTAGGAAAGCCCTCTTCCTCCCTAGGCTGCCAGGAGCCACTGCCTAAGTGCAGCAGGCCAGCCCCATGCTAAATACCATGCTAGAACCTAAGAGCGAAGAAAGGAAGGGCCCCGATAGGTCGATAGGTGGGGCTTACAAGTTCCTTTTTTTTTTTTGAGACGGAGTCTTGCTCTGTCGCCCAGGCTGGAGTGCAGTGGCGTGATCTCGGCTCACTGCAAGCTCTACCTCCTGGGTTCATGCCATTCTCCTGCCTCAGCCTCCTGAATAGCTGGGACTACAGGTGCCCGCCACCACGCCTGGCTAATTTTTTGTATTTTTAGTAGAGACGGGGTTTCACCATGTTGGCCAGGATGGTCTCGATCTCCTGACCTCGTGATCCACCCGTCTCGGCCTCCCAAAGTGCTGGGATTACAGGCGTAAGCCACCGCACCTGACCAGGGCTTACAAGTTCTTAGGGAAAACAAGGTTGTGACAGAAGAGACCAAGGACACCAGGCTGCCTACCAAAGAGCCCTGCAAGGGGCCCCAGCAGGGCCAGCACAGCACCTGCTACAAGAACAGGGCGGCACCAAGGGTCTCATGCTCATGTTCATTCATCCATTCAACAAATGTTCACTAGGTGGCTTCTGGCGGGAGGCAAGATTCAGGAGGGACAGAGTAGGGCAGAGGCGAGGAGACAACAGGGAACCCCAGGGCTCCTCCAGCAGGAGAAGCAACATGACCCAAGTGACATACTGGGACATTTATCCAAGGCTGTGGAGGAAGGTAGACTAGAGGGGATGCTGGGGGCAGGGAGCCCAGCAGGAGGCTCCACTGAAGCTGGGCACACCTGCTGCCCCTCTGGCCTCCTTTCCTCTCAAGGCCCCAGCCAACCCACAGGACCATCCCCAGGGGCCCACTGGGGCCCTAGTAGCCCAGCCTGCAGGCTCCAGGAATGAGTGCCCACACTTGGCCTTCCCTCCACAACATCTACCGCCACAGGTTTCCCTGCCTTCAAATAAATATCCTAGGCCGGGCCCGATGGCTCATGCCTATAATCCCAGCACTTTGGGAGGCCGAGGCAGGTGGATCACCAGAGGTCAGGAGTTCGAGACCAGCCTGGCCAAATGGTGAAACCTTGTCTCTACTAAAAATACAAAAATTAGCCAGGTGTGGTGGCACACACCTGAAATCCCAGCTACTAGGGAGGATGAGGCAGGAGAATTGCTTGAACCCAGGAGGTGGAGGTTGCAGTGAGCTCAGATCACGCCACTGCACTCCAGCCTGGGCAACAGAGCGAGACTCAGTCTCAACAACAAAAAAAAATAAGTAAATATCCTTAGCCAAGAGTGGTGGTGGGCGCCTGTAATCCCAGCTACTGGGGAGGCTGAAGCAGGAGAATCGCTTGAACCTGGGAGACAGAGATTGCAGTGAGCTGAGTTCACGCCATTGCACTTCAGCCTGGATGTCACAGTGACACTCCATCTCAAAAAAATAATAGGCCAGGTGCAGTGGATCACGCGTGTAATCCCAGCACTTTGGGAGGCCAAGGTGGGTGGATAACGAGGTCAGGAGATCAAGGCCATCCTGGCTAACACGATGAAACCTCATCTCTACTAAAAATACAAAAAATTAGCTGGGTGTGGTGGTGGGTGCCTGTAGTCCCAGCTACACGGGAGGCTGAGGCAGGAGAATGGCATAAACCCGGGAGGCGGAGCGTGCAGTAAGCCAAGATTGTGCCACTGCACTCCAGCCTAGGCGACACAGCGAGACTCCGACTCAAAAAAAAAAAATAATAATAATAATAATAACAAATAGGGCCGGGGCTCGGTGCAGTGGCTCACGCCTGTAATCCCAGCACTTTGGGAGGCCGAGGTGGACGGATCGCGAGGTCAGGAGATCGAGACCATCCTGGCTAACATAGTGAAACCCCATCTCTACTAAAAATACAAACAATTAGTGGGGCGGGGTGGCAGGCACCTGTAGTCCCAGCTACTAGGGAGGCTGAGGTGTGAACCTGGGGAGGTGGAGCTTGCAGTGAGCTGAGATTATGCCACTGCCCTCCAGCCTGGGCAACGGAGTGAGACTCCATCTTAATAAAAAAATAAATAAATAAATAATAAAAAATAAAAAAAAAAATAAATAAATAAATAGGGCCGGGCGCAGCGGCTCACGCCTGTAATCCCAGTACTTTGGGAGGCCAAGGCGGGTGGATCACAAGGTCAGGAGATCAAGACCTTCCTGGCTAACACGGTGAAACCCGGTCTCTACTAAAAACACAAAAAATTAGCCGGGCGCGGTGGCGGGCGCCTGTAATCCCAGCTACTCAGGAGGCTCAGGCAGGAGAATGGCGTGAATCCAGGAGGCAGAGCTTGCAGTGAGCCGAGATCGTGCCACTGCACTCCAGCCTGGGCGACAGAGTGAGACTCCGTCTCAAAAAAAAAATAATAATAATAAATAAATAAATACTCCCCCAAAAAATAAATAAATATCCTGAAGCCCCCTCAGCCACTGCCCCTTTCCCCTATGGCCTCACCTTGCCAAAATTGAGGAGCAGGTGGCCCAATCTGGTTCTGGGGACAGAGCAGGGCGTCCAAATCGCCACCCAAGTTTGAATCCCACTTTGCCATTTCCCATATCTGGGGCCTGGGTAAGTTATGTCCCCAGTCTACACGTGGGGAAACTGAGACTCAGGGACATGAAATCTTTGACCAGTGTCACACAGTGAAGGGGGAGCTGGTATTTGAACCTGGCAGCCTGATGCCCCCAAGCAATGACCCTCATGGTGTACTGTACTCGGGGCCTCATACACTAGCCTCACCTTCCAAAAGCAACGTCCAGGACAGGCTTACAAGCCCAGGATGCACAGCCACCACACAGGGGGCTGGAAAAGCCACAGTAAGCCCCGGGGCCGGGCTAGCCAGGGAGGCAGAGGAACTGTGCCCGCTCTGGCCACAGGGCGCCGCTGTGGCTCTGAGTGGTGGCCACACCCCAGCCTCCTGTTGAGTTGGGAGTGACTCACACAAGGCAGCGGGAGCCTGGGACATTCTGTGGCTTCCCCTGGGACACTCCAGCCTCCCAAATTCCCCAGTCAGTGACAGTTCCCCTGCCACCATCCCCACACTCTGGAGGGGCTGTGTGTGCAGGGACAGCCCCAGATCAGAGACATGGATGGAAGCCCAGCCCCGTCACCAACAGCCAAGTCCCTTGACCTCTCTGGCCCTCCACTTCCCATCTGTCAAGATGGCCCTTGCCCAGGGCTGGCACCATGCCTGAGCCATAAGAAAGTGGTCAAAAGCCTTGGCTCCCAACTCTGGCATCTCCATAGTCCTGGGGTCTCTGCCTGCAGCTGCGGTTCACTGCATTCCACTGTCAGAGGGCGTGTGAGGAGCCCTCCTCACCAAACCCCAACTCAGCCACATGGTAACCGTCAGCCATCAGCCCCTCAGAGGGTACAGAGTCCACATCCACTATCTCCCGGTCCCAAGAACACGCGAGGAGGTGGGGACCTTCATTCCCGTCTTACACTTGAAGCCACTGAGGCTCAGTGAGGCTAAGAATCCTGCCCAAGGTCACACAGCAAGTTAGTGGCAGAAGAAGGAACGGTCTGACCCACGCACAAATCAGGCCGGGTTGGTCCTGGGCCTGATCTTCATTCCCTGAGAGCCTGTCATCCCTGGTACCACGGACGTCCACACCCCACACTGTCTGTGCGGTTCCTTCTCCTACCACAGCCCCAGCCACCTTACTGCCTGTTACAGTCTCTCCCATCCTCAGGGGTGACCCAGACAGCCCTGCCTCGCGCCTCCTCCTCTGGCCCTGTCCCCAGTCTGCCTGTGCGTCCCACTGGGGTTTTGTCCACCCACTCCCCCACTCCTCCGTGTCACCAGGCCCCAGGACAGGTGCCAGGGGAGTGCCAGTGGCTGCGCTCACCTGGCTTATTGAGGAGGCACCGGAGCTCATACTCGACATCAGCCTGGCGCTGCTCCAGGTTCTGCTGCTTGAAGCTAGGGGTGGGAATAAGATGACTCTTAACAATTCTGCCCCAGCCCCGGCTGCCCTGCCCTGCGCTGTTACTGATGAGGGAAGAGGGTAAGGGTTCTCCATTCTAAGCTCTACGGATTCCAGGGAGGGATGCCCCGGGCAGGGGCGGGGGGACTCACACATAGATGAGCTCAGACTCTCGCCGCACCAGTAGGTGCTTCTCGTGGATGAGCTTGAACCAGTCCACCAGCATGTCATCCTCACGGCCCTCTGGAAGCCAGATACCCACTGAGGCCAGGGCTGGCTGCCATGCCTGGCTCAGTTCCCCGGGCAATAGAGGCTCCTGCCCCCAGCCCCACCCAGCAGGCCCTCCCAGCCGCTCCCGCACCATTCAGGCCGCCACGCAGCTTCTCCTCCAGCAGCACCCCACGGTGCTCCAGGGCATCCAGCCGGCGCTCAATGGTGTCCATCTCTCCGTGGATGTCCTCCTCAGGGATGTACTGGTCAGCCTGGACCTGCCCAACAGCATCTGGTCACCTGATGGCCAGCCGAGCCCTCCCCTGCCTGGTTGCTGCCAGGAGCCTTGCCCTCTTCTCTGGCCAGCATTGGCCACTGGTGGCTCCAGGGCCCGGGCCCTGCCCCCCACCCCAGCATATTAAGAAGGTAGGGTCCCAGTGGGGAAGGGGCCAGTGTGGGGACAGCCACAACCCTGCATGCCACTGGTCCCAGCACCAACAGACACTCCAGAAGGTGGCATGACTCCCTGCCCTTCACGGAAACGCCTCCTCTCTGCCACTCCAGAAAGGGTATCACAATGTCAGTGAGAGTGACCTTATTACCGAGATAAACTTGAGAACACTCTAATCAGCTTAAGTAGCAGTGTATCATGAGTGCTTGATACTTGAACTTGTTAGTAACAAGTTAAATGCACCACCCACTGCTTTTGGTGGTGAAGGGCTGATCTGCTCCAAATCCCTCCAGGCTGCAAGTTAGATCTTCCAGTTGGGCCACCCAAGACTGCTCTCTTGAGCATCTGAGGCCAGCTGCCCAGCCAGCCAGCCTCCCTAGAGTCCCAGGGGAAGCCTGCAGCTGCAGAGTGGGGAGTGCCAGCCCAGGCCAGCCTGGTCTCGGGGGGCTCCCAGCTGGTACCTTGCGTTTGATGAGTGGAAAGCCGTGTCCAGGGGCAGGTGGCCTCGCTGGCTTGGATCCCTTGGTGGCCTTTTTTGTGGCTGGCGATGCTGCAGGTGATGGCTTCCGGTTAAAAGGATTCTCCTTGCAGGAGGACTAAAGGGAAGGAGACGTGACAGAGGGTGAGCCTGGGAAGAGGGCATGTGAGACCCCAGCAGCCTGGTATTTGGGAACATGGAAAGCAGGCCAGCACTCCAGGGCCAGCAGGACCCAGGCAAAGAGAGAGTCTCCTCGAATTCCATCTCTGATGCACTCAGTCATTCAACAAATATTTCCATTTCCAGAGCTCTTCCCGTGTGTCAGTTACTGCACTGGATACTTTTTACACTTTTTGGAGACAGTCTCACTCTGCCACCAGGCTGGTGTGCAGCCGTGGCATAACCACAGCTCCACTGCAGCCTCAGCCTCCTGGGGCTCAAGCAATCCTCCCAGCTCAGCCTCTCGAGAAGCTGGGACTACAGGCTCGCACCACCATGCCTGGCTAATTTTTTGTATTTTTTTTTGTAAAGACAGGGTCTCACTTTGTTGCCCAGGCTGGTCTCAAACTCCTGGGCTCAAGTGATCCTCCTGCCTTGGCCTTCCAAAGTGCTGGGATTACCACACCTGGCCTTTTCATACATCCTTGTTTAATTCTCCCAAACACCCTGCCAAGTGGATATTACAATGCCCATTTCACAGCTGAGTAAATTCAAGTTCAGAGAGGTTAAGTCATTTGCTCACGGCCACACACTTCCCATGAACCCAAGCTGGGATGAGAATCTGTCTGTTTCAGGGCCTGGGCAGCCATCTAGCATTGAGGGGTAGTGGTTAGAACCTTGCCCATGTGGCAGGCAGTGCCCTACTGTGCCCCAGTGGTGGGGATGCCTGGCTGTGCTAGCCTCAGAGAGGGCAGGGGTTTCCCTAGAGGCACAGAATGGCATTGGGTTTAGGGCAAGACAGAGCTATGGTAGTTCATTCGGGCCTCATAACCACCCTCTCCCCAGTGGGGACTCTGAGGCTCAGAGAGGTGAAGTTCCTCACCCAGGGTCACCCAGCCAGGAAGTGCTTGACCAGCAGATGGAGTCAGAGGGTACCTCCCTCCCTGCCAGAGAAAGACCTCATCCTCTGCTGCCCAGCTCAGTACCCACATACCCAGAGCCCAGGCCCTGCATCCTTCCGTGCCTCTGGGGAGACCCCTGCCCTCTCTGAGGCCAGCATAGGCCGGGGCAGCCCCACCGCCGGGGCACGGCAAGGCCCTGCCCACCACATGGGCAACGTCACTATTTCCCAACCACTCTTCCCAGCTCATCGGAAACAGACGTCACTGTGAGCCCCTTACAGAGGCCTCACCTGAGACCTGGGATGCTCCAAGAAGCACTGACCCAGCTTTCCCTCGGCAGCTGCGGAGCAGGGGGAGGCCTGTGCCAGCCCAGGGAGAGAGGCTCTCGGGCTGGGAGCTGCTGTGGGGTTTCTGAAGCAGGGAGGGTGCCGGGGCCCAAGTCTGGGCACAGCAAGGAGCCAGGGCTTGGCTCCCACAGGGCAGCACCCACCCAATGACCCAGGGTGGTACCCCAAGGCCCCCACTGCCTCTGAAAGTCTCCCCTAATCCTGGGGTGACAGTGGGACAGGGGTTCCCCACAAACAAGTGCACCTGGGGTTCTGCCCCCTCCCTCTAACATACCCAGAGGGGCCAGCAGAGCCAAGCAGCCCAAAGCCCCTGAGCCCCTCAAAGGTTTTCAGCCTTTTCCCAGCCCCAAAACTTCAGACCAATCCTCACGCAGCCCAGGACACCAAACACGAGAATCCGAAGGTGACCCACCCCTGTGCCCTCCACCACCAAGGAGCCAGGGGGTCTTTCGAGCACTCAGGACACTTGCTGCTGCCAGCCCCTCACCATCTGCGGGAGCCCGAGGCCCAGAGGAGGATGGGGCCTGCCCAGGGAAGTGGGAGGCAGAGCCAGAATCAATGCCCAAGAGGCTCTTGCTGGGGCCAGGGAAGGTTCACTGATGCCTGAGGCACATGGGCAGGGTCAGGCCACAACTTCAGCTGCCCCACAAAGGCTGTTCTGCCACCCTCTACCTGGGGCCAGATGAGCCTTGGGAGCTCAGAGGACTGCAGAGCGTTGGGCCATCCAAAGGCGCTGTGGCTGCAAGAGAGGCCCCTCATGAACTGGGTGCCCGGAGGAAAGTACTGAGCCCAGGCAGTCCCCAGGTTTTCAGTATGGGGCTGAGAAACAGGTGAGCCCACAGCACACAGCCTATTTGGAACAGGAGCAGCCTGGATGGGTGCCCGGCCAGACACTCCCCACGCCCATGTCACCTGAGAAAAGACAGAACCCAGCAAGGCAGCAGGAGGACAGCATAGGGTCACGTCTGCTCTCCTCGGTAAACACTCCTCATGGCACACAACGGAAGCGCCCAGGAAAGCTGTGTGTCCTAGGTCCTTCTGCGTGTTGGGGGCTGACCCCCTGCCCACTAAAAACTCCACACGCAGCAGTGTGGTCATTATAGCACCTCACCCTGACCTGGCTGGGAGCACCTTGGGGACAGGGACCACAATGTCCATATGACCTGTGGAGCCCAGGCAGCCATGCACATGGGAGGCATTCAGAGACGCCAGCTCCCCTGTTCCATGGCGGGGAGATCCAGGTCTCTGCAGAAGGGAGTCAACCCCTCCCCTCTGTGCTCTACCCTAGGTCACCTTCCAAAACGACCATTACGTCTATCTCCCTGAGCAGATCGTGAGCCCCTGGAGGCCAAAGACAGGGTCTTTTTTTTTTTTCTGAGACAGAGTCTCACTCTGTCGCCCAGGCTGTGGGCCATCTCAGCTCACTACAACCTCCACCTCCCGGGTTCAAGCAATTCTCCTGCCTCAGCCTCCCAAGTGGCCAGGATTACAGGCGCCCACCACCACACCTGGCTAATTTTTGTATTTGTAGCAGAGACGGGGTTTCACCATGTTGGCCAGGCTGGTTTCAAACTCCTATCCTCAAGTGATCTGCCTGCCTCAGCCTCCTAAAGTGCTGGGATTACAGGTGTGAGCCACCACGCCCGGCCACGATAGGGTTTTAATACAACTCTGTCCAGGATCTGGCATCAGTAGAACCTGAGTGAATGGAAGAGCGGACAGACGATACGGGATGACTGGTGGCTGGTGAGTGGAACCCAAATAGGCCAGTGGAGGAGATGGGAGGCAAACAGGGGCCCTGATACATAAGACCTGGGAGGCTATGTTTGTGGACAGGTGGATAGATAGGTGGGAGCTCTGGCAGATGGATGGAAGCATGGACAGATGGGTTTGTGCCTCAATGGACAGAGTGGGTAATGGGCAGATAGACTGGCCAAGGCCACTCAGGAAGTCAGAGGCCAGTAAAGACAGAAAAGGCCCTAGACAGCCGGGCGCGGTGGCTCATGCCTGTAATTGCAGCACTTTGGGAGGCCGAGGGGGGCAGATCATGAGGTCAGGAGATCAAGACCATCCTGGCTAACACGGTGAAACCCCGTCTCTACTAAAAATACAAAAAATTAGCTGGGCGTGGTGGCGGGCGCCTGTAGTCCCAGCTACTCGGGAGGCTGAGGCAGGAGAATGGTGTGAACCTGGGAGGCGGAGCCTGCAGAGAGCGGAGATCACGCCACTGCACTCCAGCCTGGGCCATAGAGCGAGACTCCGTCTCAAAAAAAACAAAGGCCGAGTGCGGTGGCTCACAACTGTAATCCCAGCATTTTGGGAGGCTGAGGCAGGCAGGTCACAAGGTCAGGAGATCGAGACCATCCTGGCTAACAGGGTGAAACCCCGTCTCTACTAAAAATACGAAAAATTAGCCGGGCATGGTGGCAGGCGCCTGTAGTCCCAGCTACTCGGGAGACTGAGGCAGGAGAATGGTGTGAACCCAGGAGGCGGAGCTTGCAGTGAGCCAAGATCACACCACTGCACTCCAGCCTGGGTGACAGACAGACTTCATCTCAAAAAAATAAAGAAAAGGCCCTGGACATTTCTGCTCTGAGACCAGACCCGCATCCACTAGAGAGGATGTCACTTTTAGGGGGGGTGAGGGGGCACTCACCTTTACCTGCAGCTGTGGGGACGAGCTTCCAGGGGAAGGCACCGGGCTCCTGTCTCCAACCAACAAGAGAGGCGTGGGAGTGGCGCCACTGCAGGGCTTGGCTGGCTGGGGACCTGAGCTGCCCCTGGTCCTGGGGGCAAGGCCAGGGCTGGCTTGAGGCATTTGTTCCACTCTAGGCTCCACTAGTTCCCCAGAGGAGGCCAGGGAGGAGTTGGTAGAGAGGCTGACAGGGTTTCCAGGGGTACCAGGGGCATGGACAGCAGGCTCTGAGGAGCTCTTGGGCACAGCTGGTGGCTCCAGAAGCTCCGCACCTGCAGTCTGGCTGGAGCTCTCGGACAACAGGCTCTCCACGCTGAGCGCTGGCGATGGTGTGGCCGAGGGCGGCTCCGAGTGCGAGAGGCGGGAGGTGTGGAGAGCTGTGCGGATGAGCACCAGGACACCTCACAAGGGGAGCACAAGGGCTTCCAGCCCCACCTCCCGGCTCCACTCTCAACAGAGCCGCAGGCAGCCCTGGAAACCCAAGCCCTCCACATCGACACAGGGCCAAGGCCCAGGGAACAGCAAACACCCGGCAGGACGGAAGTCATGAGGTGCATCCAGCCACCCGAGTCCATCCCGCCCGCCTTGCGTTCTGCCTGCTGCCTCCACTTCCCTACACTTCCCATAGCCCCCATGAGGGCACCCACAGCAAAACCACCTTGGGAACGCCAGAGGAAGAGAGGCGGCCCCGCCTCTGCCCCTGATCTGCAGTGCAGAGGTAGGGGGGAGGAGCACGCAGCCCTCGCAGCCACCAGCTCTGGGACAGGCACTGCCGGGCACCAATTTATCTCCTCGTGGCCGACGGATATGATGCTTCCAAACACATTATCTGCATTTTCCAGATGAGGCAACAGGCTTAGAGAGGAGAGGGCGCTCACCCCAGCATGGGCTGGGATTGAATCCACTGTATCTGACTCCAGAACTCATGCTCCTCTGCTGTCCCCTGAAGCTGCCCACCACTTCCAAGCAGACAGGCCAGCCTCAGCTGGGGTCCCAGGGCTCCACTCAGACCCCCTGAGCACTTGCTCTGCCAGCTCTGGCACGCTCTTGCCCCACTGTGAGAGGGGGTCCCATGGAACTCTCAGAGGCGGCCAGACCCAGCCATGGTGAAGGTTAGGGCCAAAAACCCAGCTCAGGGTATCAGAAGACTGGGAGAAGGTGAGGGCCAAAAACTCCAGCGTTCCTGGGTGAGGGGGGAAGCACTGGGCGGAGGAGACCCAGCAGCTTGGAGCTGAGCCACCACATCACATGGAGGACTACAGACAGACTCAGGGACAGTCAGAGTCATTACACCTGGTCACACATGGCCAGGTGAGAGCCCAGATCGCTCAGGAACTGCAGCGACAGTGACGGAGTTAGGCAGGATTCAAGCAAACCCCTCCTTTCCATCAGCCCCTCGCTGCACTGAGCACACCACTAGACAGCACATTTAACAAGCACGACAGGGAGGGTGAAGAGATGGACTCGGGTCAGACTCCGCAGGTTCAAATCCTGCCTCTACTACTTAAGCATTGAGAGGCTTTAGGCAAACTACTTAGCCTCTCTGTGCCTCAGTCTCCTCACCTGCAAAGTGGAGGTGACGATACCTACTCACAGGTTTGCTCTAGGATTAAATGAGAAGTCACCCATGAAACACGTGGTGCCTGGCCTGGGAGGCTCTGCCTCACCACACCCCCTCCCCAGGCCTTTGCCCTACCCCCAAGTTCCGACTGTTAGGAGAGCTCCAGGAAAGGCACTCACCCAGTGGGGACGCGCTGGGTGCACGCGGGGCAGGGCGCTTCTTTGTCTTGGGGCTGCTGGTAGGGGTGATGCCATACCAGGGGTGCAGGGACTTGGGTGTGGACTCCGGGTGGCCCAGGGCAGGGCTGGTGGCCAGGCTGGGTGCAGCTGGAGCCTCTTCCTCCTTGTCCTCCTCCTCCTCAAAGGGGTTATAGGGTTTGGACTCCAGGCTGGCCACTGGGCTCGGCTGGGCCACCTCCTCGGTGCCTCCATTCTCCACCTGCCTGCCGCCCTGGCTTGGTGGCCCCGGGCTGCTGCTTGGGGGAAGTGGGGCTGGCTTCTTCTTTGGTTCTGCCTGCACCAGCGTGATCCATGGGGGGTCCTTCCTGGGGGCTGGTGTCCTGGACGGAGCGGGGAGGCAGCAGAAACCATTAGTAGAGGCAAGGAGTCAGCTTCCTTCTCTCTCTAGACAGTTTTGACTCCACTTCAAAGGGGGTAGATGAGAAATGGCTGTTTCCCTTCTCCCACCCCCAGCCCCATGGGGCCAGTCTGAAATGGACTGTTACAGTCACAGTCCTTGAGGCCCAGAGAATGTGAACGTTCAAGTCACAGAGCTGCTGTTAACCCAGCTCAGGAAAGGATCAACGAGGGGCTCTGCCATCTACAATCCATGTAACCTGGGAAAGTCACCTGACCTCTCTCTGTATTGGTCTCTCCTTCCGCTCAATGGGGACCTTAATAATCCTTGCCTCACAGGGTTGGTGTAAGGATGCAGTGAGCTATGGAGTCCAGCACCGGGCGGGGCACTGGGGCACCTGCTAAGTGCCAGGGACTCAGTAAACGTTAACAACTGGCACAGCCATGGCCCACCTGGCTCCCTACAGACCGACCACATGGGGGAAGCATGGCCCCCAAATAACAGCTGAAGTAGATGTCCTCCACATGAAGCAGGGTCCCGTGCTGCAGGACCTGAGGGACTGGTACTACAGCTGAGCTTTCCCAGGTCTTTCTATACTCTGCTGCTAAGCCTCAAATCAACTCTATAATCAAGCCTCAGCCTCCCACGTTACAGGACAAAGGAGCCTGGAGAGGTGACGGGTACCAGAGGTGGCTGCCTGCACCGGGCACTGCCCACAGGAGCAGGGACCTGGGGAGGGGGCCAGGCGCTGGCCGCAGGAATCCCAGGGTGAGCCTCAGGAGACGGGGTGTGGGCCCAGCTCTCCTTCCCCTCCTGAGCCCCGCCCTGCCCATCCACAGGAAGCCTCCCTCCCTACTCGGCACCAGAGTACCCCGATTCCCACCACCAGGGCCTCCAAAGCAGGAAAGCCCCTCAGGGATCGACATACCCCTCGGACGGCTTCGGTGTCCCCCTCGGCTTGGGGACAGGCGGTTCATGCAGTCTTCCTAGATGGGAAAGGAGAGTGAGCCAGGCCTTCATGGGCAGCAGGAGGTGGGCACCCAGGGAGCCAGCCACAGCACCTGCCTCCCCAGAGCGCCCCGCCTTCCTCCTGGCACCCTCGCACCTCCCCAGCCCAGCCCATGGAGATTAGATAAGCACCCAGGTGGCTGAGAACAGTCAGGGGTCAAGGCCAGGCCACCTGAGACCCCGTTTGCATTTCATTTGAGAAGAAACCCAAATCCCCTCAGACACCCCCCACCAGTGTGGGCAGAAAACATCATCTCAACTCAGCCTGGGAGCCACCTCCTCCTGGAAGTCCTAGACTCCGGAGTGTCCTCTGTGAATCCCACAACAGCCCCTGCTCCCCTCCTTCCAACTTAACAAGACTTCCACAATCCACTGAAACCCTTGCATCTGTGCCTGTCTCCACCTCAACGCTGGGAGCGCCCTGAAGGCACGGACAGGCCTGAACAGTATTCTGTGTCCCCAGTGGTCAGCTCAGATCCAGCCTCCACAAAAGCTGAACAAATAGAATGTTCTGGTGCAAGTCGCAGGGTGACCCTGGGAGTCTCTCTCCCCGTGGCCACCAATGCCTTCCCTAATGGAATGATAAGGGCTGCCCAGCAGCCTTATACAAGGAGTCTCAATCCTACAAGCTCACAGAAACCCGGGGAGGTCATCTGGGAGCATTCCACAATGTGGGGTTGGGGGAGAATGCACCCACAGAATGGGCCAGGGGTCTCCACTGCAACTCACACTGGCTCCGGAGCCCACCTGACCCCTCTGCTCTCCCCAATCCCCTGAGCTCTCCCCTTCTAGAAATAGACAAGTATAGAGGCTGGGCGTGGAGGTCACCTGCAGTGTGCCTGTGGATGGGCCAGGACACACAGGAAGGACACCAATATGCAGAGTTCCAGAGAGCTCGGGGACACACGGGCACATGCCGAGTGGCACTTACTACACACCCTGAAACTAAAGCCCACAAGAACAGATGCAAAAGAGCGCATGCAGAGGGAGGCAGCGTAGGGGTGGGGCCTGGGTCTGTTTTGTTTGCACTGTCCCAGCATGGAGAACACAGCACGGCAAAGGCTGCAGGAACTCGGCATTTGTGGCAGGAATTAATATCCTCAGAAACAGGCCAGGCACAGTGGCTCACGCCTTAATCCCAGCACTTTGGGAGGCCAAGGCGGGCAGATCACCTGAAGTCAGGAGTTCGAGACCATCCTGGCCAACATGGTGAAAACCCATCTCTACCCAAAAATACAAAAATTAGCCAGACACAGTGGTGTGCACCTGTAGTCCCAGCTACTTGGGAGGCTGAGGCAGGAGAATCGCTTGAACCTGGAAGGCAGAGGTTGCAGTGAGCCGAGATCGTGCCATTGCACTCCAGCCTGGATGACAGAGTGAGATTCCATCTCAAAAAAAATAAAAAGTAAGAGCCCAGCACAGTGGCTCATGCCTGTACTCCCGGCACTTTGAGAGGCTGAGGTGGGCAGATCACCTGAGGTCGGGAATTCAAGACCAGCCTGGCCAACATGGTGAAACCTCATCTTTACTAAAAATACAAAAAGTAGCCAGGCTGTGGTAGCCTGTAATCCCAGCTACTCAAGAGGCTGAGGCAGGATAATTGATTGAACCCGGAAGGCAGAGGTTGCAATGAGCCGAGATCGCACCACTGCACTCCAGCCTGGGTGACAGAGTGGGATTCCGTCTCAAAAATAATAATAATAGGCCGGGCATGGTGGCTCACGCCTGTAATCCCAGCACTTTGGGAGGCCGAGGCAGGCAGATCACCTGAGGTAGGGAGTTCAAGACCAGCCTGACCAACAATGGAGAAACCCCGTCTCTACTAAAAAAAAAAAAAAAAAAAAAAAAAAAAAAAAAAAAAAAAAGTACCAAATTAGCCGGGCGTGGTGGCGCATGCCTGTAATCCCAGCTACTTGGGAGGCTGAGGCAGGAGAATCGCTTGAACCCAGGAGGTGGAAGTTGCAGTGAGTCGAGGTCGCGCCACTGCACTCCAGCCTGGGGGACAAGAGCAAAACTCCATCTCAAAAAAAAAAAAAAAAAAAAAAAATATCTATCTATCTATCTATCTATCTATATATATAATAACCTCAAAAACACAGCCAGGCCCCCATACAGCACAGCACACAGTGGCACAGATGGAGAGGGGCCCACCAACACTCCCAGATGCACAGACTTTTCAATAGATAGTGCACTGCCACCCAGTGCCCCCTGCCCCGACTGCACCCTGCTCACCGTTCACCAGGCTGCTGCTGCCAGCCTGCTCCACCAGGTTCTCCTGCTGCAGACTGGAGCGGGGCCGGGGCATGGGGGGTGCTGGGGCAGTGCTCTCGGAGGCCTTCCTGGGGGCAGGGGTGGGGCGGCCCGCAGGAGGGCTGGCCAGCTCCTGTGGTTTGCCAGGAACCCGGGGCTTGGTAGGGATCTGGGGCCGGGCCTCAGGGCTGGCCTTGGGTCCATCGGCCTCAGGCCCTGCAGGAGCACTGGTGCTGGGGCCGCCTCCTGGAACATCCTTGGCATCTTCTGTGAGTTGCTGCTGGTGCTGCTGCTTTGGCTGTGAGAAGGGCCCAGGCCTGGTCCCCGACCGTGTCCCCGGGCCCAGCCTGGCACAGTGTTCTGCACACACAAAGGTGCCCTCCTCGGGCCCATTCTCATAAGCCCCAGGGAGCAGGGTGCTGGAACACCGCCGACACCTGGCAGGGGACAGGACAGGGGTTCACTTAGCCAGGCAGCCGGGCCCAGGCACTGGCTACCCCTCCAGCCGCACCCACGGCTGTCTCCTCCCTTCCCTCCTCCCAACTGCCAGCCAAGCTCCAGGCTCCATACCCTAGACTTCCCAGAGGATAAAGAAAACAGTAACTGTCAGAAGCATAGTGGAACAATAAAATCACAAAATCACATGAAATCAGCAACAGAAACTGTGAAAAATGCCTTCAGTTTATGCTGCAAGAGGAAGATGCAAAGGTCCCCCTGAGAGGTGGCATCCAGTGAGTGGCTGCATCCAGGAGTGGCTCAGGAAAATAAAGCGGTGGTTTTTACCCAGTCAGGTGGTGTTTTGTGTTTTGTTTTTGTTTTGTTTTGTTTTGTTTTTTTGAGACGGCGTCTCACTCTTGTTGTCCAGGCTGGAGTGCAATGGTGCGACCTCGGCTCACTGCAACCTCCGCCTCTCGGGTTCAAGAGATTCTCTTGCCTCAGCCTTCTGAGTAGCTGGGATTACAGGCATCTGCCACCACACCTGGCTAATTTTTTTTTGGCATTTTTAGTACAGAAGGAGTTTCACCAAGTCGGCCAGGCTGGTCTCGAACTCCCAACCTCAAGTGATCCACCTGCGTAGGCCTCCCAAAGTGCTGGGATTACAGGTGTGAGCCACTGCTCCCGGCTGTGTTTTGTTAATGAAATAGAATAAGATACAATGTATAAGACTGTATCATACAAGAAAGGCCAAATAGTGCGTTGTGAAACTCTTACTCCAGCTGTGCCTCTACTTACACAGTTTTATTTCAGGTAAATATTTACATCTAGTCACAGTGTCCAGTGTATTTTTTACTAGGAGTTACTATAAAAAGTTTCTTTTTATTTTTGAGGCAGGGTCTCACTGTCACCCAGGCTGGAGTGCAGTAGTGCAGTCATAACTCACTGCAGCCTCAAACTCTTGGGCTCAAGTGATCCTCCTGCCTCAGCCTCCCAAGTGCCTAAGACTACAGGTGCATGCCACTACACTTGGCTAATTCTTTTTTTTGAGACAGAGTCTCATTCTGTCGCCCAGGCTTGAGTGCAGTGGTGCGATCTCGGCTCACTGCAAGCTCCGCCTCCCAGGTTCACGCCATTCTCCTGCCTCAGCCTCCCGAGTAGCTGGGACTACAGGCGTCCGCCACCGTGCCCGCCACCATGCCCAGCTAATTTTTTTTGTATTTTTAGTAGAGACGGGGTTTCACCATGTTAGCCAGGATGGTTTCGATTTCCTGACCTTGTGATCCACCCGCCTCGGCCTCCCAAAGTGCTGGGATTACAGACGTGAGTCATCACGCCCAGCCTATTTTTTTTTTTTTTTTTAATTTTTTTGTAGAGATGAGTCTCATTATGTTGCCCAGGCTAGTCTTAAACTCTGGGCCTCAAGTGATCCTCCCATGTCGGCCTCCAAAAGTGCTGGGATTATAGGCATGAGCCACCACACCCAGCTCCGGCCTGTAAAAGTTTCTAAAACACTGCCCTGGTAGCCAGATGTGACTGTGTTGGTAGAGTCTGTTCCCTCCTCGAGATTTTTCCCCATGACACCCCAATTCTGCAGTCAGGTTCCAGGGTTCCAGCACCAGCTGCCCCCCACTCAGGGGCACACTCAACCAGATCAAGTGCGTGCTGCCACTCCCGGCTTCCTTGACTGTTCAATTTCCTCTTTTGGTTTCATTTTTGAAACATATAAAATGTTTTCATGAATTTTCTAAGTTTTTTTACTTTCCTTGCTGCTTATACCACTCTCTTAAAATCTGGCTTCCCTTGGAAGCCACATACTTAAAGCAAGTTGTTAATGTAATTTTTTACAACTTCAAGCAGGACATGGTAGCACATGCCTGTAGTCCCGATTACTTGAGAGGGTAAGACAGGAAGATCACTTGAGCCCAGGAGGTTGAGACCAGCCTGGGCAACATAGTAGACCCATCTCAAAAGAAAAAAAAATTTTTTTTTTGAGACAGAGTCTCGTTCTGTCACCCAGGCTGGAGTGCAAAGGTGCGATCTCAGCTCACTGCGACCTCCACCTCCCGGCTTCAAGAGATTCCTGCCTCAGCTTCCCGAGTAGCCAGGATTACAGGTGCCCACCACCACGCCCAGCTAATTTTTGTATTTTTAGTAGAGATGAGGTTTCACCATGTTGATCAGGCTGGTCTCAAACTCCTGACCTCAGGGTGATCCACCTGTCTCAGCCTCCCAAAGTGCTGGGATTACAGGCGTGAGCCACCATAACCGGCCAAAAAAAAATTTAAGCTAAAATATTTCATTTTATTTTTTCAATGGCTTTTTTTTTTTTTTTTTTGAGACAGAGTCTTGCTCTGTTATCCAGGCTGGAGTGCAGTAGCATGATCTCGGCTTCCTGTAACCTCTGCCTCCCGGGTTCGAGCGATTTTTCTGCCTCAGCCTCTCAAGTAGAGGTGTGCACCACCACGCCCGGCTAATTTTCAATGGCTTTTAAAGTACACATGGCTTTTAAAGTGCTCCTTCATCCTCATCCAGTAGTTATCCTCAAAAAGCGTAGGCGCTGGAAGGAAAACCCCTGTGCTCTAGCCGTTTCTGTCTCGAATCATGTGGCTGAGCGAGTGCTTTTCCCCTCACTAAGCCTTGGTTTGCTCATCAGTAAAACGGGGGAGAAGCCAGGGGCTCTGGTGTGAAGGGCCTGGCAATGTGCCTGGCGCACTGTGTGTGCTGAACCCATGGTAGCCCCCTCCCTGGTTTCGGGGGTAACACGCAGCCCTGGCCACTCACCGGAAGCAGTGGCGGTGGTACAGCCTGCCGTCAGCCAGGTAGCGCTGCACCAAGTGTACATGCTGCTGGCAGGCTGCGCACGTGCTGCTGGGGGTCTGGCCGGTGCCCTGCTCTGACAGGCTGCCTGAGGAGAGCTCCTCGCCCTGCAGAGAACGAGGTGGGGAGGTTGGGAGCAGGACATGGTCACCAGCCATCCTGTTCACATCACTCCCCTCTCCCTCCCTCCAACGGCCACCATCACTCAAGTGTGCACCAGGCTTCGTGGTGGAAATGGACTTCATCAGGGCCCCAGGAGGGGCAGAGGGGAGGAGGCTGCCACTGTCTCCCAAGTGAGGAAGCCAAAGTCCAGAAGGGGGCAAAGCCTTGTTCAAGGTCACTGAGCCAGTGTGGAAACATGAAAATCCCGACTTCCGGTTTCTGAGGCTTCCCTCCCCCAAGGAAGGCAGCTCCTGGCTGTGCAGCCCCTTCCCCTTGGCAGCTTCTGCCCCCTCCTCCTCCCCTTTGGGGAGCCCCCCTGACGGGTTCCTGTCCTCCCAGGCCCACCTCAGCTGCCTTTTCTGTTCTCTCCTAGAACTGCCACGCATTTAAATCCCAGTTTCTCTACGTCCAAGCACAGTGAACCTGAGCAAGCTGCTCTAGTGTGGGCTTGGGTCCCACCTGCAGAATGAAACTGTATAACCCCTGCCAGCCTCGGCCCCATGTACCCTCATGGGGCACCCATCCTGCGGCTAGCTCCCTCCAGCAAGGAGCAGATGGGAGCAGGAGGGGAAGGCCCTTTACACACCGTAAGGTGCTGTCCAGATGTGAAGGGCTGGTGTCACTTGCTCTAAGCCCTTCAAACAGGTGACTGGCAGTTGGCCCCCACTTCCTTACTGAGTAACCTTGGACAAATGACTAAACCTCGCTGAGCGTCAGTTTCCTCATCTGCATATCAGGGCCCATAATGCCGACCTCCCTGGGTTGTTGAGAGGATTAAAGGAAATCAAGCCAGGAAGTTTAAAGCTGTCTCCACAGGAATCAAGGGGAATCTTTGCTTTACTACGTGTGTAACTCCTGACAGTCCCATGATGGTGAAGTCAGCATTGTGGACCGCCCTCTCTCCCCTTGCCAGAGCTGGCATCTCCTGACCCCACCTGAGCCCTGGAGAAGGAGGTAGGGCTCCCTGCCCATAGAACGGGACTGGCCTCCTGACCCATGCCTCACTGCCCCAGTCAGGGACACCTGTTCCCAAAGCCAATAGGGAGGGACAGAGAACAGGCACCCTCTGAACACTGTCAGGGCTAACTTCCTCACATGACCCAGTCACTGCAATGATAGTTGTCCACATAACTCGCCCCCTCCACCCCCAGCCCTCCCACCTCTCCAGGGATCTGCCTACCTGAGCCACATCTTCTGGTTCCACTGGAGTAGGTGCTACAGACGGCGGGGAACAGGGTGCCAGGCCCTTTCTGGGTGGTGAGACACCAGCTGCCAAGAGATGGGAAAGGGGTCCTGAAGCAGGTGGAGATCCTGGAGTCCCAGGGGGTCCCAACCTGGCTGAAGATTTGAGACCTGTAGCCATCACCTTAAGGCAGACCACCTAATGCGGTGGGACAGGAGCTGGCTTCCCACTTCATGCGGGCCCAGGGACGCTTCCAGTTTTAAGCCAAGCGCTGAGGGCAAGCCATGAACCTCACTGAACCTCCATCAAATGGGGAGAGTGACTCCTACTGCACAGAGCCAATCTGAACAATGGTGCAACAGTACGATCACAGAACACAGCACCCACGTGTGGCTGCACCAGCAGCTTCCCTGCCACCAGGGTAGAGGAGGTGAAGGAAAGGAAAAGAAAGTAACCACATGGTGCTGGCCTGACAGCTCAGGAAAGGGGCTGCCTCCGTGGGGTTGACAAGGAGCTGTCCTGCCTATCCCCAAGTGGGTATCGGGGGCCAGAACCTGGCCTGCACACCCCCTCACCAGAACAAACCCACCCACCCTGGGTTCCTCTAAGACTCAGCTCCTCAGGCCGGGCACAGTGGCTCACGCCTATAATCCCAGCACTTTGGGAGGCTGAAGTGGGTGGATCATTTGAGGTCAGGAGTTCAAGACCAGCCTGGCTAACATAGTGAAACCCCCATCTCTACTAAAAATACAAAGATTAGCTGGATGTGGTGGTACGCGCCTATAATCACAGCCACTCAGCCACTCGGAAGGCTAAGGCAGGAGAATCGCTCGAACCTGGGAGGTGGAGGTTACAGTGAGTTGAGATAGCGCCACTGCACTCCAGCCTGGGCAACTGAGCAAGACTCTGTCTCAAAAAAAAAAAAAAAAAAAGAAAGAAATTCAACAACACTATGGTTGGTGCCGGGAGTGGCTCCAGCTGACTGGGGAGAGGCCCTTAGAAGCCATATGAAGAAGCTGGACTTCATCGTGACATACTCCCCAGCCCCTTTCTGATTTCCCACAGCCGCTCGGCTTCCTTCACTCATGCCCTGGCTCCCTGAGCAGGCTGCAGCTCCTCCAGGGCGGTGGTCTGTCTGCTGTGTCCGGGGTTACTGGCACCCACTGAGCATGGTGGCACAGCTGAACACTCAGCACAGCGCCACGACATCTCAGCCAGGGGCAGGCTCCAAAGTTACCCAGTCAGGTAAAAAGTCAAGGCTAGTCAAAGTCACTCTTGAAATGCCTCCACTCGCCCAGAAAGTACAGTACAGGACCATCTGGGGGAGTCGAACAGCCAGCTTTGCCTCCAGAGTTGGAACACATCACTGTTTCCTTTGCTTAAGCAGCAGATGGGATAAAAATGGTTTGCATTTAGGGGCCAAGTTGTATGAAAGGCACAAACTGTACCTTTTTTTTTTATTACAAAAGGCAGGTTTATTAGAGAAGGTATGAAAATACATTGCGAGGTTGAAAATACAGGCAGCATAACAGAGAAGGGACTGTCTGCCACAAACTGTACCTTTATCAATGAGAATCCCTGCAGGGCAAGGGAGTGCCCATGCCCACACTCAGCACAGTAAGCTGTGCCCACCAGGGCTGCCCCTGCCCACCAGGCTGCCCAGAGAGGGCCAACGAATGAGCTGGGTACCACCAACAGCTGCCCACACCCCACCCACCCCACAGAGTCCCAGAGAAGAGCTCAGTAGAGAGAGATTCAGGTTTGGCCACAAGGAAGGCTGTGGGCTAAGGCTGAATTGCGATTCTAAGGAAGCCAGCTAAATGCTAATCAGTGAAAAAAGTAGTAGTAAGAATACTAATTCTGGCTGGGCGCGGTGGCTCACACTTGTAATCCCAGCACTTTGGGGGGCGAGGTGGGCGGATCACAAGGTCAGATCGAGACCATCCTGGCTAACACGGTGAAACCCTGTCTCTACTAAAAATACAAAAAATTAGCCGGGCAGGCTGGCAGTCGCCTGTAGTCCCAGCTACTCGGGAGGCTGAGGCAAGAGAATGGCGTGAACCCCAGGGGGCAGAGCCTGCAGTGAGCCGAGACCCCGCCACTGCACGCCAGCCTGGGCGACAGCGAGACTCCGTCTCAAAAAAAAGAATACTAATCTTGGCTGGGCGCAGTGGCTCACACCTGTAATCCCAGCACTTTGGGAGGCCAAGGTGGGTGGATCACTTGAGGTCAGAAATCCCAGACCAGCCCAGCCAACATAGTGAAACCCCATCTCTACTAAAAATACAAAAATTAAGCCAGGCGTGGTGGTGTGCACCTGTAATCCCAGCTACTTGGGAGACTGAGGCATGAGAATCACTTGAACCTGGGAGGCAGAGGCTGCAGTCTGCCAAGGTTGTGCCACTGAGCTCCAGCCTGGATGACACAGCGAGACTCTGTCTCAAAAAAAAAAAAAAAAAAAAGAATACTAATCTAAATAGGTGCCAAACACTGGTTTATACATTTCCTCATTTACTCCTCAAGTCAACCCTGTGAGATGCGTGTTATTCCTATCCTCAGTGCAAAAGGGAAACTGAGGCAGAGTGGTTAAATAACTGACCCATGGTCACCCAAAGAAGAAATGGCAAAGTGAAAATTTTGAGTCCATGCTCTTAACCCCAACCTTAGACTGCCTCTGACCAAAGCCTCCGGGGTCTGGAAATACTTTCATTTTGTTTTCTATTAAAATATACATAATGTTATTTGTTCAATTATTTTAATCCCCAGTGTTACATCGGGGGAAGGGGTATAACATATTATTTTAATTTTTCTGCTTTTGCCATGTTCTAAATTTTCTTGTTTATTTTTTGTGTTTAGGGATGGGGTCTCGCTCTTGTTGCCCAGGCTGGAGTGCACTGGTGTGATCACAGCTCACTGCAGCCTTGAACTCCTGGCCTCAAGCAAACCTCCCACCTCAACCTCCCAAGTAGCTAGGACTACAGGTGTGCCACCACTATGCCTGGTTAATTTTTTTATTTTTATTTTGGTTGAGACGGGTTCTTGCTATGTTGCCCAGTCCGGTCTCAACAGCAATCCGCCTGCCTTGGCCTCCCAAAGTGCTGGGATAACAGGCATGAGCCACTTCGCTCGGCTCTATTTTCTTTTTTTTCTAAAGTTATTTATTTATGGCTGGGCATAGTGGCTCACGCCTGTAGTCCCAGCACTTTGGGAGGCCGAGGTGGGCAGATCACCTGAGGTCGGGAGTTCAAGACCAGCCTGGCCAACATGGTGAAACCTCATCTCTACTAAAAATACCAAAAATTAGCCAGGCGTAGTGGCGGGTTCCTGTAATCCCAGCTACTCAGGAGGCTGAGACAGGAGAATCGCTTAAACTCAGGAAGCAGAGGTTGCAGTGAGACAAGATCGCGTCATTGCACTCTAGCCTATGCAACAAGAGCGAAACTCCGTCTCAAAAAAAAAAAAAAAGTGGGACTGGGCACAGTGGCTCACACCTGTAATCCCAGCACTTGGGGAGGCCAAGGCGGGCAGATCACGAGGTCAAGAGTTCGAGACCGGGCCGGGCGCAGTGGCTCACGTTTGTAATCCCAGCACTTTGGGAGGCCAAGGCGGGCGGATCACGAGGTCAGGAGATCGAGACCACAGTGAAACCCCGTCTCTACTAAAAATACAAAAAATTAGCCGGGCGTGGTGGCGGGCGCCTGTAGTCCCAGCTACTCAGAGAGGCTGAGGCAGGGGAATGGCGTGAACCTGGGAGGCGGAGCTTGCAGTGAGCCGAGACTGCACCACTGCACTCCAGCCTGGGCGACAGAGCAAGACGCCATCTCAAAAAAAAAAAAAAAAAAAAAAAAAAAAAGAGTTAGAGACCAGCCTGACCAAAATAGTGAAACCCTGTCTCTACTAAAGACATAAAAAATTAGCCGGGCGTGGTGCCGGGTGCCTGTAATCCCAGCTACTCGGGTGTCTGAGGCGGGAGGTTAAACCCAGGAGGCAGAGGTCGCAGTGAGCCTGAGCCGAGATCGTGCCATCACACTCCAGCCTGGGTGACAGGGCGAGACTCCATCTCAAAAAAAAAGAGCGAAACTCTGTCTCAAAAAAAAAAAAGAAATATTTCAATGAGTGAATGAATGAATAAGTAAATGAATGATACACTCCTCAGCAGCCTGTTTACAACTCAGAAAACCAGTAGCAAGCATCAAACATCCCCAGGGCCACCCCCTGGGCCAGCCTCCGTGAAAGGCTGAGTCCCCCTCTCACCTTGGCCAGGACTGGAGAAGTGGTTGTAATACTGGGACACATAGGTCATGATGCTGAGGCAGTCAGGGACGCTCATGGAGACCATGTCATTGGGGTCCAGGAGAGCAGGGATCCCCAGCTCCTTCTCAGCCACTTCAAAGGCCTGGGGTGGTGACAGGTGCAAGAGTGGGAGCAGCCGCAGCAGGAAGAGGAGGCCGAGGAGGAGGCAGCGTTAGGGGGTGACCCCTCAGCCTAGGCCCAGCTCCCTTCAGTGGGATGGGGTGACTGTGGGCTCCCCTCAGTATTAATCCCACCCGAGTGCCACAGGACGGCCTGGAGAAAGGGGAAGCCTGGTGCTCCATGCATGAGTGGGCTGGTGGGAAGCAGAGGGTGGGGAAAGGTGCAGCCAGGGCTGGTGTACAAGGGCAGCCAACGTGCAAGACCCCTGCCCTCCCCACCAAACACACACACACACATACACACAGAGCCTCTTGGGCTTCCATCTGTCCGGGAACTTACCAAACGGTTATTCTCGAAGACATTGTCCTTGGAAAGGGAATCAAAATCTCTGCAAGAGGCAAAGGGTGGAGGATTGGTCAAGAGGGGAGGTGACTGGGGAATAGGGGTAGGGTCAGAGTCAGAAAGGAGCTGAACAGAGAAAACCTTGTCCCAGCCAGCATCAACGTCAGCAGGGTTGCTGGGGCGGGGGTCTGTGGATTACTAAGGGGGAAACTGAGGCAGCAAACATTTGCTGCTAGAGCTGGAGCTGCCAGGGCAGGGCAGGGCATGAGTTCACGGGCCCTGGAGGCATCCAAGCAGAGGCTGGGAAATCACTGGGAAGGGGTGGAGCTCAAGCCCAGGCTTTCAAGCTTAAGATCTTTTCCCTCTCTCCAGGAAGCCACCTCTGGAGTCCGTGGCAAAGACACAACTAAGACCTGCATGTGACCTCACCCAGGGCACGGTGCTGGGCTCCTCTGTCTCATTTACTTTCTTTTCATAGCAACTCTGGCAGAATTTATCTCATTTTATAGATGAGGACACTGAGACCTGGAGAAAGGAAGCCACCAGCCCTGGGAATCCACATGTCTGGCCCTTCCACTGCTCACAGGCCCCTGCAGAATAACTCGGAGAAGCCACACCAACTTGCTGAATCCCAACCCAGTCCAGCCTGCAGATGAAAGTTTTTCTTAATGGAGCCGCGAATAGAAGAACAAGTTTGAACCAGAGTGGAAATGTACATACTCCGGAGCTGCTGGCACCGAACAGCTGGTTGGCCCCACTGGGCCACTCCTGGGGCAGCTTCCATTGGAGAAGCAGTGAGGGATTTTCTAGTTTCTAAACTGGGACAGGTGAGAGGTGGCAGGGCCTGCCTGGGGGCCCCAGCACGGGACAGCTGGCTGGCCTGCAGGCTTTATTTATCCCCCTCCTCCCTCCCCACTCCAGGCCGCTGAAACCAGCAGAGGCAGCTCAGTCTTCCCGCCGGGCAGCCTCCCGGGTGCACCCGCATGCAGCCTTGCCCTTCTATGGCTGAAAACTGCAGCCCTGACTGCCGGAGATGGGTGGGCAGAGGCAAGAGCAGGCCACGCCGCCTCTGAGGGCTGAATTCCCATGTGACCATGGGGTTGGGGGGATCAGCAGTCATTCCTGCATTCATTGTCCCATCTGCAAATCAGGAAAAGCACTAGTACCACCTCCTAAGCTGGTGGAGTCCCAGCTTGGTAAAGGGCAGGCCTCACAGATATGAGGGAGCCGGGTAAGCACAGCCCCCTCCTTCTGCCCCCAACACTTTTCCAGGCAGGGGCCAGGGACTGTGAACCCTGAGCAGGAAAGAGTTGCTTGAGGACCCTGGAAGGGGTCTGGTGCCCCAGGGCTGGGTGGACAGGGAGAGGGAAGGTGGCTATGTCTGGGCACCAGCTCCCTTTTTGCCACTCTGACCAGGCCACTTCCTTCTCCCCTGGGCTGCCTCCCTAGCTCCCCTTTTCTGCCACTGCCTCAGAGTGCGACCTTAGCAAGGTGTTTCGCCTCTCGAAACCTCCATCTCCCGGTCCGGTTCATGACATGCGACAGGGGGAGGAAAACACCACGGTACCCAGCCCCCAACAGAGGCTTTTTCCGAGACCAAATGAGACAAAAGCAAGTTGTCTCAGCCATTTATTTCGGTCACCCCAGAAGTGTTCCTAGAAGGCTGGGGTCACATTCTAGCTACTCTGTGCCCCCAACTCCCTACACAGTTCCCCAAATTTCGAAGATGCTCCGTAAATGTTTGTTGAATGAATCAATGCTGAAAACAGTGTGAAAACTGTAAAAAACCTTCAGGATCCTGCAGGTTTTCTTCCAACTTCTTCCACCCCCATCTCTGTCCCTAATTAACATCTGTGTTTTGGTAACACGTATATTTTCTGAGAGTCTTCAGAGGCCTGCGGAGTTCTACTTGGCTCTGGAGAAGATGAAGGACACAGAAATGAAACCCACATGGTCCACGCCCTCAAAGGAGCTTAAGCCATGTCTGGATTTCGGGTGGTGCGGAGGGATGGCCCAGCCCCGACAACCCTCATCCCAGCAGAGCCGTGTGCCAACACTGGGTTCACCCAGGCAGGGCCCACAGCCCCAGAAGCCTGAACCACTTTAGGAGATGATTCTTGCCCTCACCCTAGGCCACCCCTACTCTCACGGAGATCCTCCCAACCCACCACTGAGGACTTCCCTACACATTATGTGGGACCTGGGCCTCAGCTTCTCTCCTGTGCAATGGGCTGGCAATATTGCAAATGAATGCCTGGATATGATTCTGGATCTCAGAAGGGGAGCCACCCTCCCCTGCACACTTTTTCCAGCCACATCCCTCCCTTGCTTAAAACCTACTTGGGTCGGCCAGGTATGGTGGCTTACGCCTGTAATCCCAGCACTTTGGGAGGCCGAGGCAGGCGGATCACCTGAGGTCAGGAGTTCGAGACCAGCCTGGCCAACATGGTGAAATCCCATCTGTACTAAAAACTACAAAAATTAGCCAGGCATGGTGGTGCGTGCCTGTAATCCCAGCTGCTTGGGAGGCTGAGGCAGGAGAATCACTTGAACCCGGGAGGCAGAGGTTGTGGTGAGCCGAGATCGCGCTACTGCACTCCAGCCTGGGTGACAGGCCTCCATCTCAAAAAAACAAAAACAAAAACAAAAAAAACCTGCATGGTTCCCTGAGGCCCCATCCACGCTCCTTAGCCAGCAAAAGCAGCTGTCAGCCATCTGTCCCAACTGCATCTCCCAACTCGCTGCCTTGTGCTCCCCACTCAGCTACACGGCCTCCAGCTTTGCACATACCTCCTGCCCCTCGCCTTTGCTCAGACGGGGTCCTATGCCAGAACGTCCACCCGGCAGCCCTCACCTGGCTCCTGCCATCTCCTTGAAGACTATATTCTCCCTAGGAGGTCTCCCACCCCCAGCCCTCTGATAGGGTACATGGAATTGCCATAATCGTTTATACACGTTTCCCCTACAGGTGTGGGAGAGCGTGTAGGGTTGTCTGTTTTGTTGATTGGTACTTCCATTACCAGGCACAGTGTCCAGCATAGAGCAATATGACTCTACAAATACTGGTTGAATAAATGAAGAAATCAAACATTGTTATTGGGCCAGTCATGGTGGCTCATGCCTGTAATCCCAGCATTTGGGGAGGCTGCGGTAAGCAGATTACTTGAGCTCAAGAGTTCAAGACCAGCCTGGGAAACATGGCGAAAACCTATCTCTACAAATACAAAAAAATTAGACAGGCGTGGTGGCGTGTGCCTGTGGTCTCAGCTACTCGGGAGGTTGAGGTGGGAGGATCGCTTGAGCCCAGGAGGTGGGGGCTGCAGTGAGCCATGATTGTGCCACTGCACTCCAGCCTGGGTGACAGAGTGAGATCCCGTCTCAAAAAAATAAAAAACATTGGCCGGGCGCGGTGGCTCATGCTTATAATCCCAGCACTTTGGGAGGCCGAGGCGGGCGGATCACGAGGTCAGGAGATCGAGATCACGGTGAAACCCCGTCTCTACTAAAAATACAAAAAAAAAAAAAAAATTAGCCGGGCGTGGTGGCAGGCGCCTGTAGTCCCAGCTACTGGGAGAGGCTGAGGCAGGAGAATGGCGTGAACCCGGGAGGCGGAGCTTGCAGTGAGCCGAGATCGCGCCACTGCACTCCAGCCTGGGTGACAGAGCGAGACTCTGTCTCAAAAAAAAATAATAAATAAATAAATAATAAAAAATATTTAAAAAAGTAACATTAGTTACAGTAACTAATGTTAACTGTATGCTTGTTATCTCATGCAGTCCTCACATTTCTGTGAGCTGTGTCACATTATCAATCCCACCTCACAGATGAGGACACTGATGCCTGGAGAGAGCCCATGAGGACCCAAGGCCGTGCACCTAAGACATGGAGAAGCCAAACACAAACCAGGTGGCCTTTATTTACTTTGATGCTGACAGGCTCAGTCCCAACAAATGGCTTCACTTCACACCCAAGTCCCCTCCCACACTGGGTTTGTCTCTGCTTCCTGCCTCACTCCTGCCTCTCAGACAAAACAGAAGACCCCTTGGGCCCTCCCTTCCAATGCCCAGGTCCAACCCTGGTGCCCTTTTCCTCCATCCTTCTACCCCCTGCTCTTGGGCAACCAGGTATCAACCTTGTGCTTCCATTAGTACGGGTGTCACATGCCCCACAGCGGGCAGGGGCCCACCTACATGACCACCTCATCTTGTTCCCTTCTGTATCCACAGCCCCCAAACCCTCTCCTCCAGGGCCCAAGCCATCACCCACAGACACGGTACAGCAGGGTACATACAGGTAAACCAGGTGCACCTGCACCATGGAATCCTGAGGCAATCCCTTAGAAGCCCTCCCACATGCTGCCCTTGGACAGTGCAAATCTGGAGGTGGAACAGGCACAGAAAGCCTCCATCTGCCAGGCTGGGGGAGCCCTGGCAAGGGGGCTGCATGCAAACGGGGTAGGGACCAGAACTCTCCTCCCTGATTCACAGGTGAGACCTGAAGTGCAAGGAATGGCACCAGATAAACTCACCCAGTGTTTTAGGAATGAAGGGACGAAAGGAGGAGAGGTTCCAGGGCTCAAGGCAGAGAGAGCAAAGACAGAGGCTCCAAGTCAACTGTTCTGGGGAGTCTGAATGCATTTTCCCATGAGAACCTCATTGGGCAGCTCTGGGCAGGAAGGGGCCATTTCACAACCTGCAGCAGCCGGTTGGTGTCTGTCAATCGGATCCTAGGAGTCTTCCCAACATCGCCCGCCTGTGACTCCTCTAGCGCGCCCCACCTGCGTGCCCCATTGAGGAGGGCAGCAGGGCCATCGAGCACACACCCGGGAGGCAGGGCTGCGTCCTAACTGGGGGGGCGTGGGGAAAGCACAGGGTCTGTACATCCATTCATCCAACACCTGTTAGCCGAGGTCTCCTCTGTGCCGGGAACTGTGCTACTGTCTGGAGACAAGCTCCTATTTGGGGGTCAGAGAAGTGGGGGTTCACCTGCACACCCGGAGCAAGGGGCCAGCCCGAGTGGGAAGCCTCGGGGGAGAGGGGAGGCCCGGCGCGCCCGTGGAGAGGAGTTTAGGGTAGGAGAGGCCCAGGGCCCCCAAAGAGGGCTCAACACCCCTCCAAAGAGGTCAAGGGCTTAGGGGTTCAGCGATCCTCGGCGGCAATCAGCGCTCTGTGGGCGGGGCCCGTGTCCCTCGCGGAGGGACCAGCCTCGGGGGACAGTTCGGGGTCCCACGGGCGGGGTCAGGGCGGCCGGGCGGGGGAGGGGCGCCCTGGGCCGAGGTCTCAGGGACCCGCCCGGCGTCTGGGGCCGTCGGGGGGGTCGGCGTCTCCGTGTCCGGGGGCGGCGCCTGTCACCGCCCGGGCTTCGTGTCACTGAGGGGGGCGGCGGTCGCGGCCCTGGCCCGCCCCGCGCCGCCCGCCCGGGGCCCCGCACTCACAGCAAGTCGGGCCGGTGCCGGTGCAGGATGGCGCAGAAGGCCAGGCCGTCCCGGAAGGAGCTGCTCAGGTCGCGGATCTCCACGCCGCGGTAGCCCTCGCACTGGCGGCGGCACCAGGCCAGCAGCGCGCCCCGCGGCCCAGCCATGACCCCGCGGCCCGCCCGGCACCGGCTCCGGCTTCGGGGCCCCGGCTTGGCCGGGACGGCGGCCGCCGCGCGGGCCCGGTTTCCGGCTGCGGCTGCGGCTCCGAGCTCGGGCGCCGACCGGCAGGGCGCGGGGAGGGGCGGAGGCGGGGCCGCGGTGTCCTCGCTCGGGCGCCCCGCGGCCCTGCCCCAACCTGCCCGAGCAGCGCCGCCGCGTGGCCCGGCCCGGCCGGCCGCCGCCTACTCCGCGCTGCCGGCTCGCCTCATTGTGGGCCGGCCGTGGGCGCGGGCGTCCCGCCGCCTCCGTCCGCGCCCGAGGCGCGCCCCACCCAGCAGCGGCTCCGCCCCCAGTGCGGAGCCCACCCCTACCAAGACGGGCCGGCGCCCCATCGCCCGCCCCTCGACGGCCCACCCCGCTGCTCCACTGGGTGCCCGCGAAGCCCCAGCACCCGCCGCAAGCGGGCCCCTCCCCACGATGACTTCACCGCCGCGGCCGCCGCCGCGTCGCCCACCGGGAGCCCTCCACCCTTTGGAGGCGGGACACCTCGTGCTCCCGTCCGGCCTCCTTCCCGCTCCTAATGACCGCAAATCCCCCCTTCCATCCCTAGCTTGAAACTTTGGGGGGGGCAGTTCCCCTGCAGACCCCAGAGCATCCCCCTATGGCCACCAGCTTCCCTCACCCCGGCTCCCCACCCTAAAGCACCGCTGAGCTGGAAGTTCTCATGTCCACCATCCCCTCCCCCATAGCTTGGCAGAGAGACCCATGCGCCCCTCCGCCACCGTCGGTTCAGGTGTCCCCTTGGTGATTCACTGAGCTCCCCTCAGCCCCTGTGTAAGCTCAGGGATCTCGTCCCTCCCCACTGCGGCCTGCCAGGTCCCCTCAGCCATGGTTAGTGTGGTGGTAGTTTGAGCTCCTATGAGAAAGACCTAGGCCAAGGAGGCCCCTGCCTGGGAGGCATACAGGCAGTTCGAATCTGGCCCTGGAACCTCCCCAAGACTCATTCTCTATCTTTGCCCTCTTCAAGACCCCCACCAGCCAACCGACCCTTCCAGCCAGCTGACCCTTCCAGCCAGCCGACCCTTCCGCAGAGGCCCCTCCTGACCCTCCCACAGATGAATCAGCCTCCATCTGCTGCAGAGGTGGTGATGTCACCCTGACCCATGCAATAGTTAGCTGGAGTGGGTATGTCGCTCCCTCCCAAGGGAAGGAACAGGGTCTTAGTCATCTTCATCACCCCTGAGCACTCAGGGGAGTGGAAGGATCAGGCATTTTGGAGCCCTATCAACCCAAGCTCCAATACTGGCTTTCCCCACTTCCTTAGTCATGTGATCTTGTGCCTCCCTGGACCTCAGTTTCCACGACTTAAAAATGGGGATAATACCTGCTTTACAAGGTGGCTGAGAGGATTAAGATGTAAAGTGCCTTACCCTTTAGTTATCACTCATAAATTCTATTGACACCTGGTACTTGGTAAACATGATGAAATGGACTGAAATATTTTGTACCCAGATTGTCATCTGGGCCATTCTGGGTAAATTATCAAGGAAAGAGGCCGACTTAGGGAATTCTACCTCTTCAAAGTCCACTGAGTCCCAGTCCAGAATACTGGCCCAGGGCCTGGAGAACCGAGCTTGCCAATCTGGGCTGGCCTAACACTCTTGCAGCTGGAAGGCTGCCATCTTGGCTCAGTATATGGACTCTCAGGCCACCTAGGAAGAGCATGGCCAGAGTGCCTGGCTAGCCCTCTGGACTCCTCACCAGCCCTGGGCTGCCAACTCCTGCCCTGTCCCCTGTGGGATAACAGCGGCAGGAAAGCAGGATTCCGGGTGCTTTTTATGAAATCAGGGACTTGGGTTCATGACCCTGACACCAGCATCCACCTAGGCCTTCAAAGACCACCCAGGACTCTCATTAAAACCTAGGGCAGGGGGGTTGGGCGCCATGGCTCACGCCTTTAATCCCAGCATTTTGGGAGGCCGAGGCAGGTGGATCACCTGAGGTCAGGAGCTTGAGAACAGCCTGGCCAACATGGTGAAACCCTGTCTGTACTAAAAATACAAAAAATTGGGCTGGGCGCGGTGGCTCACTGTAATCCCAGCACTTTGGGAGGCCGAGGTGGGTGGATCACGAGGTCAGGAGTTCAAGACCAGCCTGGCCAAGATGGTGAAAGCCCGTGTCTACTAAAAATAAAAAAAATTAGCCAGGCGTGGTGACATGTGCCTATAGTCCCAGCTACCCGAGAGGCTGAGGCAAGACAATCGCTTGAACCTGGGAGGCGGAGGTTGCAGTAAGCCAAGATCGCGCCACTGCACTCCTGCCTGGGCGACAGAGCGAGACTCCGTCTTAAAGACGGTGGGCTTTTTTGTCTCACGTCTGTAATCCCAGCACTTCGGAAGGCCAAGGCAGGCGGATCACGAGGTCAGGAGATCTAGACCATCCTGGCTAACACGGTGAAACCCCATCTCTACTAAAAATACAAAAAATTAGCTGGGCATGGTGGCACACGCCTATAATCCCAGCAGGAGAATGGCTTGAACCCGGGAGGTGGAGGTTGCAGTGAGCTGAGATCGCACCACTGCACTCCAGCCTGGGCAACAGAGTGAGATTCCATCTAAAAAACAAAAAAACAAAAACAAACAAAAGAAACCAGGAGGGATTATAGTCCTGTCCTCACTAGCCTAAAGGGCTCCCTTTAGGTCCCTGAAGACAGCTCCAGATCTGATCCTGTTGCCGTACTAATAGCTTACACAGCACAGCCTGGTCACCCCCATTAGCCATTTGTGGGCTTTATAAACTCATTATCTGAGTCAGCTCACAATGTTTTGAAGTAAGGACCTGTACGACCACAGCTGTGTGACCGCAGGCCAGACAACTCACCCACATGAACCCCAGTTTCCTACCCTATAAAATGACGATGATAATCTTTGCCTTGCCTGCGTCCCAGGGTTATGGGTAACGAGGTGAGATAATGGATGAGAAAATGCTGTGCAGACTGTAAATCCAGGGTTCAGGTGGAAGGTGGGTCTGTGTGTTTACAGGTGAGATCAGAAGCCACAGAGATAGGTGAGTAGGGCACTTGCCCCAAATCATGCTATAATTTCAGGATTAGAATTGAGGGACTTGGGCCCTTAATTCAGTGCTGCTTTGTTTTATTTTTAACTATCAGTTAAGAAATGGGGCCAGGCACGGTGGCTCATGCCTGTAATCCTAACACTTTGGGAGGCCAAGGCCAGGAGTTCAAGACTAAACCAGCCTGGGCAATATAGGGAGATCCCGTCTTTTTTTGAGAAGAGTCTCTGTCGCCCAGGCTGGAGTGCAGTGGTACGATCTCGGTTCACTGCAACTTTCATCTCCCAGGTTCAAGTGATTCTCTTGCCTCAGCCTCCCTAGTAGCTGGGATTATAGGCACAGGCCACCAAGCCCAGCTAATTTTTGGATTTTTAGTAGAGACACAGTTTCGCCATGTTGGCCAGGCTGATCTCAAACTCCTGACTTCAAGTGATGCGCCCACCTCAACCTCCCAAAGTGCTGGGATTACAGGCATGAGCCATCATGCCCAGCCTGAATACATCATTTTTTTTTTTTTTTTTTTTTTTTTTGAGGCGGAGTCTCGCTCTGCCGCCCAGGCTGGAGTGCAGTGGCGCGATCTCGGCTCACTGCAAGCTCTGCCTCCCGGGTTCACGCCATTCTCCTGCCTCAGCCTCTCCGAGTAGCTGGGACTACAGGCGCCCGCCACCACGCCCAGCTTATTTTTTTATATTTTTAGTAGAGACAGGGTTTCACCGTGGTCTCGATCTCCTGACCTCGTGATCCGCCCGCCTCGGCCTCCCAAAGTGCTGGGATTACAAGCGTGAGCCACCGCGCCCGGCCCTGAATACATCATTCTTATCAAAAATTTAAAAATAAATCTAAAGTTCCAGTTTGACTGTCTCCTTCAACTCTAGTCCCCTCCTAAGAAGTAGCCGCAGTTGTCGGTGTGAAACAGCCTTCCACATCTTGTTCACACATTTATAGTCAAGCATGGATTCAACAATATTTACTGAGCACCTGTTGGGGGCCAGGAGCTGTAAACAAGTAAATCAACAAGGAGGCCTGGCACAGTGGCACACCCCTGTAATCCCAGCACTTCGGGAGGCTGAGGCAGGTGGATCACTTGAGGTCAGGAATTCAAGACCAGCCTGGCCCACGTGGTGAAAATCCGTCTTTACTAAAAATACAAAAATTAGCCAGGTGTGGTGGCACACACTGTAATCCCAGCTACTCAGGAGGCTGAGGCAGGAGAATCGCTTGAACCCAGGAGGAGAGGTTGCAGTGAACTGACACTGCCCCACTGCACTCCAGTCTGGGCAACAAAGTGAGACTCTGTCTCAAAAAAAAAAACAAAAAACAAAAAACAGGCCGGACGCAGTGGCTCACGCCTGTAATCCCAGCACTTTGGGAGGCCAAGGCAGGTGGATTATTTGAGGTCAGTAGTTTCAAACCAGCCTTGTCAACATGGTGAAACCCCATCTCTACTAAAAATACAAAAATTAGTTGGGCATGGTGCGTGCCTGTAATCCCAGCTACTCGGGAGGCTGAGACAGGAGAATCACTTGAGCCTGGGAGGCGGAGGTTGCAGTGAGCCGAGATTGTGCCATTGTACTCCAGTCTGGGCAACAGAGTGAGACCCTGTCTCAAAAAAACAAAAAAAAAAAACAACAAAAAAAAAAACGAGGAGAACCTCAGGTGGTGACTGGTGCTGTGACAGAGAATGATGGGGACAGATAACATAGCCAGGGAACACCTCTTTAAGATGGTAACATCATTTAGGCTGAAGAACACCTAACTCCCAGGAAAGCAAGCTGAATGCAAACCCATGAGAGCTGTCAGTATAGGTAGAGTTTGAATCCTTTCTCTCTTTTTTTGAGACAGGGTCTCACTTTGTCTCCCAGGCTGGAGTGCACTGGCACAATCACGGCTCACTGCAGCCTCCACCTCCTGGACTCAAGTGATCCTCCCACCTCAGCTTCCCGAGCAGTTGGCACTAACAGGCATGCACCACCACACCCAGATAATTTTATTTTTTGTAGAGACGGGAGTCTCACCATGTGTTGCCCAGGCTGATCTTGAACTCCTGGACAAGCAATCCACCTGCTTTGGCCTCACAAAATGCTGAAATTACATGCACAAGCCCTCGCATCTGGCTGAATCCTTTCTAATTTCTTCCCAGGTAACAGCTGCAGGTGTCCAGCCACTGGGCAGGATCCTGGCAGGGAAGGGCTGGCTAGGCCAGGGAAGGAAACAGTTCCATAAACAATTCTACCTAATAAAGGCGGGGAAAAGGAAACCAGAGGAACCACGGGAACCCAAAGGAAGCCCTTGACAGTTTGAGGCAGACGGTCGTGTTTTTCCACGCACCATTCTTCCAGCCAACATGCTTTGTAGGATGGCTTTGCAGGAGGGAGGTACAAAAGCAAGATTAAAAACAAGAACTTGGCCGGGCGCAGTGGCTCACACCTGTAATCCCAGCACTTTGGGAGGCTGAGGCAGGCGGATCATTTGAGGTCAGGAGTTCAAGACCAGCCTGGCCAACATGGTGAAACCCCATCTCTGCTAAAAATACAAAAATTAGGCCAGGTGTGGTGGCTCAGGCCTGTAATCCCAGCACTTTGGGAGGCCGATGCGGGTGGATCATGAAGTCAGGAGACTGAGACCATCCTGGCTAACATGGTGAAACCCCATCTCTACTAAAACAAATACAAAAAATTGACCAGGCGTGGTGGCAGGCGCCTGTAGTCCCAGCTACTCAGGAGGCTGAGGCAGGAGAATGGCGTGAACCCGGGAGGCGGAGCTTGCAGTGTGCCAAGATCGCGCCACTGCACTCCAGCCTGGGCAACAGAGCAAGACTCCATATCAAAAAATAAAATAAAAAAAAAATTAGCCAGGGATGGTGGCAGGCGCCTGTAAGCCCAGCTACTCCGGAGGCTGAGGCAGGAGAATTGCTCGAACTCAGAAGAGAGACGTTGCAGTGAGTCAAGATGGTGCCACTGCACTCCAGCCTTGGTGATAGAGTGAAACTCTGTCTCAAAAACAAAACAAAACAAAACAACAACAACAACAAAAAACAAAAACATGCCGGTGGCTTACGCCTGTAATCCCAGCAGTTTGGGAGGCCGAGGTGGGCAGATCACCTGAGGTCAGGAGTTCGAGACCAGCCTGGCCAACATGGTGAAATCCCATCTCTACTAAAAATGCAAAATTAGCCAGGCACGGTTGCAAATGTCTGTAATCCCAGCTACTCAGGAGGTTGAGGCAGGAGAATCGCTTGAACCCAGGAGGTGGAGGTTGCAGTGAGCTGAGATGCGCCATTGCACTCCAGCCTGGGCAACAAGAGCGAAACTCTGTCTCGAAAAAAAAAAAAGGCCAAGGTTTAAATGTTTTCTCAATGTGAATCTCATCATCCTTACTTTGGATCCAGTGTGCTGAGAAACATTTTGAGACTCCATCTCAAAAAAGAAAAAAATTATTTTTTTCACTTGTAGAATCTAAAAAAGTTGATCTCATAGAAATAGAGAATAGAGGCCTGGTGTGATGGCTCACGCCTGTAATCCCAGCTACTTGGGAGGCTGAGGCAGGAGGATCGCTTGAGCCAGGGAGGCGGAGGTTGCAGTGAGCTGTGATTGCACCACTGTACTCAAGCCTGGGCGATGGAGTAAGACCCTGTCTCGAAAAAAAAAAAAAAAGGAAAAGGAAAAAAGAAAGAAATAGCTAGTAGAATGGTAGTTACCAGGGGCTGGTGGATAGGGGGAGTGGTTGGGGAGAAGTTGGTCAAAGGGTGCAAAATTTCAGTTAGATAGGAGGAATAAGTTCAAAGGATCTATTGTACAGCGTGGTGACGTTTGTTTGTTTGAGATGGAGTCTTGCTCTGTCACCCAGGCTGGAGTGCAGTGGTGCGATCTCGGCTCACTGCAAGCTCCGCCTCCTGGGTTCATGCCATTCTCCTGCCTCAAGCCCAGCAGCTGGGACTACAGGAGCATGCCGCATTGCCCGGCTAATTTTTTTGTATTTTTAGTAGAGACAGGGTTTCACCATGTTAGCCAGGATGATCTCGATCTCCTAACCTTGTGATCCACCCGCCTTGGCCTCCCAAAGTGCTGGGATTACAGGCGTGAGCCACCGCACCCAGCCTATGGTGACTATTGCTAATGACAATATATTGTGGGCTTTTTTTGTTGGTTTTTTTTTTTTTTTTTTTTTGAGACAGAGTCTCACTCTGTCACCCAGGCTGGAGTGCAATGGCGTATCTCAGCTCACTGCAACCTCCACCTCCCAGGTTCAAGTGATTCTCCTGCCTCAGCCTCCTAAGTAGCTGGGATTACAGGCACCCATCACTATGTCCGGCTAATTTTTGTATTTTTAGTAGAGACAGGGTTTCACCATGTTGACCAGGCTGGTCTTGAACTCCTGACCTCGTGATCCACATGCCTTGGCCTCCCAAAATGTTGGGATTATAGGCATGAGCCACCCCGCTCAGCCAATTCTAGCATTCTTAGGGTGGAATTCTCCAAGTTCCATGGCTGTTTTCTGTGAATCTGACCACTCTGCTCTTCTCTCTTCTACCCAGTCTGTGCCCCAGGAATCAGGGCCCTGCCCAGGTTCTTGGCTCTGAGCTGCTCCCTGGGGGGCAGCCAGGCAGAGCAGTGGACAATGGAAGCATTGTGGGACCTCTGGAGCTGGGGCCTGGGGCAGTGGAAGGCGCTGGTCACTGGAGTGGCAGTTGCTTCACCGTGTTCCCTCCTTGCTGGGCCAGAGGCATGCCTAGAACATGCCAGGACGGTACCCTGAGCCCCGCCCCTGCCCGCCTGGGTGAGGCCTGGGTCTTCTGGAATCCCAGCTATGCCTGAGGACAGACAGCTATTCCAAGCCTTTGTTCACAGACCATCCTGCCCCAGCAGATACACATTCTGGAAAATACACCTGGGACTGGGCAAGTGGTCTTGCCTCCCTACCCCAAAACTGAACTATCCTCCAACTAAACCCTCCGGAACAGAGAGGACATGTGCTGGCTCTCACTGGGCGGGTGCTGTCTGAGCAGGGAAACCCTCACACTTGTCTGGGGCTCCACGAGGGGGAGGGTCAAAGAAGCCACTGAAATATCCTAACTGGAAGGGACCCTTATCTAGCAAAGTTCTCTCAGTACACTGAGAGGAGAGACTGGAGCCCAGAGAGCAGAGGTGTTTGCTCAGGGTTGTAGACTCTTAGGAGGGGAGCAGGGCCCCCCATCCAGCTGCCCCACACTCTCTATGCTTCTGGCTGCTTGCTGAGGTCTCAGCCTGCCAGGCTCTCTCCCCTTTTGACGGCTCTTGAAATGGCTACTGCTGCTGTTCCAAATTGTCCACAGGCTTTATGACCTAGCTCAGACATCATCCCCTCCCTGAAGCCTTCCCTGATAGGCCCAGACAGAAGCCACAACTTCAGATCTTCTCACAGAATCCCACCCTTAGAGGGGACCTAGAGGGAATGTGCTTGCTAATTTACAGAGGAATTTCCACATGTCTACTACTGGCAGACCAGTGTGGAAGAAGCTCTATAAACAATCACAACGAACAGTCACAGAAAGACAACGGTAGGGATGTGATGGAGAGAGGGGCCGAATGCTATAGGGCTTCCAGAAGGAGCCTTACACCTCCTGCCAGGGACTGAGAGACAGCCCAGAGGGCTGCACGTAGGAGGTGGCATTTGAACTATTGCTCACATTTTATGACATGTATTTGTGCATACCTGTCTCTCTTCATTGGATTGTGATATCATTAATAATACAGTTATGTAACTTTATGAGCACTAACCACACTCTAGACATCATGTGTGTGTGTTTGTGTGTTGTTTTTGTTGTTAAGGTACATTACCATATTGAATCCTCACAATTCTGTGAGCTAGGAGCTATTCCATTATCCCCATTTACTGATGAGGACAAGGCTCTGAGGGTTCAACAAGCATGTTCAAAGCCACACAGCTGTCAAAACTTGCAGTCACACTTGAAAAATAAAAATAAAAGTAAAATAAAATGAATATAATATGAACATAGCTAACAACAACAACAACAAAAAGTGCAGTCAGGACTCAGCCTAGCTATTTTTTTTTTTTTTTTTTTTTTTTTGCCCAGGCTGGAGTGAAGTGGTGTGATCTCGGCTCACCGCAACCTCCGCCCCCCAGATTCAAGCGATTCAGCCTCCCGAGTAGCTAGCTGGGATTATAGGCGCCCACCACCACGCCACTAATTTTTGTATTTTTAGTAGAGATGGGTTTTCGCCATGTTGGCCAGGCTGGCCTAGAACTCCTGACCTCAGGTGATCCACCCGCCTCAGCCTCCCAAAGTGCTAGGATTACAGGTGTGAGCCTAGCTCTGGCCTTGGCCTAGCTCCTTCTGACTTCACAAAGAACTTTCTTCTGGTGTATGGAGGCAGGCATTGTGTCCAGTTTACCACTGCATGCCTGGTTTTCACTGTAAATTCATTCGTTATCTTCCTGTGAGTTTGGTGAGCAAGAGCCCCGCTGGGAGCCCCAGCTCCACAGCCTCTGGAGGCCCTGGCTGCACTGAGGCCTTGATCCACGATACCAAAGGCCATTTCTGGACAGAAAGCTCCTAAGGCCTCCAGCCGTTGCTGTCTAGGAACTTCCCATCTCCCCTTCAATCTCAATAATTATTGGTGCTGGGATTTTTCCAGGAGGCCAGCAGATTGATGTTTGGGTGCTAATGTAGTATTCAAGGCCCTAATAGTTGGGCTCCTGTCACTCTGTAGGAGGAGCTCAGGGGCAGAAATTTGGCAGGAAGAAAGGGAAGGAGACTAGAGCCTATAATCCCAGCTAGCTATTCGGGAGGCTGAATTGCTTGAATCTAGGGGACAGAGGTTGCAGTGAGCCGAGATTGCACCACTTCACTCCAGCCTGGGCAAAACAACAACAACAACAACAACAACACCAACACCAACAACAGCTAGGCTGAGTCCTTTTATTTTACTTGACTTAGAATTTGGTCTGAATAGCAAGCCCATTGTTTAAGATTTGGCTGTAGGTTAAGCCCACTGCTTATGATTTGGCTGTAGGTTTAGGCAGTGCCAGATTATTTGGGGTGGGGGAGCTAGAGCCCTCCCTACTACCCGCTCAGTATCAATCTGGCCTGCTCTGCAGGGCAAAGGCAGGCAGAGTGGGAAACGGTTTCTGAGCCTTCCTGACACAGGAAGGTCGCCTCTCCTCTGAGACCCAAGTGGCAAGGAAGGGGCTGTCAGACACCGGAAGAGGCCTGTTTGTCTCCCAGCTACCTGAGGTCATATGTATATGGTGTTGTGAGCCAGGCAGCTCTTCCTGTTAGAAACAGAAAGTGAGGCTTGTGTTGAAATTCTGGGAGTGAGCTGCTCTTTCCTCTAAATAGAGCAGGGGTTAGACAGGGCACAAGTTATCCCCAGGTGATACAATACACCCGGGATGGATATGAGTCATCCCAAACACCTATATCACACCCGAGTTCACTACGCTCGGATTTATGTATTATTTAGGGACAGGGTCTTGCTCTGTCGCTCAGGCTGGAGTACAATGGTGTGATCATAGCTCACTGTAACTTTGAACTCGGCTCAAGCAATCCTCCCGCCTTAGACTTCGAAGTGGTTAGGACTACAGGCAGGCACCACCATGCCTGGCTAATTTTTAAATTTAATTTAATTTAATTAATTAATTTTTTTAAGACAGAGTCTCGCTCTGTCGCCCAGGGTGGAGTGCAGTGGTGCGATCTCGGCTCACTGTTTAAGCTCTGCCTCCCAGGTTCACGCCATTCCCCTGCCTCAGCCTCCCTAGTAGCTGGGACTACAGGCACCCGCCACCACACCTGGCTAATTTTTTTGTATTTTTAGTAGAGACGGGGTTTCACCGTGTTAGCCAGGATGGTCTCGATCTCCTGACCTCATGATCTGCCCACCTCGGCCTCCCAAAGTGCTGGGATTACAGGTGTAAGCCACTGTGCCCAGCCCTCATTTTTTTATTTTTGTAGGGACAAGGTCTCGTTATCTTGTCCAGGCTGGTCTCAAACTCCTAGGCCTAAGCAATCCTCCCACCTCAGCCTCCCAAGGTGTTGGGATTACAGGCATGAGCCACCGTGCCGGGCCAATGCTGACACTTAGAAAGACCCAGGTAGGGGAGAATTACTCTCCTCATTTGACTGATGACAAAGCAGAGGTTCAGAGAAGTTAAGCCAAGTGCCTGGAATTTTCCAGTTTCAAGGGGCAGCGTCAGGGTTTGAACCTAGACTCCCTTCCACTTCCCAACCATGACTAGAGAGTGAAGTCCACCCTCTCAGGATCCACTGGCCCCAGGGAAGAAAGTAGGGGTGGGAGTCAGGGCGTGAAGGAGATAACTTGATCTTAATCAAGTGGCTGGATAGGGGCAGGGTGGGGCCAGAAATGAAAAGCCAGGTTTTTCAGCTGCAGGCTTGATAGGAATGTGGAGCCACAGGAACCAAGACAAGTTGCTGCTTCCCCTAGCCCTCTCCTTCAGGAAAATCTCAGGAACTCGCTGATCAGGCTTTGGACCTTTCCCTTGCTTCCCTCTCAGCTTCTTCTTGGTGCCCTTCCCCCACACCGGAGGCCAGCTCCTGACCCGGGCCACAGCCACACCAGCCTATATCCAGTCTGCAGGGCAGGCTGGGGGTGGGGATGGGAGGCCACTGTTAGCAAGAGCCAGCGTGGGCACAGCCACGGCTTTCCCTGGCTAAAAGCTGGGCGGGAGAGCACATCCATTCATCAATTCATCTGTGCCGCTACATTCCAGACAGGATTTAAGGCACACTCCAGCCTTATTCCTATACTGATACTGTTGCAATCCTTATTCACTTACTTCCTCTTGCATTCACCATTCATTCAACAGAATCGCTTTACCGAAAGGGTCATTGCTCCCAAGTGCTGCCTCTTTCCTCCTATTAGATCCATTTAGATCCTTAGGATGTCACCCAGAATTCTAGAATGCACGGCTGCAGCCCCCAGACAGCGGCTGGTCCCACTGCCTCATTCAGAAGATGAAGCCATCAGGAGCCACCTATGGTCAAGGCCATCATAGGAGGAAAAGCGCCCCACGCCCCCATCTGGGGCTCACAATCCAGTGTAGGAGAAGAATGCAGAGAGGGGGACTGTGTGAAAAGAAGTGTGCCAAGCCCAGGCCAGGCACAGTGGCTCACGCCTGTAATCCCAGCACTTCGGGAGGCCAAGGCAGGCAGATCACCTGAGGTCAGGAGTTCAAGACCAGCCTGGCCAACATGGCAAAACCCCGTCTCTACTAAAAATACAAAAATTAGCCAGGCATGGTGGCAGGCACCTGTAATCCCAGCTACTCAGGAGGCTGAGGCAGGAGAATCGCCTGAACCCAGGAGGTGGACGTTGCAGTGAGCTGAGATCATGACATTGCACTCCAGCCTGGGCAACAAGAGCAAAACTCCATCTCAAAAAAAAAAAAAAAAAAAAAAAAAGAGTAAGTGTGCCAAGCCCACCAGGGGCTTGTCTGAGGAGGAACCAGCTCTAGCCTGGGGGCCTGGAGACTAGGGTTCCAGCCCCAGCTGTTCATTGCCTCTGCCCAAATTGTTAGGCCCTGGGTACCTCCACCTGGATGTCCCACAGGCTCCTCAAACTCCTGTTCCTTACCCACTTGCACTTACCTCCTCCAGTCCCAAACCTGCTCCAGCCACCAAACCCCATCTCAGACAGCCCGAGAACTGGGCATCTCGCTTCCCTACAGCCTCCACATCCACTCAGCTGCCGCATCCAAGTCCTGTCCTCTGCAACCTCCCAATCTCTCCAATTCTCCCCTCATGCCTGCTGCCGCCACTGTGCGTGGGGCCCAGCTCCTCCGTGGCTGGCTGCTCTAGACAAGTGCCTTGGCCTCAGTGAATGGGCCTCCACACCGTCTAAACAGGCCTTCTCTTTGGTCCTTGGAGCAGTTAAGAGAGCCCCAGGGGGGAATCTGGAGGTTTCCAGTCCCAGCTCCACCAGGAAGTAGCCGGGCTGTTCCACACATGACCTGCCTCAGTCATCTATTATCTCTACCGCTCTGGAGGCCAAGGTCATGGCCAGCTAATAATGGCCTCCCTCCCCTTATCACACACTCTAGCCAAGTGTTTTAGTAAGGCCCTCCTCCCCTTATCACACACTACTGCCAGGTGCTTTGCTAAGAACTTTACGTAATTTGGTGCACAGAACAATTCTGAGGCAGGAGCTAACCCCATTTTAGAGATGAGAAAGGTGAGGCATTGAAAACTACATAACTTGGCTCAGCTGGTATGTGGCAGTCAGGACTCAGACCAAGGTCCAAGGAAGTCCAAGCCCACACACTTTGCTCTGCCCCCTTCTCTTGCTGGTGGAGAAACTTCTGGAAACTGGTACCACCCAGAGCTCCCCATTCCCCGATAACAAAGCCCTTGCTCTACTTAGCATGGGGGGGATCATGAACCTGGTTATTCTGCTCTGATGGAATAAAAATCCTGAGCTGGCCACAGCTGATGAATGCTGTGCATTCCGCGAGTGGTGCCAGGCAGAGTCCAGCTGTGCCTGCCCCCTCATAGGGGTTGCTGCCTGCCTGGCCCGGCTGCCAAGCCTGGACCAAGCTGCTGGGAGATGGCCCCAAGCCAGGCACTCATACACACTGGGTCTGTGTGACCCAGAGCTCCTGCAATGGCCTCACAGCAAAAAGAGTGCCAAGAGCCATGTCAGACAACATACTTGGACCTGGCATAATTGTAATGATAGAGAACTATGACATGAACTATGAAACTCTGGCATTGAATTCAAAACACGTTAACCCAGGGGGCTGCCCAGCTGAGTCGGAGTTCCTGCAAGCCACCATCGCCAAACATCAGGGCATGGTGGACAAAGCATGAGACATTCTTTAGGAGGAATCAATGCACAGCAACCTCCCTGCACCAAGGAACCATGTGGTAGCCAGGGAGTGGGGGGTAAGGAGCCCTGGCTGGCACTGGGCCACTCATTCGGTTCCAACAAGGCAACAGATGAAGGATGGCTTGGAAAGCTACCAAGAGCTCTACAGATGTTTGGACTTATAACTAGAGGCTGCTTTTTAAAAATTCCTTTGGGGCCGGGCACAGTGGCTCATGCCTGTAATCCCAGCACTTTGGGAGGCCAAGGTGGGTGGACTGCTTAAGCTCAGTTCAAGACCAGTCTGGGCAACATGGCAAAACACCATCTACACAAACTATAAAAAATTAGCTGGGCGTGGTGGTGTGCGCCTATGGTCCCAGTTAATTTGGAGGCTGAGACAGGAGGATCGCTTGAGCCCAGGAGGCAGAGGTTGCATTGAAGTGAGCCAAGCTTGTGCCACTGCATTCCAGTCTGGGTAATAGAGCGAGACTCTTGTCTCAAAAAATAAATAAATAAAATCCTAGCTCCATCCTTTAGCTCTGGGAACTTGGACAAGTTCTGTAACCTCTCTGGTGAAGGATGACTTCCCACCTCACTGAGACTCAAAGTTCGTCCTTCCAGTCATCTACAAGGCCTTACATACAACCTGGAGCCTCATTCCAGGATCTGGCCTCTTCCTCCTTGCTACGTTCTGCTCCAGCTGGCCTTCTTGCTCCATTTCCTCCACATATAAAACATGCTCTGGCCTCAGGACCTTTGTACTTGCAGTTTTTTTCCTGGAGAGCTCTTGCCTCACATACTTGCACCATCCCCCTCCTAATGTCTTCAGGTCTCTGCTCAAATGACACCAATCAGCATAGTCCCTGACTATCCTATTCACAATAGAAACTCCTGCCTTCGATTTTTCTCTACAACACATACCACCATCCAACACACTAAATATGGCTTATCACCTGTCTTCAACCATTAGAATTTGAGTCTGAGGACAGGAATTCGGTCTTTTCCCACTTCCCGACTTCCCCCTTGCCTACCAGTGCCTGGCTGGTTTGCTCATAGAAAAGGACCCAGCTTTCTGTCCATGAATCCTCCAATGGCTTGATACACAGCAGGCACTGCATTCAATTCCTGCCTGGGGCTGCTCTATCACAAACTTGGGACTTAAACAACAGAGATTTCTCCTCTTACGGTTCCAGAAGCCACAAGTCCAAAGCCAAAGGCTCCAGGGGAGAATCCGTCTCTGCCTCTTCCAGCTCCCAGTGGCCCTGCACATTCTTTAGCTTGTGCCTGCTAACTCCAATCAGCCTGTCTTCACATGGCCTTCTCCTCCTCATCTCTTTCCTCAGTGTCTCTCATGACACTTGTCATTGGATTTAGTGCCTACCTGGATGATCCAGAATGATCTCATTTTAAAAAATGTATTTTTAGGCCGGGCGCGGTGGCTCAAGCCTGTAATCCCAGCACTTTGGGAGGCCGAGGTGGGCGGATCACGAGGTCAGGAGATCGAGACCATCCTGGCTAACACGGTGAAACCCCGTCTCTACCAAAAATACAAAAAAAATTAGCCGGGCGTGTTGGTGGGCGCCTGTACTCCCAGCTACTCGGGAGGCTGAGGCAGGAGAATGGTGTGAACCCAGGAGGCAGAGCTTGCAGTGAGCCGAGATCGTGCCATTGCACTCCAGCCTGGGGGACAGAGAAAGACTCCGTCTCAAAAAATAAAAAATAAAAAATAAAAAATGTATTTTTAATACATGGGAACACTTCACAAATTTGCATGTCATCCTTGCACAGGGGCCATGCTAAACTCTGCATCATTCCAATTTTGGTACATGTGCTGCTAAAGCAAGCACAATGATCTAATTTTGAGATCTTTAACTTACAACCATTAAGACCTTCTTCCAATTAAGGTCATGCTGGCTGGGCACAGTTGCTCACGCCTGTAATACCAGCACTATGGGAGGTGAGGCAGGCAGATCACCTGAGGTCAGCAGTTTGAGACTAGCCTGGCCAACATGGCAAAACACCATCTCTACTAAAAAAATACAAAAATTAGCAAGGTGTGGTGGTGGGTGCCTGTAGTCCCAGCTACTCAGGAGGCTGAGGCAGGAGAATCTCTTGAACCCGGGAGGTGGAGGTTGCAGTGAGCTGAGATTGCGCCACTGCACTCCAGCCTGGGCGACAGAGCGAGATTCCATCTCAAAACAAAAACAAAGAAGGCCGGGCACTGTGGCTCACGCCTGTAATTCCAGCACTTTGAGAGGCCGAGATGGGTGATCATCTGAGGTCAGGAGTTTGAGACCCACCTGACCAACATGGTGAAACCCGGTCTCTACTGAAAATACAAAAAAGCCAGGCGCAGTGGCTCACGCCTATAATCCCAGCACTTTGGGAGGCTGAGGCAGGCAGATCACCTGAGGTCAGGAGTTCGAGACTAGCCTGGCCAACATCGCAAAACCTCATCTCTATTAAAACTACAAACATTAGCCAGGCGTGGTGGCGTGCACCGGTAGTCCCAGCTACTTGGGAGGCTGAGGCAGGAGAACCACTTGAACCCCGGAGGCGGAGGTTGCAGTGAGCCGAGATTGCGCCATTGCACTCCACCCTGGGCAATAAAAGCAAAACTGTCTCAAAAAAAAAAAATAAATAAAATAAAAATACAAAAAATTAGCCAGGCATGGTGGCATGCAACTACTCGGGAGGCTGAGGTAGAACAGCTTGAACCTGGCAGGCAGACGTTGCAGTGAACAGAGATCGTGCCACTGCACGCCAGCCAAACAAATAAGGTCATGCTGATGGCATCCAGGGCTTAGGATATGGACATGTCTTCTTGGGAACCACCATTCAGTTCCCAATAATAATTATCAAACCAACGGGGAAAAAGAGCATACTGAAAAGCTTATGAATTCCAAGTGTGGGGAAATAATAACTGAACATCCATTATAGGCCAGGCACTGCACTGGGCACTCAAATAGCATTCTCATTTATTCATCACAACTGCCCAGTGAGCCAGGTTCTGCTAACCTTATTTATTTATTTTTTTTAGACGGAGTCTCGCTCTGTCGCCCAGGCTAGAGTGCACTGGTGCGATCTCTTGGCTCACTGCAAGCTCTGCCTCCCGGGTTCATACCATTCTCCTGCCTCAGCCTCTCGAGTAGCTGGGACTACAGGCACCCGCCACCACGCCCGGCTAATTTTTTTGTTATTTTTAGTAGAGACGGGGTTTGGCCATGTTAGCCAGGATGGTCTTGATCTCCTGACCTTGTGATCCACCCACCTCGGCCTCCCAGTGCTGGGATTAGAGGCATGAGCCACCGCGCCCAGCCTGCTAACCTTATTTTATATACAAGGAACCAGGCAGAGATGTGAGACAACTTGCAAGCAGGGGCTTCTAGTCCAAGTAACCACTACAGGGTGACAGGTATAGCATTAATACTGTGGGTAGGCAGGAAACCATTTAGCTCAGCTCCAGCAGCTGCCTAATGTGACCTTGATCAAGTCACTAACTACCGTGGGTTCATTTCCTCATCAATAAGATGAGGAACTACTACTAAACCTGAGTTGTAAGGTGTAAGTAATGTATATGGATCCCTCTTTGCACAGTTCCTGGCAGTAGGAGGTGTTCAATAGTTTCTTTCCAGGACCCAGCACTGCCACAAATATGTCATGAAAATTACAGAAGGTCATTTAAAGTTCATAGGATCTTGTGAGGCACAAACAAAATACTGAATGTGAAAAGGTCCTGTAAACTGAATATATTGCTTCATGAACAAGAGGGATTTAAGAATTCAATTTAGGGCCGGGCGCGGTGGCTCACACCCGCAATCCCAGTACTTTAGGAAGCCGAGATGGGCGGATCACGAGGTTAGGAGATCCGAGACCATCCTGGCCAACACGGTGAAACCCCATCTCTACTAAAAAATACAAAAAAATTGGCCGGGCGTGGTGGCGGGCGCCTGTAGTCCCAGCTACTCGGGAGGCTGAGGCAGGAGAATGGCAGGAACCCAGGAGGTGGAGCTTGCAGTGAGCTGAGATCACACCAGTGCACTCCAACCTGGGCGACAGAGCCAGACTCTGTCTCAAAAACAAAACAAAAAAAAAAGAATTGAATTTAGGCGGGGCGTGGTGGCTCACGCCCATAATCCTAGCACTTTGGGAGGGCCAAGGCAGGCAAATCACTTGAGGCCAGGAGTTCGAGACCAGCCTGGCCAACATGGTAAAACCCATCTCTACTGAAAATACAAAAATTAGCTGAGTGTGCTGGCACACGCCTGTAATCCCAGCTACTTGGCAGGCTGAGGCAGAACTGCTTGAACCTGGGAGGCGGAGGATGCAACAAACCGAGATCACGCTAGTGCACTCCAGCCTGGGAGACAGAGTGAGACTCCGTCTCAAAAGCATAAAATAAAAATAATTCAATTTAAACACTAACAACTGACGTATCCTGAAAGCATCAGGACACATGGGAAATGTATTACTGCCACAACCCACAAATTCTCTCCTACAATAATGAGATGACAAATCTGGCTCCAAAGATCCTTTACTGAGATCCACTTGAAACACTTCGGTCCTTAACTTATTAACTGAGTTGACAGGCTGATGGCTGATCTAGGTAAAGGTTTCACGGTAGCAAAAATACTTCCTGCCTATAATATATCAAAACAGGTTCCTGAATGCGTGTGAATGTCATCAAGGTCTCTGTCCCATCTTCTTCAGGGTTCGATTAAGCTAGAAGAGAAAGAAAAAGCAAAGTTACATACGGGGATTTCCCCAACCCCTTTCCTATAGTGTGCATGATCACTAGGTCAGATTCCCAGCTGTCCCTCTGAAGCCAAGAAAGGAAGTTTCTGATGTGGGTGTCCCCTATGTGTGTGCAAAGCCGTGACATTCATATGGCCCTGCACAGTTCACGCAGATTGTTCTTTTACCTGCCCTTCACACTCAACAAACCCATACCCAACACTGCTCTATCCATCTGACAGAAAAAGGATTCAGACTGGCCAGACGTTTCAAGGTTACTAGCTCAGTTAGGGGAAGAATCAGAAGCTTTGAACAGGATCCTTGTTAGAAGACAGCCCTAGCCCACCACCCTGACAGATGTGATCTAAACAGCCAGAAAGTAAAAAGAGCAGCAGGGCTGTTATGATCCTGCAGGAAGAGCCTGACCTCTGCTGGAGAACTCAAAGCACCAGGACACAGCAGCCCTAGCAATGGCCACAAAGAGAGACCCACACCCTTACAGTGTTTGGCCTGACTCACAAGACCTCTCCTAGGGCAAGACAAGGAATACACCAAGTATGTCAAAACAGAGCTTCCTGTCCTCCAGCCTGCAGGAACTAGCCAGACCTGTCTAAGTTGGAAAACAATGCCAAATAGGGAGGGATAGGCAAGAGCAGGCAGTGAATCCACCCATATTAGGAAATACCAGGGAGGGAGAGGAGAGCTGGCCACCCGCAGAGGGAGATCTTGGAAAGAGATGCTCTGGAGAAGGCTGATGCAGCAATTCCTACAGGCTCAACCCCACTCCCCAAACCCCAAGCAGCCAGCCAGTCTAGCTTGAAAATTTAAAGGGCCAACCTCAAGCTTTCTTTTGCAGTGGCAAGATCTCTGCTCACTGTAGCCTCCACCTCCCAGGTTCCAATGATTCTCCTGCTTCAGCCTTCTGTGTAGATGGGATTACAGGCGCGCACCACCACACCCAGCTAATTTTTTAAATTTTTAGTAGACACGAGGTTTCACCACGTGGCCAGGCTGGTCTTGAATTCCTGATATCAAATTCAGCCTCCCAAAGTGCTGGGATCACAGGCATGAGCCACTGCACCTGGCCTCTTTTTCTTTCTTTTTTTTTTTTTTCTCGAGACAGGGTCAAGATCCTCTGTTGCCCAGGCTGGAGGGCAGTAGGCTTTCTTAAAAACAGAAATGAAAAATTTAAAAAGGCCGGGCATGGTGGCTCATGCCTGTAATCCCAACACTTTGGGAAGCTGAGGTGGGCTGGATCACTTGAGGCCAGGAGCTGGAGACCAGCCTGGCCAACATGGTGAAACTCCATCTCTACCAAAAATACAAAAATTAGCTGGGTGTGGTGGCACATGCCTCTAATTCCAGCTATGCGGGAGGCTGAGGAGGGAGACTCGCTTGAACCCAGGAGGCAGAGGTTGCAGTGAGCCGAGATCACGTCACTGCACTCCAGCATGGGCGACAGCACAAGACTCCGTCTCAAATAAATAAAGAAATAAAAATTTAAAAAAAAGTAAATTCTCGATTCAGTTCCTAAACTCTGTCCTGAGCCAACAAATCCCTCTTCTCTCAGATCTCTCACCTCCTCAAATTTGTGGATCTGACGGATGAAGAAATCCCCGTAACGCCTGGCGACCTTGGTGTCCGCGATGTGGATCATGTCCTGTGGGGGAAAGCACAGTCAGGGAAGAGCAGCCAGGTGGAGGAGCAGGGCCATCTAACCCAGGAGCCACCATGGACTTGCAAGTGATAATGATGGTGAGTGTTAGATGTAAAGGCGGGGAAAAGACCACTGGAAAAACACCACCAGTTAACAGTAACTCACTCTTTCTAGAGAGTTTTTCTTTTCTTTCTTTTTTTTTTTTTGAGATGGAGTTTTGCTCTTGTTGCTCAGGCTGGAGTGCAATGGCATGATCTCAGCTCACTGCAACCTCTGACTCCAGGGTTCAAGAAATTCTCTTGCCTCAGCTTCCCAAGTAGCTGGGATTACAGGTGCCCACCATCTTGCCTGGCTAATTTTTGTATTTTTAGTAGAGATGAGGTTTCACCATGTTAGGCTGGTCTCGAACTCCTGACCTCAGGTGATCCGCTCACCTCAGCTTCCCAAAGTACTGGGATTACAGGCGTAAGCCAACATGCCCGGCCAAGTTTATATATATATATTTTTTATCAATTCATTTGTACTTTTATTTTCTATACTTTTTTTCTTGTCTTTTATTTTCTAGTCTTTTTTTTTTTTTTTGAGATGGAGTCCTGCTCTGTCGCTCAGGCTGGAGTGCAGTGGGGCGATCTCGGCTCACTGCAAGCTCCGCCTCCTGGGTTCACGCCATTCTCCTGCCTCAGCCTCCCGAGTAGCTGGGACTACAGGCACCCGCCACCGTGCCTGGCTAATTTTTTTTGTATGTTTTTAGTAGAGACGGGGTTTCACCATGTTAGCCAGGATGGTCTCAATCTCCTGACCTCGTGATCCGCCCGTCTGGGCCTCCCAAAGTGCTGGGATTACAGGCGTGAGCCACCACACCCGGCCTACTTTTTTTTATTTTGGGAATAAAGATGTTTATGCTGGCTGGGCACAGTGACTCACGCCTGTAATCCCAGCCCTTTGGGAGGCTGGGAGTCCAAGACCAGCCTGACCAACATGGTGAAACCCCATCTCTACTAAAAATTAGATGGGCGTAGTGGCGGGCACCTGTAATCCCAGGAGGGAGAGGTTGCAGTGAGCCGAGACTGCGTCACTGCACTCCAGCTTGGGTGACAGAGTGAGACTCCATCTCAAAAAAAAAAAAAAAAAAAAAAAAAAAAAAAAAAAAAAGCTTATGCTCCTATACTGTTGATAAAATTGCAAATTAGTCCAATCTTTAAGTTTTGTTTTTAGCTGAAAATGTTTTGAACACCATTTTACTTTAAAATTTTCTATATCCTCTAGGTTAAGACCTAAAAACGTTCTAAATCTCTGATAGGATTTCTTTCAAGTTAAGAATGAAGAGTCAAAAAGGAAAAAAAAAGAAGCACTTTGCCAAAGACAAACCTGAACCAGCAACAGAGGAATAACAGTAAAACATGCAATTAAATAATAACCAAATAGCCAATTCTTAGGAGAAATGTTTTGTTAAACCACCCAGATTAGTTGAGAATAGCTAGGCTGGTAATTAAGAGGTGACAGACAGATGCAGGAGGCTACTATAATTGCCAAAGAACATATATATGTCAGGTATTGAGAAAAAACTAGGCCAGGCATGGTGGCTCACACCTGTAATCCCAGCACTTTGGGAGGCAGAGGTGGGCAGACTACCCGAGCCCGGGAGTTTGCATTTGAGACCAGGCTGGGCAACATGGTAAAACCCCATCTCTACAAAAAACACAAAAATTAGCAAGATGTGGTGGTGCACTCCTGTAGTCCCAGCTACTTGGGAAGCTGAGATAGGAGGATCACCTGAGTCCCTGGGAGTTGAGGCTGCAGTGAGCTGTGATTTTGCCACTGCACTCCAGCCTGGACAACTGGAGGAGTAAGATGCTATCTGGAAAAAAAAAAAAAAAAAAAAAGGCTTGACATGATCCTGGCAAGGGAGAAAGTTTTCTTTATTTTTATTTATTTATATATTTATTTATTTTTAGAGGCAGGGTCTCACTTTGTTACCTAGGCTGGATTGCAGTGCTAAGATCTTAGGTCACTGCAGCCTCAAACGCCTGGGCTCAAGCCATACTCCTGCCTCAGCCTCCTAAGGCAGGGGCTATAAGGGACTCTCTCCCATAGCTGGGACTACAAGTACACGCTACCAAGTCTGGCTCAGTTTTCTTTGATTTATAAAAGCATGATTTAAAACAACATTGGAAAACTTCCACTACTGACGTGTTATTACTTTTGGCAAATCTGTTTGTATCGGGCTAGCTAACTTATGGCAAAAACCAAGTCTTCCAGAAGCCATAAAAATGAAATGAGAGTATTTATTTTAAAGCAAGATGAACTTTCAAAAACAAACTACCCAAACTGACCTAGAAATTCCACAACTAGATATATATCTGAAAATTAAAAACATATGTTCACACAATAACTTCTAGATGAATATTCACAGCACTATTCATAAGCCAAAAAGTGAAAAAAGGAACAAAAAACCCCCCAAAACCAAAAACCCCAAATGTCCAACAAATGGATAAACAAAATGCAGTACATTAATACATGGGATATTATTCAGCTATAAAAGGAATGTACTGACACATGCTATAACATGGATGAAACTTGAAAACATGCTCAGTGAAAGAACCTAAACACAAAAGCCCATATTATTACATGATTCCATTTATCTGAAATGTCAAATGCAGAGAGACCAAAAGCAGCTTAGTGGTTAGCCAGGGGATGGCAGAAAGGGGGAACTGGGGAACTGCGAGTGACTGCTAGTGGGTAGGGAGTTTCTTTTTGGGGGGACAGAAATGTTTTGGAATTAGACAGTGGAGATGGTTGCAAAACACTGTGAACATACTAATAACCACTGAATTGTTCATTCATTCATTCATTCAATTTATTTATGGAGACAGGGTCTCACTCTGTCACCCAGGCTGGAGTGCAATGGCGTGATCTTGGCTCACTGCAACCTCCACCTCCTAGGCTAAAGCGATTCTTGTGCCTCAGCCTCCCAAGTAGCTGGGATTACAGGCATGCGCCCCCACACTTGGCTAATTTGTGTATTTTTAGTACAGATGGGGTTTCACCATGTTGGCCAAGCTGGTCTTGAACTCCTGGTCTCAAGTGATCTGCCAGCCTTGGCCTCCCAAAATACTGGGATTATAGGCGTAAAGCATCACACCTGGCCGAATTGCACACCTTAAAATGGTGAAGTTTATATCTTGCAATTTTTTTTTTCTTTTCTTTTTTTTTTTTTTTTTGAGACGGAGTCTCGCTCTGTCGCACGGGCTGGAGTGCAGTGGCACGAGCTCTGCTCACGGCAAGCTCTGCTCACGGCAAGCTCTGCCTCCTGGGTTCACACCATTCTCCTGCCTCAGCCTCCCGAGTAGCTGGGACCACAGGCGCCCACGACCATGCCCGGCTAATTTTTTGTATTTTTAGTAGAGACGGGGTTTCACCATGTTGCACAGGCAGGTCTTGAACTCCTGACCTCTGGTGATCTACCTGCCTTGGCCCCCCAAAGTGACAGGATTACAGGTGTGAGCCACTGCACTCAGCCTAAAATTATGTATTTTTAAGAACTGCTCAAAAAGTGCTATTTCCAACAATACATTTAGACCAAAATGCTTTTTCTCTTTTTTTCGAGATGCAGTCTTGTCTCTGTCACAAAGGCTGGAATGCAGTGGCTTGATCTCAGCTCACTGCAACCTCTGTCTCCTGGGCTCAAGTGATTCTCCTGTCTCAGCATCCCAAGTTGCTGGGATTACAGGCACGTGCCACCATGCCTGGCTAATTTTTATATTTTTAGTAGAGACAGGGTTTCACCATGTTGGCCAGGCTGGTCTCGAACTCCTGACCTTACGTGGTGATCCACCCGCCTTGGCCTCCCAAAGTGCTGGGATTACAGGTGTGAGCCATCGTGCCCAGCATGCTTTTTCTCTTTTTAAAAAGTAGAGACAGGGTCTCGGTTTGTTGCCCAGGCTGGTCTTGAACTCCTGGGCTCAAGCAATTCTCCTGCCTCATCCTTCCTGAGTATTGGGATTATAGCTATAAGCCACTGTACCTGGCCCAAAATGCTTTCAAAAACAACTAAAAATGCAGGACATTAGAAAAAAATTTCCTTACAGAATCAAAGAGCTGACAAGATAGTAACAGAACATTTTGGGAAAAAAGAAACCATTCTAAGAAAAGCACAGAAGACCCCCTCTGCCCTATGGACATTTGCTGATCTTAGAAAACCTGGGCTGACAGCCGGGTGCGGTGGCTCATGTCTGTAATCCCAGCATTTTGGGAGGCCGAGGCGGGCAGATCACCTGAGGGTGGGAGTTCGAGACCAGCCTGACCAAGATGGAGAAACCCCATCTCTACTAAAAATACAAAATTAGCTGGGCATGGTGGCGCATCCCCGTAGATCCCAGCTACTCAGGAGGCTGAGGCAGGAGAATCACTTGAACCCGGGAGGCAAAAGTTCCGGTGAGCCAAGATTGTGCCATTGCACTCCATCCTGTGCAACAAGAGCAAGACTCAGTCTAAAAAAAAAAAAGAAAAGAAAAGAAAATAAAACAATTCTTTTAAAAACCTCATCAGCGCCTATAGTCCCAGCTAATCAGGAGGCTGAGACAGAAGGATTGCTTGAACCCAGGAGGTGGAGGCTGCAGTGAGCCAAGATCACATCACTGCACTACAGCCTGAGTGATACAATGAGACTCTGTCTCTAAATAAATAAATAAATAAAAATGAAAATCTCATCAGACATTAAAATGTCCAGCTTGAACTTAAAAGTGCCAGTGAAAACTAACACTGTTCTTCAACCCACCTCCCCTCCTGAGAGGAAGCTACTGCTATGTTGCTTGTGTATCCTTCTGGAAAGAACTTGAGGCATACATAGGCATATATAAACGTATTACTAGCCACTCTGTAAAAACCTTACTTGTATTTTTTGTAATATACAAACCATCCAAATGTTAATCAATGGGAGAATGGATAAACTGCAGTACAATAACAATAGTAGATGCTGGACTATCACAGAACAATAAACATGAAGGCATCACTGCTACACACAATGGACGCTGACTCACTCCATTATAACGTTTAGCAAAAGAAGCCAGACTTAAAAGAGTACATACTGTGTAATTCCATTATATAAAGTTCACAAACAGGCAGCACTGATCCAAGATGTTAGACATCGGGACAGGACAGGACAGGACAGGCGCAGAGGCCAAAGTAGGAGGATCACTTGAAACTAGCCTGGGCAACAAAGTGAGACCCTGTTTCCATAAAGTAAAAACTTAAAATCGGCTGGGAACAGTGGGACATATCGGAGTTTGAGACCAGGCTGGGCAACATGGCCAAACCCCATCTCTACTAAAAATACCAAAAATTAGCCAGTCGTGGTGACTTGCACCTGTAATCCCAGCTACTTGGGAGGATGAGGTAGGACAATCACCTGAGCCCAGGAAGTTGAGGCTGCAGTGAGCTGAGATCACACCACTGCACTCCACCCTGGGCAACCAGAGTGAGACCTTGTCTTAAAAAAAAAAAAAAAAAAAAAAAAAAAAAAGAGAGAGAGCCGGACGCAGTGGCTCACGCCTGTAATCTCAGCACTTTGGTAGGCTGAGGTGGGTGGATCACTAGGTCAGGAGATTGAGACCATCCTGGCTAACACAGTGAAACCCCGTCTCTACTAAAAAATACAAAAAATTAGCCGGGTGTGGTGGCGGGTGTCTGTAGTCCCAGCTACTTGGGAGGCTGAGGCAGGAGAATGGCGTGAACCTGGGAGATGGAGCTTGCAGTAAGCTGAGATCGTGCCACTGCACTCCAGCTTGGGCGACAAAGTGAGACATCTTAAAATAAAATAAAATAAAATAAAATAAAATAAAATAAAAATAAAATAATGCCGGGTGCGGTGGCTCACGCCTGTAATCCCAGCACTTTGGGAGGCCGAGGCAGGCGGATCACGAGGTCAGGAGTTGGAGACCAGTCTGGTCAACATAGTGAAACCCTGTCTCTACTAAAAATACACAAAATATTAGCTGGATGTGGTGGTGTGAGCCTGTAATCCCAGCTACTCAGGAGGCTGAGGCAAGAGAATCGAGTGAACCCGGGAGGCGGAGGTTGCAGTGAGCCAAGATCGTGCCACTGCACTCCAGCCTGGGCAACAGAATGACACTCCGTCTCAAAAAAAAAAAAAAAAAAAAGCTTTGTGCAGTGGCAGTATGGCCAGTGAAGGTTATGTGAGGTGTGATTATTGCTAACTAAAAATAAAAAAATAAAAAGGCAGCATGACAATGGCTTCCCACTTATAAAGTACTCCAACAGTACACAAAGCACCATCCCCCTTTCTCCAACCTCATCCACACAGCCTCCTTTCTCAGGCCACTCGGGCATACTACAGCTGTCCCTTAAACTTACTGGCCTCACTCCTCTTCGGGGCCTTTGCTCTAACTGTTCCTCTGCCTGGAAGGCTCTTCCTCCAGATATCTGGTGAGCTATTTTTTTTTTTTTTTTTTTTTGAGACGGAGTATCGCTCTGTTGCCAGGCTAGAGTGCAGTGAGTGCCGTGATCTCAGCTCACTGCAACCTCCACCTCCTGGGTTCAAGTGATTCTCTTGCCTCAGCCTCCCGGGTAGCTGGGACTACAGGCATGCGCCACCATGCCCAGCTAATTTATTTAGTAGAGATGGGGTTTCACCATGTTGGCTAGGATGGTCTTGATCTCTTGACCTCATGATCCGTCCACCTCGGCCTCCCAAAGTGCTGGGATTACAGGCATGAGTCACTGTGTCCAGCCTTTGGTGAGCTATTAAGAACTCTCCACCAGATGGATCGCTTGAGGTCAGGAGTTTGAGACTAGCCTGGCCAACATGGCAAAACCCTGTCTCTACTAAAAATACAAAAATTAGCCAGGTGTGGTGGCGGCCTCTTATAATCCCAGCTACTCAAGAGGCTGAGGCAGGAGAATTGCTTGAACCTGGGAGGCGGAGGTTGCAGTGAGCCGAGACTGCACCACTGCACTCTAGCCTGGGCAACAGATCAAGACTGTGAAAAACAAAAAAACAAAACAAAACACCAAAAACACTACTCCCTCACTTCCTTCAAGTCTTAGCTTAGCTTAAACTTCACTTTCTCAACAAAGCCTGTCTGAACAACGTATTTGACACTGCAACCTGTGCCTCCCATCACCCATCTCTGCCTTCCTTTACTCTGCAGTGCTTGGCAACCTCTTATTACATAGTTTGTTTAATTATAACATCTATTGTTGGCTAGGCACGGTGGCTTACGCCTGTAATCCCAGCACTTTGGGAGGCCAAGGCTGGCGGATCACCTGAGGTCGGGAGTTTGACACCAGCCTGACCAACATGGAGAAACCCCATTTCTACTAAAAATACAAAATTAGCTGGGCATGGTGGCGCATGCCAGTAATCCCAGCTACTCAGGAGGCTGAGGCAGGAGAATGGCTTGAACCTGGGAGGCGGAGGTTGCAGAGAGCCGAGATTGCGCCATCACATTCCAGCCTGGGCAACGAGAGCAAAATTCCATCTCAAAAAACAAAACAAAACAAAACACCATCTATTGTTTATCTGTGTTTTTTTTTTTTTTTTGTAAATAGAGAAAAGGTCTCACTACGTTGCCCAGGCTGGTCTTGAACTCCTGGGCTAGAGTGATCCTCCCACCCCGGCCTCCCATAAAGTACTAGTATTACTGGCATGAGCCACCGCACCTGGCACCTTGTGGCAGCACCACAAGGGCAGGAATCTTTGATTTTGTTCCCCGATATACTTCATGTGCCCACAATAGTGAATGAAAGATAGTGAACACTTAATACAAGACCCCAAGCCCAGGGGACAGGCATACCTTATCAATGTAGAAGTCAACCTCTGAGGCTGACTGAAATTCACCATCCAAGGCTGAGATGCCACTGGTCCACACCAGGTTCTTCATCTTGTGTTTGAAGACAAGAAGCTGGATCCGGAACTCCTGCTCTGTGAGGTCCAGGAAGCCAGCCAGCTTGGCCACAGGCATGGTGGTGTAGAGCTTGAGGAAGCTGCGGATGGTTGAAAGCTGGGCCTGCTGCTGTACTTCATCGGAAAACACCTTCAGCTGCTGCAGGAAGGGCTCTTTGTGGTAGTTGGGGTGCACATTATCATAGTTGGGCACTACAGGCGACAGGAACTTGGGGCAGGAGTAACTGAAAAGTTCTTCATAGACTTGTGGGTCACCTTTCTGCATGCGCAGCATCTTGTCCCCGTATTTCTCCCGCAGCTGGAGGTGAATGCTCTCATCAATACGCATGGGGTACATCGTGAGGGCAATGGCCAGCAGCGCATGCATCTGCTCGTTCTGCTTGTTAATCTGGGGATGGGGTGGAGAGTGGTACCAGGGCAAATGAGACGGACTTCCTGAGGTCCCCACTGCCAGCTGGCCTCACCATTCTCTGCACAGATCTTTGACTTACCCAGTTGACTCATACCAGCCATTGAACTTCCCCAACATCTCTTCCAATCCTCCCTCTAGATCTACTTAACTTCCATCCTAGCTCCAGATCCTCCTTAGCCATCTTCTGGATTCCTTACTGGCACCTCTGTCTTAGTCTCTCCAGTTTGTCCCACACATCACTAGCAGGTCAATCCTTTTACACCAGTCAGGATCGAGTTACCCAAAACCTTTGATGCGACCTTGATGATGACAGAATATAGACTAAATAGTAATGTGCCGTGCAACAACGTTTCAGTCAACAACTGGCCATGGGCCACATATAGGATGGTGATCCTATAAGATTATAATCCTGTATTTTTACTGTATCTTTTCTGTTTAGATACACAAATACCTTTGTGTTACAACTGCCTATGGTATTCAGTACAGTAATATGTTCTAGAACTTTGTAGCCAAGGAGCCATAGGCTATACCATGCAGCCTGGGTATGTAGTAGGTTATCCCATCTACGTTTGTGTTAAGTACATTCTATGATGTTCACACAACAAAATCCCCAAACGATGCATTTCTCAGAATGTATCTGCAGCATCAAATGACATAGGACTATACTTTACCTGGGTTAATGAAGGTTCTCAGAATCTAATAACCCAATTCCTACTACCTACTTGCCTTCCAGCCAAAACGGTTTATTGTGCTGCTGCATCACCACACTTTCAAGTCTCAACCACTTTGCTCATGATATTCTCTGCCTAGGAAGCTCCTCCCAATTCTTGAACCCATTCTTCTTCCCACCAATATCCACATCTTATATTAAAACACTTAGAACCCAGTGAACACTCAGCATATTAATGCTGAATAAATAAATGTAGGCACTGCTGGAGGATATAATTGAAACAAAAGATATTATCATCAAGTCCTTATCATCAAGATGTTAATGATCTGAGGTAACAGGCATCACAACAGAAACTCTTAGAGTACGCTAGCCATTAAAAGATCATTTTGGCCGGGCGTGGTGGCTCACGCCTGTAATCCCAGCACTTTGGGAGGCCGAGGTGGATGGATCACCTGAGGTCAGAAGTTCGAGACCAGCCTGGCCAAATGGTGAAACCCCATCTCTACTAAAAATACAAAAATTAGCTGGACACGGTGGCATGCGCCTGTAGTCCCAGCTACTCAGGAGGCTAAGGCTGGAGAATCACTTGAACCCAGGAAGCGGAGGTTGCAGTGAGCTGAGATCGCACCACTGTACTCCAGCCTGGGTGACAGAGACTTTGTCCCAAAAAAAAAACAAAAAGTATTAGCCAGTGTTGTTGTGTGTGCCTTTAGGCCCAGCTATTGGGAAGGTTGAGGTAGGACGATCGCCTGATCCCAGGAGGTTGAGGCTGACGTGAGCTGTGACCACGTCACTGCACTCCAGCTGGGTGATCTATTAGTAGGCACAATCATAGAGTGCTCTACAGTCTTGAACTCCTGGCTTAAAAGTGCAATATTTTGGATGGTGTTTACCAAGGATGGTTGGCATAGGTGCCAAGGAGCTCCCTGATTAGAAAGGCCATTGATGGCAGGCAGAGTCCTCCTTACCATTTCATACTTGTACGTGGTCCTCTGGAACATGCTCTTGGTCCTCTGGATGTAGAGGAGGATGTTGGCGAAGACCCGGATGGCATCCTGGTAGCGACGCATCATCAAATATGCAAACCCAACATAATAGTATGTGGTGACCTGGCACTCTGGCACACGGGAATACATACTCTGTAGAAGGAGGTGGAACAAACATCCATGAGTCCCAATTCATCCTAGATAGAACCAGAGGTAGAAACACCAAGAGTTTTCCCTGCAGAGGCCCTCAACTATCCAGAGGAAGCTCTGGAGTCCCAGAGTTTGAGAGCAGATCTTCCTATTCATCAATTAAGTTGTATGTCTTGAGGAATCCATTTTCTTAGCTGTAAACAAGAAGGTTCTGGATCAGGTAATCCCTAAAATCTCTTTCAGCTCTAAAATGCTATACATCTCAGTTTTGTTATTTTTCCTTGCTTTTTCAATTAAGTCCTTTTGGACAGGGAAGACAGAAACACATACATGCACATGAGCCAACCACCAAATACAAAGTATCTGTAATATTTTTCTGTGGTTAGGAGGAACACAACAGCTAACCATGTATCAATGAACATACCATCTTAGAATTACATCTTTTTTTTTTTTTTTTTTTTTTTTTGAGACAGAGTCTTGCTCTGTCGCCCAGGCTGGAGTGCAGTGGCGCAATCTCGGCTCACTGCAAGCTCCGCCTCCCGGGTTCACGCCATTCTCCTGCCTCAGCCTCTCCGAGTAGCTGGGACTACAGGCGCCCGCCACCACGCCCGGCTAATTTTTTGTATTTTTAGTAGAGACGGGGTTTCACTGTGGTCTCGATCTCCTGACCTTGTGATCCGCCCGCCTCGGCCTCCCAAAGTGCTGGGATTACAAGCGTGAGCCACCGCGCCCGGCCAGAATTACATCTTTACATAATTCTTTTGTTTTTTTTTTCTGGGACGGAGTCTTGTTCTGTTGCCCAGGCTGGAGTGCAATGGCGTGATCTCGGCTCACTGCAACCTGTGCCTCCCAGGTTCAAGTGATTCTCCTACCTCAGCCTCCTGAGTAGCTGGGATTACAAGTGTCCACCACCACACCCAGCTAGTTTTTGTTTTTTTTTTTTGTACTTTTAGCAGAGACAGGGTTTCACCATGTTGGCCAGGCTGGTCTCGAACTCCTGACCTCAAGTAATCCACCTGCCTCAGCCTCCCAAAGTGCTGGGATTACAGGCATGAGCCACTGCGTCTGGCCTTCTCAATCCTTTAGCAAAATGTGAAGAGTAAAGAGCCGCCATGGACCAGGCATGGTGGCTCACACCCATAATCCCAGCACTTTGGGAGGCCAAGGTGGGCAGATCACGAGGTCAGGAGATCGAGACCATCCTGGCCAACATGGTGAAACCCCAACTCTACTAAAATAAAAATAAAAATAAAAATAAATTAGCTGGGCATGGTGGCGCATGCCTGCAGTCCCAGCTACTCAGGAGGCTGAGGCAGGGGAATCGCTTGAACCCAGGAGACGGAGGTTGCAGTGAGCTGAGATCGCGCCACTGCACTCCAGCCTGGCGACAGAGCAAGCTGCCATGATCATTCCATTTTGAAAACAGAATAAGAAACTGTCGTTAACTACCAAAATCGTCCAGGTCCAGCTTTTTACCACAGCTGTTTGCCCAGTTTTAGTCTCAACTTTCTTTTTTTTTTTTTTCTTTTTTCTGGAGACGGAGTCTCGCTCTGTCGCCCAGGCTGGAGTGCAGTGGCGCAATCTCAGCTCACTGCAAGCTCCGCCTCCCGGGTTCACGCCATTCTCCTGCCTCAGCCTCTCCAAGTAGCTGGGACTACAGGCGCCTGCCACCACGACCGGCTAATTTTTTGTATTTTTAGTAGAGACGGGGTTTCACCATGGTCTCGATCTCCTGACCTCGTAATCCGCCCGCCTCCACCTCCCAAAGTGCTGGGATTACAAGCGTGAGCCACCGAGCCCGGCCTTAGTCTCAACTTTCAATGGCCTGAGGGAAGAGTCCTCTTTCCTCCCCTGGAAATTTGTCCTAAGAGATCAGAGTGGTTCTCTAGAAACAGATATTCTGGCTCTGGCAAGAGGGGCCAGAGGCAACAGGCATCACCTTCTTGTTCAGTTCGATGTTCTCCAGCACCTTGATGGCCTGGTAGTAATCTCCTAACAGGGAGTGCAGGCGGAGAAGCCCGACCAGGCTGAAGTAACCAAGCATTTTGTAGAGGGAGTGCCGCCCATACTCCCCAGCCACACTCTCGGGGTCACCTGAAAGAGACAGACACCGTGAATACTCTGATAGGAGGCAGGTAAAGGCAGGCATACCTGACCTCTGAATGTTACTCAGTAGGCATCTCACCTACTGCCAGCCTTGAAAGCTTCCCTCAACTGGGAATAACTTCAAAGGAATACCAAGAAACAGCAAAACCAATCTTCTGCTAATCTTCAATTTACCAATATTTGCTTACAGGGTGGCAGTTCATTTTGCTTATTTTTTTTTTGGTCCCAACACATGAAAAGGCCCCTCTCATCAGTAAAATACACCCACGAAGACCCCTCCTTTCAGAAAGCACATGAGGTCAAAGCTATTTTCCTAATAACAACACTAAGATGTTACTTGCCCTTCCCACTGAGTTGAATTTTGCATGATGCAAACACTATGTTGGGTAAAATTACTGTCAACTTAAGCATAAATCAGGCAATGACACAAAATTGTACCAGTAGTCACTGTATTGCTTCTTGCCATGCATCTGCACTAAAAGAACTAGTCCTTAGCCAGGCATGGTGGCTTAGACCTGTAATCCCAGCAACTTGAGAGGCCAAGGTGGGAGGATTTGCTTGAGCCCAGGTACCATATCTGAATAAACAGAGTTTGTATCAGTTGTTTTTTTTGTTCGTTTGTTTTTTGAGACAGAGATCTATGGAAGTGCTACTGCATTTTGGCCTAGGTAACAGAGAGACCCTGTTCTAAAAAAAAGACAAAAAAAGAAAGAAAATTCTTTTTTCATTTTTACTTGAAAAAACAACTGATACATAGGCCAGGCACGGTGGCTCACGCCTGTAATCCCAGCACTTTGGGAGGCTGAGGTGGGCAGATCACGAGGTCAGGAGATCGAGACCATCCTGGCTAGGTGAAACCCCGTCTCTACTAAAAATACAAAAAATTAGCCGGGCGTGGTGGCAGGCGCCTGTAGTCCCAGCTACTCGGGAGGCTGAGGCAGGAGAATGGCATGAACCCGGGAGGCGGAGCTTGCAGTGAGCCCAGATTGCGTCACTGTGCTCCAGCCTGGGCAACAGAACAAGACTCCATCTCAAAAACAAACAAACAAAAAAAAAACCAAACCAAAACAAAAAAAACAACTGATACACAACTAAGCACAGCTCACGCCTGTAATCCTAGCATTTTGGGAGGCCGAGGCAGGCGTATCACTTGAGGTCAGGAGTTTGAGCCCAGCCTGCCCAACATGGTGAAGCCCCGTCTCTACTAAAAATACAAAAATTAGCCGGGTGTGGTGGCACACACCTGTAGTCCCAGCTATTGGGGAGGCTAAGGCAGGAGAATCGCTTGAACTCGGGAGGCGGAGGTTGCAGTGAGCAGAGATTGTGCCACTGCACTCAAGCCTGGGCTACAGAGCAAGACTCTGTCTCAAAAAAAAAAAGAAAAGAAAAGAAAAAAGGGCAGACATTTTCACAAAAATGAAGTAAACCTGTCACTCCTCAAAGAAAAGAACTGACAGTGTTTGCTACCTATAAAATAATTCAAAGGTTGGGCACAGTGGCTCACACATGAAATCCCATGAGTTCAAGATTGGCCTGGGCAACAAAGTGAGACCTTGTTTCTACTAAAAAAAAAAAAAAAAAAAAAAAAATCAGCCAGGTATGGGGTGCAAACCCGCAGTCCTGGCTACTCGGGAGGCTGAGGTAGGAGGATCGCTTGAGCCCAACAGGTACAGGATGCAATGAGCCATGATTGTGCCACTGCACTTCAGCCTGGGTGACAGAGTGAGACCCCATCTCAAAATAAATAAAAATTCAAGCTATTAAGCAAAAATTGAATTTGCCACAAGCTCTACAGCTTACAAATAAATGCTTACCTGATGTCAGTGACAAAAGTAACAAATCTGACTTTTTAAAAAAATGTAATAAAATGTGTCAACATTTGGAAGATCTTTATAACTCAGAGAACCAATATTTTTTTAGAAATCACACATGGCCAGGCGCAGTGGCTCATGCATGTAACCCCAGCACTTTGGGAGGCCGAGGCAGGCAGATCACTTGAGCTCGGGAGTTCAAGAGCAGCCTGGCCAACATGGTCAAACTCTGTTCTACTAAAAATACAAAAATCAGCCCGGTGTGGTGGCATGTGCCTGTAATCCTTCCTTTCTATATCCCTGGAGGCTGAGACAGGAGAATCGCTTGAACCCCAGAGGCAGAGGTTGCAGTGAACTGAGATGATGACACTGCACTCTGCCTGAGCAACAGAGCAGATTCTGTCTCAGGAAAAAAAAAAAAAAAGTCACACATGGATGTAAGGAACTCATTCAAATTAAAGAAGTGACCAATAATGTTAACAAAAGAAAAATTCACCAATACAGTTTCAGATTCCTCACTGCACCTAATCTGTATGAAACTACCACTGATTACTTCAAAGAAGTACAGGGTGAGTATACTTCTATAAATGCTTGTGACCAAAAGTGTTTTGGATTTTGCAATTTTTATTATCTGCATATGCCTAATGAGATATCTTTTCTTTTTTTTTTTTCCTGAGACGGAGTCTTGCTGCGTCACCAAGACTGGAGCGCAGTGGTACGATCTCGGCTCACTGCAACCTCTGCCTCCCTGGTTCAAATGATTCTCCTGCCTCAGCCTCCCAAGTAGATAGGATTACAGGTGCCCACCACCAGGCCCGGCTAATTTTTTGTATTTTTAGTAGAGATGAGGTTTCACCATGTTGGCCAGGATGGTCTCGAACTCCTGACCTCAGGTGATCTGCTTGCCTCGGCCTCCCAAAATGCTAGGATTATAGGCGTGAGCCATGGCACCCGGACCTAATGAGGTATCTTAAGGACAGGATCCAAATCTAAACATAAAATTCATTTATTTTTCATATATGTCTCATACACACAGCCTGAAAGTAACTTTATTATAATCTTTTAAATACTTTTGTGCATGAGATGAAGTTCTGACTGCAACTGGTCACATGAGGTCGGGTGTAGAATTTTCCATTTACGGCGTCATGTCGGTGCTCAAAAAGTCAGATTTTGGAGCATTTCAGATTTCAAATTTTCAAATCAGGAATATTCAACCCATACACACTACTACATGGTGTAGTATCAAAGAAAATCCTCTCCAATAATCCTGGCACTTTTGGGAGGCCAAGGCAGGATTGCTTGAGCCCAGGAGCCCAAGACCAGACTGGGTGACACAGCAACACCGTCTCAAAAACAAACGACAAAAACTCCTTCCTTTCTGTATCTGTGTGAAGCCAGATTTTCCTTTTTTTTTTTTTTCAGACAAGTTCTCGCTCTGTGGCCAGGCTAGAGTACAGTGGTGCAATCTCAGTTCACTGCAATCTTTGCTTCCTGGGCTCAAGCAATCCTCCCACCTCAGCCTCCCGAAAGGCTGGGACTACAGGGGCACCCTACCCACCATGCTCAGCCAATTTAAACTTTTTTTTTTTTTTTTTTTTTTTTGAGACAAAGTCTCACTATATTGCCCAGGCTGATCTCAAACTCCTGGGCTCAAGTGATCCTTCTGCCTAAGCCTCCCACATTGCTGGGATTACAGGTGTGAGCCACAGTGCCTGAGCCAGATTTTCTTTATGTGCTTCAAACAAAAGAACACATTGCAACAGATTGAACGCAGAAGCAGAAATGAGAAGCCAGCTATTTCAGCCAGAGAGATCTGCAAAAATGCCACTCTTCACTGAAAAAAAAAGAAAAAAATTTTTTAAATATAGGTACATTTTGTGGTTCTCAATATTTTAACAGGGTAAAGGGGCTCTGACACCAACAAGTGTGAGAAGTGCTTATCTAAACAAAAGCACTGGAGACACAGTAGAAGTGTTTACAAACGCAAATCTCAATGTGCTGGTTCAGTTTGTTGGCCAACAGACTCCCAAGCCCCAGAGCCCCCAGCACGAATACTCTGCTACTGTTTGTACTCAAGCACCTATAGTCAACAGACCACCACCTAAGACATGGTGACTCATCTGCTCTACTTGCAGTGATCTATTCATTTGGAACAGATGGCAAGCAGCTGGAAATTCGCAGGCCGTGGCTGTTGGCCTGCTGCACTCACCTCCGCTTGTGTATACCTCCAACTGTCGGTTGATGTTGGATTTGTCTACCAGGGAATGAAGGACATTGAGGACACTGTGAACATTCCAGATTTTGGGATTGGAACGAAGAAAGTCAATCTCCTCCTCTGACTTCTTGGCAGTCTTACAGCGGTACTGACTGAATGACTGAAACTGTTGAGGAAGAAAGGAAACATGCAGTAGTGGTATAAGCCCAAAGTGATCATCCATGTGCACAATGCTGAAAATGAGGCAATGCTCTGGCTCTGGACGGGGCGAGGTGAGGGTGAGATGACCACTTCTCATTCTAAACCATTCTGTACACTGTTTTTCAAAGCCATCTTGACTAAACTGTGAATTTTGTTCATTGCTGAATGTTACTTACTACACAGGGAAGTAAAAATCTCTAGGATTAGAGGTAGTCTGTGGTAAAAACATCCAATCTGGAGTCAAACACAACCTAAAGTCACTTCCTGTCTCTGGGCCTCACAATGCAGTTGACCGGGCCACCAGAAACACCACAGGGGCTCTTGTACCATCTATTCAGATGCAGCTAGACCATGGCACACCCCGGGTTATGAGCAGTGATGTGGTAATAGGTATCTGCACATGTGAGCCTTCCCTACCACACCTGACCATCAGTTCCCAGACTATGTCACCTCTCTACCACTCTCAACCAGAGTGGTCTGGCCAAGCACAACGAACACAGAGAAGACATGCCACAGGAATCTGTTTGGGACAGAAGTAGAACCTGGAAGCACTGCTGGCCTGGCTCTAGCAGTCACACAGATGGAACATAACAGACCTACCTACTCAATTTTTTTTAAGTTCTCTGGTTGAATCTGGTGTGCATGAGGTTTGGAAATCACAGACCTAAAACCTAGGTCTTAGAAGGTCGGAGACTATTCTTCAACTCTTCCAGCAGGGATCAGAGGCTCACCTCTGTAATCCCAGCACTTTGGGAAGCTGAGGTGGGCAGATCACTTGGGTCCAGGAGCTCAAGACCAGCCTGGGAAACATGGCAAAACCCTATTGCTATAAAAAATACAAACGAATTAGCCAGGAATGGTGGCAGGCGCCTGTAGTCTCTGCTACTAAGGAGGCTGAGGTGGGGGCATTGCCTGAGCCCAGGAGGCGGAGGCTACAGTGAGGTGAGGTTGTGCCACTGCATTCCAGTGTGAGTGACAGAGTAAAACTCTGTCTCAAAACACAAAAAATTATCTTCTAGACTGTGGGACAAAAAGTTGCTAATTTCATAATATAAAAACAGAATATGCCAGGCACGGTGGCTCACGCCTATAATCCCAGCACTTCGGGAAGCCAAGGTGGATGGATCACGAGATCAAGAGTTCGAGAACAGCTTGGCCAACATGGTGAAACCCCAACTCTACTAAAAATACGATAACAGGCCGGGCGCGGTGGCTCACGCCTGTAATCCCAGCACTTTGGGAGGCCGATGGAGGCAGATTACCTGAGGTTGGGAGTTTGACACCAGCCTGACCAACATGGAGAAACCCCATCTGTACTAAAAATACAAAATTAGCCAGGTACAGTGATACATGCCTATAATCCCAGCTACTCGGGAGGCTGAGGCAGGTGAATCGCTTGAACCTGGGAGGCAGAGGTTGCGGTGAGCCAAGATCGCACCATTGCACTCCAGCCTGGGCAACAAGAGCAAAACACCGTCTCAAAAAAACAAACAAACAAACAAACAAACAAAAAACACCAAAACAAAAATAGCCAGGTGTGGTGGCGCGTGCCTGTAATCCCAGCTACTCGGGAGGCTGAGGCAGGAGAATCGCTTGAACCTGGGAGGCAGAGGTTGCAGTGAGCTGAGATCATGCCCACTGCACTCCAGCCTGGGTGACAGAGCAAGACTCCCACTCACGGGGCAAAAAAAAAAAAAAAAAAAAAAGAATATCCAGAATATATAAAGAATTCTCAGGCTGGGTGCGGTGGTGCTTACACCTGTTATCCAAGCACTTTGGGAGGCTAAGATGGGTGGATCACTTGAGGTCAGGAGTTCAAAACTAGCCTGGCCAACATGGTGAAACCCCATCTCTACTAAAAATGCAAAAAAAAAAAAAAAATTAGCGGGGCGTGGTGGTGCACACCTGTAATCCAGATACTCAGGAAGCTGAGGCAGGAAAACCGCTTGAACACAGTAGGTGGAGACTGCAGTGAGCAGAGATCATGCCACTGCACTCCAGTCTGGGCGAAAGAGTGAGACTCTGTCTCAAAAAAAAAAAAAAAAAAAAAAAAAAAAAAAAAAAAAAATCCTACAAAGAATTCTCATAATGCAATTAAAAAAGCAATCAAATAGAAAACAGGCAAAGAATAGTGATGATCACTTCAAAAAAAACAAAATTGACAATTAACATGGGAAATCAGAAAAGTATGATTTTTTTTTTCTTTTTTCTTTTTTTTTTTGAGACAGAGTCTTGCTCTGTCACCCAGGCTGGAGTGCAGTGGTGCAATCTCGGCTCTCTGCAAGCTCCGCCTCCTGGGTTCACGCCATTCTCCTGCCTCAGCCTCCTGAGTAGCTGGGACTACAGGCGCCCGCCACCACGCCCGGCTAATTTTTTTGTATTTTTAGTAGAGACGGGGTTTCACCGTGTTAGCCAGGATGGTCTCAATCTCCTGACCTCGTGATCCGCCCGCCTCAGCCTCCCAAAGTGCTGGGATTACAGGTGTGAGCCACTGTGCTGATTTTTTTTTTTTTTGAGACAGAGTCTCACTCTACTGTCTAGGGTGGAGTGCAGTGGTGTGATCTCGGCTCACTGCAACCTCTGTCTCCCGGTTGAAGTGATTCTTGTCCCTCAGCCCCTGAGTAGCTGGGATTACAGGTATGCGCCACCACGTCTGGGTAATTTTTGTATTTTTAGTAGAGACAGGGTTTCACCATGTTTGCCAGGCTGGTCTCGAACTCCTGGCCTCAAGTGATCTGCCCGCCCTGGCCTCCCAGAGTGCTGGGATTACAGGCGTGAGCCACTGCGCCTGGCCAGAGAAGTATGAATTATCATTTCTTTCCCATTGAACTAACAAAAATTAGACAGACTGATAATATCCAGTATAGAAAACAGTTGCTCTTGGCTAGGCATGGTGGCTCATGCCTGTAATCCCAGCACTTTTGGAGGCTGAGCAGGGAGAATTGCTTTATCCCAGGAGTTCAAGACCTCATCTCTGCAACAAATTAAAAATCAGAACAGGCTGGGCACGGTGGCTCACGCTTGTAAGCCCAGCACTTTGGGAGGCCGAGGCGGGCGGATCACGAGGTCAGGAGATTGAGACCACGGTGAAACCCCGTCTCTACTAAAAATATAAAAAATTAGCAGGGCGTGGTGGCGGGTGCCTGTAGTCCCAGCTACTCGGAGAGGCTGAGGCAGGAGAATGGCGTGAACCCGGGAGGCGGAGCTTGCAGTGAGCCGAGATTGCGCCACTGCACTCCAGCCTGGGCAACAGAGCGAGACTCCGTCTCAAAAAAAAAAAAAAAAAATCAGCTGGGTGCACTTGTAGTCCGAGCTACTCAGGAGGCTAAGGTGGGGGGATTGCTTGAGCCCAGGAGGTCAAGGCTGCAATGAGCTGTGATCACACCACTGCACTCCAGCCTGGACCAAAAAGGCAAGACCCCCATCTCTTAAACAAACAAACAAAAAAACCAACAGTTGCTCTCAAACACCGCTGGTAGTAGCACAATTTGATACAGCCCATTGCCGGGGCAATATATTACTATTTATTATAATTCAAAGTGATGAAACGTTCTTTTATCTTGATTGTGGCATTGTACACATTTGTCGAATCTCATCAACTGTACACTGATACTGGTACATTTTATTGTATATTAAACTACACCTCATGGCTGGGCATGGTGGTTCACATCTGTTTTTCTTTTTGAGACAGAGTCTCGCTTTGTCACCCAGGCTGGAGTGCAGTGGCACAATCTCAGCTCATTGCAACCTCCACCTCCCAGGTTCAAGCGATTCTCCTGCCTCAGCCTCCTGAGTAGCTGGGATTACAGGTACTTGCCACCACGCCTGACTAATTTTTTTGTATTTTTAGTAGAGACGGGGTTTCACCATGTTGGTCAGGCTAGTCTCGAACTCCTGACCTCGTGATCCACCCACCTCGGCCTCCCAAAGTGCTGGGATTAACAGGCACGAGCTGGTGGCTCATCTCTACTTAAATAAAAAAATAAACTACGCCTCAGTAAGCCGACTTTAAAAAATTTAAAAAGCAAGTATCGTTCAATCCACAATTCTACTTCTAGGTAGTGATCCCTAAAAATATGCCTGTGTACAACATATATACGGATATTCACTGATTCACTGCCTGTAATTGTGGAAACTGACAACCCAAACGTTCATCATCAGAGGCATGGTATATCCATATCACGCACACTGCAGCAAAAGAGCAAGTCAGGTTTATGAAAATATGGTTTAAGTGTGTTAACAAGTCACGGTAAATGGCACAATAGAGTACATAACCATTTTTGAAGTGATCCCTCTTTATACAGTCATGTTTATGTAAGTGCCTGAGAAACGTCAACAAGGTGCCTTTCCTTCCAGACAGTAATTGATACCTCTGCAAAAGCAAGGAAGGCAGGCACTTTCACTATATCTGTAGTTTGAAAAAACAAAAACAAATAAATGAAAGAGAGTGGCGACGAAGAGCCCCCTACCCCATGTGGCATCTGCCTGGCCAGGAGGAAATACACCAGGCACTCACTGACCCTCACTGGACAGTCTTTGTTAGAAAGCACCGTAAGCCCCTTAATGACAAGACTGGCTAAGCCCAGGGAATTATGATTATCTTAAGAGGGATAAAGAAAATCAGCATGGATGATCCTTCTTCACTTGCTCTAAGTCAAAAGGACTGCTATTCATCTATAAGTATTCCAAATAAGAGGATGACACAAGCCAAGGAGCCAGAGGGCAAACAAGGCGGTTTGTGGCCTTTGCTATGAAAGGCACTGAAGCCTAATCTTGAGCAGGAAGCCTCCCTCTCAAGGAGCACTATGAAGGTTTCTCAGCTCACCACTTGTAACGGTTCAGCACTCCGTATACACAACGTCTCCCTGGTTCATGGAGTTCTAATAACACCTTTATTAAGATACCAATTTATCCTGAAATAATCAGAGCTATAGACAGAGCACAAAGGGGGAAAGAATTATATTTTGTCAAATTATATATATATATCTATTTTTTTGAGACAGTCTCACTCTGTCGCCAGGCTGGAGTGCAGTGGCACGATTTTGGCTCACTGCAAGCTCCGCCTCCCAGGTTCAAGCGATTTCCCTGCCTCAACCTCCAGAGTAGCTAGGATTACAAGCGCAAACCACCACACCCAGCTGTTTTTTTTTTTTAGTAGAGATGGGGTTTCACCATTATGGCCAGGATGGTCTCCATCTTCAGACCTTATGATCTGCCCATCTAGGCCTCCCAAAGTGTTGGGATTACAGGCGTGAGCCATCACGCCCAGCCTGTTTTATGTTTTGTAGTCTCTATTTCTCGAACTCCTGGACTGAAGCGATCCTACTGCCTTGGCCCCCCAAAATGCTGGGATTATAGTTGTGAGCAACCTTGTAATCTGTATTTTTAAATAGAAGGACTGGGCTAAATAAGATGGAAAAGAATGATGACATTGAACATCATCACAATCAACAGGCAACATGTATTAATTATTCTGTGACAGACACTATGCTAAACACTTTACACGCAGTATCTCAGCAACATTCGCAGCAATCCCTGTTTTAGAGATGGGGAAACCAATGCACAGTGTGGTTAAGTAATGTGCCCACAACAGAACATGATACCATTTTAAAATGGGCCAGTAGGCCAGGCGCAGTGGCTCACACCTGTAATCCCAGCACTTTGGGAGGCCGAGGAGGGCGGATCACCTGAAGTCGGGAGTTTGAGACCAGCCTGGTCAACATGGAGAAACCCCATCTCTACTAAAAATACAAAAATTAGCTGGGCGTGGTGGCGGGCACCTATAATCCCAGCTACTGGGGAGGCTGAGACAAGAGAATTGCTTGAACCCGGGAGGCAGAGGTTGCAGTGAGCCGGGATAACGCCACTGCACTCCAGCCTGGGTAACAGTCAGACTCTATCTCAAAAAAAAAAAAAAAAAAAGTCAGTAAACAGCAAAACCTGGCCTTTTACCCCCAGGTTACACAGCTGCTGTACTTTATTTGCATTTGGCACAGTTCTCATTCAACCTTGAACAGTTAACTCCTGAGGTAGGTGATATTCTCATTGTGATGAAAATGTTCTATTGTATTCTGATCGAGCATACACTTAAGTAACCACCACCACAATCAAGGTATAGATGGCTGGGCATGGTGGCTCACTTTGGGAGGCCAAGTCAAGAGGCTCACTTGAGGCCAAGAGTTCAACACCAGCATAGGCAACACAGCAAGACCCTCGTCTCTACAGTAATACAAATATCCACGTAAGCTGCTGCGGGCCTTGTAGTGGCAGCTACTCAGGTGGCTGAGGTGGGAAAATCACTTGAACCCAGGAGTTCTAGGCTGCAGTAAGCTATTATCACACCACTGCACTCTAGCCTGAGCAACAGAGTGAGACCCTGACTTTTTTTTTTTTTTTTTTTTTGAGACAGAGTCTTGCACTGTTACCCAGGCTGGAGTGCAGTGGCACGATCTTGGCTCACTGCGAGCTCCGCCTCCTGGATTCATGCCATTCTCCTGCTTCAGCCTCCCGAGTAGGTGGGACTACAGGCGTCCGCCACCACGCCCAGCTAATTTTTTGTACTTTCAGTAGAGACAGGGTTTCACCATGTTAGCCAGGATGGTCTCGATCTCCTGACCTCGTGATCCGCCCACCTCGGCCTCCCAAAGTGCTAGGATTACAGGCGTGAGCCACCGCGCCTGGCCTGACCCTGACTCTTAAAAAAAAAAAAAAAAAAAGATATAGAACATTTCCATTGCGTGGGTAAAGAAAGTGAGGCTGTTTAAACAGCACATCACTGTTACAGAGCTACCAGCAGGTGGCAGCACCCAAGTTAGACTCCACTTCCACCTGGCTCCAAAGCCTGTGAAGCCAGTGTTCTTCCCACCAGACCACCTAACAAGGTCTAGTAAGAGCTTGATGAAGGTCAGGAGCTGAACTTACCCGACTTCCAGCTTCCTATCTGGAGTGCTTAGGCTTCCCTGTCTCTTCAGAAAGCCAACTGAAACTGGAGTCTACTGCCATGGGGTGTTTTACACTACAATGGGGATATTTTTACACTATGCAGTTTTTTTTACACAAACAATAGTAACAGCTATTCCTGGCATGGACCAGTTATTTCAAATTAGGCTGAAGCTGACCAGATACCTGGTAGATGAACTCATCGATGATATCCCAGAGCCACTGATTGGGTAGTTCAAGGGGAGCAGGACCATCGGCATCTGTGCAGGAGATCACAGAAAAGTCAGATTCAAAGCAATGACTATGCCCATTCCGTAGGCTGCAGAATGCTTTGTAATTTCTCTCTTAAAAGGACCATGAATCACAAGACCTCCCCTCTTCCCACCTACACATTAAGATCCTGCTTTAAAAAAAAAAAAAAAAGCTGGAGGCCAATGCTGAACCTCATCATAACCACACACACCCCCTTGGCCAAATCTCAGACTCACTAAGAATGTAGTTGAAGAGATTGCAGTAGTTGTAATAGGATTCAAACCTCTGCTCCAAGGAAGGTCCCCCCTGTAAAGAAAACAAGAGATATCAAGATACAGATATTTAATTTTAATGTGTTTTACCCATGGTATACTGTGACAGCTGTGAACAAATACAAGAGAATTGGTATCTGTCCTCTCTTTCTTAGTATGTAAATATGCAAGTGAGAGGGAAGACAGAAAGTCCTATGGCAGTTGAGGCACTGAATACTGCAACATGTGGTTAGGTTCTACAGCAACAGACCTTAAATGACCCTCAGAGCAGGCATGATGATCTGGCAAAGCAGAGAGAAGGAAAAGTGTTTCAGAAAAGAAACCACACTAGCAAAGGCGAAGAAGTTAAATTGTGGCACTTGAAGGCTAGGGAGTTAAGAGAAGATAATGCTGCACCAGGCATCACTAGACTACGGGCCAGGAATGTTGCAGTCTTCCAATGCCAAACAAGAATCTAGGTCAGGGGGCCTGCAAATCTATTCTGCCACCTGTTTTGTAAATAAAGAAGTTTTACTGGAACACAGCCATGCCCACTCATTACATATTGTTGATAACTGCCACAAAGACATAGCTGAACAGATTTGACAGAAACCATCATGGCCCTCGAGCCTAAAATACTTATTATCTGGCCTTCCACAGAGAAGGTGGCTGACCCCTGGTCTGGTCTTTATGTTGTGCATCTGAGAACCACTGATAGTTTCTGAGCTGGGGAACCATACCATGAACAACTTATTTGTGATGGAGAAGAAACCCAACTTTGGAGTCAGTCCCACCTCTTATTAACTGTGGGGTTCTCATAAGGTATTTAATCTGTCTGTAAAATGTGGGCAAAAGATTGTTGACTAGTCACAATTAATTAAGATTATGTAGCTGGGTGAAGTGGCTCACGCCTGTAATCTCAGCACTCTGGGAGGCTGAGATGGGCTGATCACCTGAGCCCAGGAGTTTGAGACCAGGCTGGGCAAGATGGCAAGACCCCGTCTCTGTTTAATAAAAGTTATGTAAGGTGCTTAATACATTAAGCACAATCTAAGCACATTCAATGGAAAACTGCTCCCCAAGGGCTTAAAACTGGTCATTTATGTAGGAGTCCTGGTAGCTAATAAAAAGATAACAGCATCAATAAACTTCTGCTGAATCTTCATCTACAGACCGAACAGAGAGATTAGAGGTGGTAAAACCAGCTATACTATGGGCTATGGTGTCATGGTGTTCCCAAAAAAGCAGTGTGCACATAATGTCTAGATTCTTAGCATATCCACAAAGTACCTGAACTTTAGCATCAATGGTAGTAGGGAATCTTTATTATTATTATTATTTTTTGAGACGGAGTCTTGCTCTGGTGCCCAGGCTGGAGTGCAGTGGCGCGATCTCAGCTCACTGCAACCTCTACCTCCCGGGGTCAAGTGATTCTTCCATCTCAGCCTCTCCAGTAGCTGGGATTACAGGCATGCGCCACCACGCCTGGCTAATTTTTGTATTTTTAGTAGAGACGGGGTTTCACCATATTGGTCAGGCTGGTCTCGAACTCCTGACCTCGTGATTCACCCACCTTGGCCTCTCTGGGATTACAGGCGTGAGGCACCACGCCTGGCCAGGAATCTTTACTTTCTATCAGATAAAGTAGTCAGAGATCCCACTGGGATGCCAGAAAAACATGGCCCCCTACTCTGGCAGCAAGAACTTTTCCATCTACCACTACTGACAGTGGCTCCTGTGGTCAAGGCAGGAGTTCTAGCCATATCAAGTGGTCCTCAAGGAGAAGAGGGGTGAGTAACTGTGAGAAACTAGGACCTCCTTAGGTGGAGATCTTGGTGCCAATTTCCTTCACTTACACATGCATGCAAGCACACACATGCTCAATTAACACCATTATGACCAGACATTATTCTAGGCACTGAACTATATTAGCGAACAAGACAAGCGCATACCCCGGAGGAGTTAACCTTCTAGTAGATTAAGAAACTCCCTCCCCTAAATAAACAAATACAACGTACAAGAGATAAGTGCTCTGAAGTGCCACGGATTATTGCCAGGAGCCCACGGAGGGAGGGGAAAAGTTTCAGTAAATGACTGAGAAGGGAAACAGGGCTAAAACCTGGAATTAGTAAGTGTGATGGGAAGTCATGGCAGGATTGGGAGTGACGTGATGAAACTATGTAGCAAAAGGATCATGCTGGTTATTATGTTGAGAATAAACAGCCAAGAGTGGAAACTGACACCAGGTAAGCAGCTCCTGCAGTAATTCAGGGAAGAGATGATAATGACTTGAACTAGGTGAGCAGCAGTGTGGCAGTGAAAAGTGGCTGATTCAAGAAGTATGCTGAAGGCCAGGCAAAGTGGCTCATGCCTGTAATCTTAGCACTTTGGGAAGCCGAGGCGGGCGGATTACCTGAGGTTAGGAGTTCGAGACCAGCCTGGGCGACATAGCGAAACCCTGTCTCTACTAAAAATACAAAAATTAGCCAGGCGTGGTGGCGCATGCCTGCAATCCCAGCTACTCAGGAGGCTGAGGAAGGAGAATTGTTTGAGCCTGGAGAATTGCTTGAGCCCAGGAGGCAGAGGTTGCAGTGAGCCGAGACTGCGCCACTGCATTCCAGCCTGGATGACAGAGCGAGACTCTGTCTCAAAAACAAAACAAAATAAAACAAAACAACAAAAAGAAGTAAGTTGAAGACAGAGCTTAACAGGATTTGCTGGATATCATGTCAGAGAAAAGTCAAGAATAATGCCAAGGTTTTTAGTCCAATTAACTTGGTAATTAACGGTAGCATGTATTGACATGATTACCATGAGAAAAACTAGTTGAGGGAAAATAAAAATTCAGTTTTAGATGTGTTAAGCTTGAGATGACTCAGACAGCAAGTGCAGATGTTGACAGCTGAATATACAAGTCTGGACTTCAGTGGGGCAACTGAGGCTAAAGATAGAGATTAAGTCACTGGTGTATATAAATAATACAGATGGCATTTTTTTTTTTTTTTTTGAGACAAGAGTCTCACTCTGTCACCCAGGCTGGAGTGCAGTGGTACGATCTCGGCTCACTGCAACCTCTGCTTCCTGAGTTCAAGCGATTCTCCTGCCTCAGCCTTCCAAGTAGCTGGAATTACAGGCACCCGCCACCACGCCCAGCTTATTTTTGTAGTTTTATATTTTTAGTAGAGACGAGGTTTCTCCATGTTGGCCAGGCTGGTCTCAAATTCCTGACCTCAGGTGACCTGCCCTTAGCCTCCCAAAGTGCTGGGATTACAGGCGTGAGCCACCGCGCCCAGCCTTAAATAGTAGAGATGGCATTTTAAGAAACTTTAGGCACTCTAGGCCGGGCGTGGTGGCTCACACCTGTAATCCCAGCACTTTGGGAGGCTGAGGCAGGCGGCACACAAGGTCAGGAGATGGAGACCATCCTGGCTAACACAGTGAAACACCGTCTCTACTAAAAATACAAAAAAATTAGCCAGGTGTGGTGGCAGGCACCTGCAGTCCCAGCTACTCAGGAGACTGAGGCAGGAGAATGGCGTGAACCTGGGAGGTGGGGTCTGCAGTGAGCTGAGATCGTGCCGCCGTACTCCAGCCTGGGCGACAGAGTGAGATTCACTCTCTCTCAAAAAAAAAAACAAACAAACAAACAAACAAAAACTTTAGGTACTCTCTAATTTAGAAGTCGGGAAGAACAGAATCTAGCCAAGTGCCCAAAGCTGGGATAATGTGTAGAATACTGGTGTTATAACAAGCTGGTCTAGATTCAAGGAGTTTTGTCACTTACTAGCTGGATAAATTTGAGAAAAAGTAACCTGTTGGCACCTCAGGTGCCAACTTTGCACAATTGATAGTAGAATTAGATATGGGAAGATGTGTGCTAAGTGCCTAGCATTGTGCTTGGCATACAGTGACAGTGTTATATACATTTCAGAGAAACGGAGGCTCAATGCTCTGAAGGGAAAAAGAACCCCAAGCAGAAGCAGCAGCAGGTGCCTGGAAATATCCTATGAGGATGGCAGCCTATAACCAGTGCATGGGTGGTTGCCCAGTCCAGGAGAATTGTGGGGACAGAGAAATTTAAAAGAATGCATAGGTTATATAGCGTTAGTGTGTCTGAACAGCTTTCTGGGTTAAATTGTTCCTTCCACCATTTCTTAAAACTCAAAAACATGCCAATCACACCTAGACACTGAACCAATATAAACAAATGACTGTGTTCTAGGGACAAAAACAGCACAGAGTTAAAAAAACAAAAACAAAAAAACTGCGACACTTAAATACTTACACTGACTTTGGCATATATGTGCCTGTAGTATAATTCTTTGTATAAAATCAGGAAGACAGCATCTGAAAGAGATGGCAGAGGGGTGCTTCACTAACCATAAAACTGGGGTATCCTGGCAGCTTTAGCTCTTTGGTGGGGAGGAATAAAGGTAATTCTGAAGACTAAACAACATCTAAATTGCTATGCATATGCCCCAAGAATACATGCAATGAGAAAATCCACTTCTCATTTGACTCCATCAACCTCAATCTCTGTCGATGAGATTAAGATCCCATTCAGATCTATTTTCCTTCGCCATTTAGAGACTTCTGCCATCCAAGTGCATAAATAAACCGGCACACAATAGTAATTAGACAAGCATGGTGGTGCGCACCCATGGTCCCAGCTACTTGGCAGGCTAAGGTGGGAGGATCGCTTGAGCCCAGGAGGCAGAGGTTGCAGTCAGCCATTATCATACTACACTCCAGCATGGGCAACACAGTGAGACCCCCATGTCAAAGAAAAAAGAAAGGAATAAAGAAAATATTAATTTCAGAATGTTGTTTGTTTGTTTGTTTGAAGACAGGGTCTCGCTCTGTTGCCAAGGTTGGAGTGCAGTGGTATGATCATGGCTCACGGCAGCCTCGACTTCCAGGGCTCAAGCGATCCTTCCACCTCAGCCTCCCGAGTAGGTGGGACTACAGGCATGTGCCACCATGCCTGGATAATTTTTTTTTTAAATTTTTTGTAGAGAAGGGGGTCTCCCTATGTTGCTCAGGCTGGTCTCAATCTCCCAGCCTCAAGTAATCCTCCCACCTCAGCTTCCCAAAGTACCAGAATTACAGCTATGAGCCACGACACCCAGCCACAGAATAAGTTTTGAACTCATTCTGTGTTTAGTCAATTGAGAGTAAATGTTCAGGCCAGGTGCAGTGGCTCATGCCTGTAATGCCAGCACTTTGGGAGGCTGAGGCAGGTGGATCATTTGAGGTCAGGAGTTCAAAACCAGCCAGGCCAACATAGTGAAACACCATCTGTACTAAAAATACAAAAATCAACCGGGTGCCTGTAATCCCAGCTACTTGGGAGGCTGAGGCAGGAGAATTGCTTGAGCCCGGGAGGCAGAGGTTGCAGCGAGCAGAGATTGCGCCACTGCACTCCAGACTGGGCGAGATAGCAAGACTCCGTGACTCCGTCTTGGGCCGGGGGGAGAAAAGGAGTAAGTGTTCAAAAGACGTTAGCTATAACAAAAGAAATGAGAGACTTGTACACTGAAAACACAAAACATTGGTGAAGGCAACCAAAGACCTAAATAAATCAAAGACATCCTATGTCCATAGATTGGAGGACTTAATACTATTGTTTTTTTTTTTTTTTGGGACAGAGTCTTGCTCTGTCGCCCAGGCTGGAGTGCAGTGGTGGAATGTCAGATCACTGCAAGTTCTGCCTCCCGGGTTCACACCATTCTCCTGCCTCAGCCTCCCGAGTAGCTGGGACTACAGGCGCCCGCCACCATGTCAGCCTGCCCAGCTAATATTTTTGTATTTTTAGTAGAGACGGGGTTTTACCGTGTTAGCCAGGATGGTCTCGATCTCCTGACCTCGTGATCCACCCACCTCCGCCTCCCAAAGTGCTGGGATTACATGCGTGAGCCACCGCACCCGGCCTGGAGGACTTAATACTGTTAAGACAGCAATACTCCCCAAAGTGATCTTCAGATTCTAGGCAATTCCTCTCAAAATCCCAGCTGGCTACTTTGCAGAAATTGACAAGTCCATCCTAAAATCAATAAGGAAATCCAAGAGACCCAGAATAGTCAAAACAATCTTGGGGAAAAAAAAAAAAAGAACAAAGTTGGAGGACTTACAATTCCCAATTTCTTTTTTTTTGAGATGGAATTTCACTCTTGTTGCCCAGGCTGGAGTGCAATGACGCGATCTCGGCTCACTGCAACCTCTGCCTTCTGGGTTCAAGTGATTCTCCTGCCTCCGCCTCCCAAGTAGCTGGCATTACAGGCATGTGCCACCATGCCCTGATGATTTTGTATTTTTAGTAGAGACGGGGTTTCTCCATGTTAATCAGGCTGGTCTCGAACTCCCGACCTCAGGTGATCCACCCACCTTGGCCTCCCAAAGTGCTGGGATTACAGGTGTGAGCCATTGCGCCCGGCCTACAATTCCCAATTTCAAAACTTACTACAAAAATATAGTAATCAAGACAATGTGGCTGGGCACAGTGGCGCATGCCTGTAATCTCAGCACTTTGGGAGGATCACTTGAGGTCAGGAGTTCAAGATCAGCCAGGTCAACAAAGTGTGACCCCATATCTACAAAAAATTGTTTAAAATTAGCTCGGCAGGCCGGGTACGGTGGCTCATGCCTATAATCCCAGCACTTTGGGAGGCTGAGGTGGGCAGATTGCCTGATGTCAGCAGTTCGAGACCAGCCTGGCCAACACGGTGAAACCCCGTCTCTACTAAAAATACAAAAATTAGCTGGGCGTGGTAGCGGGTGCCTGTAATCCCAGCTACTCGGGAGGCTGAGGTAGGAGAATCGCTTGAACCCAGGAGAATCGCTTGAACCTGGGAGGCGGAGGTTGCAGTGAGCCAAATTGCGCCACTGCACTTCAGCCTGGGCGACAGAGCGAGACACCATCTCAATAAATAAATAAATAAATAAATAAATAAATAAATAGGTGCTAGGGTAGCAGAATATCCACAAGCAAAATAATGAAGTTGGATTTGCCTACCTCACCCATATATAAAGAACATTATCTAAGAAAGTGAAAGGTGGGAAGCTAGAGAGCTTATTCCAGAGTGATTGTAATGACCCCCAAATTATAGAGGGAAATAGAAACAAGTCAGTATAAAGATCTAAATTTCATCATATATGAGAGATCTCTGTCCCCTCTTAAATCATACAGCCTTCAACAAGTTATTTTGCTAAGGACCTACTATATACCAAGCACCAGGGAAACAAAACGGTGAGCAAGACAGACACAGACCCTCTTCAGCTTCCTGTCTAATGACTCAACCACTGGATTCCGCTCAGTGCACAAGATATAAAGAGCTCACACCTACCATTGCCAACCTGTGGAGCAATGGCTTCAGCCTCCGGCCAAGGAGTATTCTTGAAGAATCTTTCAGTCAGCTTGGTCCAGCTAAAAATCAAACAAAAAAATCTCTAAAATTCCAAAAGGACTGGAGAATGCCAATCCTAACATTTTACAGATGAAGACCCAGGCTTAGAAAGGGGAAGATGTCAAATAAACAGAGCTGAGGCCAAAGCCCTTCAAGTCCACAACTAACTGAAATTTAAAGTTTAACTCTTTGCTTATATAGTAGCCACAGTAGCTAGTGGCTACTGCATTGGGCAGTGCCGGCAGATACAGATGATAGTTGACGCCAAGCATGTTGTAAGTCTTTCTCTAGGAGAATGTAGTGAGAAGAAATGCTGGTGCCTTAATAAGTATGTTTCTTTAGGGATGGGTGGGCAGGCAAAGAAAGGATCTAGTAAAGGAGGCAGAAAGAAAAGTGAAAAGTAGATAGTAAATTGGCAAAGAAATGTCACAGGAACCAAAAAGTCTGCAGAAGAAACTGAGGAAGAGAGTATCACCAAATGTTTTAGTGAGGTCCAGATGAGAAAAAAGCCAGTTGAATTTGGTAACTTCGAGGGCCTTGGTAACCTTAGCAAGGTCAATGTCAATAGAGTGATGGAAGCAACAGCCAGAGAGCAGTGGGGTGAGAAAGGGGAATTGGTAAGTATCGGGGACATAAAGGGTCACTGAGCAGCTTTGTGTTTTCTGTGTTTTTCTGTTTTTTATTTTTTTATTTTTTATTTTTTTTTGAGACGGGATTTCGCTCTTGTTGCCCAGGCTAGAGTGCAATGGTGCGATCTCAGCTCATTGCAACCTCCGCCTCCTGGCTCCAAGCGATTCTTCTGCCTCAGCCTCCCAAGTAGTTGGGATTATAGGTGTGCACCACCATGCCTGGCTAATTTTGTATTTTTAGTGGAGACGGGGTTTCACCACATTGGTTAGGCTGGTCTGAAACTCCTAACCTCAAGTGATCCACCCGCCTCAGCCTCCCGAAGTGTTGATATTATGGGTGTGAGCCAGCACGCCTGGCCTGTTTCAGTGTTTCTTTTCTGTTCTGTTTCTGTGTTTCTCCCCAACCCCCATCCCGTAAAGACAGGGCCTTCCTATATTCCAGACTTGTCTTGAATTCCTGGGTTCAAGCGATCCCCGTCTCGTCCTCCCAAAGTGTTGAGATTACAGGCATGAGCCATCATGCCTGGCCTGTTCAGTGTTTTTTAGGGGAACTTGAGCCTATTTATATGTTGGACTAAAAGAGCCAGAGAAGCAGGAGGGGTGAGGCTTGAGGAGATTGGAGGAAAGTATTTATTTTATATTTTTTTATTTTTTTGAGACGGAGTCTTGCTCTGTGCCCCAGGCTGGAGTGCAGTGGCGCGATCTCGGCTCACTGCAAGCTCCGCCTCCCGGGTTCACGCCATTCTCCTGCCTCAGCCTCCCGAGTAGCTGGGACCACAGGCGCCCGCCAACACGCCTGGCTAATTTTTTGTATTTTTAGTAGAGACGGGGTTTCACCGTGTTAGCCAAGATGGTCTCGATCTCCTGACCTCGTGATCTGCCCACCTCGGCCTCCCAAAGTGCTGGGATTACAGGCTTGAGCTACCATGCCTGGCCTGGAGCGAAGTAGTAATAGCTGCTGAGGGGATCAGGAGAAGAAAATTAAACAACCTGTTGCAGGTTTGTCCAGTAGCAGTGTTTGGATTGGATAGGCAGCAGTGTTTAAATTGGATGCTGTAGGTCTGTTGTGGCCTTGGACTGCAGCAGACTGATTTGCTTCTGTGTTTAGAGACGTTTGGATATGCTCCAGGAGATGGAAATGCTATTTGTTAAATAATGGTGGCCAAAAAAGTAGTTCTTATATCAGAAAACAGCAAGCAGTTAAATATGGCTATAGTTAATGATACAGAGGCAGGAGATTATCCTGGAAAGCCTGATGGGTCCCTAACTGATACAAAAACAATATTTTCTTGTGTTGAGAAAGATTGAAGTGTGGAGTTGGGTTGAGCTGCTCAGTGACCCTTTATGTCCCTGATACTTACCAATTCCCCTTTCTCACCCCACTGCTCTCTGGCTGTTGCTTCCATCACTCTATTGACATTGACCTTGCTAAGGTTACGAAGGCCCTCCAAGTTACCAAATTCAACTGGCTTTTTTCTCATCTGGACCTCACTAAAACGTTTGGTGATACTCTCTTCCTCAGTTTCTTCTGCAGACTTTTTGGTTCCTGTGACATTTCTTTGCCAATTTACTATCTACTTTTCACTTTTCTTTCTGCCTCCTTTACTAGATCCTTTCTTTGCCTGCCCACCCATCCCTAAAGAAACATACTTCTTAAGGCACCAGCATTTCTTCTCACTACATTCTCCTAGAGAAAGACTTACAACATGCTTGGCGTCAACTATCATCTGTATCTGCCAGCACTGCCCAATGCAGTAGCCACTAGCTACATGTGGCTACTATATAAGCAAAGAGTTACTTTAAATTTCAGTTAGTTGCCATTTAAGTTTAAAAACCAACACTTAACTCAGTTATTGGAAAACTTTTAGGTGTATTCAGAATTACTCTAGTATTTGAATCTACTTTTCCAGTCATAAACTCTATAAAATCTAAATATGAATCAAGTATTTCTGATACACACTGGATTTAGGAAACTTTAAGTATAAAGAAAAAAAGCACAAATATCCCCTTAATTTTTAAATACTGATTACATATAGAAACAATATTTTAAATAAATCTCTTCTCTTGGCTGAAAAATTAAATTACATTCATGTCTAGCTAAATTTCTATTGAACATCACGGGTCCATTTTTTAATTTTGAGAGAGGGTCTTGCTCTGTTGTGCAGCTCACTGCAGCCTCAACCTCCCAGGCTCAAGCGATCCTCCCACCTCAGCCTCCCAACTAGCTGGGACTATAGGCATGCTGCCACCATGCCCCAGCTAATTTTTGTAGGCACTTGTTTATATGCTTCTAATAAGAAAAGACCTGGGGAATAAAGAAAACACAGGTCAGCACACTTGCCTTTCAGGTCACCCACCTGGCCCTGTTCCAACTGTCCTTTCCTTTCTTTCATTCCTGTTCTAAAGCTTTTCAATAAACTTTCACTCCTGCTCTCAAACTCGCCTCCCTCTCTTCTTCTGCCTTGTGCCCCTCAGTGGAATTCTTTCTTGTGAGGAGGCAAGAACTGAGGCTGCTGTAGACCCGTACAGATACGGACTCATCATCAGTAGCATTTTACCCCAGTCGAATTCTTTCTTTTGAGGAGGCAAGAACTGAGGCTGCTGGAGACCCGTACAGATACGGATTCATCATTGGTAGCATGTTTTGGTGTTGTGTCACTTGAACGCCTTTGGCTGCTAACCTCTTTTGGTGCCGCATGACTTGGATCCATTTGCTAGTGGTGAGAGACCTCGATGCTGCACCTTCTTCGGCTGGAGGTGTTCAACCTCCGAACAAGGTTTTCTCCCTTTCTCTCTCCTGCTTACTAACTAACCCCCATAACAATTCTTCTTGGTCATAAGTGACTCTGTTCCCCCTGGCTGATCTCTCAGCTCAACCTAATGGGTGGCTTGCAGGGGTGGGAAGGACCTTGGAGTCCACACCAAGTAGAACTTAGGCTCACGAGTGGCAGGGGTGAAGCCTAAAACCATGCAGTGTCTGAGGTTTCCTCTGCTTTTCAACTACAATCAGCTCTTTTAAAACAACAAAAAAACAAAACACATGTCAGAGATCCTATTCATTGATCAATAGGCCTTTGGCTATTTGTTTTCTCTCCCCCATCCTTCTGACTTGCTTAAATTCTTTGTCCTTGGTGAAGTCACTCCTGACTATCCCAGCTTGGACTGACCTATCTTATCTCTAATGCTCATTACACAATGGCAGCCCCTCAAAACCTGCGGAGTTCAGCTTGCTCTGATATGCACTGAAGGGCTGCACAGCACAGTTTAGAAATTAGGCTTTGGTGCCAGACACTGCAGGTTCAAATCTCAGCACATCCATTAAACTAGCTACATGACTTATTTCTGTGCTGTTTCCTCATCTGTAAAATGAGAAAAACTGCTACTTCATGGGGTTACTGTGAAGGGTAAATGAGTAAAAACACAAATAACACACTGAACATTGACGGATCTATCCTGGTAACAAAAACAAATGCTAATCACTATTATTATAATTATTAATAGTGATATTATTTAAGGCTTTGTACAAATTTCTGAGGATATATTAAAGTCCAACAGGCCGGGTATGGTGGCTCACGCTTGTAATCCTAGCACTCTGGGAGGCCAACGGGGGTACATCACTTGAGGTCAGAAGTTCAAGACCAGCCTGGCCAACATGATGAAACCCCGTCTCTACTAAAAATACAAAAATTAGGCCAGGCACGGTGGCTTACACCTATAATCCCAGTGCTTTGGGAGGCTAAGGTGGGTGGATCACTTGAGGTCAGGGGTTCAACACCAGCCTGGCCAACGTGGTGAAATTCTCTCTACTAAAAATACAAAAAAATTAGCTAGGCATGGTGGCACAAGCCTGTAGTCCCAGCTACTCGGGAAGCTGAGGCTGGAGAATCACTTGAACCCAGGAGGCGGAAGTTGCAGTGAGCTGTGATCTTGCCACTGCACTCCAGGCTGGGCGACAGAGTGACACTCCAATTCAAAAAATAAATACATAAAGTCTAACAAAATAAAATGTCCCTAGATAGAAGGACTCACAAAGATCCCCCCACCCCCCTGAAAGTACTGTTTACAGAGTGCTCACCTCATTTGTAGGAACTGTATTACCAGGCCAGTCCCACCCAGAAAGAGGCCCTTTCAGCCAGTAGCCCATACCTGTTCTCATAGATGTCCTGGATCTCATACACCTTCTGGTCAATGACATCACTGGAGACACGACTGGCCTGTAGCTCATACACTTTCTGGTCAATCAAATCTGAGACAGTTTTGTGGAAATACTGGATGAAGTTTTTGATCACCTCAGGGATCACCTGATAGGTTTGCTGTTCATACTGACGTTCATAAGCAAGGTCCTGCTTTGGATCTCCTGGAGGTTGGATATAACAAATACAGAGTGCGCTCAAACCCACACATATGATAGAACGAAATGGCAAGACCACCCCAGAAACTAAACTCAGGTCTGCGTAAAATTCTCTTTTGAATACTCAGAGATACAAACATCTCAAGTCACTCCCAATTTCGTTGTCCCTGTTTCTTCAAAAATATTACTATAACTTAAAGTTATTTTTCACTTATTATCTGTTTTGCACCCTTCTCCCAAGTCTAGGAAGTCAGGAATCTTGTCTGTCTTGTACTCACACATACCCTCAGGGCCTAGAAAAGTGTGCGTTGGAGGGGAGAGAGGCAAGACTGTTGGAAAGTAAGTGGTAACAGGTACTTAATATTTCTTGAATGAATAACTGTCACCTTCTAAATCTATGACTTGTGGCAAGTTACTACTAATAAACCTCTCTGCTATATTTTCTATTCTTTAGGAGTCATTAACATACGGAACCGCTGTAAGGATTAAACAAAATATTTCACAAAAAGTACTTAGAACAATGGATAACAATGACTACTAAGTCAAGTCACTATAACGTTTCAGGAAACCTCAGACACCTCCCAAAAAGATTTCATTCGGGCTTAGTTTGAATTACTTAAATTTTTCACATCAAGATTTTCTTCTTTAGGCCAGGCGCGGTGGCTCACGCCTGTAATCCCAGCACTTTGGGAGGCTGGGGTGGGTGGATCACCTGAGGTCAGGAGTTCGAGACCAGCCTGGACAACATGGCGAAACCTCGTCTCTACTAAAAAAATTAAAAAATTAGCCGGGAATGGTGGTGGGCACCTGTAATCCCAGCTACTCTGGAGGCTGAGACAAGAGAACTGCTTGAACCTGGGACGCAGAGGTTGCAGTGAGCCGAGATCGCGCCACTGCACTCCAGCCTGGGGGACAGAGGGAGACTCCATCTCAAAAAAAAAAAAAAAAAGCTTTTCTTATTTGGCTAATAGTTTACACAAGAAAACCATAGCCAGGTAAGTAATCCTTCTCTTCCAAGACTGAGGTGGACTATGATAAAAAGCCTGGTTTATTAGGCTTTATACAACCCCTCGCACTGGCAGCTAATGACTGACTCCCAACCTGGACCATCAAAGAGCAATTTTTAACAGGTGCCTGTAAGAGCTGTTTCTAAGACATTCCAAAAGGAACTGATCCCTACGAGTACTCAGCCAGCCTAACCCGTGGTCTCACCTGTGTGCATATCATAGTCGCTGGGATAAGCGTAGGGGTCATAAGCTGCCTAGAAGGAAAGAGACACAGTCAGGAATTAAAAACGCTCATCCTAGAGTCTAGATGCCAAGCAGAGAGCTAAGGATACAGAGGCGAATAAGACACTGTGCCTGCCTTTGAGGAACTCACACACCTTAGAGAAAAGGGACAGTAAACAGACAATGACAATACAACATTACGGGTGCAATGAGGTGGAGCAAAGGACAAGAGGCTGTGGGAATCAGCGAGATTTGACCAGACGGAGCCCAGACCAAAAAAATTCAGGTGCAGAAACACAGAAACGTCTAACAAGCCTTGGTCCGCTGTCTTATAAAGGGGAAGGACAAGCGAATCGAACACGCTAAGTGGGCGGGCAGAGCCAGGGTGTTCTAGGGGCCGGGAACTGTGGGAGCAGCCTGAGGGCCGGGCGGGAGGTCGGCCGGAGCCGGCCGCGACCCGGAAGCTGCCTCGCGCCAGGACCCACATCCAGAGGTCCCACAGATCACCCCGTCGTGGAGCCCACCGCGCCCTTACGGCCCCACCTTACCTCAGACTCATAATCATCAGCGGGATAAGACATGGCTACCTGGCTTGCGAGCACCGCCGGAAAGAGCCAAATGAGCGGCCCGCGCCTGCGTCCTGAGGCCGGAAGTTCAGCCCCACTCTGGCCTGCTGGGAAACCGGAAGCCTTTCCGAGGCCTCTGGCCGTCTGAGATAGCCATATCCAGAAAGAAGAGGAGCCGTGTTTGATGGCTCACGCCTGTAACCCCACCACTTTGGGAGGCCGAGGCGGGCGGATCACCTGAGGCTGAGGCCGGGGGTTTGAAACCAGCCTGACCAATATGGAGAAACCCCGTCTCTACTAAAAATACAAAATTAGCTGGGCGTGGTGGCGCATGCCTGTAATCCCAGCTACTCGGGAGGCTGAGGCAGGAGAGTCGCTTCAACCCGGGAGGCGGAGGTTGCGGTGAGCCGAGATCGCGCCATTGCACTCTAGCCTGGGCAACAAGAGCGAAAACTCCGTCTAAAAAAAATAAGAGGGTCATAAGTAGCCTGAATTTTCCTCTCTCCAAATAGGGGCTTCTCAAAGAAGGTGAATCTATAATAGTGGTGTAGATTCAGATATAAGGACACGTATTTGGCGTAAAGGAGGGGCAAAGTTAGAGGAACCAGAAAGAATGCTACATAAAAGATGGCCGGCTTCTCGCGTGAAGAGAGATTGGGATACGGGGGCCTGATGGATTTAGTTGTAGGCGGTTTGCCTGCAGCGAGTAAATTATTCAAACGTTCGGACTTCAAAAGACTAAACTTACTGGGGATAAAAGTTGGGATTTGGCCGGGCGCGATGGCTCACGCCTGTGATCCCTACACTTTAGGAGGCCGAGGCGGGTGGATCACCTGAGGTCAGGAGTTCGAGACCAGCCTGGCCAAAATGGCGAAACCCCCGTCTCTACTAAAAATACAAAAATTAGCCGGGAGTGGTAGCGTCCGCCTGTAATCCCAGCTACCCAGGAGGCTGAAGCAGGAGAATCGGTGGAACCCGAGAGGCAGAGGCTGTAGTGAGCCGAGATCGTGCCACTGCACTCCAGCCTGGGCGACAGAGCAAGACTCCGTCTAAAAAAAAAAAAAAATTGAGATTTGATCCCATGCAGTAAGAGGGCATGAAGAAGAGGAGCCACCCAACTTTGGACGTTAAAGTTGGAGCAGGCAAAGATGAGGCCAGCTGTGTCACGAAGCCTGGGACACAGGCAGCTCTTCAGTACACCGGGTTCGAGGCCAGAGGAAACCCTCAAGGTAGAGATGGGTTTATAAAACAAACCAATAAAAACCGGTGTATGAGTCAAGGAGGGGCCTTAGTTTAGCCATCTGCCCATACACAACACCTAGTGGAAATCCGAGTTCCAGTCCCTACTCCGCCACTGATTTGCTGTGTGACCAGGACTCTCTGGGTGCCTTTGTCACGCCGCCCTCCTCGCTTTTCCTACTGAGGCACACTCCACCTCTGGGATTTTGCACTCACTGTTATCCAAGTCTAGAATCGAATGCAGTGGCACCCCCACTCCCATTCCCTTCCCCATCGATATCTGCATGGCACCTTCAGGTGTCTGCTCTGATGCCATCCACTCAACATCCTACTGAGAATTGCAATGCCCAGCCCCAACTCCCTATGCTGCGTTCTTGTTTTGTGTTTCTTCCTTGAGCTGTCACCAGAGGTGACACAAATTTGGAAATAATGGAGCTTAAGCTTTACAGACCCTCTATTTGGTTCAGGACCCTCCCTGAACCAAGGAAGAGTCCCAGTCTCTTCCTTGGTTCAGGAAGGGTCCCCAACAATGTCCTCATGGTCCTTTGCTTTTGTAAAATTTATGAAATATTTTTATTGCTGAAACCACCTTTGCAAAAATTGTAACAGTGAGAAAATAATGACAGTGAAAGAGATCTGATCTAACCAACCCTCATCTTCCATTTAATCTTCAGACTGCCCTTAATCATTCCTGGCTCGAACCAAGCTAACTTTGGGAGACATTTAGTTTCTAGTTTAAATGATAATAACCCTTCTCCAAGGCCTGGCACAGTGGCTCACAGCTGTAATCCCAGCACTTTGGGAGGCCAAGGCAGATGGATCACCTGAGGTCAGGAGTTCGAGACCAGCCTGACCAACATAGTGAAACCCCGTCTCTACTAAAAATACAAAATTAGCTGGGTATGGTGGCACATGCCTGTAGTCCCAGCTACTCGGGAGGCTGAGGCGGGAGAATCACTTGAACCCAGGAGGGGGAAGTTGTGGTGAGCCAAGATCGCACCACTGCACTCCACCCTGGGCAACGAGCAAAACTGCCTCAAAAAAAAAAAGAAAAGAAATTACCTGAAATCTTATAGTCCATATATGACAGGAATTTGATACAGGTTGCTCCAATTTGACAATTCTCAAAATGTTCATGACATTTGAGAAGGAGTTGTGAAGTCAGAAGGTTTTCATTGGGCTGGATGTGGTGGCTCATGCCAGCACTTTGGGAGGCCAAGGTGGGAGGATCACTTGAGCTCAAGAGTTCAAGATCAGCCTGGGCAATATAGTGAGACCCCATCTTAAAAAAAAACTGGGGCCCAGGCACTGTGGCTCACACCTGTAATCTCAGCATTTTGGGATGTGGAGGCAGGAGGATCCCTTGAGGTGAGGAGTTCAAGACCAGCCTGAACAACAAAGTGAGACCATGTCTACGAAAAATCAAAAAAATAGTTAGCCAGGCATGGTGGTACACGTCTGTGGTCCCAGCTACTCAGGAGGCTGAGGTGGGAGGAAAGCTCGAGTGCAGTGAGCTGTGATCACACCACTGCACTCCAGCCTGAGTGACAGTGAGAGATCCTGTCTCAGCACTGTATCCATTATGGGGCAGACGAGGAGAGTACAAATAAACAGCATTTTTCTCCATATAGTACAATGATAAACCTCACAATGGCAACCTGCAAACACTGAGAATTCTGGAAGTGCTTTTCCAATTGTAAGAGAAAGATTACTTTTTTTTTCTTCTTTTTTTTTTTTTTTTTTTTGAGACGGAGTCTTTTTCTGTCGCCCAGACTGGAGTGCAGTGGTGCGATCTCGGCTCACTGCAAGCTCTGCCTCCCAGGTTCACGCCATTCTCCTGCCTCAGCCTCCCAAGTAGCTGGGACTAAAGGCGCCTACCACCACGCCAGGCTAATTTTTTTGTATTTTTAGTAGAGACGGGGTTTCACCATGTTAGCCAGGATGGTCGCGATCTCCTAACCTCGTGATCCACCTGCCTCGGCCTCCCAAAGTGCTGGGATTACAGGCGTGAGCCACCGCGCCTGGCCTTTTTTTTTTTTTTTTTTTTTTTGAGACGGAGTCTCGCTCTGTCACCCAGGCTGGAGTGCCATGGTGCGATCTCAGCTCACTGCAACCTCTGCCTCCCAGGTTAAAGCGACTCTCCTGCTTCAGTCTCCTGAATAGCTGGGATTACAGGCGTGTGCCACCACACCCAGCTAATTTTTGTATTTTTAGTAGAAACGACGTTTCATCATGTTGGCCAGGCTTGTCTTGAACTCCTGACTTGTGATCTGCCCATCTTGGCCTCCCAAAGTGCTGGGATTACAGGCGTGACCCACTGTGCCGAAAGATTACATTTTAACTGGGTTGAGTGGGAGGGTTTATATATGGGAAGAACTTTTGCCAGGACACAAGACCTGGTCCGGTGAGAGCTGGGCAACTGTGAATGAGTCTATTCCCTCTGCTTTTCAACTCCTCATCTATAAAATAGGGATGGTCCTTCTTGTCTGCTTTATAGAAGTGTTTGTGGGGTACGGGATTGTGAGAAGTTTTACGAAAAGGTGCACCCATGAGATGTTGCTTGAGGAATACTTGTTTCCTGGTCTTCTCCCATTGGATTGTGAGCATCTCAGGGGCACCAAGTCTGATCCTGTGTCCAGGACCTGGCAGTTACCTGGCTCAGTGACTGGCTGTTGAACTAAACTATTGCTCTAATGTAGTCACTTTGTATTACAAATATTTGTAGATCAGTGATCTAAGTCAGGGTTACCTAGAGAAGTCTGACTAAAGGAAATCCATTGCATTTATACACTATTACTCACAGTTTGTAGTGATATCTCCAAATTTCAACACATTTTCCCTTTCCCACGTACCTTACGCATTTGTGGGAAGTTCATTTTTTTTTGCGTTCATTGATTTATAACATCTATATCTATCTACATGGATAGCGTGGCTTCTTCATTTTCCTTTCTGAGTGCCTGCAAATCATCTTAATCTGATTTGCTAAGGTATCTGCTTGTTTTCTCATTAGACCGGGAAATGGAGAGGAACAAGAAAAAAAAGGCCGGGCGCGGTGGCTCACGCCTGTAATCCCAGCACTTTGGGAGGCCGAGGCGGGCAAATCTCGAGATCAAGAGATCGAGACCATCTTGGCTAACATGGTGAAACCCCGTCTCTATTAAAAATACAAAAATTAGCTGGGCGTGGTGGCGCGCGCCTGTGGTCCCAGCTACTCGGGAGGCTGAGGCAGGAGAATTGCTTGAACCCGGGAGGCAGAGGTTGCAGTGAGCCAAGATCGCGAGCCTGGCGGCAGAGCGAGACTCCGTAGCTTAAAGAAAAAAAAAAGGCGTCTGAAATGCTGTTTTATTGGCTCCGGTAGCAACGTACAGCGAAAGCCAAGGTCACTTCAAGTTTGTGATTGGTTACTGTGTCTGTCAGTCACGTTGCCGGAAACCCTGTCCAATTATCCTGCTTGTACTGTGCCCTCCCTTTCCGATTGGTTTTGGGACGGGTTTAAGGGGAAGGGTCGTCATTGGTTCGCCGCTCCGGCTCGGCCTGAGCCCGCCCCCGCTCGGTTGCCGTGGTTGCAGGCCCGACCCGCCCGCCAGCTCGCTGACAGCGCGACTCAGGGCGGAGGGAAGTAGGTCCGTTGGTCGGTCGGGAACGAGGCTCAGGCGGCGAGGCCCGCGCGGAGCCGTTGCCATGGCAGCCGCCGCCGGGGACGCGGACGACGAGCCGCGCTCCGGCCACTCGAGCTCGGAGGGCGAGTGCGCGGTGGCGCCGGAGCCGCTGACTGGCGCTGAGGGCCTCTTCTCCTTCGCCGACTTCGGGTCTGCGCTGGGCGGTGGCGCGGGCCTCTCGGGCCGGGCGTCCGGTGGGGCCCAGTCGCCGCTGCGCTACCTGCACGTCCTGTGGCAGCAGGATGCGGAGCCGCGCGACGAACTGCGCTGCAAGATACCCGCCGGCCGGCTGAGGCGCGCCGCCAGGCCCCACCGGCGGCTCGGGCCCACGGGCAAGGAGGTGCACGGTGAGCCGCGCGAGCGGCGCGGGGGTCCGGGGCGGGGCAGCCCGGGCGAGGGGCGGGGCCTCAGGGGACAGCCGGCCGCGCTTTGGTCGCCCCCGACCCTCAGCCGCGGTCCCCCGACGTCCGCGCTGAGGGCCACACTGACCCATGAGTCTCCTTTCAGTAACGATGGTGATGATGGTTTTTTTAGAAAGTCTTCCTGCTCTGAGCCAGTCACCCCAGTCTTCTCTCACTGGGTAATTTCTGAATGGAAACTTCCCATGACTCGGAACGCTTATTGGTGAATAATAAAATGAGGTACTGGGGAACACTTTTATTATCATGGAGAGGGGAGGCCAGAGCCTGCAGCCAAGTCGTACCAGCTTGTTTAAATGCACGGACTTGGACTCCTTTACCACAGTTAGACCTTAGGGCAAATGATAGACCCTTTCAACCTTAGTTTTCTTTTTACTATTTTTTATTTTTATTTTATTTATTTAATATCTTTTTGGAGACGGAGTCTCGCTCTATTGCCCAGGCTGGAGTGCAGTGGCGCGATCTTGGTTCACTGCAACCTCCGCCCCCCGGGTTCAAGCGATTCTCCTGCCTCAGCCTCCGGAGTAGCTGGGGTTACAGGCGCCCACTACCAAGCCCGGCTAATTTTCGTAATTTTAGTAGAGATGGGGTTTCGCCATGTTGGCCAGACTGGTCTCGAACTTCTGATCTCAGGTGATCCACCTGCCTCGGCCTCCCAAAGTACTGGCATAACAGGCATGAGCCACTGGCCCGGCCTCAGCCTTAGTTTTCTCATCTGTAAAATGGGATGAGTTAAGTAAGGTAATGGATGTTTAGCTGTTATGCTGCCTTTGTTGTGCCCCAAACACTGCTGATACATGATCATTTGTCCTCACAAGAACTCTTTGAGGTATAGAAATTGTTCCCACTTTACTGAAGAGGAAACTGAGGCTCAGAGAAATTGTCTTATTCCAGGTCACATAGCAAGTGGCTGTTGCTGGTATTAGAATCCGGGTCAGTCCGACTCAAACTTCTCTGGTATATCTACCATATTGTCTTCTATAATACATGGGTGACATGGAAACCCAGGCACTGAGAGATTAAGAATGGGGACTTTTGGGGTTTCTTCCAGGACTGGCTATGACTTTAGGCATATTTTAGTGATGTCGCAAAGATTAAATAAGAATTTGGAAGTGTTGCATTGACCATAAAGTGCTGTATGAAAGCAAGGAATTGTCATGTATCTGAACTGCAATTTTTGACCATATCTCTGATGACAAAGACATTGCTTTCCATTAGCCATTGGAGGGGGAAAATCTTTGTGCTTAGGAAATACCAAATTTAGGCAAATCATTTGGGAACAACCTGCTTTGAAGGAGAATATAAGATTATCTGTGTAACCAGCTCACAAAGAGCTTCTATGTAAATCATTTGCAATAACTCGGGGGTGGCAGAACAACTCAGCCTTGTTTTGCAGATGACAGACCTGAGGCCCAGCTGGGTTAACTAGCTTGCTCAAGGTCACCCTGTGACTATAAGTGATAGAGAGGAAATCTGGCTCCAAAAGTCTTGGAGGATTTGCAGGAGCATGTGGCCTTTGTACTAGCTCCGCCTCATTTCAAGTTCCCAGGGCACTGTCTTTCTTTTCTTTTCTTTTTTTGAGACAGAGTCTCGCTTTACCACCCAGGCTGCAGTGCAAGTGGTGCAATCTCAGCTCACTGCCTCAGCCTCCCAAGTAGCTGGGACTACAGGCCCACACCACCACACCCAGCTAGTTTTTGTATTTTTAGTAGAGATGGGGTTTTACCATGTTAGATTGATTTAAGTTAGAACTTAACCTAAGATTGATAAATTTTTTTTTTTTTTTTGAGATGGAGTGTTGCTCTGCCACCCAGGCTGGAGTGCCATGGTGTGATTTTGAGCTCAAGTGATTCTCGTGTCTCAGCCTCCCAAGTACCTGGGATTACAGGCATGCACCACCACACCCAGCTAATTTTTGTGTTTTTATTTTATTTATTTAATTTATTTATTTATTTATTTATTTACTTTGAGAAGGAGTCTTGCTCTATCACCCAGGCTGGAGTGCAGTGGCGCGATCTTGGCTCACTGCAACCTCTGGCTCTCAGGTTCAAGTGATTCTCCTGCCCCGAGTAGTTGGGATAACAGGCCTGCACCACTGCCTGGCTAATTTTTGTATTTTTAGTAGAGAAGGGATTTCACTTTATTGGCCAGGCTGGTCTCAAACTCCTGACCTCGTGATCCACCCTCCTTGGCCTCTCAAAGTGTTGGGATTACAGGTGTGAGCCACTGTCCCTGGCCTATGTTTTTTGTTTTGTTTTGTTTTTTGTGACAGAGTCTCACTCTGTTGCCCGAGCTGGAGTACAGTGGCACAATCTTGGCCCACTGCAACCTCTGCCTCCTGGGCTTAAGCGATTCTCCTGCCTGAGCCTCCTAAGTAGCTGGGATTGTAGGCGTGCACCCCCATGCCCAGCTAATTTTTTGTATTTTACTATAGACAAGATTTCACCATGTTGCCCAGGGTGGTTTCAAACTCCAGAGCACAGGCAATCTGCCCACCTCAGCTTTCCAACGTTCTGGGATTACAGGCATAAGTCACCACGTATGGCTAGTTTTGTATTTTTAGTAGAGATGGGGTTTCAGCATGTTGGCCGGGCTGGTCTTGAACTCCTGGCCTTAAGTGATCCACCTGCCTTGGCCTCCCAAAGTACTGGGATTATAGGCATGAGCCACTGCACCCGGCCATCATGGCTTTTTTTTTTTTTTTCTTCCCTGAGACAGTCTCGCTTTGTTGCCCAGGCTGGAATGCAGTGGTGTGATCTCAGCTCACTGTAGCCTCTGCCTTCCGGCTTCAACCCATTCTCCTACCTCAGCCTCCTAAGTAGCTGGTATTACAGGTGAACGCCACCACACCCAGCTAGATGGCTGGGTTTTTTTTGTTGTTGGTTTTTGTTTTTGTTTTTTTCTGAGACAGTGTCTCACTCTGTCACCCAGGCTGGAGTGCAGTGGTGCGATTTTGGCTTACTGCAACCTCCATGTCCTGGGTTCAAGTGATTCTCCTACCTCAGCCTCCAGAGTAGCTGGGATTACAGGCATGCGCCACCACACCTGGCTAATTTTTTTGTATTTTTAGTAGAGACGGGGTTTCATCATGTTGTCCAGGCTGGTTTTGAACTCCTGGCCTCAAGTGATCTGCCTGCCTCGGCCTCCCAAAGTGCTGGGATTACAGACATGAGCCATCATGCCCAGCCAATGGCTGTGTGTTGTTTTTTTTTTTTTTTTTGAGACAGAGTCTTGCTCTGTCACCCAGGCTGGAGTGCAGTGGCGCGATCTCAGCTCACTGCAAGCTCCGCCTCCCAGGTTCACACCATTCTCCCGCCTCAGCCTCCCAAGTAGCTGGGACTACAGGCGCCCGCCACCACACCCGGCTAATTTTTTTGTATTTTTAGTAGAGACGGGGTTTCACCATGTTAGCCAGGATGGTCTCGATTTCCTGACCTCGTGATCTGCCTGCCTTGGCCTCCCAGAGTGCTGGGATTATAGGCATGAGCCACCGTGCCCAGCCATGGCTGTTTTTTTAAACTGGCATCTGTTACTCTCTTTACAGCTCTGAAGAGACTGAGGGACTCGGCCAATGCCAATGATGTGGAAACAGGTGAGTGTGCACAGTGGGTCCAGCTACAGGGTCCCATGGGCTGGTTGGGGAAGGAAAAGGCCAGGTAATCAATGTGTGGGAAGGCAGTCTGCAAGCTCACCCCCTTGGAGCAGGCTCACTGTATTTATTGTCTGACTATGCAGTCGTCTTGCTGAAGGTAAGTCTGGCTTAGACACTCACTCTCCCCATGCTCCCGTGTCACTTCGAACTTCCTGATATCATAGCATTTACCACCCTGTGGACTCCTTGATGGTGGAGACCATGTATACTTTTGTATCCCTGGCAGCCAGCACAGTCTTCTGCAAGAGTAGGCACTAACTTTGGAACTTCTGGTTAATGGGAGTGAATACTCAACTTAGCTGCCACGGCCAGGTGAGGTGGTTCATGCCTGTAATCCCAGCACTTTGGGAGGCTAAGGCAGGAGGATCACTTGAGCTCAGGAGTTCAAGACCAGCCTGGACAACATAGAGAGACCTCATCTCTACAAAAAGTAAATGTTGGCCAGGCGTGGTGGCTCAGGCCTGTAATCCCAGCACTTTGGGAGGACAACCCGGGCGGATCACGAGGTTAGGAGATCGAGATCATCCTGGCTAACACTGTGAAACCCCGTCTCTACCGAAAATACAAAAAATTAGCCGGGTGTGGTGGTAGGCGCCTGTAGTCCCAGCTACTCGGGAGGCTGAGGCAGGAGAATTGCTTGAACCCGGGAGGCAGAGGTTGCAGTGAGCGGAGATCACGCCACTGCACTCTAGCCTGGGCGACAGAGCGAAACTCAAAATAAATAAATAAATAAAATAAAAAAATTTTTTAAAAATGTTGTGGAAATTAGAGAAATATATAAGAAAAACATCCATGTCCACAAAGGAACTAATCTGTTAATATTTTGATGAATATCCTTCAAGGCTTTTTTCCTATACACTGGAATTTTCTTTATGGGCTGGCTTGCAAACTGCTATATACACATGTTGTAGCCTGCATAATTTTTTGTGTATCATAAACATTTTCTCAATGAAAAAATGGGTAATCCCAGCACTTTGGGAGGCCAAGGTGGGTGAATCACTTGAGCCCAGGAGTTCAAGACCAGCCTGGGCAACATAGTGAGACCTCATCTTTACCAAAAAAAAGGTTACAAAGACTATAAAAAATATTTATTTGTTTTTTGAGATGGAGTTTCGCTCTTATTGCCCAGGCTGGAGTACAATGGGGTGATCTTGGCTCACTGCAACCTCCGTCTCCCAGGTTCAAGCGATTCTCCTGCCTCAGCCTCCCAAGTAGCTGGGATTACAGGCATACACCACCACACCCGGCTAATTTTGTATTTTTGGTAGAGAAGGGGTTTCTCCATGTTGGTCAGGCTGGTCTTGAACTCCCAGCCTCAGGTGATCTGCCCGCCTCAGCCTCCCAAAGTGCTGGGATTACAAGCATGAACCACCGTGCCCAGCCCCACAGTTTTTTGTTTTGTTTTGAGACGGGGTCTGGCTCTGTCATCCAGCATAGAGTGCAGTGGTGCGATCTTGGCTCACTGCAGCCTGTGCCTCCCTGGCTCAAGCGATTCTCCTGCCTCAGTCTCCCCAGTAGCTGGGATTACAGGCACTGACCCACCACACCTGGCTAATGTTTGTACTTTTATTAGAAACGGAGTTTCACCATGTTGCCCAGGCTGGTCTCGAACTCCTGACCTCGGGTGACCCACCTGTCTCAGCCTCCCAAAGTGCTGGGATTACAAGCATGAGCCACCGTGCCCAGACTCTCATCAACTTTTTCTTGCCATTTTTATTCATTTATTCAGCCAGTCTGCATCATTAGTGAAACAGGTATTACTTGTATGACACTATGTTTGACATGAAGGTTATAAAGATAAACAAAACAAGAAATCTACAGTATAGGCTGGGCACGGTGACTCATGCCTGTAATCCCAGCATTTTGGGAGGCTGAGGCGGGCGGATCTCTTGAGGTCAGGAGGTCCAGACTAGCCTGGCCAACGTGGTGAAACCCCATCTTTACTAAAAACAAAAATCAGCTGGGCATGGTGGCATATGCCTGTATTCACAGCTACTTGGGAGGCTGAGGCAGGAGAATCACTTGAACCTGGGAGGTGGAGGTTGCAATGAGTTGAAATCATGTCACTGCACTCCAGCCTGGGCAACAAAGTGAGACTCCACCTCAAAACAAAAAAGTACAGTATAGTTGGAGAGGAAGGATGTAATGTGATACTATTTCAAAAAAAAAAAAAGTAAAGTTTTGTGTTTAGTTGAAGAGGTGTAAATTTTGGAGCCAGAAAAACATGGGTTTATATTCCAGCTTTGCCTCCTTGTTATCTGGGTTAATGTAGCTTACGTCCTTTGTAATTTCTTTGGCCCTAGATATCCTGGTCTGTAAAATGGACTTGACACTTTGCTGGGTCATTGAGGGGTTTAGCATTCAGGTACATAACGCCTGGCTGGTGCTCAGTGTGTGATAACGATTACCCTAAAATAGCACAAGCTGTTAATACTAGAGGAACAGGATGAACAGGGCACTAAGTGGCTATGGAAGTGGGAGGAGCTGACTCAGCTTGAGGAGACAGCTGGATTCCTGGAGAGGAAGCTGTCAGGACTTCATCTGAAAGTCTCAAGTCCTTGAGAGGTTTGCTGGGGGAAAGAGACTAAAATGTCTGCTCTAAAATGGCATTTGGCAGCAATTTTCTCCATTTTAGCTGGACATGTACATTAGTACATAATGCCTCACATTTATAGTGCCTCCCTACTTTCCAAAGAAGGAATTTCATATCCATTATTTTCATCACAGCAGCTCTGGAAATTAGCAGGGCAGATATTCCCATTTGCTCGTGAACTGGGACCCAAATCTAGGCCTTTGTACTCCCAAGTCAGTCTTTCCACCGCCCCATGCTGTTGGCAGTGTACTCCTTTCTCATCCTTTTTTCCTCTATATAATTTCAAATGACCTATCTTTAAGCTCAGAGGTTCATTTTTCTGCTTGTTCAAGTCTGCTGTTGAAGCTATTATATGTTTTATTTCATCCATTGACTTCCTCAGCTACAGGATTTCTGTTGATTTGCTTTTTTTTTTTTTTGAGACAGAGTCTTACTCTGTCACCTAGGCTAGAGTGCAGTGGTGCATTCTCGGCTCACTGCAATCTCCGCCTCCTAGGTTCAAGCGATTCTCTTGCCTCAGCTACCCAAGTAGCTGGGATTACAGGTGCCTGCCATCATTTTCCGGCTAATTTTTGGATTTTTTTCAGTAGGGACAGAGTTTCACCATGTTGGCTAAGCTGGTCTTGAACTCCTGACCTCAGGTGATCCACCTGCCTCGGCCTCCCAAAGTGCTGGGATTACAGGTGTAAGCCATCGCGCCCAGCCTGTGGATACTTTTACTCAAAGTTATCTCCATAAGATTCACCCATGAATACTACCTGTATCAGTACAGTCTTCCCTCAGCATCCTCGGGGGATTGCTGCCTGCTGGGAGCAAAGCATAGGCCAATAGCTTCGGCAGCTGTTTCCAGCCAGAACGGATGTGTATCCAAGCTGAGGTCAAGGGAGGGGGACCACTGTCTATGCTAGGAATTCCTGTGACCCTAAAATTTCTGACCCTGAGGGCCTAGAACCTCCTACGATGTTCTATCACTAGGCGTGTAGTTTGAGCACCCAGAATCCATGGCCCTCAGTTGTGCCCTCAGAAGAACAAGTTGCTTGTTCCCATGGGACCAGCATCTAGGAAGGGCTGCTTTCGTATGCATTGTCAACGTCTTGTCTAGAGGCACCCCTGAGCCTCCCTCTCCATCACTCGGGTCTGCAGCTTAGCTAACATCGCCGCTTTCTCCCCCTTCCTCCCTCCGTCTTGGTGGTGTCAGTGCAGCAGCTGCTGGAAGATGGCGCGGATCCCTGTGCAGCTGATGACAAGGGCCGCACAGCTCTACACTTTGCCTCCTGCAATGGCAATGACCAGATTGGTGAGTCCTGGGGAGGGAGGAGGGAGTAGGGCTAGGCAAGTAGTGTCTCTGCACAGGCCTTGGGGGAGGCGCTCCTGTCTGCACAGCCTTGGGATGCCCAGTTGTTCTGGATATAAGGAAGACTTGGCGCTGCAGTGCCCTGCCCTTCTCCCTCCGTTAGCCTGTGGAACTGGCAATGCTAGACTGGGGCAGGGTAAACCTGGGGGAGATAATATGATTGACTGAGGATGATCGGATGTCTCCAACTAAGAGACCACTGGAGAGTGCAGGGCCCAGGCCTTCAAGACTTTCAGGTAACATTTACTCAGTGCCAACCACAGCAGCAGGACAGCTTTTCTCTTTTTTTAGGAGTCTTTTTTTTTTGAGATGGAGTCTTGCTCTGTCGCCCAGGCTGGAGTGCAATGGTGTAATCTCAGCTCACTGCAACCTCTGCCTTCTGGGTTCAGGTAATTCTCCTGCCTCAGCCTCCTGAGTAGCTGGGATTACAGGCGTGCGCCACCATGCCCAGCTAATTTTTTTTTTTTGTATTTTTAGTAGAGACGGGGTTTCACCATATTGGTTAGGCTGATCTTGAACTCCTGACCTTATGATCCACCCGCCTTGCCTCCCAAAGTGCTGGGATTACAGGCGTGAGCCACCATGCCCGGCCAGAGTCTTTGTTTTTAAATTGTGGTATACTAACCAAACAGTGAACTGTGTATGTGTATTCATTGGTGTAACTGCCACCAGATGAAGATAGAGAATATTTCAGCACCCCAGCAGCCACCCTCATGCCCTCCCAGATAGTCCCATCTTGACCTTGTTCATCATAGACTAGTTTTGCCTGTTTTTGAATTTCACATAAATGGAAGCATATGGTAAGCACTCATCTATGCATACTTTTTTTTTGGTTTTTTGTTTTTTTGTGTTTTTTTGAGACGGAGTCTCGCTCTGTTACCCAGGCTGGAGTGCAGTGACTCAGTGACTCTATCTCAGCTCACTGCAACCTCTGCCTCCTGGGTTTAAGTGATTCTCCTGCCTCAGCCTCCTGAGTAGCTGGGATTATAGGTGCCCACCACCACACTTTTTTTTTTTTTTTTTTTTTTTTGAGACGGAGTCTCCCTCTGTCGCCCAGGCTGGAGTGCAGTGGTGCCATCTCGGCTCACTGCAAGCTCCGCCTCCCAGGTTCACACCACTGTCCTGCCTCAGCCTCCCGAGTAGCTGGGACTACAGGCACCCGCCACCACGCCTGGCTAACTTTTTGTATGTTTTTAGTAGAGACGGGGTTTCACTGTATTAGCCAGTATGGTCTCGATCTCCTGACCTCGTGATCTGCCCGCCTCAGCCTCCCAAAGTGCTGGGATTACAGGCATGAGCAACTGCATCCGGCCACACCGGTTAATTTTTTTGTATTTTTTAGTAGAGACGGGGTTTCACCATGTTGGTCAGGCTGGTCTTGAACTCCTGACCTCGTGATCCACCTGCGTTGGCCTCCCAAAGTGCTGGGATTACAGGCGTGAGCCACTGCGCTGGCCTTGCATACTTTTACTCAAAGTTATCTCCATGAGATTCACCCATGAATACTGCCTATATCAATACAGTCTTCCCTCAGTGTTCTCGGGATTGGTTCCAGGACCCCACTCAGATACCAAACTCCATGGATGCTCAAGTCCCTTGAAGTTGGCCCTCTATATCCTCGGGTTCTGAGTCCAGGGTTCATTGAATCTGTGGACACAGAACTCACAGTTAGGGTGGACTGTAGTTTGTACTTTCTTATGCTGGTTTGTATTTCATTGTGATATACCCCATTTATCCATTCTACTATTGATGGACATTTATGTTGTTTCCAGGTTTTAGCTTTATGAATGAAGTGTTGTGAACATTCTTGTATATGTGATTTGTGGCTGTAAGCACTCATCTATCCTCAATAAACCTAGGAATGGCATTGTTGGGTCACTAGGGTACACATGTATTTAGCTTTAGTAGGTACTACTAAACCTTTTCCCAAAAGGGATGTACTGACACATACTCCCACTCCCCACCAGCAGTGTAAGAGAGTTCCACCTTAGCCCCACGTCCCTGCCAGTGCTTGCTGTTGTCTCTCTTTAATCTTAGCCCTTTTGGTGTCTCATGGTGGTTTAATTTGCATTTCTCTGATGGCCAGTAATGTTGAGCACCTCTTCATGTGTTTATTGGCCTTTTTTTTTTTTTTTTTTTGAGATGGAGTCTTGCCTGTCACCCAGGCTGGAGTGCAATGGCGTGATCTTGGCTAACCACAACCTCCGCCTCCCGGGTTAAAGTGATTCTCCTGCCTCACCATTCCAAGTAGCTGGGATTACAGGCATGCGCCACCATGCCTGGCTAATTTTGTATTTTTAGTGGAGACGGGGTTTCTCCATGTTGGTCAGGCTGGTCTCGAACTGCTGACCTCAGGTGATCCGTGCCTCAGCCTCCCATAGTGCTGGGATTACAGGCGTGAGCCACTGCACCTGGCCTCTTTTGTCCATTTTTTTTTTTTTTTTTTTTGAGATGGAGTCTCGCTCTGTCGCCCAGGCTGGAGTGCAGTGGCGCAATCTCGGCTCACTGCAAGCTCCGCCTCCCGGGTTCACGCCATTCTCCTGCCTCAGCCTGTCCAAGTAGCTGGGACTACAGGTGCCCGCCACCACGCCCGGCTAATTTTTTTTGTATTTTTAGTAGAGACGGGGTTTCACCGTGGTCTCGATCTCCTGACCTCGTGATCCGCCCGCCTCGGCCTCCCAAAGTGCTGGGATTACAAGCGTGAGCCACCGCGCTCGGCCTTGTCCATTTTTTTAAAAACAAGTTTTGGCCGGGCACAGTGGCTCATGCCTGTAATCCCAGCACTTTGGGAGGCTGAGGCAGGTGGATCATGAGGTCAGGAGATCGAGACCATCCTGGCTAGCACGGTGAAGCCCCATCTCTACTAAATATACAAAATATTAGCTGGGCGTGGTGGTGGGCGCCTGTAGTTCCAGCTACTCGCTGAGGCAGGAGAATGGTGTGAAGCCGGGAGGCGGAGCTTACAGTGAGCTGAGACTGCACTCCAGACTGGGAGAGAAAGCGAGACTCTGTCTCAAAAACAAACAAACAAATTAGTTTTCTGTCTTTTTCTTTTTGAGACAAAGTCTCACTCTGTCATCCAGGCTTAAGTGCAGTGGCCTGATCACTGCCCACTGCAGCCTCAATCTCCTAGGCTCAAGCAATCCTCCTGCCTCAGCCTCCCAAGTAGCTGGGACGACAGGTGCACACCACCACGCCCAGCTAATTTTAAAACATCTTGTAGAGACGTGGTCCTGCTATGTTACCCAGCTGGTCTCTAACTCTTGGGCTCAGGCGATCCTGTCACCTTGGCCTCCCAAAGTATTGAGATTACAAGCATGAGCCACTGCGCCTGGCCTTTTTCTTATTGATTTGTAAGAATTCTTTGTATATTCTGGTTAGAAATCATTTATCAAGTATAAATGACTTGATTTTCTGAGCTTGCTGTTTCATTTTCTGAGTAGTATACTTTGATGAACACAAGTTTCTAATTTTATTTTTATTTATATATTTATTTATTTGAGACGGAGTCTCACTCTGTTGCCCAGGCTGGAGTGCAGTGGTGTGATCTCGGCTCACTGCAAGCCCTGCTTCCCAGGTTCAAGCTATTCTCCCACCTCAGCCTCCTGAGTAGCTGGGATTACAGGTGCGTAGCACCACACCCAGCTAATTTTTTATTTTTAGTAGAGACGGGATTTCGCCATGTTGGTCAAGCTGGGCTCGAACTCCTGACCTCCAATGATCCACCCGCCTTGGCCTCCCAAAGTGCTGGGATTACAGGCGTGAGCTCCCATGCCCTGGCCTATTTTTTTTATTTTTTGGAGATGGAGTCTCGCTCTGTTGCCCAGGCTGGAGTGCAGTGGCATGATCTTGGCTCCCTGGAACCTCCACCTCCCAGGTTCCAGCAATTCTCCTGCCTCAACCTCCCAAGTAGCTGAGACTACAGGGGTGTGCCACCATGCACGGCTTATTTTTGTGTTTTTAGTAAAGACAGTTTCAACATGTTGGACAGCCTGGTCTCGAACTCCTGACCTCAGATGATCCAGCTGCCTTGGCCTCCCGAAGTGCCAGGATTACAGGCATGAGCCACCATGCCTGGCCATGTTCTTAATTTTAATGAATCCAATTTATCAATATTTCTTTCCTTTCTCTCTCTCTCTTTTTTTTTTTTTTTTGAGACAGGGTCTGACTCTGTTGCCTAGGCTGGAGTGCACTGTCACCATCTCAGCTGACTGCAACCTCCGCCTCCTGGGCCCAAGCCGCTCTGCCACCTCAGCCTCCCAAGTAGCTGGGACTACAGGTCTGCCACCACTATGCCCAGCTAATTTTTGTGTTTTTAGTATAGAGAAAGGGTTTCTCCATGTTGCCCAGGCTGGTCTTGAACTCCTGAGCTCAAATGATCCACCTGCCTCGGCATCCCAAAGTGCCGGGATTATAGGCCTGAGCTCCCATGCCCGGCCTTTTCTTTCTTATGGTTAGTATTTTTGTGACCTATTTAAGAAATCTTTGCCTGCCCAAGATGTTCATGTTCTTCTGGAAGCCTGACTGTTTTAGCTTTCACACTTATGTCTATGGTCCCTCTTGAATTAGTTTTTGTACATGGTGTGAGGCTCAGCCTGACCTCCCTGTATGATGTCTGGGATCCAAGCTACCTGCCTATGCATCCCTCTGGGTATTGGCAGACCCTGGTGATAATACAGCACACCCCTGAGGTGACCCCAAGACTGCCAGGAGGGAGAGGTTATCCATGGAGCTCAGCATCATTTATTGACTTAATTCCCACCATGGTGCTTGGCTGTGGGAGAAGCAGAAGATGCCCTGGACAGCCTTCACCAGGAGCAGCTGCTATTGGAAGAACTTTACTTAACCCTTCAAATCTCATTCCTACACCTGCATAGGCCAAGAGGCCCTCCCCAAATCCTCAGTTCCTGGCCCTCAGGGCCTTGCCCATGAACTCTGGTAAGTGAGTGAGTGAGTGAGTGAATGAATGAAGTAACATAGCCATCCATGCTTGCATTCCGTGTCCCCCACTCTGAGCCAGCCTCTCTAGCTAGGTTAGGGGTTCAGGGTGCAGGCAGTGGAAGCCTCCGACAACTCCTCTTGGGTTTGCCTGTTTCCAGTGCAGCTGCTCCTGGACCATGGTGCTGATCCTAACCAGCGAGATGGGCTGGGGAACACGCCACTGCACCTGGGTAAGCATGTCAGAAGTCACTAAGACAACCATTTGCAGCAAAGAAAGGCTCTTTAGATGAAGAGTCTGGGGCCCGGCATGCTCCTGGCAGAATCTGTGAGTGTCAGGGAAGATCCTAGGCCTGCACTATCAGGGCTGCACTGCCCAGTAGCCCATGTCCCGTGGGCCGTCCAATCATTTAGCAGTTGGCTGTGCCCTCGGCAGAGCCAATTTAGCAACCTAGGCTAACCCAGCAGCACTCAGCACTGTGACTCACAGTGAGGCAGATCCTATCTCCAGGCCTCAGTTTCCTCTGCTGTACAGGGAGGGAGTTGAACTTGACTGCCAAGTCCTACCCAGCTGTTGCCTTGGCGATACCTTCTCAGTAGGCATAACTTGGCACAGGCGTCTGGGAGACACAGCCCTGCTCCCTCCAGTGGCCACACAGAGCCAGGTTCTGGTGGTCTTGGATTCTTAAGTCTCTGTTCTTCTTCCTCAGCGGCCTGCACCAACCACGTTCCTGTCATCACCACACTGCTACGAGGAGGTATGTGGTTTCTTCCCCTCTCCTCTCTCTCCCCGTCACCCCCAGAATGCTCACCTCAGCTGGTACCTGCAGGGGCCCGTGTGGACGCCCTGGACCGAGCTGGTCGCACACCCCTGCACCTGGCCAAGTCAAAGCTGAACATCCTGCAGGAGGGCCATGCCCAATGCCTGGAGGCTGTGCGTCTGGAGGTGAAGCAGGTGAGTACTCCTCCTATGTGGAGCCCACGGCACCAAGGCAGCACTGGACAGATGCTGACCTAACCACAGACACACCTGCCTCTGGCCCCAGGGCTCCTGGGTCGTTTCACACTGACCCCAGTTGGCACCTGCTCCACTGTGCTTTTTGGAAGCAGCATCAGCCTGTCTGCGTCCCTAGGAACCCAGGCAGCTCAGCTCACCCTCTTGTTACAGATCATCCACATGCTGAGGGAGTATCTGGAGCGCCTAGGGCAACACGAGCAGCGAGAACGCCTGGACGACCTCTGTACCCGCCTGCAGATGACCAGTACCAAAGAGCAGGTGAGCTGCAGCCACAGGCCCAGACCCAGGGCCTGGCAGGAGCCTCAGGGCCAGTCCACCCTGCTCCAATGCCACCAGACACTCGTATCAGAAAGAGGCTGTGGGCTGGGGCCAGCCGCAGGGGCTCACACCTGTAATCCCAATGCTGTGGGAAGCTGAAATGGGAAGATCACTTGAGACTAGGAGTTCGAGGCTGCAGTGAGCTGTGATTGCCACTGAACTCCAGCCTGAGTGACAAAGCAAGGTCCTCTCAGAACATGTGGAAAAAGTCAAAAATTATAAAAACAAACAACAACAAAAACAGAGCAAGGCCCTGTCTCAAACAAAAAAAGTGGGAGAAAGAGCCTGTGATTGTGGGGTTGCAGGCTTCAAAGCCTCCGTTCACTTCCTTTGAAGTTGCCAGTGGCTAGTGTGTGTTCATGGCCCTGCCCTCTAGGACAGCCCTAGGCCACCTGGTGTCAAAGATTAACCCTTGGTCAGCTGCTGCATAGTCAGAAGCCACCACACGCCCTGGGAGGAGAGACCGTGCCTGTGTTCTGTGCCTGTGGGATTGCGGAAGAGACCCAGGAGCCCTGGCACACCCCATGTCCCATAACAGAGCCTCTGTTCCGTCCTGCAGGTGGATGAAGTGACTGACCTCCTGGCCAGCTTCACCTCCCTCAGTCTGCAGATGCAGAGCATGGAGAAGAGGTAGCAAGAGAGGCACCCTGCCTTCCTGCCACTGCCCCACCCTGCCCCACTGCTGTCTCAGTACCAAGAAAAAGCCCAACATCTGGGACTTGGAGCTGCACTTGTCTGGTGAGGACCTTGCCCTCCCCGGCAGATGCCGTGGGGCAGAGATGCTCTCTCTCCACGGCCTCAGAGCCACTCCAAGCCACAGTCTCCAGCATCTCTGTGGACAGGGACCACAGCTCCCAGCTTCTTCCAGTTCCTACAGCACCAGACCAGCCTCTGCAGCTGCACTTCAGCTCCGCAGACCTGCGTTATCTCAGCAGGCCTCACTCGCCCCATGGCCTTCATGGCGCGCTCCAGGCCTCAGACCCTTCCCTGTGTTCTGTCCTGGCCACGGGCTTGTTGCAGTCAGCAGGTGTGGGCTTAGGCGGGCACCCTGTGGCCAGGGGGACTGCATGGGGCTCTTAGTTGGTCCTGTGCCTCTCACCAGCACTTAGACACATCACCAGACTTTCAAGGAGATACTGCAGTGAGTTTCTCTGGTTGGAAGGGAAGGGTTGGTGAGTCCCAGACCTTAAAAATACAAGGTTAAGTGGGACCCCAAAGCAAAAATTCCAACCCTTTTCCTCCCAGTCATTGAAACACCAAAACAATTATACTGGAGGGTGTAATAGTTTTGCTGCCCAGTTGTGGTAGGCCAGTAGTGGCCCCCCAAGATGCCCATGTCCTAATCCCAGGAACCTGTCGAAATTACCTTGTATGGCCAAAGGGGCTTTGCAGATGTAATGAAGTTAAGGATCTTTGGCCGGGAAGATTATCCCGGCTTGTTCAGGAGGGCTTGATGTCCTCACCTGGGTCTGTGTAAGAGTAGAGCAGGTGACGGGAGAGGGGGTGGGAGGTGTAGTGATGGAGCAGGAAACTGGAGTTGAGGAGGGCAGCTCAAGCCACAGAGTCCAGGCCACCTCAGAGCCAGGAAATGCATCCTCCCACAGAGCCCTGGAAGGCCCCGGCCCTGCTCCCACCTGGACTGGCTCAGTGAGGCTAATTTTAGAATTCTGGCTGATTTTAGAACTCTAAGGGAATAAATTTGTGTTGTTTTAAGTCAGTAAGTGTGTGGTAATTTATTGCAGCAGCAACCAGAAACTAGTATTGTAATGAAGCCCCAAAAACTCACCTCGAGGTTCAGTCCTGTCAGCAGGCCCCCTCCCCGCCGCAGGAGCGCCAGTCCTTTGCTGTGGGCCACGGACAGGCAGAAGGAAGCGTGCGCTCGTGGCGGAGGCCTACTCAGGGGAAACCCAGGGGATGGCACTGCCGGGCCCGCCCCTGCACCAAGGCTGCTGACGGTGACTTTCTGCAGGTGATCAGTCCATGTCCCGCCTGGCTCTGCCCTACTCTCCCCTTCACCAAGTTGGAATCCCTGGCTACCTTTCAGAGGAGGAGAGTGTGTTCCCCAGACCCAGCTTGGTATGGCCCAGATCTGCATTGAACTCGTAGAACCAGGCCTTGGACGAAAAAAGGGTCTGTCTGTGGGCATGAGATGGAGGGTAGGCCTGTCCCCAGGACCCTGTGAGAGGGAAGCCCAGTGCCCCACCAGGTTGGCAGGGCTGGGGAAGGGAAAGTGCGATGGCCCTAAGCCTGAAGAGAGGCGGCAGAGGGAGCTGTGGGGCCCGCCCGTGGAACTCAGGCCACTGCCTGAGGGAGGTAAGGGAGGATAGCACCCCAGTCACATGGGGGGCAGAGGTGCGGTTCTGGGGCGGCTTTTCACTTGCTTCCTGCCATGTTACTCTGATCTCCTCCAGGTGAGCCTGCCCACTTTCTGGGCCCAGGGCTGCCATTGTATCCAAACACAGCCCCCCCATGGCCATGGCCCCAGGAGTGGGGCAGAGCAGAGAGGAGTCCAGGACAGAGGAGAGGCAGGGGCAGGAGGGAGCGGGCCTCAAACTCCAGGAAGGGGGCTTTCTCATGGGTCCTGCTTGCCAGGCCTCTCCTCTCACCCCGGGCTGATCACCTGGGGAAGAATTGAGGCAAGGTTTCTCAACCTCAGGCCCAAGGGGTTCAGTTAGCGAGCCCTTAGGGAGGTGTGAGCCCCCGAAATGGTGCAAGGTTTTGTGTGGAGAGTACACACATGCGTTTCTGGAAAAAGGGTCCACAGCTCTCATTCTCATTCTCAGCAGGCTCCACACTCAAAAAAGGTTAGAACCCTTGCTACAGAGCTGTGGGAGCAGATAGGTGAGGGCCTGCCGAGGGCACTCCTGAGCCCACTGTCCCCTAGGCAAGCTGCTTGGTATTTGCAGAGCTGAGAGCTGGGGCATGCTGGGACTGTGAAATCACCCTGAGATAACCCACAGTCCTTAGCTGGGAAGCAAGGCCTGTGTCTCCTGCAGCATCCTCCATCCCTGGAGCCATGGATCCAGGAGAACTGGCCCTTGCGGAGGTGGAGAGTCTATTGTTGACTCCCTCCCTGGCCATGTAGACAGTGAACCAAAGGCTTGACTGAAGGTGGCTTATAGGTCAGTCATCAAACACTTGCCAGACAGCCATGTAGACAGCCAATCTGCCTCACCCGATTTCCAGCCAGGATATTTCCTGTAACCCCAATCGTGTCTGAAAAGCCAGCCAGATGAAGTCGGCCCCAGACACTGGAGTGAGTCAGAAAACACCCAAGTGGTCCCTGAGCTGGCTGGACTGGGCAGGATAGAGAGCTCAGTGGTCCCTGAGCTGGCCATGGGCCAGGGCAGGAAAGAGAGCTCAGCTGAGGTTGTCCTCGCAGGGGTGAGTTCTGCTGGTTGCTGGCTGCTCTGCAAATTACTGAAGAGTCCGAGAGGTGCGGAAGAAGGCTTAGAAGATGGCAGGAAGAAGAAACTCACATTTGTTGATTTCACCTTGCGAGTTAAGATCCTTTGCCTTATACTTCGCGTTTCTTTCATGTTAGAAATATTGGGCTGGGCGCAGTGGCTCACGCGTGTAATCCTAACACTTTGAGAGGCCAAGGCAGGTGGATCACCTGAGGTCAGGAGTTCAAGACCAGCCTGGCCAACACGACGAAACCCCATCTCTACCAAAAATACAAAAATTAGCCAGACGTGGTGGCACATGCCTGTAATCCCAGCTACTCAGGAGGCTGAGGCCACAGAATCACTTGAACCCAGGAGGTGGAGGTTGCAGTGAGCCAAGATTCAGCCACTTCACTCCAGCCCAGGCAAAAGAGCGAGACTCCATCTCAAAAAAAAAAAAAGATATTGACTTATTGACTTAGTGCTTGCTATGTGCTAGGCAGTGTTCTAGGTGGGAGGACAGCAGGGAATGAAAGGACAACCTCCCTGCCCTTGCCCACCTGCAAACAGTGGGAAGCACTTGGAGAGAAATACAGATCCTCACAACCATCCTGTAAGATACGTGGCCTTGGCCAGGTGTGGTGGCTCACACCTGTAATCCCAGTGCTTTGGGAGGCCGAGGCAGGTGCATCACTTGAGTCCAGGAGTTTGAGACCAGCCTGGCCAACATGGTGAAGCCCCGTCTCTACTAAAAATACAAAAATTAGCCAGCTGTGATGGCAGGTGCATGTAATTCCAGCTACTTGGGAGGCTGAGGCAGGAGAATCGCTTAAGCCCGGGAGGCGGAGGTTGCAGTGAGCCGAGATTGGGCCACTGTACTCCAGCCTGGGCGACAGCCAGACTCCATCTCAACAAACAAACAAACAAACAAAAAAGCTATGTGGCCTTGTTGCTGCCTTTTGTAGGTGGGAAACAGACAGGGTCACCCAGCCAAGCAGCTGGGGCTGAAACCTGGATCTACCTCCAAAGTTCATGCTGTTTCTACCATTCCCCAAATTTAGAACTTTCTCCCAACCAGTTTCCTAAAACAGAGGGCAGCATTTGTTGAGCTCCTACTATGTGCTAGCAGGGACTTTATTCAAGCCTTTGATTTAATGTTTGGAATAAAGTGTTAGGTAGCCCGTGTTATTTATTGCTCTCCTTCTCTATCTTAGAGATGCAGGAAATTGAGGCTGAGAAAGAGAAAGTAACTTGCTTGAGGCTACGCAGCTGGTAAGTGGAGCCCAGCCCAGGTCTAGCATCCTCTCTGCCAGGTTTCCAAAGTGCAGTGTCCCCAGTGCTCCCGGGACACAGTTGGTAGAAACCAACAGGCCTTACCAAGTGAATGCCTTGGTCTCTGACCAGCAGGGCATTCCCAGGGACAGGGAACGTCTTAAGCACCAAGATATGCACCTAGTCACCTGAGGAAAGAGAAAGGACTACACAGGGGGATGGGGCTGAGCTGGGTGTGGAGTGGTCCTTGAGGGTCTTGGTGAGTGGGTAGGGGGAGCAGCATGAGCCAGGCCTCAGGGAAGGAGGACAACCAGGAGATGGCCTGGAAAAAGTACTGGATCCGGGAGGGTTCGAACCTGGCCAGAGAGGGAGGTGGGACAGGCTAGGAAGTCTCAAGGTCTGAAGATTGGCCCTGGCAGGCAGAAACCAGGTAAACTGGGCAGTTACCTGAACCCTGGGGCCAGGTGCATCCTTAGCCCAGAGCAGGCACCAGGGTTTCTGGCTCTGGGTGTGACCTCAGTCTGGGGAAAAGCCCCTGCCCCCACCAGGACCACCCGCTCCCCAGACTACTTCAGATGCTGAGCCCAAGCTGGGGCAGGAAGCTAGACTGAAACCTAAGGTAATCCCGACAAAGTCCCTGGTTCCCTCCAACCGTGGGGCCAAAGGGGAATGACAGCCGAACCCCCATGCTGAATCTCAAATTTGAGCCCTCAGTGCCCACAGGAAGATTTGATCAGCACACTTTCCACATGGGGAAACGGGCTCAGAGAAATGCAAGAGCCCTGCCTAATGCTCCAGACCAGGGCTCCAGGCCCAGTGTTTCCTAATCCCTGTGCTCAGAGGGCAGCAGCTGGCTTTGGAAGCCCAGAAGGATGGCCCATATCCACAGATGCACTTGGCAGTGAAGCGCGCCCAGAGGGACAGAGGCGGTTGAGTCGCGCCTCCTCCACTGGGTTGTGAGGGCCTGAGAAAGCCCATGAGACATTGCATGAAGCTGGTGCCAGACTGTGAGCAACTGAGGAGGCTTCCCTCTGGAAGGATCCGCAGTGCCTGGAATGAAACCTGGCTCAGACAGAGCTCAGTTGAGCAGATCACTGAGGCGTGGAGAGGTCAGGGCTGCCAAGCGCAGCAGTCTGGATTCAAAGCCAACAGCATGGCTCCAGAGTCTCTGCCTTAGCCCCTGCATCAGCCGCCTCTCAGAGTTGCCCTTGCAGGCTCATCAGATGCCTAGGCCAGCGCCCTCCCCTACACCACGGTCGGCCAGGGAAGCTTGGGGAGCCCCAGAGCACCCCCCGATATTCCAGCCTAATCCTGGCACCCCTGCCCCTCACCACCCTTTCTGCTTCAACCTCGCCTCCTACACAGAGCCTGGGCCACTTAACTTGGCACCAAACAGATGCCTTAATAAATCAGAGTCTGATCTTGAGCCAGAAGCAATTTTACCCCCTGCTCAGCCTCTCCCTCTGGCCTCATGCCATCTTGTATTCAGCCGGTGGCTCACAAATGAACCTACATCAGGGCTGAAGAACTGGTGTTCATGAATAGGAAACCTCAGGGTCATTAATTGGTGTTTATTTCCCCAGATGCACACCTCGAAGTTGACAGATGATGCTGTTCCTGCCAGCCTCAGGCAGAGGAGATAGGTTAACTTGCCTGCTCTCTGCAGGGCTGAGTTATAGCCTTGCCACTGTGGCTGCCTAGGGTGGGGTGAAGGGGATGAGGAGGTCACCTTTGCACAATTCAAATTTCTCCCCGCCCCTCAACCAATTCCTTCCTGCCTCATCTCCCATGGCTTCTATTAAAGATCACGTAACCAAAATCAGACAAACCTGAGTTAAACCCCAGTTCTGTTTCTGGCTAGCTCTGTGATCTTGGACAAGCTACTTAATCTTTGAGCCTCAGTTTCTCCATCTTCAATCTCTAAAGCTGATGAGGCATAAGTTCCAGACACAAGGCCTGAAACGTGGCACGTACTCAGAGTACACCACTATTCTGCGGGCACCCCCACCATGACCCCCAAAACTGTCCCCCTCACTTATCCCCACTGCCACCCCCAAATAGCCCAACCAGAAGTCTGGGGTGTCATCTGGGACATCTCTCTCCTCCTTACCCTCCAACAGTCACCAAGGCCTAGCAATCGTACCTCCTAAGTGGCTGACCCATCTGTCCACGTCTCCCCACCACTTCCAATGCCTCTATGTCTTTCTCTCTGGATTCTCACACCAGCCTCCTGACTGATCTCTCTGCTCCAGTCGGCACACTCTGTACTTCCTCCCCATGAAAGCCTGCCTGGGCAGCCAGAAAGAGCTCCCTAAAGACTAAATCTTTTTTTTTTTTTTTGAGACAGAGTCTTGCTCTGTCACCTAGGCTGGAGTGCCATGGCGCGATCTTGGCTTACTGCAACCTCTGCCGCCTGGGTTTAAGCGATTCTCCTGCCTCAGCCTCCCAAGTAGCTGGGATTACAGGTGTGTGCCACCAAGCCCGACTAATTTTTTTTATATTTTTAGTAGAGACAGGGTTTCAGCATCTTGGCCAAGCTGGTCTTGAACTCCTGACCTTGTATCCACCTGTCTTGGCCTCCCAAGGTGCTAGGATTACAGGCGTGAGCCACTGTACCAGGCCCCCTAAAGAGTAATTTTTTTTTTGAGACGGAGTCTCACTCTGTCCCCCAGGCTGGAGTGCAGTGGTGTGATCTTGGCTCACTGGAAGCTCCGTCTCCTGGGTTCACGCCATTTTCCTGTCTCAGCCTCCCGGGTAGCTGGGACTACAGGCACCTGCCAGCACGCCCGGCTAATTTTTTGTATTTTTAGTAGAGATGGTGTTTCACTGTGTTAGCCAGGATGGTCTCAATCTCCTGACCTCGTGATCCGGCCAGGCCTCTTCTTAAGAGGTTTGCACAAACAGGAAGGTAAGAAGGTTGTAGAATCCAAACCTCCTTCCAACTAAGAAAAGTGCCTTTCCAGATCCCCAGGGCTGCCCCAGGCTCAGCCCTACACTTGGCAGAGGGCTCAGATCAGGAGGGTTCTCTCAGGCCCTGGGGAGCAGTGGCCAGGACTCATTCAGCCTCCACTCCGACCCTCTTGCCTGCCTTGGACTCTACAGGACACACAGTTCTCTCCTGAATTATTATTATTACGACCATCTGCTCTTCCAAGTGTTTCATTAGCCCCCTGAAGCAAACCTCGGAGCCTCGGGAACCAAGCCCAAGCCCGGCAGCAGGCCATCCATCTTCCTGCCAAGTCCACAGCAAAAATATCTTCCCAGTCCTAGGCCAGGCCTCGTTGGCTTGCCTCAACAGAGCTCACAGAGCAGACTCTTTACCGGTCTCCTCACTTCCAAGAAGGGCCCAGGAGAACCAACCTGATCTGAGTCCTCTGCCAGGTCTAGGCCTCCATCCCAGCTTGTACACAGCAGCCCTGGGGGCTTTCTGAACTGCACATCTGATAGGGCCCCTCCTCTCCTGAAAACCTTCAGTGGCATCACCATCTGCCTGAAGGATGAAGCTCCTGCCCTCCAGGCCTCCCCTGCCCCAATCTCTCCCTGCCTCAGCTGCAGGAGCCACTTACTGCCCTGCATGTCCCCTGCCTTGCACAGGCTGTTGCTTTACCTGGCATGCCCCTCCCCACCTTTCTCCAAGAAAATACATGTCAAATGTTACCTCTGGGCCGGGCGCGGTGGCTCACGCCTGTAATCCCAGCACTTTGGGAGGCCGAGGCGGGCGGATTGCCTGAAGTCAGGAGTTCGAGACCAGTCTAGCCAACATGGTGAAACGCACGTCTCTACTAAAAAAATACAAAAAAATTAGCCGGGCATAGTAGCATGCACCTGTAATCCCAGCTACTCAGGAGCCTGAGGCAGGAGAATTGCTTGAACCAGGGAGGTGGAGGCTGCAGTGAGCCGAGATCATGCCACTGCACTCTAGCCTGGGTGACAGAGTGAGACTCCGTCTCAAAAAAATAAAATAAAAATTAAAAAGTCACCTCTGGAGGTCCTGCTGGGATTGCCCAGGAGGGCAGGAACTGCTTCCTCTGTGCCCTTTCAGAATCACGTTTTCTGTCTCAGCACTGTCCTTTTTTCTTTTGTGTTTGGCTCTCCAGCCAGACTGAGCGCTCCTGGAAGGCAGTGACCATGTTGGACTCATGCTATCTCTGTTTGATCGCAAAGCCTCACTTAGGACAGGTGCTCAGGGAAGACAGAAGGGGAAGGTCATGTCTTTCCCCTCTGGCCCCTGTGTCCTCATGTATCAAATGTCAGTTACATACCTACTATGTGCGGGGCTGGGCTGTCCCCAACGGGTTTTTTTTTTTGCGACAGGGTCTCACTTTGTCACTCAGGCTGCTGTGATCTCGGCTCACTGCAGCCTTGACCTCCTATGTTCAAGCAATCCTCCTGCCTCAGACCCCCAAGCATCTGCGACTACAGATGCACGCCACCACACCACACCTGACTAGTTTTCTTTGTATTTTTTATATAGATGGGGTTTCGCCATGTTGCCCAGGCTGGTCTCAAACTCCTGGACTCAAGTGATCTGCCTGCCTCAGCTTCCCAAAGTGCTGGGATTATAGGCATGAGCCACCACCCCAGCCTGGGGTTTTATTTCGCAGGCACTCTCCGTTAGTGGTGCAGTGAACTTTGTCAGACACTCGAGGGTGTTTTCCCGATGCTGCCGGGGCTGGCTGCCTTGGGAATCATCTGTCAGGCCCACTCCGGAATCCCAGCCCTACCACTCACTTACTACTTGACTCTGGCCAAGTTAACTCATGTGCAGGACCCCGGCTCTCTCTTCTGAACGTGGAGTTACCGTCCCTTGCTTGCCAGCGTTGGCGTGAGGCACAGAGGAGGCGTAAGCGACAGTGATGGTCATACTGTGTGCTATGGAATGGGTAGCATCGCACTCCCTGCCCTCCAGGAAACACCCTCACTGCTGCAGCCTGAGTCACAGCGAGAATGTCCACCAAGGCATGGGAGAAAGAGCACTAGGCACGCGGGGAGACGAAGGCCCTGGCCCCAGCCTGTGCTGTGCCCTTGAAGCAGTTGCTCCTTGAGCGGGGTCTCAGCCTCCTGCTGCCACTCTGACTGCTGGGTCTGTAGCAGGTGACAAACTGATGGGGACACAGCAGCTGCCTGCTCTCAGGGAGGGGTCTTCCCAGGGTGCCTCAGCAGCCAGAGGTGTGCTGGGGAGACACAGAGGCTGCAGGGTCTCAGGCCTCAGACCAGAAGCTAATAATTAGGGGCACGTGGGAGGAAGGTGGGTGGATGTGAAATCATTGAGACTGATTTATTGGTTAATTATTGGGTTTTTACCACCCCAGACATCCCCGGCTGTGTGTGGGGACAGAGGGAAGGAGCCCCTGGGAGGCTAGCTGGAGGCCAAGCATGGCCCAGTTCTCCTGAGCCAGGGGCACCAAATGGAGTAACATAAGGCGTCTGGACCAGGGAATGCACCCACGACTTTATGCCCAGGTGAAGCCCATCTGGACTGGCTGGCCTGAACCCTGGAACAGAAGTCTGTTAACGAAGAGGTCTGGGGTTTCCAGGTCACCCAGTCAGGTGTGGGGAGCTACAGTTTTGGAAAATAATCAGGAAGAACCAAGAAAAACCGTGGAACCGTGGAAACTGAGAGGAGATGCCCCAGAGGTGGAGAAGGAAGAAACTGAGTAGAAAAAGTTAGGCCGGGCGTGGTGGCCCACGCCTGTAATCCCAGCACTTTGGAAGGCCAATGGGGGCAGATCACTTGAGGTCAGGAGTTCAAGACCAGCCTGGCCAACACGGTGAAACCCCATCTCTACTAAAAATATATATATATAACAAAAAAAAGAAAACAAAAATTAGCTGGATGTGGTGGCATACACCTGTAGTCCCAGCTACTCAGGAGGCTGAGGCAGGAGAATCGCTTGAACCTGGAAGGCGGAGATTGTGTTGAGCTAAGATTGTGCCACTGCACTGCAGCCTGGATAACTCTCTCTCTCTCAAAAAAAATATAATAATAATAATATAATGATAACAGAAAAAAAAAAAGAAAAAGTTAGCCATGGGTTTGCATCCAACCTCTGCCAAACACCAGCGGTGTGGCAAATCACTAAATCTCTATGATCCTTGATTTCTACATCTGTAAAATGGGGCTAAACGGCCGGGCACAGTGGTTCATGCCTGTTATCCCGGCACTTTGGGAGGCTGAGGCGGATGGATCACCTGTGGTCAGGAGTTCGAGACCAGCCTGTCCAAAATGGTGAAACCCCGTCTCTATTAAAAAAAAAAAATTAGTCGGATATGGTAGTGGGCGCCTGTAATCCCAGCTACTCTGGAGGCTGAGGCAGGAGAATTGCTTGAACCCGGGGGACGGAGGTTGCAGTGAGCCGAGATTTTGCCACTGTACTCCAGCCTGGGCGACAAGACTCTGTCTCTAAAAGATAAAAAAAAAAAAGGGGGGGGGTGTTAATCATATCTATTTGCAAAGCTGTTTTGACAAAAAATGTAGCATGAGGCATATGGTACCTGCTTAATAAATATTATTTTTAGAGACAAGGTCTTGCTTTGCTGCCTAGGCTGGAATGCAGTGGCGTGATCATAGCTCACTGCAGCCTTGAACTCCTGTCTCAAGCGATCCTCCCGCCTAGACCTCCCAAAGCGCTGAGATTACAGGCATGAGCCAAGCGCCTGGTCTCACTTAAATATTAGCCATTTATTAGCTGTTGATGTTAAATTACCTAGGACTGAGCTTGGAACCAAGAAGGGGATAGTTAAGAGGTGGCGGAGGAAGCAGGACCTAGGTGTCACCTAGTTGGAAGGATGGGCAGAGGGACTGCCAGGCTGGCTCTGGGCAGGCTCTGGGAGCTGCCCTGCTGCGGGCGGGCTGTGCTGTCCGTTTTCACACCCAGGGGTGTCCACTGGGCTGGTGCTCCGCTGTGGAGAGGGGACAAGTCGCTCCACTCAACGCTCCTCAGAGAGCTCGTGGCATTGCCCCATCCCTGGCCCGGTGGCGTCCTGCCCTCGGAGAACGGCAGTGAGACAGACGGACACAGGCAGAGTCCAGGCGGCAGGGTTTATTCCGGTCCTCGGGCAGCCTCTCCGCCGTGGGCGGGTCCCTCCCTGGGCTCCGGGCCCCGGCCGCCACCAGCCGGCAGCCTCCCGCGAGGCCGGGCGTCTCCGGGGCAGCCGGGTGGGTCCGAGGACGCCGGGCGGACGCGACGGAGGGCGCGGCGGGCGCGGTGGCGGCGTCGGCGGCCGCACGGCCACAGGCGGCGGAAGCGCGCGCGGAAGTGGCGCGAGGCGAGCGCGTAGACGAGCGGGTTGAGGCAGGAGTTGGCGTAGGCCAGGCAGTGCGAGGCCAGGCGGCAGGCGTAGGTGGCCGGGCTGAAGGCGAAGCGGCCGTACCAGAAGCACAGGATGAGCGCGTGGTGCGGGCCCCAGCAGAGCGCGTAGAGCGCGGCCACCGCCAGCATGGCGCGCCCCGCACGGCCCGTCGCCCTTCGCCGCGCCTCGGCCGCCGCCGCGCCCGCGGGACCCACGGCGGCCCACAGGAAGCGCAGCGTGCGCCCGTAGGCCAGACTCACCACGGCCACGGGCAGCAGGTAGCCGGCAGCGAAGGTGGCCACGTCCAGGGCTCGGCGGCGCGCGTCCTCCCAGGCGGGAACGCAGAGCTCCAGCGCGCCGTAGCGCACGGTACCGTAGTAGCTGAGGTAGGGCGCCGAGAAGAGCGCTGCCAGCAGCCACACCAGCCCCACCGCGGCGCGGGCGTTGCGCGGCGTGCGCAGAGCGCGCGAGCGCAGCGGGTGCCGCACGGCCAGGTACCTGCGGAGGGCGCCGGGTCAGCGGGGCGGACAGATGCCTTCCCGCAGGGGCCCGCGCCACATCCCGCGCTGGGCCCTGCGGCCCGGTGCGCCTCCTGTGAACCGTGGGGGACGTGGCAGGGATTAAGGGTGTGAACGCGCAAGGTGCTTAGAGCAGTGCCTGGCACCTAGCAAGGGCCCGATCCCGGTGAGTTGTTATTTCTAGGATTATTTTATGGATGCGTCAGATGAGGCCTAGAGAGAAGTGACTTGCCCAGGGTCATCAGCTAGTGTGAGCCTGGATTTGACCCCAAGTTTCAAGCGATGGAAGCAGATGTGTGAAGAGCTGGGCCAGGTGTGGGCAGTTATAAAATAGCTGGGCTGGGCGCGGTGGCTCATGCCTGTAATCCCAGCACTTGGGAGGCCGAAGCAGGCGGATCACCTGATGTCAGGGGTTCGAGACCAGCCTGTCCAACATGGCAAAACCCCGTCTCTACTAAAAATACAAAAAATTAGCCAGGTGTGGTGGCCTGTAGTCCCAGCTACTCGGGAGCCTGTGGCAGGAGAATCTCTGGAACCCAGGAGGCAGAGGTTGCAGTGAGCCGAGATCCAAAAAAAAAAAAAAAAAAAAAACCGACAAAAAACTGATGAATGCATTCGTGAGCTTCTTTTGCCATTCATTTCGTGCTTAGAGAGCACTTACTATGTGCCAGACCCTGTGCTGCCACTTGAGACTCAGAGGCTTCCTCTGGAAGCTCACAGTGGAGGAGGGGAAGGGCAGGACAGTCCCCTCAAGCATGCCCTGCAGGTGCCCAGAGGCTGCTTGTGAGGGATCAGGGAGCTTTTGTTTCCTCCCACCCACCTCCTTTTCTGGTCCCCCACTCTCTCCTTCCTAAGGCAATGAGGATCTGTTCAGGACTCCTCCCCCCACCCCCGCCCCCACAGCCCTGCCCAGCCAGGCCCTAGGCACAGCTCACCTGTCCACGGAAACAGCAGCCAGCGTGAAGCTGCTGGCGTACATGGTGAGGTAGATGAGCAGGTGCACGGCCTTGCAGACGAGGGCCCCAAAGAGCCAGGCATCCAGCGTGTAGATGGTGGCCTGGAAGGGCACGCAGCACAGGATGAAGCAGAGGTCAGCCACCGCCAGGTTGAGGATGAACAGATCCGTGGTGCTGCCAGGCTCGTGCCAGGCACTCAGGCCAGGCTGCAGGAGCACTGCCAGCACGAGCCCATTGCCCACTGTGCCCAGCAGGAAGATTAGGGCAAAGACCACAGGCACTGCCACGGCCCCAACACTCCCTGGGCTGTCCAGTGAAATGTTCTGGGCATCAGCCATCTCCCCATCAGACGGGCACCTGGGGAAGAGAAGCTGGAATCCTCAGGCAAGAGCCCCCAGTTCTGGTTGCTTGACCCCGGGATCTAGCTCCCCCGACCTGGGTCTGGCCAGGTGTTCTGGGCTGGAAGCTCGTGGGAGATGGAGGAGGGGAGAGCAGAGCCAAAGTCATCGCTGTGTGCCACTGTGTGAGCAAGCTCGTGGTGTTCAAGGGGTGAGAGTTCCTCAGTTTCCTAAGGAACACGCCTAGAGTCCTGCCTGGAGGGCTACCTAGGTATTTGAGGGACATTTTCAACCCACGAGGCTGGGGAAGGCACAAGTGAAGTAGGATGAAGATATGGCGATGGGGGGAGGGGCCAACCCCAGAAACTGGTATATTTTCCTTCTCAATGGGGATCTGAAGCTCAGGGAAGACCCTGGGACATGGATTTAGGGCTTTCTCTGGCTACAAGTTGTAGCCTCAGCAAAACACGGGTAACATCCCTGAGTCACTGGAGAGTCCAGTATAGTGAGATCACCACAATGGCAAAACTGGGAAGACCATGTAGGTCACTGCTCCCTCTCTGCACATAGAGAAATTGAGGCCCAGAGAGGGGACATGGGAGGGTAATATCACACTCGAAATGGCAGCTCTAGGGCTGTTGCCACCCTGGTATCCTGCCTCTTAAGCTAGAGTGCTCATCTGAGAGCCTGTAACAGGTGGTGCCTCTGACAACCTGTGTGTGTGTGCACACCGAACCCATGCTCACCCCCATCCCACTCCACAGCCCATGTCTCCTACTACCTGCGGATACCCTCGCAGGCTTGAGACCACTGGGGTGGTGGGACAAAGTAGGGGAAAGGGGGGCCAGGCAGGGAGTAGGGAAGAAAGGCAATGTCTGCCCCCACCCAAGCACCCAGCATGCAGTAGGTCCCCAAAGCCCAGGATGGGCAACACCCACCTCCGCCTTGGGCAGTGGGCTTGATCCTGGGTGAAATGGCCGGGCTGGGCGGGCCTCCTGGTTCAGCGGCTGCCCCTCGGTGCCTCCCTGCAGGTACTGGTCTGCCTTCTACTTCTCTCCCTTCGCCTTTAAGGCCCCTCCTCTCCTCTGCCCCCTCTGCTGAGCCGGAGTTGGGCACTCCCTCTGGAGTAGCCACTGGCCACTTCCCCCTCAGTCCCTGATTTCCCCCAGGTGGCAGGCTCTTCTGCCTGGCTCTTCTCTGCCTCTCTGCGTTGCTGCTGCCTTTTCCTCTCTCTGCAGCCAGTAACCCATTGATCTCGCTCTCTGTGATTTGCTTTGTAGTTAACCCCTCTGTGCCCAGGGCCCAGCCAGTCTCTGGCACTCCCACCTCCTGTGGCCCAGCCTGATGACTCCATCCCCTACCCCTGCACCTTCTTGCTCCAATCCATGTTTAGAAAAGGTTCCTAGGCCGGGCATGGTGGCTCACGTCTGTAATCCCAGCACTTTGGGAGGCCGAGGCAGGCAGATCACTTGAGGCGAGGAATTCGAGACCAGCCTGGCCAATGTGGCGAAATCTTGTCTCTACTAAAAATACAAAAATTAACTGAGTGTGGTGGTGGGCGCCTGTAATCCCAGCTACTCTGGAGGCTGAGGCAGGAGAATCGCTTGAACCTGGGAGGTGGAGGTTGCAATGAGCCGAGATGACGCCACTGCACTCCAGCCTGGGTGATGGAGTGAGACATTGTCTAAAAAAAAAAAAAAAAAAAAGAGGCTGGGTGTGGTGGCTCAGGCCTGTAATCCCAGCATTTTGGGAGGCCGAGGCAGGTGGATCATGAGGTCAGGAGTTCAAGACCAGCCTGGCCAAGATGATGAAACCCCATGTCTGCTAAAAACACAAAAATTAGCCGGGCGTGGTGGCGGGCACCTGTAATCCCAGCTGCTCAGGAGACTGAGGCAGAGAATTGCTTGAAGCCAGGAGGTGGAGGATGCAGTGAGGCAAGATCATGCCACTGCACTCCAGCCTGGGCGACAGAGCGAGACTCTGTCTCAAAAAAAAAAAAAAAAACTCTATTATTGCCGGGGGTGAAAAGGATGGACAGAGGGGGAGAGATATGATGAGTGGCCTGTTAGGCGCCTCTCGTCTAGGCAAGAGCCAAAGAGGTGAATAGGTCTTGGTGAACAGCTGTGTGATTCGGTCATGGAGTTCTGTCCTGAACTGAGTGGAGAAGGAGGGGACACATGGCCAAATGCCTCCAGAGGGTTTGGGAGGCTAGCACCTGGGGAGCAAGGTACACTGGATTCAGCAACGAGGAGGCTGCTGGTAAACTGGACAGGTGTATTGAGGGCAAAAGGCAGTCTGCAGTGAGTTAAGGAAGGGAGGGGAGAAGTGGAGGAGCTGAGTGTAGTGTTTTTAGAAGCTGGGGGTGGGGTTGGGGAGCATCAAGGGGAAGTGCGTAAGGGGAGAGAAAACAGTGTGAGGGGCGCTGATGGAGCCAGGACTTGCATTCCAGGCCAGAGGAGCTGGGGTAGATGCTCAGAACTAGCTCCTCAAGGCCAGGCGTCGTGGCTCATGTCTGTAATCCCAGCACTTTGGGAGGCCAAGGCAGTTGGACCACTTGAGGTCAGGAGTTCAAGACCAGCCTGGCCAACATGGTGAAACTCATCTTTACTAAAAATTAGCCAGGTATGGTGGTGCACACCTGTAATCCCAGCTACTTGGGAGGCTGAGGCAGGAGAATGGCTTGAACCCGGGAGGCAGAGGTTGCAGTGAGCGGAGACTGCACCACTGCACTCCAGCCTGGGCAACAGAGCAAGACTCAAAAAAAAGAAAAAAGAAAAGAAAAGAAAATAACTAGCTCCTCGAAGGCCCCGGGGTTTTCACCAGGGCTCAGAGGTGCCTCTCTAAAGCCTGATGTCACCTTCTTTAGATGCAGAAAATCCTCAATTTTTGGAAGCAGAGTCTCATGGAATTGAAACTATTAGGAATCTAATCTACACTTGCCAAACCTGAATTCAGAACCTTCAGAATTGAATTTTTTTTTTCTGTTTTGTTTTGTTTTTGAGACAGTCTTGCTCTGTCGCCCAGGCTGGAGTGCAGTAGTGCGATCTCGGCTCACTGCAAGTGCAAGCTCCGCCTCCCAGGTTCACGCCATTCTCCCACCTCAGCCTCCGGAGTAGTTGGGACTACAGGCGCCCGCCACCACGCTCGGCTAATTTTTCGTTTTTGTATTTTTAGTAGAGATGGGGTTTCACCGTTTTAGCCAGGATGGTCTCGATGTCCTGACCTCGTGATCTGCCCACCTCAGCCTCCCAAAGTGCTGGGATTACAGGCGTGAGCCACCGCACCCGGCCAGAATTGAATTAATTCTGAATTGAATTCAGAATTGAATTGCACAACAGAATTGTAGACTCTTATGATCCCTGAATGGCGAGACTCAGTTTGGTGGGATTTTAGAAACTTTGACAGATCTGCAACCACTGCGTGAAAGTAACGCACTCTTAGACTCCCGGAAGCCTGGACGAATGTGCATGCCTGAACCCTGGATCGGGCTGGAAAGCATCTGAGATTCATGACTTTGCATTCCTGGCCCTTGGGAGCCCCCTGCCCACAAGGTCCTTCTTGGCCTAGGGCGATGAGCTGCCAGCAGCGGCAAGGCTAAGCTGATACGAGAGCGGAGGTGGAGGAAGGAACAGGCGGCCATAAAGAGCACGGCCGTGAGCCTAGACCTTGGGTGCGCCCGGTGCCGCCACCTCCATTCACTCCTACCGCCGCTTCTGGTAGCCTGCGGCCCTGAACCCCGTGCGCGACGCAGAGAACAAGGACACTGCGCCCTTGGAGCGGTCCTCAGAGCCTCTGATTCTGCAGAATGCGGACTTGCAGCTGATCCACGGCCGGCACTCCCGCCCCGCGTGGCCCTACAGCTTGTCGTGGGCGGCCGGCGACTACCGGTAGGAGCCCAAGCCGAAACACGTGCACCCAGAGCGGCTGCTGCGCCTCCTACAGACACCTTCTGGATGACTGCGGAAGAAGCGCGGCGGCGGACCCGGGCTGGTGCAGCAGGACATGCTGAGCCGCGGGTTGGCCGACGGCGTGGAGCTCTACCGCGACCAGCTAGCCCACGGGGTCGCTGCCAGCGCGGCAGCGCAACGCCAGCGGCGGCGACACACTTTCTACGGCGCTGTCTGGACCTCGCCTCGTGCCCCCTCACGTCGGTCTGGGTGGATCTGGGCCTTCTGTTCTGGCCCCGCCCGGTGCACCACACCGACTGCCACACGTCACCCCGCGGCTACCCGTGGCGCCTAACATGAGCTGCCGGCTAGCGCAGACCATGCTCATCAAGCTGCTGGCTCGGCATTACTGGTTGAGCCCTTGTGCACATCGCCTGCAGCAGCGCGCCTGGTGCCACGTGCCCTACTCGGTGGTGGCGGGCTGCAAATGTTCCTGCCGCTGTGGCCACAGCTACCCCAGCCAGGCAGCCTTCCACCCTCACACCGGCCCCCACCCCCCCAGCTGCTGGACCCCAGCTCATATTGTTCATCCCAAGATAATGGGCAAATGGGTAGGCTGGAGGTGCAGGACGTCAGAGACGTAGAGCTAGTTTCATGTCGTTAATGATAAAGGGCCTTTTCATCCTCTGCCCCAAGTAAACTAAGAGCTTCCCAAGGTCACACCACGCTGAGGGTGGAGCTACGGAGACCCCACTCCCCACCCCACAAGGGGTCCACAAGGCTGCCAGGGAGAGACCGCCCTCCTCCCGCAGGCCCCTCCAACAGGAGAGCGGCGAGCTGTTGTGGGGCACAAGGGAGGATGGGGCCTTGGCAGCAGCAAATCACCCCTCCTGGTCTTGACTGCTGGGCAGCCCGAACAGCCGCGGCCCAAGGCCCCCAGTCTGGAGGGGCGGGGCGAGCCGGCGGCCGCGGCCTGTGCTCGCAGCACCCCCTGGCGGCTGATCATCGTAGACCTTCGAATGAGCGAGATGCAAGGGCCTCAGACCTCAAGGCGTAGTGGCAGGAGGACTGAGGCACACACACGGACTGGAGCTTGCCGAAGGCCAGAGTAAGGCAGGGAGAGAGTCGGCTTGAACACAGGGTTCCAGACTGTCCGGAGCTTCCCCAGGGGTGATCCTCATTCTTTTCTTTGGGGCCTGAATCCTCTGCCTCTCCTTCCAAACATGGACACCCAGCCTCCTCCTATCTGGGCAGCGACAGGACATCTTCCAGTGGGAAGAAGGAAGAAGCTAGACTCTAAGACTAGACTCAGGGGCTGCAGAGTAGCGGGCAGTGGCAGAGTAAAGGGCCTGTCGGGCTAGTTCTCAGCAGCCCTCCACAGCAGCACAGAAACTACCTGAGACAAATGGTGGCCCGTGCCTATCTCCCAAAGGCCTGGGTCCCATCTTTTTTTTTTTTTTTTTTTTTGAGACGGACTTCTGCTCTTGTTGCCCAGGCTGCAGTGCAATGGCATTATCTTGGCTCATCGCAACCTCCACCTCCCAGGTTCAAGCAATTCTCCTGCCTCAGCCTCCTGAGTAGCTGGGATTACAGGCATACGCCACCACGCCCGACTAATTTCGTATTTTTAGTAGAGACGGGGTTTCTCCACGTTGGTCAGGCTGGTCTCAAACTCCGGACCTCAGGTGATCCGCCCACCTCGGCCTCCCAAAGTGCTGGGATTACAGGTGTGAGCCACCGTGCCCGGCCACTGGGTCCCATCTTAATCTAGGGAAAGAGGTCAGTGGAGATCTGCAGTCCTCAGGAGCCTCCCTTCAGAGCCCTGCTCCTGCCTGATTCTTCGACCGGCCACAGGACTGGGCCTGCCCAGAGACAATAAAGCAGACCAGAGTGCCACAGCCAATTTTCACACTGTTGTTTCACATTCTCACAGCCCTCAGCACAGGCCACATCCCAGCCCAGCTCTGGGACTTCGGTTCAGGGCTCAGAGCCTCTCGTCTGGGCTGATCGAAAACCTCCTTTGACCCTGTGGCACTAGGTGGATCTTGGCTCTTCTCGTCCTTACCCAGAGCTCAGGGCAGTGCCCCGTGCAGTCGCCCCACTTCCACGAAGGCCCCCACGCAGCGGTCAATGTCTTCCTCGCTGTGCACTGCTGAGATCTGTACCCGGATCCGGGCCTTGCCCTTGGGGACCACGGGGTAGCTGAACCCGATGACAAAGATGCCTGGGAGGGTAGAAAGCAAGGGCATGCCAGAACCAACAGGCTTGGGGGCAGAACACAGAGGGCAAGGGAACTGCCCCAGGTCTTGGATTCGGGACTGCCTCATGGCTTGGGGTTTTCAAGCTTAGACAGACAGACAGCTGGCCTAAGAGGCCGCAGTGTGGCTGGGTGCGGGGTTGAGTCACAGTCTAGGAGTTTCCGTTTCTTTTCTCTCAGGACCCACCACCAGTTCCCTTGTCTCAGCACCCTTACCTCTCTTCAGCATGTCATCCGCCATGCGAGAGGCCAGCCGGGCATCACCCAGCATCACAGGGCAGATGGGGTGACTGGCTCCCGAGATAGTGAAGCCAGCAGCTTCCATCTTACTACGGAACCTGTGGGCACAAGGTGTCACAGGTAGCTAAGGGGCCGTGGAGCATTCACACCCGCTCCTTGCAGGGACCAGGCCCGAGGTCTATGCCCAAGTCTGCAAGAAGGATCAACAAAGACAGTTACGAGCTCTAAGAGGCAGATGGGAGCCAGGCAGGGGGCAGGGAGAACAAAAAGGGAGGCAGAAAGACAGAATGGACAAGAAGGAGACACAGAAGCTAGAGGGGAGAGGCAGGGACAGAGAGGAGGGAGGGGAAGAGGCAAAAGCAGACCCGGTGGGCACAGAGCTGTCTATGGGCCTGGGCAGACACATGAGGCTGGCTCTCACCATGTCCCCCCACCCCCGAGCCTGCCCTGCTGGGAGCCGCACCTCTGGGTCTTGGCAGCCATAGACTGGACAACGGTGTTACTCTCCATGAGCAGATCTAGGGCCTTGGAGGCGCAGCCAACAACAGCAGGTGGCAGACTATTGGAGAAGAGGTAGGGCCGGGCGCGCTGCCGCAGCAAGGACACCAGAGGCCCAGGCCCTGTTGTGTAGCCCCCTGAGAAGAAGGGAAGAGGTGGGGGGAGGGGCTGGTCAGGGGCCAGACTGAAAGTATAGCCCATGCTGCCCTCCCCACTTCCCTGAGCACCTCCAGGGCCCTTCAAAAGGACAAGCGGACCCCAGGGACACAACCTTGCAGGTACCTGATGCTCCACCCAGGGCCTTCCCCAGGGTGGAGTTGATGATGGTGACCTGGTCCATCACACCCAGCAGCTCATCTGTGCCCCTGCAAGGGAAGCTGCCGCTGCTGTCACTGGCCTCCTGAGAGCCCAGGGATTATGGATCATGCTGGGGACTGGCCTCCTCGTTTCCCAGCCACCCTCAGAAGCCCCACCCCAGGCCTCAGGTGCCACATGGTCCCACCGTCCTGTGGGCCCCAGGAAGCCAGTGGCATGGCATTCATCCACAAAGACCAGGGCGCCATATCTAGAGGCAAGGCGGCAGATCTCCTGCAGGGGTGCAATGTCGCCATCCATGGAAAAGGCCCCATCAGTGGCCACCAGGCGCAGCCGATGCTTCTGCAGGAAAGACATGAGCAGATGGTGGGTGGTGTTAAGTTGGGCCAAACCACCCGTCTCTTATGCTGCTTGGAGCTCTGAGAGCTCATCTTGCCCAGTGCCCAGCACAGAGGTGGGCACAGAGGTACCACCAGCTTGGGGACTGGAACATCCTCTCCCTCATCTGAGCCTGTCGGTGTCACCCATCTCCACGCTGAGCCCTGGACAGTGAGAATGCCTGTGTAAGGTCCCAGAGGGCAGGCTAGGCTGGGACCAGGTCTCACCAACATGTACATTCTATCCTTATGCCTAGCAAGGGCCTGCCACACAGAAGGTGCTTGCTAATACTCAAGGCAGGCCGGGCGCAGTGGCTCACACCTGTAATCCCAGCACTTTGGGAGCTTAGGGGTTCGAGACCAGCCTGGGCAACATAGTGAGACCCTGTCTCTACTAAAAATTAAAAAAACTGGCTAGGTATGGTGGCTCATGCCTGTAACTTTGGGAGCCCAGGAGTTCAAGACTAGCCTGAGCATTATAGTGAGACCCTGTCTCAAAAACAAACAGGCCGGGTGCAGTGGCTCACGCCTGTAATCTCAACACTTTGGGAGGCTGAGGCAGGCAGATCACCTGAGGTCAGGAGTTTGAAACCAGCCTGGCCAACATGGTTAAACCCCATCTCTACTAAAAATACAAAATTAGCTGAGCACGGTGGTGTGTGCCTGTAATCCCAGCTACTCCAGAAGCTGAGGCAGGAGAATCAACTGAACCCGGGAGGCAGAGGTTGCAGTGAGCTGAGATCGTGCCATTGCACTCCAGCCTGGGCAAAAAGAGTGAAACTCTGTCTAAAAAACAAACAAACAAATAAAAAACTGGGTGTGGTGGGCACCGGTAGTCCCAGCTACTCAGGAGACTGAGGTGGGAGGATTGCTCGAGTCCAGAAGATTGAGGCTGCAGTGAGCTATGACTGCACCATTGCAATACAGCCTGGGCAACAGAGTGAGACTGTGTCACACACACACACATACACATACACACACACACCTGGGCAACAGAGTGAGACTCTGTCACACACACACATACACACACACACACCTGGGCAACAGAGTGAGACTCTGACACACACACACACACACACACACACACACACACACACACACGGAAAAACCTCAAGGCACCATGGTACAATGGAATAATGCTCTGGTGCTAGGCACAGTGGCTCACGTCTATAATCCCAGCACTTTGGGAGGCCCAGGCGGGTGAATCAACTGAAGTCAGGAGTTCGAGACCAGCCTGGACAACATGACGAAACCTCGTCTTTACTAAAAATACAAAAATTAGCCAGGTGGGGTGGCGGATGTCTGTAATCCCAGTTACTTGGAAGGCTGAGGCAGGAGAATCACTTGAACCCAGGAGGTGGAGGTTGCAGTGAGCCAAGATCGCACCAGCCTTGGCGACAGAGTGAAACTCTGTCTCAGAAAAAAGAAAGGCCGGGCGCGGTGGCTCATGCCTGTAATCCCAGCACTTTGGGAGGCCGAGGCGGGCGGATCATGAGGTCAGGAGATCGAGACTATCCTGGCTAACATGGCAAAACCCCGTCTCTACTAACAAAAAATTAGCCAGGTGAGGTGGCGGGTGCCTGTAGTCCCAGCTACTTGAGAGGCTGAGGCAAGAGAATGGCGTGAACCCCGAGGGGCGGAGCCTGCAGTGAGCCGAGATCGCACCACTGCACTCCAGCCTGGGCGACAGCAAGACTCCATCTCAAAAAAAAAAGAAAGAATAATGCTCTGGGTGTGAGGGATTTGGGTTCAAATCTTGGACAAATCTCTGCTGTTTCAAACTTTCAGGCTCTCTGTCTGTGAGTGAGGAGTTGGCCTCTCTAAGCCTCATTTCCTTCCCCAGGCAGAGGCTGAGGGTGGACCCAGGTGTCGCCCTACCTGGGCCTCTTGCAGCTTGGCTTCTAGGTCGGCCATGTCCAGGTGGCGATAGCGATACTTGTGGGCCTTGCACAGGCGGATGCCGTCGATGATGGAGGCATGGTTCAGCTCGTCCGACAGGACTGCGTCCTCCGGGGTCAGCAGGGCCTGGAGGGAGGCAGTGAGCGTAGAGCCATCATTTAACCACCCTGGGCTTCTCCCTCGACCGGGACTCCTGCAAATCAAAAACTGTACTGCCAGCCAGGGCGTTCCTCTGGGTAGAGAGGCAAGGCGTCCTATGCTTCTATCTGGGGCCCCCGTGCCTCAGTGCCGGGCTGGACCAGCGCCCTGCTCTAGTAAGTGGAGGTGAGAATATATTTGGTGAGTACTAGGCCCCTGCCTCCCCCAGCCTTCCAGCTGATGTAGCTTATCCCCCAAAGGCTCTGGAACTCAGGCTCCTTGCAAGCCCCAGGATTCCTCTTGGAGCACCTACCTGGCCCAACCTTGACCTCCAGAAGAAATGGGCTCTGGAGCCTCTAGGCATGGCACTGAATCCTGCTAGGTTCTCCCAACTGCCCACCCCCAAGCCTTCCTCAGCCTAACAGGCCCCACCAACCCTCACCCACAGGACAGCTTCCACACACCTCAAAGAGGCCGGCGTTGGCGTCAAAACAGCTGGGATAAAGGATGGCATCTTCCCGCTGGTGGAAGCGGGCTATTTTTGCTTCTAGATTCTTGTGGATGCTCTGAAGAAAATGAGTGAGACACGTGTTGATGCCTGTGGGGTCATGTGGGACAAGTTCGAGGGGACAGAGGCTTGGAGGACCACAGAGACCCAACCCAGAAAGCCTGCAGCCTCAGTCTCCTTACTTTCTGCCACACATGGGCTATCCCAGAGCTGCCAGGAATCTGACAGACAGTTCCCACTGAGGAACTGGGGACCTGTTAGGTTCCGTCCCTGGGCAGAATTTGGTTTTACAGTGGCAGTCTAATGGTGGAATTACGGGCACTTGTGGAGAAGGAAGATGTGTCTTCCTAACACCATACTGAGTGTCATTTTTGGTTGCCTAATGGTGAAGAAAAAGATCACAGAGGTAATTCTGGGTTCACCTGGGCCTCTAATTTGTAGATTTGAAAACTGTTGGGTCTGGGTGAGGGCTTTGCTGGGAAGCGACTGGATGCGAGTCAGGAGTTCTGCCTCTGACATTCATTTCGCTCTCACCTTTCTGAGAGGGCTGTTAATGATAAGCACAAGTAGTCAGGAGCACAGACTCTCTTTTTTTTGGCAAATGAGACAGGGATTCTCTGTCACTCAGGCTGGAGTGCAGTAGTGAGATCATAGCTTACTGTAGCCTTGAACTTCTGGGCTCAAGTGATCCTCCCAACTCAGGCTCCCCTCCCTAGTAGCTGGGACTACAGGTGTGCACCACCACACCCAGCTAATTAAAAACTTTTTTTTTTTTGTAGAGAGAGGGTCTTGCTATGTTGCCCAGGCTGGTCTCAAACTCCAGGCATCAAGTGATCCTTCTGCTTTGGGCTCCAAAAGTATTGGGATTACAGGTGTGAACCACCATGCCCAGCCAGCATGGACTCTTGAGCCAGGGTTCAAATCCCACCACAATAGGCTGTGTGCCTCTGGGCAAGTCACTTAACCTCTCTGGACCTCTCTGTCCTCATCTCAATAGCAGGAATAAGAATAGCAGCTATCACTTAGGATTAATGAGTTAATACTTGTAATGTTCTTTATTTTTTTTTTGAGACAGAATTTTACTCTGTCACCCCGGCTGGAGTGTGGTCGCACCATTGTGGCTCACTGCAACCCCTGCCTCCTGGGTTCAAGCGAACACGGCCAGCTAATTTTTGTATTTTTAGCACAGACAGGGTTTCACCATGTTGGCCGGGCTGGTCTTGAACTCCTGACCTCAAGTCATCCACCCACCTCGGCCTCCCAGAGTGCCTGGATTACAGGCATGAGCCACCATGCCTGGCCAATAGCTGTAATTTTCTTAAAAGAATTCCTGGCACATAATAAGTACTATTTAAGTTTCATACTTATATAAATTTATTTTGTAACATTTGGAAAATAAATAATAGCCAAAATTCATTGAGCACTACTATGTGCCAGGCTGTTCTATGCTTTTTTTTTTTTTTTTTTTTTTTTTTTTTGAGACAGAGTCTCACTCTGTTGCTCAGGCTGGAGTGCAGCGGTGTGATCTCAGCTCACTGCAACCTCCACCTCCTAGGTTCAAGCGATTCTCCTGCCTCAGCCTCCCAAGTGGCTGAGATTACAGGCACCCACCATCATGCCAGCTAATTTTTGTATGTTTGTAGAGAAAGGGTTTCACCATGTTGGCCAGGCTCGTCTCGAACTCCTGACCTCAGGTGATCCGCCTGCATCAGCCTCCCAAAGTGCTGGGATTACAGGTATGAGCCACTGCACCCGGCCTACTCTAAGCATTACATGTATTAAGTCTTTAATTTGTAATGATCCTATTAAGTGCTATTATCTTCATTTTCCCTATGAAGTAATTGACACAGAGAAAGGTTAAGATACTTGCCCACAGGAACAGGGCCACTAAAGGGCAGCACTGGCAACTGTGTTCCGTCAGAACAGCCCCAGAGCCCTCAGTCTCAGTTCCTGCTGCCTACTCCTCTTCTTATAGAAGGTCAGGTGTGAGGGACTCTGTTTTGCAGGTGGGAAAACGAATGCTCAAAATGGCAGTTTCCACTTTGGAAGGCCAAGGTGGAGGAGATTACTTGAGGCCAGGAGTTCAAGACCAGCCTGGCCAACATGGTGAAACCCCGTCTCTACTAAAAATACAAAAATTAGGCCAGGTGCGGTGGCTCACGCCTGTAATCCCAGCACTTTGGGAGGCCACGGTGGGTGGATCACGAGGTCAGGAGATCGAGACCATCCTGACTAACACAGTGAAACCCTATCTCTACTAAAAATACAAAAAATTAGCCGGGCGTGGTGATAGGTGCCTGTAGTCCCAGCTACTCGGGAGGTTGAGGCAGGAGAATGGCGTGAACCGGGGAGGCAGAGCTTGCAGTAGCCAAGATCACGCCACTGCACTCCAGCCTCAGCGACAGAGCGAGACTCCCTCTCAAAAAAAAAAAAAAAAAAAAAAAAAAAAAAAAAAAAATTAGCTGGGCGTGGTAGCACGCCTGTAATCGCAGCTACTCAGGAGGCTGAGGCACGGAGAATCATTTGAGTCTGGTAGGTGAAGGTTACAGCGAGCCAAGATTGTGCCACTGCACTCCAGCCTGGGTGACAGAGCAAGATTCTGTCTCAAAAAGAAAAAAAATATATGTAAAGTTCCTTGGCCAAAGCTTTTTAGCAAAACAGAGGCCTACACTCAGCCTTTCTGCTGCACAGCTCTGGGGCCAACAGTAGGCTAAACCAGCCTTGCTGACTGTGGGAAGCAGGCAGCTGGGGTCAGTCCCCACAACCCCCCACCACTCACTGTGTACCTGGGTTCCACAGATAAAGCGGACAGAGCTGAGGCCAGCTCCAAACTCCTCCAGAGCCTGCAGACCTGCCTGGATCACCTCAGGGTGGCTGCTCAGGCCCAGGTAGTTGTTGGCACAGAAGTTAAGGATTCCTGAGGTGAAGGAGAGGAGATGGATACAGCAGCTCAGGTGGGGCAAGGGTGGGCCTGGAAAGATGACAGTGACAGGCCCTGGGGAAATGGTCCAGAAAGGAAACAGACCTGGATTCACTGTTGAGGAGGCACCAAATTCAACAGCTACAGAGGGAGGGTCAGTGCTACACATCTTGAAGAGCAAGAAGTTTAAGCTTTTTTTTTTTTTTTGAGACAGGGTCTAGCTCTGTTGCCCAGGTTGGAGTACAGTGGTGCAATCATGGTTCACTGCAGCCCCAACCTCCCAGGCTCAAGCAATCCTCCCACGCAACCTCCTGAATAGCTGGGACTACAGGTGTGTGCCACCATGCCCGATTAAATTTTTTTATTTTTTGTAGAGATGGGGTCTCATTATGTTGCCCATGCTGGTCTCGAACTCCTAGCCTCAAGCAATCCTCCTGCCTTGGCCTCCCAAAGTGCTAAGATTTCAGGCACAAGCCACTGTGTCCAGCCTAAACTCTGGCTTTGAATCACATTCTACCCAAGGAGGAACTCAGCCCTTCCTCACAGGCTTCTCCTGTGCCTGAAGACCACCACTGACTCCTTATCTGACCCTTTGGTTTCCTTGAGGGTTAAAGAAGAGGGCTGGGTCAGATGCCTGCTGCAGTCCTGGAACTCCACAGTTTACTTTGCTGCCAGAATCACACCCCCAAAGGTAGGTGCCTGAGATACCAGTCCCCGAATTCTAAAGCCCAGAGTGAACACAGCTGACCTCAGGAGCAAACAGGCCAGAGGCGAAAGTTCACACAGCCTGGGAAAGGCAAAAACAGGATGAGAACTTGGGTCTCCTAATTTCCCATCTTTTGACTGGCTCTAAGCTTCCCCTGAGGGAGAGAAGGGATTACCTGGGACCTCTATTTTACAAATGAGTGCAACAGCACCAAGGGTTCTATGCCTATTTCCTGGGCAGAAGGCAGCTTTGGGAGCCTGTTGATGATCACCACTCACCTGAGGCCTGACACGAATAAGTCCGGTGTAACCACTGGTTAGAGTGAAATGAGGGAGGGCTGGGAGTGGTGGCTCACACCTGTAATCCCAACACTTTGGGAGGCTGAGGCGGGCGGATCACTTGAGGTCAGGAGTTCAAGACCAGCCTGGCCAACATGGTGAAACCCAGTCTCTATTAAAAACACAAAAATTAGCCGGGTGTGCTGGCACGTGCCTGTAGTCCCAGCTACTTGGGAGGCTAAGGCATGAAAATCGCTTGAATCCGGGAGGCAGAGGTTGCAGTGAACCGAGATCTCGCCACTGCACTCCAGCCTGGGGGACAAAGCAAGACGAGACTCCGTCTCAAAAAAAAAAAAAAAAAGGAAAGAAAGAAATGAGGGAGACCAGGCAAGGCCAACTCATCATGTGATTTCTGCGGCAGCCCTGGGACACCTTGCTTGCTATGAGTTTACCCAGCAAGCTGTCCTCTCTGGCCAGTTAGGCAATGTTCCAGCTCCAATATTCCAGCGCTGCCTGCAGCTAGCTGGGGGCTTTTGGGCAAGCCATTTCACATCTGTGGATTTCAGCCTCTTCGTTTGTAAAATGGAATTAGTCATTCCTGCGTCTAGAAGTTAGCAGGAGTTCACGTGCAGCAACAATTGGTAGAGACCTTCACAAAGCAGCCGCTCAAGAAATGCGGGTTTTCTTGCTGGGCAAATCGCCTCCCTCCGTCAAAACGGGTTTAACCAGGCGAGAGTCAGTATTAGGAAGCCATAAAGTCGCCCTGACAGATCCGAAGGGGAACAGTAGCTAAGAGTGTAGGAGCCGCCCACCCCCGTCTCCAGGACCTCCATTCCAGCACAAGCTCGGGAAAGGTCTTGGAACGACTCCCGGGACGGAGAGTTACCTCCGGAGACGCCGTCCACGCGGATGTGCGGCCCCTGACGGGACGTGATGACCCGCTCGCTCTTCCAAGTGCCAGCTCCGCGGATGCCTTCCAGCTCCCCCTCCAGAATGCCACGCAGCTGGGCCAGCGCTGACTGTGCGCGGCGGCCGCGGGGCACCCAGAAGAGTGCGGCGCGCCAGGCGTTCCCAGCCCACATCGCTCCTACCTCGCCCGAGCGCGCCTGCCTGCCTGGGAGCCGTGCGCATCGCGGACGCAGCCCGGTCACGTGGCCGGGGGCCGGGCTCCAGCAGCCAATCGGAGCGAGGGGGGCTCGCTTAAAGAGGCGGGGTGGCGGGCCTAGGATGGGTGGGCGGGGCCTGGCGGGATCCGCCGGGGACCGAGCGGCTTGATTTGTAAGTTGAGACTGCAGAGGTCCGGGTGGCAGAGGAGAAGGAAGGGGGCGGAGGAAGTCGCGTCAGGGCCCAGCCCACCAGACTCCCCACCGCATTCCCACGTACTCACCTCTTGGCCGGAAATGGGGTACCCCCTGGACCCCAAAGCCAGAAGCCTAGAAGCCGGCTAAGGCACGTTGCGCAGCCTCCAGGACTAAGGATTCCTGGCTTCTGTCCAGCTCCTGAACCCTCCCCCCATTCTCAGGTGCAAACGCCCCAGATGTCCCCACTGCCCGCCCGCCTAACCGCTCCGCATTCATCCTCCAGTCTTCAAAGTGAGGAAAAATACACCGCTCAGTTTCTCCCTTTTCCAATTTATTTTAAAGTTTTAAAATTACAAAGACAGCAAAATTTTCCCGGCACAAGTAACACTTGCTTAAAAAAGAGGGTGGGGTAGGGGGGACGCGCAAGTGCGCGATTTTTCTATTTTATTAAAAATAAGAGAAAGACAACTGTACAGGTTTTTTTCTCCCAGCTCCCGGGTGTGAGACTAAGTACTAGCCCTAGATATGTATATATACACAAACACACACATGCACACAGATCTAAGCTCTGTAAAACTACTTAACAAATCCCAAATCGACTGCAGTAAGTCTTACTAACCACTGCCCGCCCACTCCCCCTCCCCCTCCCCCAGCTACAACTACTTATAATAAAGGACTCAAAATAAAAAAAGATCGGGAGGTTTTAAGTGGCCGCAGCCCCACCAAACCAAGCAAAGACACCTCTTGTACAGGAGGAACAAAAAATCCAGAGGAAAAGAAAAGTCTTCCTAGAACACAATCCATCGATTGTGTGGAAAAATCCAAGTTTCAACAGGGCACACTGAGGCACTTGGCTGACTCCCCACCCTTACCCTAAAGTTTTCACTCCGGTTTAACGAGAGAATTTGCTGAAGCCACAAAGATCCCCCCAATGGCTACATCCTAGCTGACTGGGAGAAGCTATGGCTTCTCCCATCCAGCTGTCACTTGGACCCCACTCCCCTTCCCTAAGAAAATAGGGAGGCCGAAAGGGCAAACTAACAGAAATGAGAAGGAAACTGGGTTTGGGCCCCCACTGCTCACCACTGGGAGGTGGAAGTCAGCCCGGTGGCGGTTTTTTCCACCTCCTTCCTTTGCCGGCTGGCTGCTCCCTACCACCTCTCCTCCTGGCCAAAGGTTCTGAAACTCACAACAGGTGCCCAACTCAAAGAAAACTCACTCACCCTAAAGATATTCCTGCTAACTTCATAATTCCTGGGTTCCCTCTCATCTAGCCAGAACAAACTGCCTTGTGTCTTCTCCCCACCCCCATCTACCTTCATGGCAAACAAGCCAACAAAACACACAAGCCCCCCCGCCCCCCCGCAAATCCCTAACCCCGTAAGTAGGTTAATAGCAAAACAAAATATAAGTACATTCTCATCATTAGATTGGTTGTTGCTGTCCTTGCAGAACTGGTTAAGGAAAAATGTATTCTGTAATTTCTGAAGAATCCAAATCCTGTCTCTTACAAAGTCAGAACAGAAGGGGGCAAAAGGTGGTGGTGAGCATCAAGAGAGAAAAAAGGTGAAAATTATTTACAGAAAATAGGAGACAGGAGGGAGTGTCCGCAAGAAAAGACTTCATTGTCACTTCTTCTTGCCGGCCCTCTTGGCACTGGACTTTGCTTTGGGTTTCACTGGTTTGGCCTTTTTGGGCTTGGATGCCTTGACCGGCTTGGCTTTGACAGTCTTGGGTTTTTTGGCTTTCTTGGGCGTGGCAGCCAGCTTCTTCTTGGCCTTCTTGACTGGGGTGGCTTTGGGTTTCTTGGTTGGGGCTTTGGAGGCAGCCTTCTTGGGCTTGGATGCCTTCTTTGGCGTGGCTACCTTCTTGACTTCCTTCTTGGTCTTCTTGAAGGCCACTGACTTCTTGGGCTCGTCGCTCTTGGCTAGCCGGAAGGACCCCGAGGCCCCCACCCCTTTGGTCTGCTTGAGGACACCGGTGGTGACCAGGCGCTTGATGGACAACTTGATCTGCGAGTCAGCGTTCTCACCCACCTTGTAGTGGCTCTTGATATACTTCTGAATGGACTGGCGCGAGGAGCCAGCGCGGTTCTTCTCGGCCTGGATGGCAGCCACGATCATGTCTGAATACTTGGGGTGGTCTGTGGACTTCTTGGAGGCCTTGGCCCGCTTGGGCTTGGCCGCAGGGGCGGACGTGGAATTCTCGGTCATGGTGGCCTGTCTGGTCCGGCTGTTGAAGGCGCCTTCCAAAGGGCCAGCCCTCGTCGGAGGCTGAGCAAAACCTGCCTCGGGATCTGCTCCTGAGCCCCTGACTACCGGGCCAGTCCGGAGTGCGGCTCCCGGGGATGCGAGCGAGGAGTCGCTGCTTTTCCTCCCCGGCTCGGGTGTCGGGAGAGCTCGCCGAGCCGGCTTTGCGAGGCCCAGCCCCGCCGGTCTGTCGCTTGGTCTCGGCACCGGGCTCTGCCTCTGCCTCCGCCTCCTCTGCCTCCCTTTTCCCAGCTCCGCGTCTGGCGCTTGGGCGGCGCATCCGGGTATTTAGCGGCGGCGGGCGGACCGCGGTGAGGACAGGGCTGCTGGCTGCCTGCTCCCGGCCCGGAATGGCGCTGCGCCGCCGCCATCTGTGTTTCTTCCGCCGAGCAAATCCGACCTTTCCCCCCGGCCCGGGCCTTCCTGCTCCCCGCCGCCGCCCTGGGCCGCTGCCTGGCTCCCTGGGCTTCCCCGCCGGGCGGCCCGCTGGCCCGGCCGCCGCCCCCCGCGCCCGCCACGCGCCCCAAACGGCGCCGAGGACCGCTGGTGCGCCGGCACATTTCCCCTTTGCGGGGGGCTGGCTCTGCGGGGCTAGGGATCCTCCGTGCGGGAAACCCCCAGTAGCAAAGCTCTCCCCTGAGGCTACCGGGGGCTCTGCTCCCGGCCCGCTGCGGGGTCCCCTAGCCCGGTGGAGCTGCCGGAAAGCGGCCCCAACTAACACACGCGGCCCCGAGCTGGGCGACTCCCAGCCGGGCCGAGCCGGGACAGGGGGGAGGGGTCGCTCCCCCGGGGTCCGGTCACCTCTCGGGGGTCACCCCGCCACCGGTCCCTCCACACCTCTACCCCTCTCTGTCCATGGGGCCCCCAAGGAAACTTTCCCTGGAAGAGTTGGAAGGGTACTTTCAAACTTTGTCCCTTCCCCCTCCTCTGCCGTCTCTCCCCCAGCGCGCCCCCCGACTTCTGCCCTGAGGTTCCCTCCTGAGGCCGAACCCCCAGTGCTGTCCGGACCCTCTGAGAGATGAGGAGGGCCTCCCGGGTGGCCTCTTCTCCTCAAAGACCCCTGCATCTCCCATATACCCTAATGGGGAATTCATTTATATGCTTCTCTTAGCCTGGAAGTTTTGGGGTGTCAGAGACAGAACTCGCTGCCCCCCATCCCTGAGGCCCAGCCTGGGGGTTCAGTCCCCGTCCCAAGGCTCCTTGAAGGCAATGTGGGGGCGGGGGAGGGCGGGCCACAATGGAGAAGCTGCCCCAGAGGCTCTAACCAGGGACGGTCCTGGGGGCCCCTGTAATGAGGAGAGGCCCTGAGTGCTTTGGGGACTTGGGAAAGCGGGGCGCTAGGGTGGAGGTCGAGGAGGGGGTTATGTCCCTTGGGTTGTGACCTGTCCTCGGAAAGTGTGCAGTTGTTCAGAGAGCCGTGGCCGCGACCACCGCCATTTTGCTGGGAAGATGCGATGTCTTTGTTAAAATGCACACAGGTTTTCCCGTGCTGCTTGGCAGGTGTAGACGAGGCGGACACAGGGCGCCACTGTCTGTAGGGAGTTCTGAAGCTCTAGGGACTTTAGGGGCCCAGAGGCCAGCAGGAGAGACCTCAGAGACCCTAGGACCCCTTGTCTGCGGCCGACCTCCAACTCACGTGCCGGGTCCGCTTGGCAGCGGCCCTGGGCTGAGTTTCTGCGACGCTTGCTCCCTGCGCGCCTCTCCCACAACCCCGCTTTTATTCCCTAAGCATAGAGGCCGGTCACTGTTCACTTAAACAATACCCTGGGAGTGGGAGTTTGTTGCTGGTCAAAATGATGAACGCATCCCGGTATGGTCCAAGAGCTGTTTGCAGACACAGTAGGCTACTGGGGAGGGGTAAAGGGGAGGGGTTCGAGGATTTTGATGTTGGGGACGGGATCGTAGCTGCCGTGGGTGTGGGAGGGCTCCTACTGGACCTGGGAGTCTCTGAAGCCAGGGCAAATTAATAGGTTTCCCCCGCACACCAAGGGATGGATTAATCCAAATGATTAGGGGAGGAAGGGGGAGGGGGAGCCCAAGACTCGGTGTCAGATGCCTTCTCTCCGGGCTTATCTCCGTGGCACAGGCGGGGAAGGGAAGCAATGGGGGGTCAGGTTAGTTCAAAAGGTCAAGGTTAGTCTTTTGATGGTGTCAGTTTCCCTTAGGTTTCGTCATTTGAAAACACAACATTCTGGTGGCTTTGTTTTGGTTATTTTCAAAGACAACTCGGGTTCCCATTAAGACCTGGTTGGGTTAAAACGCACCCAAATAGCTCCCCCGCCCCGTATCCGAGATGTTCCACCCTGAGAGCCCAGAGCCATGTCACCCCATCCCCCGCCCCAGATCCGTGCATGTCTTAAAGACTGGATGAATCCAATGATACGACGATGAATAATTTTATTTGCACAGCGCTTTACAGTTTGCACAGTGCTCCCCACCGGTTTCTGGATCCTTTGCGCCTCCTGCCTGTGATCACTATCCCTATCACCCCTATTTTACCGCGGAGGCCCGGGACTTAGAAGGATGGATTGGGGGCGGGGTACTGTGAGGCTCAGCTCCGTGACACCTGGGCGTTCATTTCATTTTGTATCTCTCCTGTCCCTTCTCCCCGCCCATCCCAGCGACCGGTAAATTCCCGGATCTGAAGCCAGAATTGGGGAAAGGGGCTGCCTCGGGTCGCAGGGGCTTCCAGCTAGTGGACACCCCTTCTCCCGCCAGGCGGTGAGGTTCACCGCCCCTTCCCCTGCTCCGGGGAGTTGGAGGGGAAGGAAGGGGGTTCCCTGGGGCTTGGGCGCAGAGGCCGAAGCCGAGGCGGGCAAGACGAGGAAAGACGGCCTCCAATTGGCTTGGCCTCGCCTCGCCTCGCCTCGCCTCAGGGACACTGCAGAGCCGGGGGGCTTCTTCACTCCAGCCAGACCCCGCCTGGGCACCCGGGCAGGCGGCTCTCGGGTCCCCACCGGGCGCAGAGCCATCTTCCAGCTGGCGGACTGCACAACCTCCCCCGCCCCCTTTAACGCGAGGCTCTTGAAACCCCAGGAACGGCGGAACCGCGGCAACTGCTCCTGGGAAATGTAGTCCTCGGCGCCGCGCCCCCTACCCGCGACCCTTGGCAGCGGCCGCGCCCCCCGGGCGTGAGGAGGGGGTCGGACAGCTGCTGTGCCGTGGCGCGGGGAGGGTCCAGGCCGTGCCATGGCGCGGGGAGGGTCCCCCGCTGTCGCTCTCGGGCCTCAGTTCTTCCACCTGTCGGCTCTACCTGTCTCTGGGGTTAGTGAGAGGGGGAAATGAATTCCTGCATGGAAAAGTATAAATCGCATTAGAATGCCAGGAGTCGTGTCCTTACTAATGGGTGTGTTTGTGTGTCCGTACGCGCGCGCGTGCCTGAGCCCTTGGCGCGTGACACCTTCACGTTACAGACAGGAGGCTGCCACCCCCACCCGTATGTTTAATGACTTGCCCAGGGCTGATAGACTTTCAAGGCAATGCCCTGTTCACTGCACCACCTGTGGTCTTGTGGCATTCTGGGCTTTGTAATCTTTTTTTTTTTTTTTTTTTTTTGAGACGGAGTCTCGCTCTGTCGCCCAGGCCAGAGTGCAGTGGCGCGATCTCGGCTCACTGCAACCTCTGCCTCCCGGGTTCAAGCAATTCTCTGCTTCAGCCTCCCGGATAGATAGGATTACAGGTGTCCACAACCACGGCCAACTAATTTTTTGTATTTTTAGTAGAGACGGGGTTTCACCATCTTGGCCAGACTGGTCTTGAACTCCTATCCTCGTGATCCACTCGCCTCGGCCTCCCAAAGTTCTGGGATTACAGGAGTGAGCCACCGCACCCGGCTGGCTTTGGAATCCTAATGCATTCCTTAATATGTGCCAGACACTGGGATGGGCGTTGTAATATGGCCATAAACCAAAGTGACAAGAGAGCCCTGCCCTTGTGGAGCTGAGGTTTCCTGGAAAAGATAGATACACAATAGACTACATAAAGAAGTAAATTAGGCCAGGCGCGGTGGCTCAGGCCTGTAATCCCAGCACTTTGGGAGGCCGAGGTGGGTGGATCACCTGAGGTCACGTGTTCGAGACCAGCCTGGCCAACATGGTGAAACCCTGTCTCTACTAAAAATACAAAAATTAGCTGGGCATGGTGGGGGGCACCTGTAATCCTAGCTACTTGGGAGAATGAGGCAGGAGAATCGTTTGAACCCGAGAGGTGGAGGTTGCAATGAGCCGAGACCACGCCATTGCACTCCAGCCTGGGCGACAAGAACAAAACTCCATCTCAAAAAAAAAAAAAAGTAAATTATATAGTATGCTGGAAAGTGGCAATTGCAGAGAAACAATTGGAGCAGGGTTGGGGGTGGATATAGGCAGTGTCAAATGGTGGTGGTTTGCAATTGTATTTTTTGTTGTTCGTTGTTTTTTGAGACGGAGTCTCACTCTGTTGCCCAGGCTGGAGTGCAGTGCCATGATCTCAGCTCACTGCAATCTCTGCCTCCTGGATTCAAGTGGTTCTCCTGCCTCAGCCTCCTGAGTAGCTGGGGTTACAGGTGTGCGCCACCACGCCGGGCTAACTTTTTTTTTTTTTTTTTGAGATGGAGTCTCACTCTGTCACCCAGGCTGGAATGCAGTGCCGCGATCTCGGTTCACTGCAAGCTCCACCTCCCGGGTTCAAGCAATTCTCGTGCCTCAGCCTCCCGAGTAGCTGGGATTACAGGCTCCCACCACCACATCCAGCTCATTTTTGTATTTTTAGTGGAGTGGGGTTTCACCATGTTGGCCAGGCTAGTCTCAAACTCCTGACCTCAAGTGATCCACCCGCCTCAGCCTCCCAAAGTGCTGGGATTACAGGCATGAGCCACCACACCCGGCCCCTTGTTCTACTTTTTGCTCCCTTCTCACTACTGAACTTGACTAGTCTAAAAAAAAAAATGGTTCAGATGAATCCCACTACCTGGTATATATCCAAAAGGAAGGAAATCAGCATATTGAAGAGCTATCTGCACTCCCGTGGTAATTGCAGCACCATTCACAGTAGCCAAAATATGGAGTCAATCCAAGCGCACATCAATGGATGAATGGATGAAGAAAATGTGGTATATAAACAAAGGGAATATTATTCAGCCACCAATAAGAAGGAAATCCTGTCATTTGCAACAACACGGATGGAACTGAAGGTCATCATATTAACTGAAATAAGCCAGGCAGAGACAGACAAATATTGCATGTTTTCACTCATATGTGAACACTAAAAAAGTGGATCTTTGCCAGCCTGGTCAACGTGGTGAAACCCCATCTCTACTAAAAATACAAAAATTAGCCGGGCTTGGTGCCAGGCGCCTGTAATTCCAGTTACTCGAGAGGCTGAGGCAGAAGAATCACTTGAACCCAGGAGGTGGAGGTTGCAGTGAGCCCAGATTGCGCCATTGCGCTCTCCAGCCTGAGCAACAGAGCAAGACTTCATCTCAAAAAAAAAAAAAAAAAAAAGAAAGAAAAGAAAAAAAGTGGATCTCGGCCTGGCGCAGTGGCTCATGCCTCTAATCCCAGCACTTTGGGAGGCCGAGGCGGAAGGATCACCTGAGGTCGGGAGTTTGAGACCAGCCTGACCAACATGGAGAAACCCCATCTCTACTAAAAATACAAAATTAGTTGGGTGTGGTGGCAAATGCCTGTAATCCCAGCTACTTGGGAGGCTGAGGCAGGAGAATTGCTTGAACCCGGGAGGCGGAGGTTGTGATGAGCCGAGATCGTGCCATTGCACTCCAGCCTGGGCAACAAGAGTAAAATTCCGTCTCAAAAAAAAAAAAAAAAAAAAAAATGGGCATGGTGGCTCACGCCTGTAATCCCAACACTTCAGGAGGCCGAGGTGGGCGGATCACGCGCTCAGGAGATGGAGACCATCCTGGCTCACACGGTGAAACCCCGTCTCTACTAAAAATACAAAAATTAGCCAGGCGTGGTGGCACGCGCCTGTAGTCCCAGCTACTCAAGAGGCTGAGACAGGAGAATCGCTTGAACCTGGGAGGCAGGGGTTGCAGTGAGCTGAGATCACACCATTGCACTTCAGCCTGGGCGACAGAGCAAGACTCTGTCTCAAAAAAAAAAAAAAGTGGATCTCATGAAGATGGGGAGTAGATTGGTGGTTACCAGAGGCCAGGAAGGATAGCAAGGAGGGGAGGAAGAAGAGAAGCTGATCAGCGGGTACGATATACAGTTAGCTAGAACAGTAGGGTGACTGCAGTTAACCATAACCCAACTGTATACTTCAAAATAGCTACGGGAGAATAATTTGCATGCTCCCAGCGTAAAGAAAAGATAAAGGTTTAAGGTGATGGATATCCCAGTTCTTCTAATTTGGTCATTATGCTTTCTATGAATAAGCCGTCTTGTCACCTCTGTCTCAGGTGAGCGGCAACTATCTGAGGCCAGTAGCCCAGGAATAAGAAGAATTTACCAAGACAGTTGTAGGTAAAGAAAGGCACATTTATTAGAGAAGGTATGAAAATATGTTGCAGCCGGGAGTGATGGCTCACGCCTGTAATCCCAGCACTTTGGGAGGCTGAGGCGCACAGATCACCTGAGGTCAGGAGTTCGACACCAGCCTGGCCAACATGGCAAACTCTATCTCTACTAAAAATACAGAAATTAGCCGGGCGTGGTGGCACATGCTTGTAGTCCCATCTACTTGGGAGGCTGAGGCAGGAGAATCGCTTGAGTCTGGGAGGCAGAGATTGCAGTGAGCCAAGATTGCGCCATTGCACTCCAGCCTGGGGGACATGGTGAGACCTTGTCTCAAAAAAAAAAAAAAAAAAAAAAGGCCGGGCGCAGTGGCTCACGCCTGTAATCCCAGCACTTTGGGAGGCTGAGGCGGGCAGATCACGAGGTCAGGAGATCGAGACCATCCTGGCTAACACAGTGAAACCCCATCTCCATTAAAAATACAAAAAAATTAGCCGGGCGTGGTGGCACGTGCCTGTGGTCCCAGCTACTTGGGAGGCTGAGGCAGGAGAATTGCTTGAACCCGGGAGGCGGAGTTTGTGGTGAGCCGAGATCGCGCCACCGCACTCCAGCCTGGGTGACAGAGCGAGACTCCATCTCAAACAAAAAAAAAAAAGAAAAGAAAAGAAAAAGAAAATGCATTGCAAATTTGCAACAGGCAGCACAGCAGAGAAGGGGCTGTCTGCAAGGAGACAAAGGCTTGCTAGGGACGGTACAGGATGGTGCTTGTGCTGTGTGCTGGAGAGGGCTTTATGCAGTACTGATAATGCCGAGGTTGCAGTGAGCTAATTTGCAATTTTCTGTCAGCTGAGCATCTGGTGATAGCTGGTTGCAGGAAGATTGTGAATTATTTGTGCAGGAGGGCATGTGTTCTGGAGCATGAAGAAAGGCACACTTAGAGCTTACCTGCTTTCTCTTTTTGCTTTCCCTCAATCCCACCAGTCCAACTCCTCCTTCCTAATTAGGACTCCGCAACCCCCTCTCATAGCTCCTGTCCTTTCCTTCTTAGCACTTTTCACAAAAATCACACTTTACAATGACAGCAGTGCCCATCTTCCCCACTAGAGACTGAGCCCCACGAGGCAAGCAGGTGTCTGTTCCTTTCACACCCAGCACCCAGCACCCAGCAAGTAAATAAACAATCTGCACCCGCCTGGGCCTTTCCCACTTCCAAAGGGCTTTGCCCTCCACACTTTGAGTCAAGATTCACACTCCGTGAGGACAGGGCAAACGGCAGGTGGAGGCATCCGAGGGGAAAGGAGCAAGGCTTGAGATAGAGGCGGGGCTGGGGGCAAGGGAGAGGCGGAGGGCAGCAGATGGCCCCTCACTCAGGGATGGAGGGGCGGCCGCTCTAGCCTGGGTGCTGGGTCCCCTCCTCTCAGCCCAGTCCTGTGATTCCTTTTAGAAACCTGCCAGAAACAGGGGCTCTCACCTCCTCCTGTCCAGGCTAGGTGTCACTGAGATTCTCAAAATTGAAAAGTAATCAACATTTGAGGGCCCCAGGAATTTAACAGAGAGTACAGTCAATGGGGTTTTTTGTTTTTTTCTTTTTTTATTTTAATTTTTGTGGGTATATAATAGATGTATATATTTATGGGATACATGAGATTTTGTTTTGTTTTGTTTTGTTTTTGTTTGTTTTTGAGATGTAGTCTTGCTCTGTTGCCCAGGCTGGAGGGCGGCGGCACGATCTCGGCTCACTGCAACCTCTGCCTCCTGGGTCAAGCGATTCTCCTGCTTCAGCCTCCTGAGCAGCTGGTATTACAGGCACGTACCACCAGGCCCTGGCTAATTTTAGGATTTTTAGTAGAGTCGGGGTTTAGCCCTGTTGGCCAGACTGGTCTCGAACTCCTGACCTCAGGTGGTCTGCTTGCCTCAGCCTTGCAAAATGCTGGGATTACAGGCATGAGCCACCGCGCCTGGCCAGAGATGTTTTGATAGAGGCATGCAGTGTGAAATAAGCATAGTCAATGGGTTTTTACAGACGTCCCCTCTTCCTTTCCCCACACTGCTGTGCAGCAACTGGACAGTGTTCCCCTGCCTTCAGCTCTCTGCCCGACACAGGGTTTCTGTTAACACAGGAACAGCACTAGCCCTGAATTGGGGGCCTCACGTGGTTATATGCTGGGTGTGGAGGGATTCTGCTCACATCCCCCAGCCCCAGCCCTATTATGCGATGGGTAGCTGTGTGTGGGAGGCAGAAAAATGGCCTCTAAATATGGCCACATCCTAATCTCTGAAACTTTAAAAAATGTTCCTTTAATGGCAAGGGAGAACAAAGGTTGCTGATCACCTAGCCTGGAGATGGGAGATGATCCTAGATTATCCTGGTGGGCCCAGTGGAATCACAAGGATTTGTTTGTTTGTTTGTTTTTTTGAGACGGAGTTTTGCTCTTGTTGCCCAGGCTGGAGTGCAATGGCACAATTTCAGCTCACTGCAACCTCCGCCTCCTGGGTTCAAGCTATTCCCCTGCCTCAACCTCCCAAGTAGCTGGGATTACAGGCATGCACCACCATGTCTGACTAATTTTATATTTTTAGAAGAGATGGGGTTTCTCCATGTTGGTCAGGCTGGTCTCGAACTCCTGACCTCAGGTGATCTGCCTGCCTCAGCCTCCCAAACTGCTGCGATTACAGGCCTGAGCCACCGCGCCCGGCCAAGGATCCTTAAATGGGAGAGAGGGAGGCAGAAGAGTCAGAATCAGAGACGGTGTCCTGAGAAAGGCCTGCCCACTACTGCTGACGTTAGGATGGAAGGACCCATGAGCCCAGGAAAGCAGGTAGCTTCTGAAAGCCAGAAAAAAAGGCAAAAACCAGATTCTCCCTTAGAGCCTGCAGAAGGAATGCATACCTGCTGACTTGTTGATTTTAGTTCAGTAAAACCCGTTTTGGACTTCTGACCTCCAGCTCTGTAAGATAATAAATGTGTGTGTTTCAGCCACTGAGTTTGGGGTAACTGGTTAGAGCAGCAACAGGAAAAGAATCCACTATTGTTGATGGAGATTTGAGTTGTTTCCACTTTCTTCTTTTTTTATAGAGATGGGGGTCTCACTATGTTGCCCAGGCTGGTCTCAAACTCCTGGGCTCAAGTGATCCATCCGCCTTGGCCTCCCAGAGTGCTGCGATTACAGGCGTGAGCTGCTGTGCCTGGCCATTTCCAGTTTCTTGCTTTGCAGACAATGTCGCTGTGAATTTCCTACTGCAAGTGCCCTGGTGCAAACGGGAAGAAGCTAGAAGTACACACAGCTTCAGCATTACCAGGTAGTGCCACCTGCTTTCCAAACTGCACCTGCCCCGGGCTGCCATATGGACAATGGACTAGGGAAGGGCAGAAGAAGGCAGTGAAACCATTAGGGGCCATCTCAGTGATCCAAGTTCTGAATTAAAGTGGTGGCCATGGGGGTGGAAGGAAGAGGCAGATATGAGAAATATTGAGGAAAAGTTCTTGCTAAAGGGTTGGCTGTGGGGGTGAGGGAGGAGATGGAAGGACTCCCAGGCATCTGGAGCAGAAACAAAGATGGCGCACGGCCCAGCACGGTGGCCCATGCCTGTAATCCCAGCACTTTGGGAGGCCGAGGTGGGCAGATCACTTGAGATCAGGAGTTCAAGACCAGCCTGGTCAATATGGTGAAACCCTGTCTCTACCAAAATACAAAAATAAGCTGGGTGTGGTGGTGGGCGCCTGTCATCCCAGCTACCCTGGAAGCTGAGTCAGGAGAATCGTTTGAACCTGGGAGGCAGAGGTTGCAGTGAGCTGAGATTGCACCACTGCACTCCGGCCCGGGCAACAGAGTGAGACTCTGTCCAAATAAATAAATAAAACCAACAACAACAAAAAGAAAAAAAAAAAACAGGCGGGCACAGTGGCTCACGCCTGTAATCCCAGCACTTTGGGAGACCAAAGCAGATGATCACCTGAGGTCAGGAGTTCGAGACCAGCCCAGCCAACATGGTGAAACCCCATCTCTACTAAAAATATACAAAATAGGCCGGGCGCGGTGGCTCACACCTGTAATCCCAGCACTTTGGGAGGCTAAGACGGGTGGATCACGAGGTCGGGAGATTGAGACCATCCTGGCTAACAAGGTGAAACCCCGTCTCTACTAAAAATACAAAACAATTAGCTGGGCGTGGTGGCAGGCGGTTGTAGTCCCAGCTACTCAGGAGGCTGAGGCAGGAGAATGGCATGAACTCGGGAGGCGGAGCTTGCACTGAGCCGAGATCCTGCCACTGCACTCCAGACTGGGTGACAAAGCGAGACTCTGTTTCAAAATAAAATAAAATAATTTTTAAAAATACAAAATTAGCCAGGTGTGATGGCACATGCCTGTAGCCCCAGCTACTAGGGAAGCTGAGATAGGAGAATCTCAGCTTCCCGAGTAGCTGAGATGGAGGCTGCAATGAGCTGTGATCACGTTATTGAATTCCAGCCTGGGTGAGACACAGCAAGACTCTGCCTCATAACAAAACAAAACAAAACAAAAAAACAAAGATGGCCGGCCTTCTTTTGTCCTGCCCTGGCCACTGGCTGTCGTGGTTCCCCCCTCCTCCTTGACAGCCTCACCCTGTGGAGGCTGACCTCTCACCTGCTTCTCCCAAGTTAGGAAAACCCATCCCATGTGGGTTAGAAGTCAAATGAACAAAAAGACAGACACACATTTCCAGACAAAGAAATAAAAATGCAGGTGACAGTTTAACAGTTAAACTTTAACTGATCTAACTGAACTAAACCTTAACTAATTTCCAAGTTTGTTTTTGTTTGTGTTTCTTTTTTTTTTTTCTGAGACGGAGTCTCGCTGTCTCCCAGGCTGGAGTGCAGTGGCACGATCTTGGCTCACTGCAAGCTCCGCCTCCCGGGTTCATGCCATTCTCCTGCCTCAGTCTCCCGAGTAGCTGGGACTACAGGCGCCTGCCACCACGCCCGGCTGATTTTTTGTATTTTTAGTAGAGACAGGGTTTCACCGTTTTAGCCAGGATGGTCTTGATCTCCTGACCTCGTGATCCACCCGCCTCAGCCTCCCAAAGTGCTGGTATTACAGGCGTGAGCCACTGCACCTGGCCTGTTTGTGTTTCTTAAAACAGGGTCTTCTCTGTAGCCCAGGCGGCAGTGCAATTATGGCTATTGCAGCTTTGAACTCCAGGGCTCAATCGATCCTCTTACCTCAGCCTCCCGAATAGCTGGGACTACAGGCACATGCCACCATGCCAAAAATACTAATTTTGGTATTTTTTGCAGAGACAGTGCTTCACATGTCGCCCAGGTTTGTCTCAAACTCTCAGGCTCAAGCGATCCTCCCACCTTGGCCTCCCAAAGTGTTGGGATTATAGGTATGAGTCATTTCCAAGTTTTAAAGCAACAGAAGATATCACCATGGCACAGACTGAGGGTTTTGACCCCACAGACATAGTTTAGCCTCTTGCAGGGATGGTGTCCTTTGGAAGGCCATGCGGTGCTCACATAGGAGAGGAGGCTGCATGTGCAGACTTGGAAAAATGTCTATGATATATTAATTGACAAAAGAAAGCTAAGAAAAATATAGGGGGACCTCATTTTTATAAATAGGTATATTAGAGAAATACATACAGGTATGTAATAGTAGTTCCCATTTATTGAGCAGTTACTATCTGCCCACACTGTGCTAAGTGATCTATCCATAGGTATTAACATTCGGTCTTTTGCTGTTGTTATCACTTCATTTGACAGGTGGGGAAGGAACTTACCTAAAGCAGTCTAATTCCATGCTCTTTTTTTTGTTGTTTTTTGTTTGTTTGTTTGTTTTGAGACGGAGTCTCGCTGTCGCCCAGGCTGGAGTGCAGTGGTGCAATCTCGGCTCACTGCGGGCTCCGCCCCCCAGGGTTCACACCATTCTCCTGCCTCAGCTTCCCGAGTAGCTGGGACTACAGGCGCCCGCCACCTCGCCCGGCTAATTTTTCGTATTTTTAGTAGAGACGGGGTTTCACCGTGTTAGCCAGGATGGTCTCGATCTCCTGACCTCATGATCCGCCCGCCTCAGCCTCCCAAAGTGCTGGGATTACAGGCGTGAGCCACCGTGCCCAGGCATTTTTTTTTTTTTTTTTTTTTTGAGACTGAGTTTCGCTCTTGTTGCCCAGGCTGGAGTACAATGGCATGGTCTCAGCCCACTGCAACCTCCACTTCCCATGTTCAAGCGATCCTCCTGTCTCAGCCTCCCAAGTAGCTGGGATTACAGGTGCCCACCACCACGCCCGGCTAATTTTTGTATTTTTAGTAGAGACGGGGTTTCACTATATTGGCCAGGCTGGTCTCGAACTCCTGACCTCAGGTGATCCACCCGCCTCTATGTCCCAAAGTGCTGAGATTACAAGTGTGAACCACTGCACCTGGCCTTTTTTTGTTGTTATTTGTTTGTGACACAGGATGTCACTCTGTCACCAAGGCTGAAGTACAAATCATGGCTCACTGCAACCTTGAACTCCTGGGCTCAAGTGATCCTCCTGCCTCAGCCTCCCGAGTAGCTGGGACCACAGGTGCGCATCACCGTGCTCGGCTAATTTTTAAAATTTCTGTAGAGATGGGGCCTCACTATATTGCCCAGGCTGGTCTTGAACTCCTGGCCTCAAGTGGTCCTCCTGCCTTGGCCTCCCAAAGTTCTGGGATTACAGGCAACTCCATGCTCTTAATCAACTCTCAAAACTGCCTTTCTCTTAACCTGGCAGGAGGTGGGCAAATTTGTGGCCAGTCTGGGGACTGCCAGGAGGAATGAGATTGGGCCCCAGTTCCTCTCTCCTGATAGGATTAGCTGCCATCTGACCCATCAGGACAGTCCTGTCCAGCTGGTAGAGAGGAAACTCATGCCTCAAAGGAAATAACTCACTCCATGGGAAGTAGATATGGACAGGTGACCCAAGCTCAGTGCCAGAGGCCAAGCATTGGTGAGGGACACAGGTGCCATGTGTGATTTGGGCTGAAAGTCTTGTTGGACCTGCCCACTCTGGCGTCATTTCCTTTTTCTTTCTTTTCTTTTTTTTTTTTTTTTTTTTTTTTTTTTTTTTTTTTTTTTTTTTTTTTGAGATAGAGTCTGGGTCTGTCATCCAGGCTGGAGTGCAGTGGTGCAATCTCGATCTCGGCTCCCTGCAACCTCTGCCTCCCAGATTCAAGTAATTCTCCTGCCTCAGCCTCCCGAGTAGCTGGGATTACAAGCACGTGCCGCCATGCCTGGCTAATTTTTTTTTTTGAGACAGAGTCTTGCTCTTGTTGCCCAGGCTGGAGTGCAATGGCGCAATCTCGGCTCACCGCAACCTCTGCCTCCTGGGTTCAAGTGATTCTCCTGCCTCAGCCTCCCAAGTAGCTGGGATTACAGGCATGCACCACCACGCCTGGCTAATTTTGTGTTTTTAGGAGAGGCAGGGTTTCTCCACGTTGGTCAGGCTGGTCTCAAACTCCCGACTTCAGGTGATCCACCCACCTCGGCCTCCCAAAGTGCTGGGATTACAGGTGTGAGCCACTGCGCCCGGCCTAAGTTTTGTATTTTTAGTAGAGGTGGGGTTTCACCATATCGGCCAGGCTGGTCTTGAACTTCTGATCTCAAGCGACCCACCTGCCTCAGCCTCCCAAAGTGCTAAGATTAAAGGTGTGAGCCACCGCACCTGGCTTGGCATCATTTTCCTTTCAGGGAGCTGAGCTCCTGGAATGAACTGACAGGACTGTAACCTTGGGGCCCACGCAGTGCACCACTAGGCCTTGCAGAGTAGGACTGGCCTCCTGCGGACAGAATGAGTCCTTGGGATTCTCAGACTATTCTGGAAGAGACCTCAAGAGGGAGATGCTGGGCTTCTTAACAATAAATGCATGAGGATGCAGGAGAGATTGGTTAAAAAAGCAACCGCAGCACTGTCGCTAGGGTTGTTCTCCAAGCTGGTTAAGTGGCCCTTGAGTGTGTGTACATGTGTGGACACCGCACGTTCATAGTAATGATTTTCTCTGAGAAATGGATTTGGGTCACAGTGCACTGTTATTTTTTAGTTTATACACTTCTATACTGTTTTAGCTTATAAACAATAAGTGTGTCTTTTTTTTTTTTTTTTTTGAGACTGCATCTCGCTCTGTTGCCCAGACTTGAGTGCAGTGGCACGATCTCGGCTCACTGCAACCTCTGCCTCTGGATTCAAGCGATTCTCCTGCCTCAGCCTCCCGAGTAGCTGGGACTACAGGTGCCCGCCACCATGCCCAGATAATTTTTTGTATTTTTAGTAGAGACGGGGTTTCACTATATTGGCCAGAGTGGTCTCGAACTCCTGACCTCAGGTGATCCACCCACCTCAGCCTCCCAAAGTGCTGGGATTACAGGTGTGAGCCACCACAGCCAGCAGGCCAAAAACTTTTTTTCTTTTTTTGAGACAGGGTCTCACTGTGTCTCCCAGGCTGGAGTGCAGTGGTGCAGTCATAGCTCGCCACAGCCTCAACCTCCCCTGATTCAGGTGATCCTCCCACCTCAGCCTCCCGAGTAGCTGGGACTACAAGCCACCATGCCTGGCTAATTTTTGTAATTTTTTATGGTAGAGACTGGGTTTTTGGTAGAGACTGGGTGTAGCATTTAATTAGATGCTACACCATCTAATTCAAAACAAACAAACAAACAAACAAACAAACATTTTCTACAGATTTCTCACACTGTTGCCCAGGCCGGTCTTGAACTCCTGGCCTCAAGCAGTCCTCCCACCTTGGACTCCCAAAGTGCTGGGATTATAGGCATGAGCCACAGAGCTGACCTGTAACAAGACCGAAGGGAGGCCCATCTCATGCATGAGCATGAAAGCCCAATCGTCATGCTTATGAATGACAAAAGGATCATACAGCGAACATTTACTGAACATTGCCCTTGGTACTCCGCAGGTACTGTCTCATATGACACTCACCACGTCCCTGTCATTTTCCCCATGTGAGAGGTGATCGAACTGAAGCCCAGAGAGGTTGAGAGACATAAGTGGGTCACACAGGTAGCCGGCAGGCTGCTGTGCACGTCGGGGGCATATACAGGCATGCACATGGGCTGTGTATGTGAGCAGGAGAGTATAGAATGGGGCGGCTGTGAGCACAGGTGTTCATAAGTGCATCTACGGCTCTGTTTACATGGTGTGGACGTGGGTGTGCCCAGCATGAGTTTTTTACAGAGTCTTGGCAGGCTCTGATTCCCCAGCCTGGAGCACCCTCTCTCCTTTGGTCCCCCGATTACGCCTATTTATCTTTGAAGACTCAGTGCAGGCGTCACCTGTCCTGTGCGGCCTTCCCTGGCTCCTCTGGCCAAGTTAGTTGCACCGGGTCAGCTGTATCAGCTCTCCCTGGTGCTGTCTCTCCCCTTGCCCTTGCAGGGTGAGCGCAGGGACAGGGCGTGTCCCTTCATGTCTGTGTCACTCAGGTGCCTGGAACAGGCTTGACCAGGATATTAACAGGAATAACAGCTGCTACTCAGACTCAGTGGGCCTGGCCATGCTCAGGGCCTCACTTAATCCCATTTCTTCATCTCATGTCAGGTGAGGAAGTGAATTTCCAGGGAGGATCATTGATTGAAGCAGGCGTGTGGCAGAGCTGGACAGTGAGCCCTGAGTTTGGTGCCAGCCCTGCCACTCCCATACCATGCTCCGTTCAGGACTATTTTATTATTTTTTAAAACTTTATTTTGGAATGGATATCACATGCACGTGGGAAATAGTGCAGACCATATCAAAGCATTTAACACTGAAATGTGTCCCACTACCCCTCTCCCCTGGCCTTCTGGCTCCCTCCCCGAGGAGGCAACCACTGTTCCCAGGGTCTTGTGTGTCCAGAGCCCCTTCACACTGGGTTCCCTCACCCTGGGTGTGTGTGTGCACAAACGTATGTGTGCAAATCCTTCTGGAGAGGTTTAAGCATAAATAAACACAGATGCAGATCTGCACAGGACACAGTTTCCTTTTTTTTTTTTTTTTTGATACAGAGTTTTGCTCTCGTCACCCAGGCTGGAGTTTAATGGCACGATCTAGGCTCACTGCAACCTCTGCTTCCTGGGTTCAAGCGATTTTCGTGCCTCAGCCTCCCAAGTAGCTGGGATTACAGGTGCTACTTGCTACCACGCCTGGCTATTTTTGCATTTTTAGTAGAGACGGGGTTTCACCATATTGGCCAGGCTCGCCTCAAACTCCTGACATCAGGTGATCCCCCGTCTCGGCCTCCCAAAGTGCTGGGATTACAGGTGTGAGCCACCGCGCCTGGCCCACTTCCTTCTAATGCTGGAATGAATGTTCCTGTCAACTTTCAGACACACTTGGCCAGTGCAGTCAGCTGCCCCACCCCTGAGAGGACACAGCCACACGGGAACAGTTGGGATGTGGCTCTGGAGATGCCACAGTCGAGGTCCCAGGGCCAGTGGATGGCCAAGCCAGGTGACCAACTTGAAGAAGCAGGCTCCTCCCACTCCGCCGGCCTGGTTGAGTCTTGGCCTTGAGAAGCCGCAAGGGAGCTCATAGAGGGGGAAACCAACTGGGGCCAGGATGGCCAGAGCTAGGGAGGGGCTGGCCTGGGAGTTCGGGGCAGGGAGCAGCCCGTGCAAGAGCTCAGGGGCTCTGGAAAGAAAGCATGGTTGGCAGCCCCCTGGACGCAGGCGATGCAGGTGGAGCTGCGGGGTGGTGACAGGGCAAGGGCCAGCCAATCACACAGGCATCCAGAAACCCCTCCTGCCCTTTGCAGGGGGATCTAGCCTTCCTGGGCCCTTTGGGAATAAGCTGTTGCCCTGCTTTACTAAGAAACTGAGGCAGCAGTGTGGAAGCGGCTCCACATTGAGGCCCCCTCATGTGGCCTCCACATGAGGCTCATTCAAGTCAGCCTCACCAAGGTACACCCAGACCTCCCCCAATGCCTACCTCAAGCAGGGGGACCCAAGGCACCCGGTCCCCAGGCAGTCTCCAATGAGAAGACCTGGGTCAGCTCAGGAGGCCACCTGGGCTGTGAGACCAACTGAACTGGCCGTCACCTCATTGTGCTGCTGAGTCCCAGGGGACAACTGTGCTACCTCCCTCATCAGGCTTTTCTGGGAATTAAAGGAGCTCGTGAATGAAAATGTTTGTTCCAGGGTCCAGCCCACAGTAAGTGCTCAGCAAAAAAAAGGCTTCGTGACTTTTAGGGAGGCAGCTTGGGTAGGGAGGGGATTTGGGCTCTAGAGTCAGACCTGCTGGGATGTGAGTCACTAAATTATTGCCCTTGGGTGAGTCATGTCCTTCTCTGAGCCTCAGTTTCCTCCTATAACAAGGGGAGAGCAATAAGTACTTCAAGGCGTTGTTGTGGGCATTAAAAGGTTTGCTGTTCATAATGTTTGCTCGTGGCGGAAGCTCCATCAAAGTCAAGTCCCCTTGTAAAGTACTGTGGGACGCTGGGGTGACAGGGGTGACTCACAGTTAAATCCTGGCCCTTTCATGTACCGGAAACCTCCATTAGCCTCCAGCCCTTCAGGATGGCTGCTGGGCTTCCCAGTGGGTTTATGGGGACATCCAGTCCCTTGCCATTTGGTGTGGAGCTGAGGCTGTGGCTATTTCCTGCCTTGAGGGTGACTGACTCAGTGGTCATTCACTTCCAGTCAGTCCATCAATCAACAAACACTCATCCCTCGGAGACAGACACCAGTGCTCTGTACTGGGCACTGGGGACACAGAAGCGATTCAGAGCTGGTCCCTGGCCTCAGGGGGCTCACAGTCTGGGGGAGCCATAAGGAAAAAACATGTCAAGTTCCAAGTACTGTGGGATCCAGAGCAGGCTTCCATCCCCATCTAAGGGATCTGGGAGGGCTTCCTGGAGGTGGCAGATGATGACTGATCTGAGTCCTGAGTCTTAGGGGGTCTGCCGGGGAGGGGGTGGGAGTGGAAAGTGCGTGCAGGGGGACGGCAGTGAGGATGGAAGAGTGCGCTACTGCTCCGTGCAGTGGAAGCCTGGAGCCTAGCAGATCCAAAGGGGTAGAGAAAGGAGACCACGGCAGACAGAGGGGCTTACGTGCCAGAACTCCATCCCAAGGGAACAGGGAGTCAGGGCAGAGATTCATAGAGGGGAGCAACATGGCCGCTCCCAGTTTTAGAAAGCCCCCGCTGTGGGTGCATGGATTGGACAGGAGGGAAAACCCGTCTGGGAATGAGGGAGGAGGCAAGCAGGGCAGGGGTATGGGGTCCAAGAGCAGAAGCGGCCAAGAGAGGGAAGGGGGACCGGCCAGGGCGTGCTGGGGGTAGGGGAAGTCGGGCAGGACCCAGTGGCCAGGTCAAACCCTCCTGGACTGCCAGGTGCCCCTGACCTGCTGGGGGTCTGGGTGGTGCTGGGGCAAGATGTTGAGAGCTCTTTCCTAGCACAATTCTGCCAGCGGATCCACTGTGGAACCACCAGAGGGCCTGGCTTTGTGCCTGGCAGCACATCCTCCCCAACCCCAAAAGAAAGGAAGCTCTGAAAAGTGACCTGTGGGCACCTGCCAACCTAGGAGGGATGGGTCAGGATTCTCACAGGCCATGGAACTGGGGCTTGGCCAAATGGAGCTGGATCTCCTGGGGACCATGAGGGCAGCAACATCCAACTAATACTAAAGCAGCTCCAGACTAGGCGCTGTGGGTCACGCCTGTAATCCCAGCACTTTGGGAGGCCAAGGCAGGTGGATCACGAGGTCAGGAGATCGAGACCATCCTGGCCAACATAGAGAAACCCCATCTCTACTAAAAATACAAAAATTAGCCGGGCGTGGTGGTGCGTGCTTGTAATCCCAGCTACTCGGGAGGCTGAGGCAAGAAAATTGCTTGAACCCAGGAGGCAGAGGTTGCAGTGAGCCGAGATTGTGCCACTGCACTCTTGTGTGGCGACAGAGCGAGACTCCATCTCAAAAAAATTTTTTTAAAATAAATAAATAAATAAAGCAGCTCCAGGCTGGGGGCAGTGGCTCATGCCTGTAATCCCAGCACTTTGGGAGGCCGAGGCGGGCGTATCACGAGGTCAGGAGATCGAGACCATCCTGGCTAACACGGTGAAACACCGTCTCTACTAAAAAATACAAAAAATTAGCCAGGCGTGGTGGCGGGCGCCTATAGTCCCAGCTACTCAGGAGGCTGAGGCAGGAGAATCCCTTGAACCTGGGTGGTGGATGTTGCAGTGAGCCGAGATTGTGCCATTGCATTCCAGACTGGGTGACGGAGTGAGACTCCGTCTCTAAGTAAGTAAGTAAATAAATAAATAAGTCTTCACGAGAGAACAGAGGATTGCTGAGGATAGACTCCAGGGAAGCACATCAGAGGGCTGGGAAGAAAATGAGAATTCCACAAAGGGGACTAAAGAGGAGCTGGGGCGTAGCTGAAGCAGAAACAGAGGAGAAAGATGGCTGCCAGTGAACCACACCACAGGCGCTCAGGCCCTGCTGCCGCCTCTCCCATTGGACCTGGGCTGGCTCTGCGACTCATTTTTTACTAAAGCGATGGAAGGGATGCTGCAGCACCTCCAAGCCTAACTCTTAAGAAGCTCTTAGGTTCCACTTGGGGCTGTTGAGGCTTCCTTTACTTTTTATTGTTTTTATTTTTTTAGAGATGGGTCTCACTCTGTTGCCCAGACTAGAGTGCGGTGGCAGCAATCACAGTTCACTGCAACCTCCAACTCATGGGCTCAAGCAATCATCCTGCCTCAGCCTCACAAGTAGCTGGGACTCCAGGCACGTGCACCACCATGCCTGGCTTTTGTTTTGAGAAGGAGTCTCACTCTGTTGCCCAGGCTGGAGTACAGTGGTGCAATCTCAGCTCACTGCAACCTCTGCCTCCCAGGTTCAAGCGATTTATCTGCCGCAGCCTCCTGAGTAGCTGGGATTACAGGCCTTCCACCACCCTGGTTATTTTGTATTTTTAGTAGAGATGGGTTTCCTTGTTGACCAGGCTGGTCTCCAACTCCTGACCTCGGTGATCCGCCTGCCTCGGCCTCCCAAAGTGCTGGGATTACAGGTGTGAGCCACCCCACCCGGGCTGCTTGGCTATTGTTTTTTGTTTTTTTTTTTTTAATTTCTTGTAGATACGAGGTTTTGCTGTGTTGCCCAGGCTAGTCTCGAATTAACTCTTGGCCTCAAGTGATCCTCCTGCCTCGGGCTCCTGAAGTGCTGGATTTACGGTCGTGAGCCAGTGCACCTGGCCAGAACTCCTTTTCTAGGGGGAAGTCAACCACCATGTTCTAGGAAGTCAGACTATAGATTGTCCCAAGTCCACTATGCTGTAAGGAGCCCCAGCTAGCCCCATGAAGTAGCCATGTGGAGAAAGAGATGTCCAGGCCGAGCGCGGTGGCTCCCGCCTGTCATCCCAGCACCTTGGGAGGCCGAGGTGGGCGGATTACTTGAGGTCAGGACTTTGAGACCAGCCTGGCTAACATGGTGAAACCCCATTTCTACTAAAAATAATTAGCTGGGCGTGGTGGCGGGCACCTGTAATCCCAGCTACTTGGGAGGCTGAGGCAGGAAATCACTTGAAGCCAGGAGGCAGAGGTTGCAGTGAGCCGAGATCGCACCACTGCACTCCAGCCTGGGCGACAGAGCGGGACTATGTCTCAAAAAAAGACATAAAGAGAGCTGCCAGGTTGAGCCAGGTCAACCCACAGGACCACGAATGACTATGTAAAAAGTGGTATTCTAGGCCATTACCTATGTGGTCATTGGCTACACAGCAATAGATAACTGACAGTTTGTAATTTAACACCTACACAGTCCTCTGGGGTAGACGTTATTGTTCCCATTCATCAGATGAGGAAGTAAAGCCCAGAGAGAGATGTGACTCAGTAAGGCTCACCTAGCCAGCTGGAGGCAGCAGGTAGGGTTTGACCTGGCAGGTTCATCTGAATCCAGTTTGTTTTCTTTCCAGAGCACATGCCTGGCTGCCTGAAGCAGTTGACCAGACTTGCAGCCAAACCACGTGGTTTTGGTCAAATTCCCTGTGGCTGTGGTGACAGGGCCATTTCCCAGGTGGCTCATCTGGGAGGCTGCTGGAGCCCTGGCTTATTCTTTGGTAAAGCAGGCTTCTTCCCACCCCCTGCGCCATTGAGACATGATTCACACATAGTAAAAATGAACAAATCGTAAGTGCAAGGCAGGGCAAATTTTTTTTTTTTTTTAAACAAAGTCTCGCTGTGTTGTCCAGGCTAGAGTGCAATGGCGCGATCTCAGCTCACTACAACCTCCACCTCCCAGGTTCAAGCGATTTTCCTGCCTCAGCCTCCTGAGTAGCTGGGATTACAGGCACGTGCCAGCAAGCCCGGCTAATTAGTTGTATTTTTAGTAGAGACGGGGTTTCGCCATGTTAGCCAGGCTGATCTCAAACTGCTGAGTTCAGGTGATCCACCTGCCTTGGCCTCCCAAAGTGCTGGGATTATGCCTGGCCAGCATGGTGAAATTGTACATCTGTATGTACCCACGTGACCACAACCCAGACCATGATATAGAACATTTCTGGGATCAGAATGCTCCCTTTTGCCCACTGCTGGTCAATGCCCTCAGCTCAGAGGTACCCGCTGTTCTGACCACTATCACCATAATGTTTTGTCTGTTCTTGAACCTCACCTAAATAAAATCGTGCAGCCTTGCACTCTTCTGTGGCTATTGTTGCTCAACATTGTGTCTGAAAGATTCACCGACATTTTTGTGTGTAGCAGTTTCTTTTTTAAATTGCTGTATAGTACTCCAACGTATGAATCAACCACAATTTATGCATTCTGCTACTGACACACAGCTATATTGTTTATTTGCTGCTATGAGTATTATGGTACTCATCCTTTTGTGCACGTAAGCACTCATTTCTCCTGGATGTGTAAGCAGGAGTGGAAATGCTAGGCCATAGGGTAGATGCGTATTTAACTTGATGAGAAGCCGGTCAGTTTCCTGCTGTGGTTGCAACAAAGCACATTTGCACCAGCAGCGCCTGGGAGCTGCCGTTCTCCGTATCCCCACCAGCACTTGGTACTGGCAGACCTTCTCCTCTGAGCTACTCTAATAGTGGGGCAGTGCGATTTCACAGTTTTCCATGAGATGTGGAGCACCTTTCAGAGGTTGGCCTGGTTTTTGCAGATCCCCTAGGCAGCCCTGAGGAGGGATGGGAGGGGGGTTGGTGAAGGGGATGTTCCTGCAACCCAGGTGTGAGACGGGGGAGCCCTGAGTTAGGTTGAGGCTAGAAGGGAGGCAGAGGATGGGATGGAGAGCTGTCCTGGGGGGACGGTGGGATGGTGAGGATGGACGGCAGTGCTGCCAGTGGCAGGCATCCCATCTCCCAGTGGCTAGGAACACTCCTGATCTCCTAAGGCAAGCAGTGCTGAGACAGGGCAGCGTCAAGGCCGGAGGATTTGATGGCACAGGGTCCTGGCTCTTTCTTCTCTGCCATTTTTAGCTATTGATGAGGGAAGATAGCGACAGGGCCAGGAGAGAGGTGTCCTCTCCTTGCGCCACCCTCCCCCTTTTTTTTTTGAGATGGAGTTTCGCTCTTGTCACACAGGCTGGAGTGCAGTGGCACGATCTTGGCTCACTGCAACTTCTGCCTCCTGGGTTCAAGTGATTCTCCTGCCTCAGCCTCCTGAGTAGCTGGGATTACAGGTGCTTAGCACCATGTCTGGCTAATTTTTTGTATTTTTAGCAGAGACGGGGTTTCACCATGTTGGCCAGGCTGGTCTCGAACTCCTGACCTCAGGTGATCCCCCTGCCTTGGCCTCCCAAAGTGCTAGGATAAAGGCATGAGCCACCGCGCCCGGCCTCTTGTGCCTCTTTTTAAGACCAAGGACACCCTTCCCAGATGACTTCCTCCACCCCATTCCCAAGACTTCCCCTCGCATTTCACTGGCTAGAACTGCATCCCTTGTCCATTCCTCAACCAATCCCTGGCAAGGGAATGGGAAACGATCTCTCCCCACTCCACGAGGTCACTCTCCTGTGGCTCTTTGCCTGAACACACCAAGGACGTTTGCTCCTGCTGGTGCCTCCGCGTGGAAGGCCCTTCCTGATTCTTCCATCTGGAAGAGTCATCTTTCAAAGCTGCCTCCAAAGGCAGTCTTCTACCTGCAGGCTGGGTCGGGGTCTCCTCTGGGTTCTCACAGCCTTCCAGGACCCCTACCGGATGTGGCCTGTTTCTGTGGCTCAGAAATGGGACCTCTTCCCAGCCCCATGCAACCATAATCAGCACAGCCAGCCATGGTAAGGACTCCCAGCCCACTGGACCTGGGCCTGGGGCAGCCACAACCCTGCCCTCACCCCTGCCCAGGGCTGGGCATGACCTCTGGGAAAAGCCTCAGGAGAGGACTGGGACTGAAAGAAAAACACCCATTTGATGGAGAAGCAAACTGAGGCTCAGTGAGGGGGGTGACTTGCCCAAGGTCATGGACAGGGCCAGTCTTAGCTCCAGGCCTCTCTCTCAGGCCTGGGCCCTGGGCCCTACTCCAGGGCTCCTCAGACTTTGAAAGTCACGTGAATCACTGGGGCACCCTGTTAAAATGCAGATGCTGGTTCAGTAGGTCGGGGTGGGGCTGGACTTGCTATTTCTCACATGCTTCTGCTGCCACTGGCCTGCAAGCCACACTGGGGGTGTCATAGTCTGTACTAAGGGAGACCTTGGATTTTCAGCCCCACCCTCAGAAGCCTACAGGCCACCTCTTTAGGAAGGGTGGGGTGGGGTAGGGTGTGAGTGGGGAAGCCACTTCAAGAAACCCCAATCTCCATTCCTGTTCTGCCAGCCATCTAGGACACCAGAGCTGCTGGAATGATTTATTAAGTTAAGAGGTTCAGGGAGCAGGAGAGAAACACCTTTTGGGTGGCTCTGGCGGTTCTGCACCCAGCACAGCCTCGAAGGAGGCTGTGGGGCCATGGAGGCCAGCTGCTAGCTCCCTCTGTCCTGAGCCCCATGGTACGGGTCCAAATGGGGCAGGAAGTGTTAGTAGGAGGTAGGGTAGGAAGAGGGTGGCAGGCTCCCGCCTCTCCCCTGCAGAGACACCCCGCCATGGCCGCTGCCTGGGCCTCTGCCAGACCCCTGGGCCAGGGCCATCAGCCCAGAAGCCCAAGCAGAGGGTAGCTGGAGACAGAGGGGGGGACCAGGGTTGGAGGCACACGGCCACCAGGAATTGCTTTTTTTTTTTTTTTAAAGTATAAAGTGTTTTGGAAAAAAACGAAAAAAATCTATATAAAAATCTCTTCACATATAAAATCCTGAAGAAGGTGCAAGGTAAGACCCAGTGCGAGGGGCGCGCTCAGATATGCAGTGTGTGTGTGTGTGTGTCCGTGTGTACGTGTGCACGTGTGTGTGTATGTGTCTGTGTGTGTGTGTGTGTGTGGTGGGTGCAAGTGCACGTGTGGCCCACAGAGGGTGGGGAGAAAGCTTGGCTTTTGACTTCCATCCAGGAGGGAAGGATGGCGGCTGGTCCTCCAGCCTGGAGGGTCTGCAGCTGGGCGGGACCTGAAAGACAAGGTGCGGCAGGGCTGAGGCCTGGGCTGAGGGGCTGTGAGGCCACCCCAAGGCCAAGCAAGGGTGCTGAGTGGGTCCTTCCACCACCTCTCAGCCCCTAAGGTACAGCCAGATCCGCTCTTCCTGGCTCCTTCCCAAGTAGCTCAGCCATAGGGTGGCCTCTCCTGCGTGCCTTAGGAAGTCCATGTGGACTTATCAGAAAGAGGATGCTCCAGGTAGACGTGGCGTTGAAAAAGCAAAAATAAGAACACTTTGGCCAGGTGCAGCGGCTCACGCCTGTAATCTCAGAATTTTGGGAGGCTGAGGCAGGTGTATTGCTTGAGCCCAGGAGTTCGAGACCAGCCTGGGAAATAATGGCGAAACTCCGCCTATACAAAATGTGCAAAAATTGTCTGGGCATGGTGGTGCGGGCCTGTGGTTCCAGCTACTCAGAAGGCTGAGGTGGGAGGATCCCTTGAGCCTAGGAGATTGAGGCTGCAGTGAGCCGTGATTGCACCACTGCACTCCAGCCTGGGTGTCAGAGTAAGACCTTGTCTCAAAACAACCAAAACCAACCAACCAACCAACCACTTTGAGCTCTGCTAAGTCAAGCACGAGTGTAAGACTAACTGGGACAGAGGCCTGGCCTCAGCGTGTGATGTCTGTGTGTGAAGCTCAGTGGAGATTCACTGTTGGGGTCAGGGATGTGCACACTGCATTTGCCTCCAGCCCCAAGAAGGGGGGTGCACTGAGCAGGCTGTGGCTCCGCACTATGCCGCCCAGCTCTGGAGGAACAGGCTTAAGCTGTTGGAGCAGCCTGTGGCCCGGGTCTGACGGGATCTCTGCAACAACCCCGTGTTGCTGGTTTCATCGTCCTTTTTACAGAACCGGAATTGGAGGCCAGAAGAAGGAAGTGGCCTGGCTGGGGTGGTCCAGGGAGTCCCGGGTGTGGGAGAGCCTCAGCCCCTGCCCACCCTGCAGGGCACAAGCCTCGGCACCCACCTCTACTCAGCCAGGCTGTTGCGCATCGACTCCTTCTCCTGGAGGGCGGCCATGGCAAGGCGCAGGTGCTCCTTCAGCTGCTCGATCTCCCGCTCGGACCGTGTCTTGATGTGGCTCAGCTCCACATAGACGTCCTGGTACTTTCCCGAGGTGAAGCGCTTGTCCTGGGGGACAGGAGGCAGGTATGAGGGCATGAAGTCTCCCCCTCCAGCCCTGCCCACCGGGCACATGGGCAGCATCAGCAGCCAGACCTCCCTGCAGCACCCTCGCTTCATCCCTCCAGGTGGCTCCCCAAGACGGCCGTGGGTCCTGGGCTTACCCCTCCCACCTCCCTGGTACCACCCAGGGACACGGGTGTCATTGTCATCCTCATCCTGTTTCAGGGTAGGAGATTTTGCCCAAGACCGCAGGGCGGTGAGTGGCTGGGATGAGAACCAGGTCAGCCTGGCTGGGTGCTCGGGCCCTTCCCGTGAGTTCACGCCACCTGTTCTTCAAGTGCGGTAAACACGGTCTGGCTCACGTGCACTTACAGAGCCACCAACATGTCCACTTCCTGCCCCAAACTGACAGAGCGCACCAGGCAGTGACATAGCAGCCAAGGGTGGGCCAGGCGGGCTGCAGACTCAGACCTGGGCTGAACCCCGACCCACCCAACTCCTAGCAACATGGTTATTCTCACTGGAGTGCAAGCTCCCCACGGCAGAGATTTGGGGCTATTTTGTTCACATCTATCTTCCCAGCACCTAGCACAGTGCCCGGGATATAGTAGGTGCTCAATAATCATCAATAAATTAAATAATGCTAAATAAACAGAAGCCAAGTACGGCCTTGGGGAAGTCACTTCCCCTTTCTTAGTCTCAGTTTCCCTGTCAGTGAATGGGGATGATGACACCTACATGGGAGAAGCACAGGAGAGCCTGAGGAAGGATGAAGCAAGTGGAGGGCTTGGCACAGAGCAGGTGCTCACAGGATGGCATCCCGGTGGCTCCAGGGTCCCCCACAGCCCCCAGCCCAGCGGCAGGACCTACCTTCTGCATCATCTGGAGCTCGTCCCGGAGGCACTGCACCTCCTTTTTCAGGTACTGGAGTTCGTTTTCTTTTACGCGAAGCAGCACCTGGGGATATAGGTGCTGGACTGACCCAGGGCCAGAAGCCAGAGCTACCCTGGCCCACAGTGCCCTGCAGCCTGGGTTCTCTCTGCCTCAGGCCCCCAGAATGCAGCCCCTATCTGCACAAAAACCCTCTACATCCTGGAGGCGGACTCCTCCAGGAAGCCCTCTCCGATTCCCCCGCTTTGCCTTCCCTTACTCTCACCCCTGTCCAGCCCGTGTGAATGGATATCTCAGGTCAACTCTGCTGCAGCCCTCATGCAGCACCAGGCTCTCACCTCGGGAGTGAGATGGATGAAAAGAAGCCCTACATAAACCTGAGCAGTCTGAGCCACTCCACAAGGCACCTCATTAACCCCTCCCCAACCTGAGGGCTAGGTGCTGCTGACTTGACTGAGGAGGAAACAAGTTCAGCCAGGACTGGGGAGGCTTAAAAGCTCAGACTGGAGCCAGACTGCCTGGTTCAAATCCCAGTCCAGCTATAAAAGCTTTGGTAAGGTACTTGACCTTCCTGTGTCTCAGTTTCCTCATCTGTAAATAGGGACAGTCATAGTAGCTAATGTATGGAGCTGTCAGGAAGATTAGATGAGTTAACAGACAAAAAGGGCTTCCAGAAGTTCTAGGTACAGAGTGAGCCTCACCTAAGTGTTTGTTGAAGAAATAAAATATCGGGGCCGGGCGCGGTGGCTCACGCCTGTAATCCCAGCACTTTGGGAGGCCAAGGCAGGTGGATCACGAGGTCAGGAGATTGAGACCATCCTGGCTAACATGGTGAAACCCCGTCTCTACTAAAAATACAAAAAATTAGCCAGGAGTGGTGGCGGGTGCCTGTAGTCCCAGCTACTCAGGAGGCTGAGGCAGGAGAATGGCGTGAACCCGGGAGGCGGAGCTTGCAGTGAGCCGAGATGGTGCCACTGCACTCCAGCCTGGGTGACAGAGTGAGACTCCTCTCAAAAAAAAAAAGAGAAATAAAATATCAGCTGGGCACGGTAGCTCACACCTGTAATCCCAACACTTTGGGAGGCCGAGGTGGGCAGATCACCTGAGGTTGAGAGTTCGAGACCAGCCTGACCAACATGGAAAAACTCTGTCTCTACTAAAAATACAAAATTATCCAGGCGAGGTGGCACATGCCTGTAATCCTAGCTACTTGGGAGGCTGAGGCAGGAGAATCGCTTGAACCAGGGAGGCAGAGGTTGCAGTGAACTGAGATCGTGTCACTACACTCCAGCCTGGGTGACAGAGCGGGACTCTGTCTCAAAAAAAAAAAAAGAAGAAGAGAGAAAGAAAAAGAAAGAAAGAAAATACTACAGTGATCCACACACACACACACACACACACATATTTTCTCACCCCAATATTTCCCAGCAAGGAAGGTGCTGGTGCCATTTTACAGATGAGCTACTGGGACTCAGAAAAGTGGAGTGATTTGCTATGGTACATGGCAGGTAGGTGACACAACGCAGGTGGGAGGGCAGAATTCTGGCTACTGGATGCGTAGTAGGTGTTCTGGCCTAGTCAGGCTGGCCCAGCCACTGGGAGACTTGGCTTTCCTGCCACAGGTGGTACCAAGCCTGTGGTGGGGGTGCCCCATAGCCCTGGGCCCCAAGAACCACTGGGCTGCCTGGTGCTAGTGAGGGTACTCACCTCCAGCTCGCAGGAACTCCGCTCATTGCTGCGCCCGCAGCCGTTGCCCATGCCCTGTGAGGCAATGAAGCCGCGCAGCTGGTCTATCTCCTCTGACAGGCGGCCATGCAGCTCCTGGGAGAGGCACGGTGGTCAGGGGAGGGGTGCTGGGACCCGCCCGTGTCCCCTCAACCTGGGGCCAGGCCCACCTGGTTGTGGCGCAGCAGCTCCTGGCCCTCCTGCTGGCAGCGGCGCAGCGTGTGCTCGCGCTCCTCGGCCTGCCTCGTGAGCGTCCCAATCTCCAGGCACTTCTGCGAGTACTGCTCCGATAACACCTGCAGCTCCCGCTTCAGTGCCTCCACATCTGACCTGCCCCAGAGGAGGAGCAGAGGAGAGCGTAGGTTATCTTGCCCCTGCCAAGCCTGGAGTCCGGTCAGGGTAGATTCAAAGCATCCCAGGACTCTGGGGTTCCCTCTCTAGGTTTGCCTTTAGCCTGCTGTGGGGCTGTGAACCAGTGACAGCCTCTCTGGGCTACAGGTGTTTCCCCTAAGTGAGGGTAGCTTGGAGGAGCCCATCTTTTTTTTTTTTTTTTTTTTAGATAGAGTCTTGCTCTCCCTCTTGTTGCCCAGGCTGGAGTGCAATGGCACAATCTTGGCTCACTGAAATCTCTGCCTCCTGGGTTCAAGCGATTCTCCTGCCTCAGCCTCCCAAGTAGCTAGAATTACAGGCTCCCGCCACCACACTCAGCTAGCTTGTATTTTTAGTAGAGATGCAGTTTCACCATGTTGGCCAGGCTAGTCTCGAACTCCTGATCCCAGCCTCCCAAAGTGCTGGGATTACAGGCATGAGCCACCGTGCCCGGCTGGAGGGGCCCATCTTTAAAGCCCCTGAAGCCTCAACATTCCAAAACTGTGCTCTGGGGCAGGGAAGGCCTAGTGGTCAACAGTGTGACACTGCAGTCCAGCTCTAGGGGAGACTAAAGGGGTGAAGAGGTGGGTGGAGGCCGGGACCAGCCAAGACAACAAGGCACCTGAAGCACTGTCTGTGAGGACTGGCATGGGGTCTGCCTGAGGACCTTCTGCTTCTGTTTCTTGCATCCATGAGACTGGAGCAGGAATCTCAGCTAGGGGCAAACTGATGTGTCCTCTGCCAAGGGGCCTCAGCAAAGTTCCTCAACCCATAACCATCAGGGTGGGCAGTTGGGCCCTGGCATCATCTTACTGGTGCTGCTTCCGGAGGCCATCCGGGCCCTGCTGGAGACTCCGTGTTTTGCTCAGCTCTCGGCTCAGCTCTTCCTGGTAGGCCTTCTTCATGGCTTCAATGGCTGGAAGCAGGGCAGAGAGGCACAAGAGGGACTGGAGGGGGGCCAGCAGCACCAAGTGCCACCAGCTCTGAGACGCCACATGTACTGGTGGAGACAGGACCAAGGAGTGCTATGCAAAGAGCACCGAACCAGAAGTCCAGAGCAGCCCAGGCTGTGTCATAAACTGAGTGGCTTGGGGTAAACTCTCAACCTCTCTGAGCCCATCTATTAAGGGAAGATAATCCTGTTGGATGGACCCTGCTGGGGAGACAGCTCAGTGCCTGACCATTGGTACCTCCTGTTCTAGTGATTTCCAGGTAGGACCCCACCTAGTACACCCACCCTGCAGACTCTGAGGGCTCTCAAACAAGGCCTATCTGCTTTGACCAGCCTAGTGGTCAAGAGCTCAGGCTCCACAATCAGCATATATCGATGTGACTTAACCCCTTGTGCCTCAGATCCCTTATCTGGAAAACAGGGATAGATAACAACAGTACCTTTCCTCCATGGGGTTATTGGAAGGTGTGTGAAGCATTTAGAACAAAGCATGGCTCAGAGTAAATGCCCCAACATTAGCTCCTGCTGGCTTTATTCTCAGATTGTGAGCTCCTAAGGACTGAGACCGAGGTTTTTTTTTTCCCCACTCAGGGCCACCTAAGGTTTCACCCACGATTCTAAAATCCAAAACTTCTGAACATTGAAAGTTTCTCCCTTTTTTTTTTTTTTTGAGACGGAGTCTCACTCTGTCACCCAGGCTGGAGTGCAGTGGCACAATCTCGGTTCACTACAACCTCTGCCACCCACTCTCAAGTGATTCTCCTGCCTCAGCCTCCTGAGTAGCTGGGATTACAGGCACCTGCCACTGTGCATGGTTAATTTTTGTATTCTTAGTAGAGACAGGGTTTCACCATCTTGGCCAGGCTGGTCTTGAACTCCTGACCTCGTGATCCACCCACCTCAGCCTCCCAAAGTGCTGGGATTACAGGTATGAGCCACAGTGCCCGGCCTTTTTTTTTTTTTTTTTTTTTTTTTTTGATGGAGTCTCGCTCTGTCACCCAGGCTGGAGTGCAGTGGTGCAATCTCAGCTCACTGTAGCCTCCGTCTCCTGGGTTCAAGAGATTCTCCTGCCTTAGCCTCCTGAGTAGCTGGGATTGCAGCTGCCCACAATCACACCCAGCTAATTTTTGTATTTTTAGTAGAGATGGGGTTTCACCATGTTGCCCAGGCTAGTCTCGAACTCCTGACCTCAGGTGATCTGCCTGTCTCAGCCTCCCAAAGTGCTGGGATTACAGGCATGAGCCACTGCACTGGGCCTCTGGTAACTCTTTTGGTGGCAATCCCCACCCTGAATGACATGAGGCTATTTATGGTCTTTATTATTCCACTTGTGTGATTTTTATCCATTTCACAGCAGAAACCTTAGTGCCAGATTACAGGGCGAAGTCCAGATTCTGCTGAGGGGGAAGGGGTCTCTAACACATGTGGCTGCAAAGGTGATCTTCCTAAAATGCAGAGCACACTGGCCCCAAGGCTGGGTTCGAGTGCATGAGCACTTGGCACAGCACTGGCAGGTTGTAAGCTTCAGATCATGTGACATTGGCCAGCATTTCTATTGTTCTGCAAACCCCTAGTGATGCCTAGGAATGTGCCAGGCACACAGCAGGTGTGCGGTGGCAGGAGGGGAGGGAATTGTCCAGGATGAAGGGTGCTCCCGTGGGAAACGTGGGGCCCAGTGCCTGGCACACAGCTGGCATGGACAATGCTCACACCTTCCCCTGCTCTCCCCAGGGTATGGTCCATGTGCCCAGGGAGGAGGCACTCCTATGAGGACAGGGGATGCAGCTGATCAGCCTCTCCCCCATGCATGTGTGTAGCATGTGCCTTTAGGCAGACTCTATGGTGGCTGCAGGCCCCTGAGCAGGAGGAGTCACCACCCATGGTAGTGGTGATGTTGGGGGCGGGGAGGGTATCGTTTACTGCCTCAGTTTCCCTTTTTAAGAAGGGCTACAGGCCAGTTCTTGGAGCTTCCAACCCCTGCTGACCCTTTACCCCAAATGTGGCACTGAGACCCCTACATCTTATTTGATAAAGTCCTCCCCAGTTTGGCTAGGAGGAGCCTCAGCACAGAGGCTCACAGCCCAGCCTGCTGTGCCCCACCCAGGGTCCATACCTGAGGCCGTGGCTGCCGTCTCCTCGGCCAGGAGCCACTCCTTCTCCTGCTGCAGCCGCTGCAGCTCCCGCTCGTGGTGCCGCTGCAGCTCCTCCATCACCTGCTGGTGTGAGGACTCCATCTCTGCCAGGCTGCGCTCACATGCCTCCTGTGGGCCGGAGGCCAGGGTGTCACAGGCTGCCCTGTTCCTCTGGACAGCGGCCCTTCCCCAGTCTCCAGAGGAGAAGGCTCAGGGGCAGGTACACCACCTCCTCCTGGGTCCTGGCACCTCCAGTCTGCACCTGCTCCTGCTCCTGCTCCCATCCCCACCCCACAGCTCCTCATTCACAAACCTCACCTTGTCACTCCTGCCTCAAGCCCTCCAGGGACTCCTCATCCTACAGAGTCAAGTCCCTGTTCCTATGGCTGACCTTTATGGTCTCATCCCTGGCCTTTCTCTGCCAAGCAATCTTAGAGTTATGGTTGCAGCACGTTCACACCTCTGAGCTTTAGCTATTCCCACTGCCTAGAATTTTGTGGTTTTTTTTTTTTTTGAGACAGAGTCTTGCTCTGTCACCCAGGCTGGAGTGCAGTGGAGCAATCTCAGCTCACTGCAACCTCCGCCTCTGGGTTCAAGCAATTGTTCTGCCTCAGCCTCCTGAATAGCTGGGACTACAGGTGCCCACCACCACGCCCAGCTAATTTTTGTATTTTTAATAGAGATGGGGGTTTCACCGTGTTAGCCAGGATGGTCTTGAACTTCTGACCTTGTGATCCGCTGGCCTTGGCCTCCCCAAGTGCTGGGATTACAGGCATGAGCCACTGCGCCTGGCCTGGAATGTTTTTTTGGCAACTTTACCTCCCTGGGTAATTTACCGACCTGCAGCCCAGTTTAAATGTCTCTCCTAGCTCTGTCTCTGGGCAGTCTCTCCCCTGCCTCAAAAGGTTCTATCTCTGCCAGACCATAAATTCCCTGAAGACTGAGAAAATCTGATTGGTGCAGTCCCCAGGGTGTAGGCCAGGGCCTGACATGTGGCAGGTGCTCAGTAAATGAGCTGAAACTGATGATGTAATACAAAATAACGCTTAGTAGACAAGATGGGCAAGTATCTCAAAGACTAATAATACCCACTGCTGGGAGTGTCCGCCATGACGGTGTGTGTGTGGGGTGGTCCGGTGGCATCATCACATTTTGCGACCCCACTGGTTGACCTAGTAGGTTCACTCCTAGAAATGATCCCACAGAAAGTCGTATGTATACAGAGACTTTTGGAACAAGGGTATTCCCTACAGCAAGGTTGGTAACAGATGAAAACTGGAAACAATCTAAATCCCTATCAGGGGAACTCTTGAATAAATGATGGGATGGAGCTTGACAATGGGCCACAGGCAGCTGCTAGACAGAGTTTTTGTGTGGATGGTGTGGAAAAAGATCCCAAAATGAGGTGGTGAAAGTTGGCTTCTGAAACTACACGTGGTATGATCTCACTCACGGAAACAAACGTGCAGACCTGTCCGTCCCAGTGAATGGACGTGAAAACACAGAAAAGGTAGGGAGGATATTGTGGGTGGCAGAATGATAGCCCCCCAAAGTCATCCACATCCTACTCCCAGGATCTGTGACTATGTCATGTTACGTGGCAAAGAAGAATTCAGGCTGCAGGGGGAATCAAGGTTGCTAATCAGCTGACCTTAAAATCGGGAGATTATCCCAGATTATCCCTCAAGCCCAGTGTAATCACAAGGGTCCTTAAAAGTGGACGAAGGGGGCAGAAGCGAAGAGTTCAAGGGAGGTGTGACCAGGAAGGGATGGTCAGAATGATGTGGAGGGAGAAGGACTCGACTTCCCCTCTGCAAGCTTTGAAGATGAAGGAAGGGGCTGAGAGCCAAGGGACGCGGGCAGCCACCAGAAGCCAGAGAAGGCAAGGGATACAACGGGTGCCTGCAGAGGAACACAGTCCTGCCCATGCCTCGGCTGCAGCGTGGCAAGACCTGCGTTAGACTTCTCACCTACAGAAGCGTGAGGTAATACATGTGCATTATTTAGGTAGCTGTGGTGACAGGTTACAGCTGCCACCAGAAACTGATAGGCAGGCGGCAGCAGCCACCGACAGGACCCCAGGGTGGCAGCTGGCAGCGGAAGGAGTATGAAGGTGTTGATTTCCTGCCTTTCAGTTTGTTTAAATTATTTTTGAAAATGTAAACATTTCTTTTAATATAATTTTAAAAATGTTTAAGGTCATTAAAAAGGGAAGGGGAAGAAGAGCCAGGGTAGAAACTAAGGCACAGAGGGCCAGATGAGGGACTGTGTCTCCCCCGTGCAAAGGCCACCTCCCCGCCTCTCCAGCAGCCACACCTGGGGATGATTTGATGGAGGAGCAAGGGCCAAGAGCTTCACGTGGCGACAGGGGTGTCTGTCCCCTGGCTTCTGTTCCTGCCCTCTATATGTCTCCTGGCTTAGGACAACAGAACACGGCTTTGGACCTCAGAGGGGGTCTTCATCCTGGCTGCGCCTTGGAGTGAACCTGAACAAACCCCTTGCCCCCTCTGAGCTTCAGTCTTGGCATCTGTAAAGCAGGCCTCACAGGACCAGCCCCCGAGGCTCCCTGGGCACGGGAACCCTGTGCACAGAGGGAGATGGTACGCCAGCACCCACCAGTGGGGAGCCCAGCAATGTGGGGGTGGGCACTGCTCTTCTGAAAAGGGCCAGACCAGGCAGGCAGACCCAGCAGCTCAGGGGTGCAGGGGCTGACATCAGGAGGTGGCACTCAGCTGATGAAGAGGGGCTCCTCGGGGCTCTCTCACCTACCTTCCTGAGTGGCCCAAGGTGTCCTGATCCTGGCTGCCACCTCTGACATGGACATCAAAGTAGATAAAGAAATGCCTCTGTCCCCTACTGCAATAGTGGGGAAGGGTTCTCTTTACCAGACATCCAGTGGGTGAAGCCCCAGACTACCTGAGAGCTGTCCTGCAGCAGCAAGCCCCCAACCCCTGAAGGAAGGGCACCCACTCAGCCTGAGATACCAGCTGGGGAATCCCTCCCAGCTGTCACTCCTCCAGGTCCACCGAGTTTCCAGCCGCCTCCGCCCATGCCTGAGGGTGACACAGATGACTCAGCTCCTCTTCTCTGCTGCCCTCCGCATCTGGGGTCACTCCTCCACCTGCCTGGTCTTCAGCTGTTTCCCAATTATTCCCTTCTCCCCTCCCACCTGCTCCCCGTGCCCATCCTACCCTAACGGGATGAAACATTGACAGACTTTGGTGCACCCAGTGGGGCACCTGGGGACCAGAACGCCTGGACTCCAGACACAGGTCTGCCTATAGCTCAAAGGTCACACCCTTCTGTGGGCCTCAGTTTTGCCACCTGTAAGCTGAGAAGCCAAAGCAGTGCCTTTTAAACGTCATTGTAGTGCCAGAGCCTTTATCTAAAGGAAATCTAAAGCTGGCTCTATGAGTAAAATGGACAAAGGCGGGCCAGTGCAGTGGTCACACCTGTACCCCCAGCACTTTGGGAGGCCAAGATGGGAGAAGCACTTGAGCCCAGGAGTTCAAGACCAGCCCAGGGAACATAGTGAGACCTTGTCTCTACAAAAAATTTTTTTTAATTAGCCAGGCGTGGTGGTGTAGCCTGTGGTTCCTACTCAGGAGGCTGAGGTGGGAAGACTGCTTGAGCCCTAGGGTTTGAGGCTGCAGTGAGCCCCTGCGCCACTGCGCTGTAGACTAGGTGATAGTGAAAGACCTCATCTCTAAAAAAATTAAAATAAAATAAAATGGAGGAAGATGAAGCCGCTCTGATTATAGGTGGGTACGAATGGGTCCCAGCCCCACCCACCCAGAAGGCAGCCCCTGGAGCTTCTTAGAGCAGAGTGCAGGCAGAAGCCCCCAGGCTGGGGGCCTGGGAGGCCCTCCCACCTGCCTCAGCTGGGGTGTTGGGCCCCCAGCTCCCTTCTCTGCCTCAGGGTGGGAGGCTACACGGCACAACACTGGCTCCTCCCCTGCCCCTCCCCAGGACAAGGTAAGCCCCTAGCTCGCTCTCTGCGTCCCACCCCAACTTCCCTGCCTGCTCCTCTATCAGTGGAACCTCCATCCACTACTTGGCCCCAGGACGGTCTCCGGGCTTCCCTGCAGCAGCAGCTCCAGCCTCAGGGCCCCCAAAGGCCCCTCTGCCTTCCGTAGATCTGGTCATCCAGTCCTAAATTCTTCTTCCTCCAGACCCTTGACATTCACCCTCCTTCAGCCATTTCCTAACGCCTTACACTTGGCCCTCTCCCAAGCCCCCTCCACTCCAACATCACTTTCCTGATGTCACTGTCTGACCCCAAACCTCTGAAAGTCTGTGGAATGAGCTTCTAACTCTTTTTTTGTTTTGTTTTTTGTTGCTGTTTTTAGATAGAGTCTCACTGTCACCCAGGCTGCAGTGGCAGGATCTCGGCTCACTGCAACCTCTGCCTCCCGGGTTCAAGCGATTCTCCTGCCTCAGCCATTGGAGTAGCTGGGATTATAGGCGCCCACCACCACGCCCTGCTAATTTTTGTATTTTTTTTTAGTAGAGACAGGGTTTCACCACTCTGGCCACACTGGTCTCGAACATTTGACCTCAAGTGATCTGCCCACCTCACCTCCCGAAGTGCTGAGATACAGGCGTTAGCCACCGTACCAGGCCAGAGCTTCTAACTCTTAGCTCAGCACTGGAGGCCTCCACAATAGGCACCAACCAGCCTTCCTTCTCATGCCCCAGCCAATGCCTTCCTGAGAGCCCCCTCATGACATGACCTCCCCTTGGAAACTTCTAGAAGGCTCCTCCTGCCTAGGGCCTGGATCTCAGCCTTCTTTTCTTTTTTTTTTTTTTTTTTTTGAGGTGGAGGAGTCTTGCTCTGTCGCCAGGCTGGAGTGCCATGGCGCAATCTTGGCTCACTGCAACCTGCGCCTCCTGGGTTCCAGTGATTCCCCTGCCTCAGCCTCCCAAGTAGCTGGGACTACAGGTGCGCACCACCACACCTGGCTATTTTTTGTATTTTATTAGAGACGGAGTTTCACCATGTTGGCCAGGTGAGTCTCGTTCTCCTGACCTCGTGATCCGCCCACTTCGGCCTCCCCAAAGTGCTGAGATTACAGGCGTGAGCCACTGAGCCTGGCCCCTTCTTTTCTACTTTAGATAATGGTGTGATAACTACAGACAGCTGGTTGTCAAATTTTTAGTAATTCTGTGATGTAGTTGTTAAGCACAGCCATTAAAAATTAAATTTATATACTTCCAATTAACTACATTAAAGACAAGGTAATAGATACTCAAATTTATTACTTCCTAAATATTTCACTGTGTTTTATTATGCGTGCTCTTGGGGTCAATCACACCTACTGTATCTGCATGGTGGAAATCCTAGTGAATAGTGTGACATCTCTTCCCAACTCTGTGTCCAGGGACTTTGTGCTGGTAATGCAGCATTCACCACAGTGGGAGTATTTACACTGCAGAATTGGTAAACATTACACATCAGGGCTTGATTTATTGTTTTGTTGATTGTCTAGACTTAAGCAAGTGACAAGAAAATGCTAATAATGCAGATTAAACTTAAAAGTATGTCACATCTATGACCATTACATTGTAAACAGAACAAAAAATTGCAAAAATATTCTTAATAGAATATTCTCAATAGAAAACTACTATCCGATTTAGCAAAGAAGTAGCTGACAACATGGACCAGTAAAGTTTTGACAAATGTCTTCTCATCTTACTCATTACCATAAACAAAAGTGTCAACCAGTATACATGTTAAAACAACCCCCGTTTGTTAATTAGTTGTGGATACAAGAGTATGGAAAAAATCACTGAAAGCATTCTGAGAAAAATCCATTTGCTATACGGAATTCACAATAAAATTATATATTTTTTATTTGTAAATTGTGTACTAAGCATTGTTTTTATTGGTAAAATTTATAATAAACTTATATATGTGTACACACACACGTTTTTTCTAGAGAGTTAGTTTGTCCTAGTTGTGACAATCAAAAGTATTCCCAGACACAGCCAAATGTCCCCAAGGGGGACAAAATGGACCCCGTTGAGAACCGCTGTCCTAGGCGGACGGTGCATTCTCTGAGGGCTACTGGAGGCTCCCCTGTCCTGCAGACCTCCTTGTGTGTTGCCTCGGCCCGGTGGGCCTCAGCAGGATTTCCCTGTGTTCAGGGAGTGACTCTTGGGGCCACTAGCCCCCCACTTCCCCGGGGCAAGGGTCCGAGTGCAGAGTGTCACACGGGGACTCACACACAGGCTCTGCTGTCAGCCGGACCCTCGCTCAAATCCCATGTTTGAGACCTGCAGGCGGGGTGACCTCGGGCAAGTCACATAACCTCTCAGAGCTCAGTGGCCTTGTCTGTAAAACGGGCACAGTGATCACACCCACCAGCTGTGGGGAGAATAAATGAGATGACGCATGTCAAATGCCCCACACAGGTTCTAGCACACACAGGAAGGGCTCCCAAAATCTCAGCTGTTTCCTGATAACATGGCAACCAGAAACCTGCCCCCTCCCTCTGAAAAACAGCCCCCCGGCCTTACCTGTGAGATATAGCCTGGGGGGATGTGGCCATCCTCCTGGGATCTCGGTGCGCTCTGAGGAGCCTCCCCTTGGAGACGCCATGCCTCCAGCTGGGCCCGAAGAGCCTGAACCTACGAGGGAGAAGGGTGGTCAGTGGGGCCTGGAAGCTGGGGCAGGGCTGGTGGAAGGCAGTGAGGAGCCCACAGGCTTCCAGCTCCACACGGATACAAGCCCAGCGTCCCTGGAAGGCTTAGGAATGGCTCAGGGTTTGAGAAGGGCAAGCAGCCCTGGAGTGAGAGGTGGCCAGGAGAGACGCTGGGCTGTTTCCTGGATGGCCAGGTCAATGACCTGGGAGAGCCTTGGCCCAGAGAAGGCTAGACAGGGTTAGGAACAGGAAACTGTGGTCACAGATGTTTACACATCATGTAGGTGACAGAGGAAACATCTTTGAGCCTCAGTTTTCTCGTCAGTAAAACTGCTGAGGTCCACCCTAGGGGTAGAGGCCGCTGTGAGGATTCCATGAGTCAGTGCAGGCAGGGAGGCCACGTGCAGAAGATGCACAATAAACAGTCTCTCCCTTCTTCTTTTTTTTTGAATTTGAGATAAAGTCTGGCTCTACTGCCAGACTGCTGGAGTGCAGTGGCTTGATCTTGGCTCACTGCACCCTCTGCCTCCCAGGCTCCAGCCATCCTCCCACCTCAGCCTCCCAAGTAGCTGGGACTACAGGTACGCACCAGCACGCCCAGCTAAATTTTGTATTTTTTTTTGTAGACATGGGGTTTTGCCATGTCGCACAGACTGGTCTCAAACTCTTGGCTTCAAGGGACGCTCCCACCTTGGCCTCCCAAAGTGTTAGGATTACAGGTGTATGCCACTACGCCTGGCAGGTCTCTCCCTTCTCTTCCCACTTCTCTTCTCTATGGCTGCTAAGGGCAGAACTAGGAAAAAAAAAAAAAAACCAAACCAAACCAAACTACTAAGGTCTATGGAAGAAGATTCTAGTTCACACGAGTGTGGGGTGCACACTCATAGCAGATCAGGGGTGAGCTCCCCATCACTGTAGGAGTGCAAGACAAATGCCAGGGCATGAATGCAGGGACTGGAGGGGCGCTGGGGCAAGGGGCCTCCTAGAGAGCCAACCGTGGTGCCTACCTCCTTCTCCAGTGCCTCGTGGCCATCACTTGGGGGCCCTCGGCGCTCTCCTCGGCTTTGGTTGAGCAGGGCAGTGAGGGGCACCCGCTTATTCTCCCGCAGGGGCAGCTTCTCCAACTCCTGCCACTTCTTCTCGATCTCCTCACTGAGCCGGTTTTGCTGGTCTTCAGTCAAGGGGGCACCCAGACCCCGGCGCGGCCCCTCACCAGCAGGCACCTCTGGGGTCCTGCTGTCTGTGGCCTCAAACCACTTGCGCCGCTCCTCGGAGCGCTGGGCCAGGTCCCGCTCCAGCTCCTCCTGCTTGGCCAGGCGGTCAGGAGTGCGGGCTGGGGTGCGGGCCCGCTGCGGGGAAGCCTGGGTCAGCGGGGAGAGCTCCACGTAGTCCAAGGCCTGACGCTGCCCGTCCGCCTTCCGAGGGCCACCCCGGCTGATGACCTCAGAGCCCGCCCGCTGCTCCCCTGCCTTCAGGGGGCCCTTCTGGGTGCTGTAGCTGTGCAGCGCGTTCTCCTTATTAGAGTCCGAGAGCCTAGGGCACCAGCAGAGCCACGTCAGGTGGGTCCTCACCCCCTCAGTCCCACAGTGAGCACTTTTGGAGTGACACCTGTGTGCCAGGCCCTGCGCCAGGGGCTGGAGACAGACCCCAGGGAAGGAAGCAGCCCGACCTGAGCTTCCTGGTTGACAGACCCTGGGAACATCCCAGCTCCACCTCTTGACAGCCCAGGGACCCACCAGGATGCCTGGCTTCCCTCACCCCCTCTTCTTGTTTTTGTTTTTCAAGGGACAGGGGCTCACTCTGCTGCCCAGGCTGAAGTAGAGTGGTGTGATCATAGTTCACTGCAGTCTTAAACTCCTTAGCTCAAGTGATCCTCCTGCCTCGGCCTCTGGAGTAGCTGGGACTATAGACATGCACCACCACGCCCAGCTAATTTTTTAAATTTTTGATAGAGATGGGGTCTCAATATATTGCCCAGGTTGGTCTCGAACTCCTGGGCTCATGTGATCCTCCCACCTCAGCCTCCCAAAGCTCTGAGATTACAGGCATGAACCACCACACTGGTCCATTTGCCCTCTTTGAGCTTCAGTGACCTCATCTGTAATGTGGGACAGCGACACCTCTCACATGATGGGCGTGAGGACGGGGTGGGCGAATGTGGAAAGCGGGCAGGGGGCTTTTTGCAAATGGTGATCAACGAGTTGATGTAGGAGACCAATGTCCCGGGTTCCCAAGGCTCACAGTGGCAAGGGGGATGCCCACAGTCACTGCTGATGGAGTGAAGGCGGGACCTCGGGGTGCACAGAACACAAGTTGCAGAGACTCTGGACAACTATGGCAATTCTCTTTATCCACAGTCAGAGTCATAGCTGGGTAGGTGGTCACCCTGCCAAAAACTACACTCGCAGTATTCCCACAGCTACTTGTGGCCATGTGACTATAGGCTGCCGAGTGCGTGTGGCAGGTGGCTCCCCTGAAAGGGCAGAAGGGCAGAGCGAGCCCCACCAGGCCAGGACTGCATACCTCGGGGCTGTTCTGAAGGGAGACATGAACATCTATCTCGATTAAGCTACTGTGCCTGGGGTTTCTTTCTTAGAGCAGCTAGGCCTATACGCTAAATAACAGTCCAACTGCACAGTGCTTCAGAGTTCACAAAGTGCTCTGGGCACATCCTCACACATGTACAGACATGACATGCTAACGTGACAGATGGGGACTCTGAAACCTAGATGGGAAAGCCTCTGGCCTAAGGCTGAATAGCCACAGTGTGGCCAGGCTGGGGGACTCGGCCTCTGGGCTCAGGTGATCCTCCCACCTCAGCTGACAGGCATACCCCACCACGGCCGGCTAATTTTTAAATTTTTTGTAGGGACGAGGTCTCACTATATTGCCCAGGCTGGTCTTGAACTCCTGAGCTCAAGTGATCCTCCCGTCTCAGCCTCCCAAAGCGCTAGGATTACAGGTGTGAGCCACTACACCCAGCCCAGCCCCCTTTAATGCCACACTCTGTTTCCGCTGCCCAGCAGCTCCAAGTCCCAGCCCGCCACGGGCATCTGGTGTTGATAGTGTGGGGGGCTCTGCCACTGGGTAACTCAGCCCTCCCACCCCAGTACCCGTGGCAGCCTCCAGAGGGAGTGAGCTCCCCATCCCGGGAGGCGTGGGCACCAAGGCCAAACTACCAAACCACCCCTTCCCAACACAGGCTTAGACACGGCCCCCACGGCACAGGCACAGAGACAGAACAGCCACCTGGCAGGGGCTTTTGACTCACAGGCATCTCCTCCAAAGAGAAAAGGCCCCATCACATTTGAGGCAGATCAAACCTCAAACCCTCAGTGTACTTCTGGATGATACCGAGAATGCTCACTACTCTCTTCGCATGTTGCTGACAGAGAAACGAACGCCCAGAATGTGCAGCCCTCAGGAGCGCCTAGAAACCCACTCAGGGACGCAAGGGTAAGTGCCTCCCTCAAGGCCCCAGTCCAGCTTAGTACGTACTTGGTGACATCTGGGGCTGAAGTTGGACGCACGGTCTTTCTCAGAGCCTCGATCCAGTTCCGCCGGATGCCTGAGGTCATGGCCGACAAGGTATAGACAGCATCCTTGGTCTGCAAGGCCACCGCACGGGTAGGTTGCCACATGGCCAGCCGCATGACTCCCTCCCCACTACGGACCCCAGGGAGGGTGGCCCTTCCTTCCCAGGATGCATCTAACATCTTGAGTCTGGGGTGGGCAGGGGGTACAAAACCTCCCTTCCATTGGCCCGAGAAGACCCCTGCTGGCTCCAGCGTCTCCCCCAGATATGCTAAGTGTTGGCATCACAGCTCTGGCTCTGAAGACAGAGCCTCTGGGTAAATGAGTGAAGGGATCCAGTCTCCATGGTAAGCCATGTTCAACACCAAAATCTCCCCCAGGGGCCTCCAGCCACGCTGCCCACCACCAGCCCCCAAGCTGCACTCAGCCTCACATGGATCTGGAAGCCATAGTTGCGCTGCACCGCGTACTCAGTGACATCTGTGCAGGAACGCAGGTCGATCTCACCATCCAGCTCATCTGCCTGGAGCAAGAGGGCCCACTATGGTCTGCGTGGGCCCTGGTGTGACCCACCCCAGGCCCTTCCGGGGGTTCATCAGTACACCATGGCCTCACCTCCTCAGCAGTGGAGTCTCTGTAATATTTGAGACTTGAATCTGTCAGCACAAACCAATGTTTCTTCCACTGCGAAGTAGAGGTGGTGGTGAGCGAGGGGGAGGGAGGCTGCAAGGAGGATGGAATGAAAGAGCCAGTGTGTGTGATTGTACAGGTGTCCTGTGTGGCTGCCAAACTGACTATTCTGCACACAGGAGGGGCGGGGAGGCAGAACATGCCAATTTGAGACCTGGCCCCTCCATTTCCTCTCTGAGCCTCAGGGGTAGCATCTGTGAAATGGGTTGGCTTCCCCTCCGTAACCACACCCTCCCTTTCCTCCTTGGAGCTCCTTTTAAGATTGCCAAGGCTCCTCAGGCACCCCGGACCCAGTGCAGACAGGGAGGGGTGATGACCTATGTAAGCAAGTCAGGGACTCAGTGGGGCCAGGACGTCACGTCTTTTTCCATATTCCCCCAGATCATCACCATGGTCAGGTACAATGGTCCCCCGGGAAGTAGGACTGGACGGAACCCTGGAGTAGGAGTGAGTGCCAGGCATGATCTGCTGCCTTTTTTTTTTTTTTTTTTTTTTTGAGACGGAGGAGTTTTGCTTGTTGCCCAGGCTGGAGTGCAATGGTGCGATCTCCACTCACTGCAACCTCCCCATCCTGGGTTCAAGTGATTCTCCTGTCTTAGCCTCCCGAGTAGCTGGGATTACAGGCGCCCACCATCATGCCCGGCTAATTTCTTGTATTTTTAGTAGAGACGGGGTTTCATCATGTCAGCCAGGTTGGTCTCGAACTCCTGGCCTCAGGTGATCCACCTGCCTTGGCCTCCCAAAGTGCTGGGATTACAGGTGTGAGCCACCGCGCCTGGCCGCATGGTCTACTTCTTGATCTGTAGGCTGGCTACCCACATCCGCAGCGCGTGAGAGCACACTAACCTGTAAGTTTAGGATTTGTGAGTGGGTGCCTTCCTGCAGTGCCTGTCTCTGCTCCAGCTGGGGTTAGACTGGCAGGACACATAGGAAAGGGGTGGGGGCGCCAGAACAGCCCGATATTATGCCAAGCCCAGCACACCTCTGGGCTTCTGGTCACTCCACTGGAATGCCAGTCGCAGCCCGCCCATTGCCAGGGTCAGTGCATGTCACCCAGTCCCCAGGCCTCCTGGGGTTCCCTCACATTACCAAGCCCTGTCTGTGCTGTTGGTTGTTTCAAGTACTTAGTTTTCTCTCCTCAAGAAGATGGTAAGTTTTCAAGGGGCATGCAACGATGATACCTTCTGCTTCTTTCCACATTGCCTCCCTGAGAAAAAGAGTCTTGTACCCAAGAGTTCCCTTTTTCGCTGTGTGCCTTTAGGCAAGCATCTCCACTTCTCTGAGCTTCAGTCTTCTGAACTGTAAAGTAGGGCTACTAAGAAGTCTGCAGAGCCGGGCGCAGTGGCTCGCGCCTATAATCTCAGCACTTTGGGAGGCTGCAGAGGGTGGATCATCTGAGGTCAGGAGTTCGAGACCAGCCTGACCAACATGGAGAAACTATCTCTACTAAAAATACAAAAAAAAAAAATTAGCTGGGCGTGGTGGCGCATGTCCGTAATCCCAGCTACTTGGGAGGCTGAGGCAGGAGAATCGATTGAACCTGGGAGGCGGAGGTCGCAGTGAGCCGAGATTGTGCCACTGCACTCCAGCCTGGGCAACAAGAGTGAAACTCTGCCTCAAAAAAAAAAAAAAAAACAAAAAGAAGTCCCTACACCTTCTGGTGAGGTGAGCGGTGCCTAACCCTCTCTTGTGTGTATGGCTGTCATGGCCCTTGGCATAGGGATGGACACCAGGTCGTCGGGTTTGTTCTGGGAGGCCAGGCCTCTTAGAAGCATTTTGCTCTCACTAAGTAAACGGAGTTGCTGCTGCAGACCTCAATTGCCTCTCTGTAAAGTAGGACAGGGGCTCTATGCCAAGAGGTTTCTTTAGCTCTTCCAGGCCTAGCCTATGACTGTCTGAGATGGAAGCTGGGTGGAGCTCCATGGGCCTCAGGTGCGCTGAGTTCTGAGCCTGGGTCTGCCCCAGGTGCTCCTACGCCTGGAAGAGACCAACACCCTCATGGGCCTGTCTCCTGTCTGTGCACCAAGGGGTTGGGCTGGCTGAACTCCCAGGGCCCTTCCAGTTCGGACATTCCAGAACCCTGTGATAGAGAATGAGTAATGGCCAGCTCTGGGTGGGGCCTGTAATCCCTCTGCCCTCCGGGGACCCTGGGTGGGGAGGCCAGGAAGGGGTCACTGGCGGGGTGCCGGGCTTTGTGTGAGCCTGGAGAGCAGCCGCCAGGGACGGTGGGCAGGCAGCGGGTAGGGAAGGCTGTGGGCTGGAGGGAATAAAACATGTGGGCCGGAAACACAATGAAATCCCCTCTGGCTCAAAGCCCTCTCTGGCATGCAGGCTGCACGCAGACCAGAGCAGCAGGCGCATGCAGGGCAGGGGTGGGGAGACGCTCCTGCCCAGGCAGTGAGGGCAGGGAGCCAGCCTGGCAGCCGAAAGAACAGAGCTGGGGAAACGGCCACTGTCCCTGCTGGTTCCAAGGACACATATGCCAGAGGAAGGGAAGAGTCTTTAGCTGAGCCCACAGTAAGTGCCAGGAGCTGTGTGGCACCTGTACGTGCTTGATCTCTCTGACCTTGTTATCCACTCTGGAAAGAATTGCCATTACCCATTATGCCCATGTCACAGATGTGGCCACTGAGGCCTAGAGAAGGCTTTGACTCAACCAGTGGGGCTCCAGGTGGGTGAAACCCCAGCACCTGCGCCCTGAGCCCCACCCCCTCAGGCCAGGGTTTAGGAATCTGTGTCTCGGGCCAGACAGCTTCTACGAGCCCTTCCACTCAAGACCCTCGACTCCCAGCCAGGCTCCTACTGAGGTGGCAGGGCCAAGAGACTCTTGACGAGATCAAGGGATAGGGCACTGGGTGTGAGGGGCTAGATGGCCCCTTGCTGCAACCCCTTTTACACACCGCAGACTGCTTCAGGAAGCAGAAGCCTGATGGGCAGCCTCAGCCCCTCCCAGCCCCACCCCCAGGGTTCTCACACCAGCCCCAGCTCCTGGGCTGCCCAGGGGCCCAGCAGCAGCACAAGCCAGCTTCCTCCCCTCCCGCCTCAGTCCTCCTACCTCTCCAGGCTCGTCCAAGATCGACATCCATCCCTTCTTGAAGTTGAGCAGATCGGGCTGTGGGGAGATGAGGAGGGAGGTGAGTCGGATCCAGCAGGAAGCCAATGTGGGCTGGTGAGGGGGGCGTGCTGCACCCACCCTGTCCCCAAGTCCTGTGGGACCGAGCTCCTGGGAAGCCAGCCAAGAGGGCTAAGGCCCTAGGTAACCCCCAAGTCCAAGCAGGCCTCCCAGCCACTGAGGCAGCCCTGGCGCCTTTCCTGATAGTGGCACTCGGAGAGCCGAGAAGTTGGGCTGGGTGGCTGGCACACAAACCCAGATGTCCCAGGGGCCTCTCTCCAGCCAACCCCTCACCCAAGAGTGGGAGAGAGGGGCTGGGAGGACTCTGCCTGTATAGAGACCCCCTGAGAGCTCAGAGGGCAGTCCAGACCAGCAGCACTGCGCAAACTGTCCAGTTCCTCCCTCTGACAAGGACCAAGTGCCCCACGGACCCTCCCATGGGCCTGCCAGTCCTGCCCTTTCCTCGGCTCCAGGAGACTATGGGAGGTGGAGCCAGTCGCAGGCTGGGGTCAGAAACCCTCTGGTCCCCACCTAGATCTCTTTGGGAAGGGTCAGTCCTGGCAAGCCCTACCTTCCGGGTGCCGCCCAGGGGGGCACAGCCTCGGGGTCTGGGGGCTACCAGCTGCAGCATGTCCCATGGAGACCTGTGCCAGGCACCCCCACCCAGGCCTAGATAAAGAAGTTGCTCATCCCGGCATTTTTCTGACCATGCTCATCTAGTGGGTGCCAACCACCAGACCCTCCCTTCCTGCTAGGGAGACCTCTGTCATCTAAGTGCCGGTCCCTCTGCAGTCTCCGCTCCTGCCACCGGTGGGGAGGAGGTGGCCACCTGTTGCCATGGCTCTGAGCCTACTTATCAGCCCCTACATCGAGGCCTCACCAGGCCAAGGTGTCTGGTTGCGTGCAGAGAGCAGGTGGCATGGCTCAGTGGGGTGGGCGGTGACAGTGGCAGCTGGAAACCACAGCCACCTTGCCTGGCCACCTCTCCCGACCCACCCTCCACCCACAGAGCCCCTTCTCAGGTATAGGAAGTGGACCAAGGGGGGCTTGGGGCAGCTGAAGATCCAGAACCCCCCCATAGCCACATTTGGGGGACCCAGTAGGTTGGCATCCCAGCCCCTCCCTGCATACCTGTCTAAGGGAGAGACACAGGCTCTGCTCAGGGCCGAGAACCCCTGGGGCTGCGTTTGTCCCACTGCTCTGTATTCTGCCCACCCCGTCTTCCACCTGAGACGGAGGCTGCCCAGGGTGATCCTAAGCTAAGAATGAAGATTGGTGACCACACCTGGCTTCATTTCCCCTCAGTCTGGGACCCTCCTGTGGCCCCAGGGCCTTGCAGGGGGCTTGACCACAGCAAGGCTCAGGAAAAACTTGCTGAGGAAATATCTACCCCCTGGTCTAAATTTCTGTGCTTTTTGGGCCATCTCCCCAACCCCTACCTAGCCCAGAGGAGCCAGGCTTCCTGCGCCCACAGAGCTGGCACCACTGGGCAGTCCCAGGCGGAAGTCCCTGGGCCAGGGCTGGGAGATCGGGGCGGAATGACAGGCTGTCAGGCTGGAACCTCTAGGGCCGCCTGGGAATTAAAGTCGCTGTGACCTTCCTTAGTCACATCCCCTCTCTGAGTCCTGGCTGCCTGATGTGGCAAATGACGGGGCGGTCCTCCCCTCCCGCAGCTTCCGACAGGACTGAACGTGTCTGTACAAGGAGAAGCCTGGTGATCCTCCAGAGCCCAGTACAGACACATCACATACCATGTCAGGCACGCCATGACACAGTGACCTTGGGGATAGAAGGTCACCAATTTGAGTTTTGTTTTGTTGAGACAGGGCCCTGCTCTGCTGCCCAGACTGGAGTGTGGTGGTGTGATCACGGCTCACTGCTGACTCAACCTCCCGGGCTCAAGCGATCCTTCCACCTCAGCTTCCAAGTAGCTGGGACGACATAGGCACTCCATCATGCTCAGCTAATTTCTTTTTTTGTAGAGATGGGGTCTCCCTATGTTTCCCAGGTTGGTCTCAAACTCCTGAGCTCAAGTGATCCGCCCACCTCGGCCTCCAAAAATGCTGGGATTACAGGTGTGAGCCAATGTGCCCGGCCAACCAGTGTGAGTTTTTAAACTGGCAGGGAAGCCTGTCCCCAGGGTCAAAAGGTCCGATCATCTAAATCTCCCACGATGCCCCTTCATACAGGGCTCTTTAGGCCCAGCTACCTCTTCTTCACCTGCTAGAAGCTCAGTTTCTCCTTCCACCTTTCGGGAGTACTGGCAGGTTCTCACAGCCCCGCCTCCTACCTGGCCAGGGACACAGCCTTTCTACGCACCCTCGGGCTGGCGGGACTCACTCAAAAAGGCTTGGTAACCCAGGCTTGCTTAACAGTTCCAGGGACGGCTCCAGGTGGCTTTTATTTATTTATTTTTGAGACAGAGTCTCTGCTGCCCAGGCTGGAGTGCAATGGCGCCATCTCGGCTTACTGCAACCTCCACCTCCCAGGTTCAAGCGTTTCTCCTGCCTCAGCCTCCCAAATACCTGAGATTACAAGCGCCCGCCACCATGTCCAGCAAATTTTTGTATTTTTAGTAGAGACGCGATTTCACCATGCTGGCCAGGCTGGTCTCGAACTCCTGACCTCAAGGGATCCATCCACCTCAGCCTCCCAAAACGCTGGGATTACAGGCACACATAAGCCACTACACTCAGTCTCCAGGTGGCTGTAAAACAAAGTCCAGCTGCCTCAGGATGGCAGGGAAGCCTCATCACACTCTTCCAGCCTGGCCTCCCCTTGCTGAGGGGCCCGTGTTTATATCACTGCATATTCCTTGCTGATCACAACACACCAGGACTCCAGGCCCTTCATATGTGCCATGTCCTTGGCCTGAAATACTAGGCTTCCTCCTCCTCTGGTGACCAGGCAAGCCCCTACTCAGGCCTTAAGACTCAGCTTAATGGCCACCTCTGAGGTCCCTTCACATTTCATGCCACTCACCGCACCAGCCGCCCCTGTCCTGCCCTCCCACGGCCCCTCTCAGAGGCCTCTGTTGCATCCGTGACTATCTTGAGGCCCTTTACTTATACTTCACAGGCTAGACTAGATGCAACTCACAGTCAGGGGCACACACTGTTTACCTGCCAGGACCCAGCACAGATGGGGGCTCAGGGAGTGTCTGCAGAAATTTTTTTTTTTTAAAGCATCAGGCACTGTTCTAGGCCAGGAAATTAGCTGTGACCAAGAGCTGTGGCCCCTGCCCTGGTGGACTGTAGGAAAGAGACAGTAAACAAGGGACCAAATATAATTTGATGCCCAGCAGGCGAGGGGGAAGGCTGCTCCAGGAGCAAAGCTGCACCCAGGCAAAGGCAAAAGGGGTAGAAGAGAATCCCGACTCCCTGAAGTCCTGGAGCCTCACACACTCACACACTTGTGCCACTTGTTCTATATGGATCCCTGATTCAGGGCACGGGGGCCAGGGGAGGAGGGTGTGAGGCGGGTACAGGAGGAGCACCAGCTGAGAGCGGGCTGAGGTCTGCATGGCAGACAGGATAAACTCAATGAACACTATTAATGGTGATCATAGCCTCCTCTGCTCTAAAATCTTTCATCGCTCCCTATTGCCTCTGACCAAGCCCTAGCAGTGAGGCCCTCCTCCCCAGACCCCTTCCCTATGCTCTTGCTGCTTCTCAAACACGACCACCCGCTTCTGTCCACACTGCTGTCTCCTCGCTAGTCCATCTCCGCCTGACAAAGCCCTATAATCACAGGAGGACACCTCCCTCGGGAAGGCTCCTGCCACCAGCAGGGATGTGCTGTACCTCTTCCAAGCACCCTACACGCTGCTTCCGGCAGCCTTACCCTTGCTCAGCACGTGCTGCCCCCACGACAGGCAACTGTGAAAGAAAGCGGGAACGCACCTGGATACAAATTCTGGCTCAGCCTGGGACTCACTGAGTTACCTGGGGCATGACACTTCACCTCGCCACATCTTGGTTTCCTCATCTGTTTGATTACGATGTTACTACCAACCTTCAAGGATCAAATCTGGTAACGTGAAAGCACCCGGCTGAGGGCTGGGCAGGCACCCGGTGGGCAAGGCAACCGCTCTCCTCCTGGCCCCAGGACACTGACTCAGCTCCTCCCCCCACATCCCTTCTGCTCCTGACAGGGAAGGGGAGGCTGCTGACGACAGGAAGGGCCAGCAGGGAGGTGGCAGGATGTCCAGGAGGAGGCCGAGGAAGTCCAGGCAAGGCGGTCTGGCCATCACACTCACAGGGCAGGGGCTAGGCGTGCCACGCCCCCCAGCAGCCCAGCCCACTCCTCCGCAGGGTCTCCACTCCCCTGAAAGAGGACTACTGGCGCCTGTGCACACACACACCCTGCTTATCCTCCCCCAGGAGGGCCACTGGGCTGTCAGAGCCTCCCTGAAGCACTAGCCAGAAACCAAAAGCAGCCCCACCCCTCCCTTCCCGAACATCACGGTCAGTGGGCCAGAAGGACCGGGAAAGGAGCTACTCCTTCCCTTATACTTGGGGTGACCTCGGGCAACTCACCAGCGCCCCTCCCCAAGCCTCAGTTTATCCGGCTGTGAAGTGGGGAGTCCAGCGAACCCAGCTGTGAGGCTCAATATTCTAACTATGGCACAGGTAATTGATGGGGCTTGGGTACAGCTCACCCCCATGAGAAAGGCAAACCCCTGCCATCGTGCCCCCTACCCAGACTCGCAGGCTTGTCCCAAGGCCCCACGACCGCTGCAAAGTGCAAGCCCAGGAGGACGTGGTATCCCGCTGCTTCAGAGGTCCGGGGACTGGCTCCCGGACTGTGGGTGGGGCGGTCCGGCCACTTCTCGCCCACCCGACCTCGGGCCAGCGGCCACACAGAGGGCCAGCCTGCCCAGGCCCGGGTCAGCGCGACCCATCCGCGCCCAGGAGCGCCCCTCCCCAGCCCAGGCGCACCTCCGCTCCTCCCTGGGGCCCCTGGCCGCCTTGGGGAATCGGGTCTTCGCCTAGGGGGCTGGAGGGGAGGTGGGAAAGGGTCGCCCCGAATCCACCCGTGACTGGTGCCGCAAGTGTGAGGAGGGGGCGCCCGGGACGGGTCGTTCCGTCCCCTCGGGGTCGCCTGGGCTCCCGGGGGCGAGTGGGCGAGGGAAGGCGAGGATGAGCCTGCGGGAAGGGTGAGGCCGGTCTGGCCGAAAGCGCTTCGGAGGTGGCCTCGTCTTCCGGCCCAGCCCTCCTCTCGCCTTCGGGAAATGAGGAGGGGGCTGCCCCGCAGGGGAGAGGCTGGGCTCTGCCTCGGGTCGTCGCCCTCCTCCCGGCCTGGGGCGCAGGCGGCCGACGGGGACACTCACCGTCATGGCGGCGCCCCAGGGCGGCGGGAGCAGGAGGCAGGAAGGTGGACGCGGCTCTCGCGCCGGGCTCCGCGGCGCGGGGACGCCGCCGCCGCCGCCGCCCCTCTCGGCCGCCCGCCGCCGCGCCTCCGGCCCTTCCCTTCCCCGACTCTGCCCCGGCCCCTTCCATCCGCCCATAAAACTTTTTTTTTTTTTTTTCAAACTTCCTGGGAGGACCCGAGCGGGCCAATGGGTGGCGGGGAAGCCGAGACAAACAGCGGCGGGGGCCGCGGCGGGCCAATGGGAGCGCGGGACGGGTCGGGGGCGGGACCTGCCGCGACGGGACGGGGGCGCGAGGGCGGCGGGACGGTGGGGCTGGCGGATGGGGCCGCAGGGAGGGGAGGGCGGTGGCGGCCGGGCGCGGGCCGCGGGCGCGCTGGGAGGAAGGAAGGGCCCAGGGTGCAGGTGACTCCGGCAATGGCGCGGGGGCGGAGGATGCGGGCGGCCGGGCGTGGCACGACTCGCTCAGGCTGCGCTTCCCGACCCGGCCCCGGAGCTATGGGTCCGCTAGGGCTCGGCGCCCTGATTTGGCGGGGAGCGGGGCAAAGCACCCAGTACTAACGACTCAGCGGGTCCCACTCGCCAGGGAGGTCTCATTTTGCTAATGAGAAAACAGAGGCTCAGAGGGGTGAGCCGATTTGCCCGAGGTCACACAGGAGGAGGCGGAATTCCTAGCTAGTAAGCTGGACACAAAATGAATTATTGGATGGCAGGGTCTTTCCCAAATGCCCACTCCTCACAAATGGGTCTTTTTTGGTTTGGGGTTTTTCAGGTGTGGGCGTGCACCCGTTGCTCAGGTTCCCAGAACCCTGGGCCGTTTGTTAGATGCTCTTTTCCTGCAGGTGAGGAGGGACGGTAGTGGAATTGGTTGCTAAATGCAGTAGGAAGTTCGTGTGGCACAGGGATTCCAACCTAGTGTTACCTTAAGCAAGGTACCTCTCGGTGCTCAATTTCACTCTCCGTAAAATGGGGTAATGCTGTTGGTTGCTGGAAGGATTAAGTGTTAATTCAAGTAAGGCACCTAGGACAACCTCTTTATCATTAGCTATCCTTAGGCTAGGAGGCAGGGAAGCTTGGAACAATTGCCATTTCAGTTATTCTACCATCTTGATTTGGGGTTCAAAAATTAATGCTCTTGCCAGGCGCGGTGGTTCATGCCTGTAATCCCAACACTTTGGGAGTCTGAGGTGGGTGGATCATTGAGATCAGGAGTTCAAGAGCAGCCTGGCCAACATGGTGAAACCCCGTCTCTACTAAAAATACAAAAATTAGCCGGGCGTGGTGTCAGGTGCCTGTAATCCAGCTATGTGAAAGGCTGAGGCAGGAGAATCGCTTGAACCCAGGAGGCAGAGGTTACAGTGAGCAGAGATCGTGCCACTGCACTCCACCTTGGGAGACAGAGCGAGACTCCCTCTCAAAAAAAAAAAAAAGTATTGCTTTTATAATTACTGTTCCCATTTTGCAGATAAAGAAATGGAGGCCCAGGGAGCTGAAGTTCTTTCCCAGCATTTGCTGCCGGGAGTCTCCACCATGAGGAATGAGGCCAAGGTTAAGTCCATCTAACTCTAGAAACTGGCCTTCTGGCACCCCAGGCTGAGTTTTCTCACCCTACCCTTGCACCTCACTCAGGCAGTCAGTCCTTGGGAGAGTGAATGAACACGCAGGAGACCTTACCTACCACCAGGGTCCTGGCCCAGTGCCCTGGTCACCTAACAACACCAGCCTCCTCCAGGCTTTTCTGGCCCCTGCAACTTCCCCTGGTACCCTCAACACAGTGACCAGACCACTTCCCTGCTCAGAGTTCTTCCACACATCACCAATGCTGACAGATCAGTGCTACATTCTTGTTCTAGGCAGTCAGGAACCATCACAACCTGGCTCCTGCCTGTCATCCTGGCCTTCCAGATTCACATTTGACAGGCTGGAGAGACACATACTTTGGTCAATTTTGCAAAATACAATAAGTAAATAGAGATACCAACACTGGAGGCCAGGCGCGGTGGCTTAAGCCTGTAATCTCAGCACTTTGGGAGGCCGAGGTGGGTGGATCACCTGAGGTCAGGAGTTCGAGACTAGACTGGCCAACATGGTGAAACCCCGTCTCTGGTAAAAATACAAAAAATTAGCCAGGCGTGGTGGCACATGGCTGTGATCCCAGCTACTTGGGAGGCTGAGGCAGGAGAATCGCTGGAACCTGGGAGGCGGAGGTTGTGGTGAGTGAAGATCACGCCACTGCACTCCAGTCTGGACGACAGAGCGAGACTCCGTCTCAGGAAAAAAAAAAAAAAAAAAAAAGATACACAACACTGGACTACTAGGAATTCCCAGGATAAGACAGGTCCTTCTACCGCCTGACTGTTCTCTGCTGTGCCTGGAACACTTCTCTTCCTGTCTTCTATACCCCAGCGCGCACGCGCACACACACACACACACACACACACACACACACACTCACACACACTGATTCTCTTTCTCCCCTTCCCTCTCCCTCCTTCCCCCTCCCAATGCCTGTTGGCCTGGAAAATTTCTTCCTTCAAGTCTCAGGCCAAAGGAAGCCAAAGTGTCCCCAGCAGACTTAGGAACTGCTGGCCCAGTGCTCCCTACATCTGTACATTTCCCCACTAAAGTGGTGACCACACTGTTCTCATCAGTTATATGTCAGTGTCCTCACCTAGCTGTGCTCCAGTGGCCAGGGCTGGAATGTTTTTTGTCTACATCTTGGAAGCCAGCCTAGGGCCTAGGTCCACAGTACATCCTCCATAAGCACGGGTCGAATGAATGAATGCACCGACGAAGGAACCACAACTCATCCTGGCAGGTCAGAGACGGCACAGCCTCAGGGACCCAGGGGTGAGTTATTAAACTGGCAAAGACCAGAGCTACCAAACTTTGAGGTTATCCAGTCTCAAACCGTTACTCTACCGAGAATAATAAGGTAAGGCTCAGAGAAGGGCACACAAGTTAGGGGCCAAGCCAGAACTCGACGCCAAGCTTTGTGGCTCTTGGCCTTGGGCTAATTTCACTGCTTCAGCCCAAGAGAAGTTTAAATCTGCTCTGTGTAACTGGGAGGCCCTGCTGGCAGTTCCATCCCTAGCTCTTCATTTCCCTTACTCCCACATGAGAGAAGCACTGTAGCTAACCTCACCTTCGTCATCTGTAAAATGGACAGTATGAGTCTAACTGCGCCTAGGAATGTGGATCAAACGCAATTAGGTGGCGCCACGCAGTGAACACAGAGCTGGGCATGTAGTAGGTGCACAATAAGTGCTGGTTAGTATCACCAGCATCGTTACCCCAGAGTGCTTTCCCCGCTTCGCTCCTTCGCTCTACCAAGGACTTACCTGCCCCCTCCTGCCAGATGTGCTGTGTGTTAGTGACCTTTAGTTAGACAAGGTAATTACTGCCCGTGGCTTAAAGGTACCACGCTACTCAGATAACCATGCTTGCCTGCTCACCCTCGGTGCCTTAACCGCAAAGAGCAGCGAAAGGAAATTCTGGGCTCGGCTGGGTGACTCACGCCTGTAATCCCAGCACTTCGGGAGGCCGGGGCGGGCGGATCACTTGAAGTCAGGAGTTGGAAACCAGCCTGACCAACCAACGAGGTGAAACCCCGTCTCTGCTAAAAATACAAAAATTAGCCAGATGTGGTGGCACACACCTGTAATACCACATACTCGGGAGGCTGAGATGGGAGAATCGCTTGAACCTGGGAGGCGGAGGTTGCAGTGAGCCGAGATGGTGCCACTGCACTCCAGTCTGGGGAATAGAACGAGACTCTATCTTAATTAAAAAAAAAAAAAAAAAAAGGCCTGGCGTGGTGGCTCACACCAATAATCCTAGCACTTTGGGAGGTCGAGGTGGGCGGATTACCTGAGGTCGGGAGTTCAAGACCAGCCTGGCCAACATGGTGAAACCCCGTCTGTACTAAAAATACAAAAAATTAGCCGGGTGTAGTGGAGTGCGCCTATAATTCCAGCTACTCTGGAGGCTGAGGCAGGAGAATCACTTGGACCCGGGAGGCAGAGGTTGCAGTGAGTAGAGATGGTGCCACTGCACTCCAGCCTGGGCAATAGAGCGAGACTCTGTCTTAATTTTAAAAAAAAGGAAATTCTGAAGTGGATGGGAAAGTTAGTGTTTCGACAACAGCCCCGCAACCTCCATGCATCCTGATCTCCCTGAGCCGTCTCTGCAGCCCTGTCTCCACAGACTTTTTCCTAATAGACAGATGTGGCAACCGAGGCTCAGTGAGTTTGGCTGCAGCCCTTCTCTCATCTGAGAATGAGGAAAATCTGCTCATTTATACCCCAAGTTGTGCGACCTCAGGCAAGTCAGCTCACCTCCCTGGGCCTCAGTCCCTTCATCTGTAAAATGGGTACACTGTCTCTGAGGTGCCCAGCCTAGTGCTGGACTCAGAGCCAACGGCGGTGAGTAAGAGAGTCAGCCTCTCACCGAGAGAAGAGACCCCATGAGCCAGGCTGTGGCTGCTGGAGATGGCCAGGCCCCTTCTGTCGTGCTGTGAAGGGGGTGGGAGGGAGCAGGTCTCAGCTCCCTGCCCTTGTGGAAAACCCAGCCAGAGGCTTGAGTGTTTCCAGGCCTCTCTGGGCAGGGGATGGGTTACGTAACACCAGATGTTTGTGAAACTGGCTCAGGCCCAGGTCTGAGACACACTTTGCAATCCCAGAGCCACTTATAAGCCCGCCTTCCCTTCCCCCATACCTGGCTCCCCCTTGGCCCAGGGCTGGTGAGAGGCTGCTGATTGGAAGCTTTCAGCTGTGTAGATTATTCCATCACCCCTCACTCCAAAAGCTGAAAGCAGCCCCCAAGCCTGCCCCGGAAGTGGGAAACCCACTCGATTGCTAAGACCGGGATGAGCTTAAGAGCTCTGCTCCAACCTCTCCTGTCATGCGATGGCCCCAGGTGCCTCCTCCTCAGCCCCCACTCTCTCTCCTTTGCTTAACAATCCCCTCCTCCCTCCCATCCCCGTCTCTATCCACCCTCACCCCTCCAGTCCCCACTGGAGCCAGCCTACCCTTCGCCACCTGAGGACCCCCAGAGACAGCAGGAACGGATTGAACAGCGTGGGCCGGTCCCCGGGCATCCGCCATGAGGTCACCAGTCGGCCCTTGAGCGGGCTCCCAGCCTTGCCCTCTGCTGGCCTCTTGTCTGCCTGTCAAACAGGGTCCAGTGTTGGCCCCAGGTCCCTTTGGCAGGATGGGGACATCCCTGGCTTCAGCCTCCCCTGCCCATTCTGTGGTGCCCCCCGCCATGGAGCCCCAGGGTTCCCATCTTTCTCTCCTCCCAGAACTGCCGAGACAAGAGCTAGTTAACTTGTTCACACTACATCGTGTTTGACTGACAAGGCTCCCAGGGCTCAGCACCTTTGAAGGTGTGCACGTCATCACCCGAAAGTCAAACCACGGGCGCCAACTGGAGGGGGTGCAGACCACAGGTATGTTTCTGCCCACATAGTGTTTTCAGAGTATTTCACATTCGGTTAGAGTTTTCACATATAAATACATGTCTCCAGTGTTTCTTGAAATATCGAAAGATGTGGAAACTCTGGGCCCGTCTTCCCTGTGGCAACAGCTATCTGGAACCGAGGAGTCACACAAGTGCCCTCGGTGCCTCCCCTCACCTTCTCACCGTTGTTACCTGCCTGGCCTTCAGGGTGTTAGGTTTGTGACCCCAGCTTCAGCGAAGGGGATGAGTTGTGGACTTCTACAGACACTCCTAGCAGAGCCCCCAAATGCTCCCGCTTTGGAGTCGTCCTCGTTGGGGAAAGCAAGGCCCCCGTGAAGCAGAGGCATTTGTCCAAAGTCACACATAGCAGGTTACTGGGAAGGTAGGAGAGAGCCCGGGGTCCTCGCTCTGGAATCTGCAGACTCTTTGGAAGCGGAACTTGAAGCATCAAAGCACAGGTCCAGGAGGGCTTTGGGGGTAGGGGTGCCCCGACCCTGCTACCACATTCCCCATCACAGTCCTGAACACAGGCATGCAACTATCTCACTAGACTGAACTCTTTGATGGCGCTCTGACTCACCTGTGACCAACACCCGGGTATACAGAAGGTGCTCACTAAGTGTGTGAATGAATGCATGAATGAGGTGGTTATCAGTTCTGAGCAGTCAAGGCTGCCTAGGGGTGGGGGTAGGTTGAGATATTTTCCACGTTGATGGGCCGGGCTTGTTTCATGGAGACTAGAGGGGCACTCCTGCATTGCTGTTTCCGCCTTGTTCACTACTCTGGCTCCAGGATATGAAGAAATAACCCAGAAAGAGGAAGAGCAAAGTTGTCGGAGCCCCTGGGAGGGCTGGCAGCGCCTTTAGCGACCAGCATCCCCTGTCCCCTCCCGTTCCACAGATGGGAAGACTGAACCACTCGAAGTTAAAGCACTGCCGTTCGAAGCCACGCAAGAAACCAGGGCAGGGACGGGGGCAGCATGGGTGTGGGGTGGAGGTGCAGAGAGAGCGCTGGGTGGTTCCTGGGCCCTGGGTTCTAGTCCCAGTCCAGCTAGCCACTGACTGTGTAACCTGCGAAGACTCCCCTGCCTCCATTTCCTCAACTCACAGTGAGGGTTTGGGCAGAATTCCCCCAGCTTTGACTCACAGCAGGGCCCTACTTGGAGGCTCCATGCTGCCCAATGGACGCTCCCTGCCACCCCTGGCTCTTCAGGAGGCAGCAGAGGGAAGAGGAGGACCGGAAAACACAGTCCCAAACAGTCTGTCTCCGCCTCCCCCACCTCCCACTGCCCCACGGCCCTCAACTCTGATCTCACCTCTCTGGAGGCTGAGGGTGACGAGAACAGTCTGTTTGGCAGGTCACGGGGAGGGGCAGGCAGAGCTGTGCTCACCAGCTGCAGCCAGGCCTCAGAGCAGCATCTGTGGGTCCCACCCCCGCACATATCTCTCCCGCCTCCAGGACCCTGGAGACCCTCCAGGCCTGGCTGACTGGGCACATCCTCAGCTCTCTGACTCCTGCTCCTGGAAGCCCTGCTCTTTCAGCCTGGCCTGGCCCTTTCAAACCGGAAGGATCTCTTCCCTCAGAGTCCACTGGGGCCAAACCATCATTTGCCCAGGGAAAGACATTGACCCTTTCAGTCCCAGCAAATGAGAAGCATGGCCTAGGGTTCTGACCCCAGGATCACCCACCTACCCAGGTCCCCAAGCCAGAAGGTGGCTCCTGCAGAGCCCCTCTTAAGGCCCCACCATGCACACAGATGACCCCATGGCAATGCCAACTTTGGTCTGGATGATTCTAGGGCTCTTCTGAGGAACGAAGCCCATCTCCAACCTGCTTCCCCCTCCCTTCCCCACCGTATGTACCCATGCCCATGACCCAACTACCGAGTCTGCCTGCTTCTGGTCAGTCAGGGGGTCTTGGCCTCTGCTTGGTTCTGACTCCTCAGGCTCCTCTGGTTGGAACTGGAGATTAAAAAAAGGACACAGCTTAGCCCAACTTATTCTCCAGGGTGCATGTATCTGTCCACCTCATCCATCCATTCTATCATCTGTCCATGCAACACCCATCTAACGTCCAGCATCAGTAGATCCATGTATCCATCCAGCCATCCAGTGTCTTATCACATGACTCACCCTCTCATGTATCCATCATCCATTGTCTATCACCCATTCATGTATCTACCCTCCATTGATCCATCATGTATCCATTTACCCAATACCTATATATCCCTCTCTCCATCCATCATCCATCTACCCATATCTCCAACATCTGTCCACCATCTATTATCCGACATTCATCCATCCATGCCACATCTATCTATCCATATTCCACCCAATGTTCATCCATCCATCACCTAAGCAACATCCATCATATATCCACCATCACCATATATTCATCACCCAGCTATCCATCCATCATCACCCATCTGTCATCCATCCAAAAGTGTCTATTATTCATTCAACATGCATCATTGATCCATCACCCGTTCACACATTCACCCTCCATTCATCCATTGTCCACCCACTGACCCCTCTGTCCTCCATCTTGCATGCATCCACTGAGCTGTCCCCTCCTTTATGTCAGGCCCTGGGCCATAGCTAGAGTTACAGAGATAAAGCAGGTAGAGGTCCTGCCTCTGTGGAGCTTATGGGGAAATGACAACCCCATTAGATGGATGTTGCATGGACAAATGGAAGCAAAACTGCCAAGCCCAGAAGGGGACCATTACTAGGAGTGACTGTTCAGGGAAGGGCTTCTCAGGACAGGGAGCCTGACCTAAGACTTCAACAATGAACAGGTGGCTGAACAGGGAAGGGAAGAGCATGTGCAAAGGCAGGGATATGTGCTCACAGGCCCTGCAGCCAGCTCAGCACCAATGAGGCAAATCCGGAGTGGAAGGAAGGAAGGGAAGCCAGCCTTGAGTGCCATGCCAAGGATTTTCTTTTTTTTTGAGATGGAGTCTCGCTCTGTCACCCAGGCTGGAGTACAGTGGCGTGATCTTGGCTCACTGCAACCTTCACCTCCTGGGTTCACACCATTCTCCTGTCTTAGCCTCCCAAGTAGCTGGGACTACAGGCGCCCGCCACCACACCCAGCTAATTTTTTGTATTTTTAGTAGAGATGGGGTTCCACCGTGTTAGCCAGGCTGGTGTTGATCTCCTGACCTCGTGATTTGCCCGCCTCAGCCTCCCAAAGTGCTGGGATTACAGGTGTGAGCCACCGCACCCAGCCGTGCCAAGCCAAGGATTTTCATAGAGAGGAGCAGCTGGAGCCCCAGCAGGACCTGGTGGTTCCTCATTTTGTCATCTGTGAAATGCCTTTCAGCACATGGTGCTCCCATCCCTTCCCAGCCACCATCTCCCAGCCTCCTGAGAACCCTGAGCTTCACCATGAAACTGAAGAATCTTTCTAACTTCCTTCTTGACCTGGCCGGCCTGTAGCACCCAGCATGCCCCGGGACACAGCACCGTGTCCTCCTTGAGCTGTCTGTGTGCCTTCCCGACAAGCCTGACAGCAACCTGAGGGCAGGACGAGCTGACTTATCCCTACTTCTCTGATGTCCACGCACTGAGTTGATCAGAGGGTCAACTCATCAAAGCCACAGGGAAATACAGGGGAGAGGATTCTCCAGTCCTCCCATGGGCTCAGGAGCTTTGTGACGTGGTGGTTAAAAGCACAAACTTAGGCCGGGCATGGTGGCTCGCACCTGTAATCCCAGCACTTTGGGAGGCCAAGGTGGACAGATCACCTGAAGTCAGGAGTTCAAGACCAGCCTGACCAACATGGAGAAACCCCATCTCTACTAAAAACACAAAATTAGCCGGGCATGGTGGCACATGCCTGTAATCCCAGCTACTCGGGAGGCTGAGGCAGGAGAATAGCTTGAACCCAGGGGGCGGACATTGCAGTGAGCTGAGATTGTGCGATTGCACTGCAGCCTGGGCAACAAGAGCGAAACTCCGTCTCAAAAAAATAAAAATAAATAAAAATAAAAGCACAAACTTTGGAGTGGATGCTTTGATCTCATTTCTCACAACCTATGCATGTGTGACCCCCAGCAAATGCCTAAGGAGTCTGAGCCTCAGTTTCCCCATCTGTCAAGTGGCAGCTGCCTCCTATCCACTTGAGGCACATATGGCAAGGCCCTGGGCCCAGCACGGGGTGCACCCTGATTCCTGGAAGCCCTGCTCATCCTGGGGGAGGTGGCGTCGGACTTTGCATCTAGGAGATGAGGAGGCTTTGGAGAAACAAGCAGGAACCGCCACGGCACCCCAGTGCTGCCCGTCAGAGAAGTAGTTGGTCCATCTTACAGAGGGAGAGAGGTTGGTGTTCAAAACCACATGCCGTCCTCCCGATGAGCTATTGCCAGTGTGCAGGATTCTGGCCTCCAGGAGCCTCCCTGCCCACCATCTTCAGATGAAGAATGTTCTGGGCTTCAAGGCAGCACCAAAGTATCAGTGAGGCAGGGGAAGGGTGAACACCTACTGTGTGCCCGGCGCTGGGCCAACTTTGCACACGACCCTCATTTAAGCAGCCTGTCTTGGCAGCTAGCTGAACCCAGTGAGCATTGATGCACTCTCTTCTCTGTGTCTGAGAGGAGCTGTAGGGGCCAGAGAGGGTAAGCGAGGCTGTCCTGGACTCAGGAACCCGAGTACCACCAGGGGAAGGGGCATGACCACACTAGCTACAGTCCCAGGTGGGGTCAGGTGTGTGCCACCAGACACAACATAAACCAGATATGGTGGAGCCAGGAGGGGAGCAGGCCCTGGCCAGAGCATCTTGCTTGAGGCCTCAGTGTGGTTTGCACTGAGCAGACCTGGGTTTCGCCCATGCCCCACCAGCAAGTGGCTTTACCCTGCACATGTTTCCTTATCTGTAAATAAATAGTGTATTTCTCACCTGGTTGCTAAGGAGACTAAATGGGAAAAGCACACGTCAAACATTCAGATCAGGGCTTGGCCCATAAACGCTTAAAACTGTGTTGCTCATCATCATTGTTGGGCCAGTTTGGTGATCAGGATGGGTTGTGGTTAGCAGGGAGGCTGAGGTCTGAGCCTGGAGGGGGATGCAGGAGCTTAGGCTACTCAAAGGGGAGGCTTTTCCAAGGAGACTTGGCTGGGTGGGGCTGACTTTCTGGCTACCCTTGGGAGGGTGGAAACCTCCTTACCTGCAGCTCTGGCAAGCTGGGGCCCTCCGCAGCGCTCCTGCTCCCCAGGGGGCCCATCTGCTCCAGGCCTGCCAGAGTTTCGGTCACTGGTCCTCTTGTCACTTTGATCTTTGGCCACTGGGTGGAGGTGCAGGCAGGTCTGGGCAGCTGGACCGGGCTCTGGGACTGCAGTGCAGGGCTCTGTCCATTGACTGGGGTGGCCTCGGCCCAGCCTTCTGGCTGGCTGTGTGACCCCTGCTCAGGGACATCCTTTGTGCCTGGGGGACCCAGCTCTGGCCCTAAAGCCCTGGCCGGGTCATCCCTGTGTCCAGCTGGGTCCTTGCAGGGCAGCCTGGCCTGCAGGAGCTCCAAGAGGCCCTCCCAGTCCAGGCTGGGGAGACGGGCCCAGGCCCCCTCTCCTGGTACCCTGAGAAGGCCAAGCAGATCCCTCCAGTCAAGCTCGGGTCGCCTCTCAGAGCCATGCGGGTATGGACACACTCCCTCTGCCCCCCAGCCCACAGCAGTGGGTGTCCCAGGGTGCCAGGATTGTGAGGACTCTTCGGGGCCTCCCCAGTTCTCAGGGGGGCTCGTGAGTGGGCTTCTCTTCCCTAGTTCTCTGGGGAGCTCATGAGTGGGCTTCTCCTCCCAGGCCTCTGGCTGCCCCCAGCTCTCCCTGTACTCCCTGGGAGTGCCCCCCGATGTTCCCTGCGGGGCTTTGGCTGCCCCCAGGCTGGGCTCTCCACATCCCCACCAGCCCCCAGGGCCCAGGCCTCCCTCCTGGCTCCTCTCCAGGTGTCTATGAAGGCCCTGGGACCCTGGCGGTTCCTCCTGACTCTGCCACGCCCCCAGAGGCTGTTTTGGGCCTGCTTGGCCACTCTCCAGAGGTCTCTGTGTCCGCAGCTCCCTCTCAGGGGTCTTGGCTGATGTCCTGGGGGGTGGCGGGGACATCTGGAGCCGCCGGTCTCCCTCAGGTCTCTTCTCAGGACTCCGAGGATGAGGGGGCTCTGCTTGGCTCCGCCGAGTCAGTTCTGCCTGTTTGGCAGGGAGCTTGGTCACCTGGGAATGAGGTGAGGGGGTGGGTGAGGCTCTCTCTCTGGGGACCTGGCAGCCGGCTCTGCCTTTCTTAGGCCCCCAGAGAATCAAGGCTGTGTCCACACAGCAGCCTGGATCAAAGCAGGCCAAAAAGCACGCAGGGTCCCTGCCCCACTCCTCGGGGGTCAGCTCCTCCCTTTCACCCGCTTTCCTCAGTTCCAGAAAAAGATCTGCAAAGACCTGCTCACCCCTCTCAAAGATACTGATTCCAACTTGGGCTATCAGGTGCCAGAAACTCCACCAGCAATACCCCATTCCACTGAGGTGGGCCTAGCCCTCTGGGTTTGGTTAAAGATACAAATCACCCTGAAAGAGAGGGCTCTTAGAGCCAGATTCTTGCTTCAAGGCTTTCCCTGAAATCTGCTCAAGACAGCAGTATCGGCCAGGCACAGTGGCTCACGCCTGTAATCCCAGCACCCTGGGAGGCCAAGGTGGGCGGATCACTTGAGGTCAGGAGTGACCAGCCTGGCCAACGTGGTGAAACCCTGTCTCTGCTAAAAGTACGAAAATTAGCTGGGTGTGGTGGCACGTGCCTGTAATCCCAGCTATTTGGGAGGCTGAGGTAGGAGAATCTCTTGAACCTGGGAGGCGGGGGTTGCAGTGAGCCAATATTGCCCCACTGCACTCCAGCCTGGGAAACAGAGCAAGACTCCATCTCAAAAAAAAAAAAAAAAAAGACAGCAGACTTAGTAAACGAAGGGGATAGATAGCATGGGACAGGGGCTATCTTCAAAGGATTAATGTGGGGTCTTGCGCATTTTGCCAAGAACTGCTGGCCCTTGGGGAGAGGGGAGAGCTGGATCCCCATGATTGGACTCCAACCCTTTCATAGAGGACCTTCCTGTCCAAGCCACCTGCCTGGCTTCTAGCGGGAGGGAAGAGGCAGTGGCCGCCCCTTGGGGTGCGGGGCCCCAGATAGCTGGCAGTGCTCACCTGCCTGCTGGGGGCAGGGCTGGACTGTCTTCGGAGAAGTTGGCTCTGGCTTTGGCTGGGCTGCTGTGACCGTCCCTCGTCCTGGGCCTGGAAGGCCCCCGCTGCCTCGGACTTCCTATGAGCAAATGCAGCCACTCCTCTGAGGGACTGTCCCACTCCCAGCACCCCAGCCCCTCTGCTCCCACCTCCAACAGGAGGAGATGTGGGACAGCCAGGAACCCACTGCAAGCTGGTTGAAGGGCCCTAAGTGAGGATGACTCTCAGGGCCTCAGTTTCCCCTTCTGAAAAATGGGGATGGTTAACACTGCTCTGTTCTGCCTCATGAGGCTCTTGTGAACATGACGAGAAAAGTGGGGAGTAGAGGCGGTTGGGTGGGGAGGGGGATCTGGCCCTGGCCATGGCCCTCTCCTGTCTCATCCAGTACTTCCTATGACTAACCACCAGCCCACCAGCAGCCCACCAGCCACCCCCAGACAAAGGTTAGACTGGTCTTTGCGGGAATTAAGATTTATTGAGCACCTACTGTGTACCAGGCACTGGGCACACATAATCATAATGACAAAGCATTTATTGAGCGCTTCTTATGTTCCAGGGGTGAAGCACTTACATCATGATCACAGCCCACGAGGTGGGATGACACAGCCAGACTGCTGTGTGCCCCCGTGTTCCATTCTTTCTGCCTTTTCCTGTCCAATTGTAAATTTTGGATTTCTTTTCCTTTTTCCCTCCCATCACTGTTAACCAACCGAATCCCAGCGCTTAGCCTTGAAAACTCCAGGCCATCCTAGCTGTTGGCAAAAGAGCTCTGAGCAAGATCAGAAGAAACATTCTCCCTGACAACTCCAGAGAGGCCAACATGAACTGTCCAAGCAAATGTCTTTTTTTTTTTTTTTTTTTGAGATGGAGTCTCGCTCTGTCACCCAGGCTGGAGTGCAGTGGCGCAATCTCAGCTCATTGTAACTTCCGTCTCCCGGGTTCAAGTGATTCTCTGCCTTAACCTCCCAAGTAGCTGGGATTACAGGCATGAGCCACCACGCCTGGCCCTGGGCAAATGTCATTTCTAAGACACTGGGCTTCAGGCGTTATTGACACATCTGATGAAGATCATCTCTAACTTGTGTAAAAAGTCTAGTTCCAGTTAGTTGTCTCCCTTACTAGCTGGGAGGCATGGCTGTTAATGTTTAACGTAGTATCTCTATTGATAGGTAGAAACAGCAAACAGAACCTGGGCATATCTCTCCCTTCCTCTACCTAAGGGGTCACAACAAAAGACCCAACCGCTCCATGAATGTTTATTTTGGTTGGGTCTCAGTTAGCAAATGGCCGTGTCTTTGGTGGATGAACTGAACCAGGAAGAGAAGCCTGAAAAAGGCCACCCTGTGGTGGACCCAGAATGAGGCAGCAAAAAGGGAAGTATGAGGAAACTCTGCTCAGGCCTCCGTAGGCCCCGCCGTCTGTGGTGGGCCTGTGCCTGAGGAACCATGCTGGAACGACACCTTCAAAAGTATGGGATTGGGCAGGGCGCAGTGGGTCACGCCTGTAATCCCAGAACTTTGGGAGGCTGAGGCAGGCGGATGGCTTGAGCTCAGGAGTTCAAGACCAGCCTGGACAACATAGTGAAACCCAGTCTCTAAAAATACAAAAATTAGCCCAGGTGTGGTGGTTCATGCCTCTAATCCCAGCACTTTGGGAGGCTGAGGTGGGTGGATCTCTTGAGGTCAGGAGTTCAAGACCAGCCTGGTCAACATAGTAAAACCCAATCTCTACTAAAAATGTAAAACTTAGCCAGGCGTGGTGGCATGTGCCTGTAATCCCAGCTACTCAGGAGGTTGAGGCAGGAGGATCGCCTGACCCCAGGAGGTGGAGGTTGCAGTGAGCCGAGATCGTGCCACTGCACACCAGCCTGGGCGACATAGTGAGACCCTGTCTCAAAAAAAAAAAAAAAAATGGGGTTGGGAGGCCAGGTACAGTGTCTTTACACCTGTAATTCCAGCACTTGGGAAGGCTGAGGTCGGAGGATCACTTGAGTCGAGGAGTTTGAGACAGCCCTGGTAACAGAATGAGACCTTGTTCCAGGAAAAAAAAAAAAATTTAAATGAGCCGGGCATGGTGGTACGTGGCTGTAGTCCCAGCTACTTGGGAGGCTGAGGTGGGAGGATCGCTTCAGCCTGGGAGGTTGAGGCTGCAATGAGCCATGATCACACCACTGCATTCCAGCCTGGGCGAAAGAGCAAGACCTTGTCTCAAAAAAAAAGTATGGGGTTGGAGTTTTTTGTTGTTTCATGTCTTTTGCCAATGTCATTAGAATCAGAGCCATAAAGAACAGTAATTTTAGTTGTTAGCAGTTATTGGCAGCTGGTTCAGAGAGGAACCAAAGTTCCCTGGAGGAAGTGTTTCTGAGCTTGAGGGCTCCCTGGGCAGGCTGTTTATAACCTTTCTTTTTTTTTTTTTTTTGAGATGGAGTCTTGCTCTGTCACCCAGGCTGGAGTGCAGTGGTGCAATCTCAGCTCACTGCAACCTCCGCCTCCTGGTTTCAAGCGATTTTCCTGCCTCAGCCTCCTGAGCAGCTGGGATTACAGGTGTCCACCACCATGCCCAGCTAATTTTTATATTTTTAGTAGAGACAGGGTTTCACCATGTTGGCCAGGCTGGTCTCATTTCAAACTCCTGACCTCAGGTGATCCACCTGCCTCGACCTCCCAAAGTCTTGGCATTACAGGCGTGAGCCACCGCACCCAGCCAATTTGTAATCTAATTTGAGGTGAGTACGTTTCCTTACTCTGTGAGAGCTGAAGGCCTTAGAGTGAACTGTCCCCCGAACTGGGGTATAGGAGCCTCAATGAAGCAAGAGCCCAAACACGACCCAGTGGGCTGTTCCTCCCTAATGGGGAGGACGGGGAGGACAATAGTGGAAACACCCGGTGCAGGGAGGCAAGGCACTTGTGTGTTCTCTTCCGGACGGATGCATTTTCCATATGAACTCCAGCTTGCTTGATGAGCATTCCTCCTGAGAACTCGCCTTCCTTTTTTCCCCCCATGTAGAATTGAGAGAAAAGAGCGAGGGACTCAAGAAGATTCTGAAACCCCAACAGAGACCCGGCTTGTCCGATGCTGAAGCAACAGCGTCTCCTCGGGGCCACCTGTTCCCGAAGGTTGGTGTGGCCGCACCAAGCATGACAAAGGAAACATGTTTCCTTCGGAAGCTTAAATGGGCTCTTCGACCTCCAGAGAAAATCAAAGGAGCATAGCCATCAAGTCTAGCAAATCCAGTGAAGGCTGGGTTTTGAATTCAAATGACCACAGAATGCTACATGACTCTAAGAGATGCCAAAGGCATCTAAGGAAAAAAAAATTAAGATCAAGCCAAAACTCCCAATGCTTTGATGTGATAACCTTTTAAGAAAAATTTTCCAGACTTGGACAGAGTAGATGCTCAATAAATACATATCGATGAGGAAATAGGAGAAAATAAAAGCACACTCCTACAGCCACCCGCTCATAAGCTTCAGTCTGTCCCTTACACACACACTACATAGTTTTAAACTTTTCCATATTCAGAGGATGAATGGTTTTCTACTTGGAAAAGGTGCCAGATAAGAGTAAAAAATTTAATTATTCAGTAAAATTATGAAAACTTCCCTAAAAGGTAAATAAGTTATTTCAAAGAGAGTATAATTAAATGTATAGGAGTGATCGTGTAAAAACAAATGGTTAATAAAAGTGTAAACATATTTCTCGTTTCTATTATTAATATAAACACCTTATCTCTCTGAAATTATCCTGGAAAAAAGGAAAGAAAATTAATTAACTTTGGCTTAAAGACCTTAATGTCCCTGCTGAGTTATTAGTTAAGACAAAGTTAGGAAAATTGACATTAGACCAGAAATAGTAATCATAAAAAGGTCAAAGACACTTTGGGAGGCCAAGGTGGGAGCATTGCTCGAGGCCAGGAGTTTGAGACCAACCTGGGCAACAAAGTGAGACTCCATCTCTACAAAACACAGAAAAATTAGCTGGGCATAGTGATACACGCCTGTAGCCCCAGCTATTGAGGAGGCTGAGGTGAGAGAATTGCTTCAGCCTGGCAGTTTGAGGCCGCAGTGAGCCATGATCACGGCACTGTACTCCTGCTGGGTGACAGAGCAAGACCCTGTTTCAAAAAAAAAAGGTCAGGCCAGGCACGGTGGCTCACGCCTGTAATCCCAGCACTTTGGGAGGCCGAGGTGGGCAGATTGCCTGAGCTCAGGAGTTCAAGACCAGCCTGGGCAACAGGGTGAAACCCTGTCGCTACTAAAAATACAAAAAAATTAGCCAGATGTGGCGGCGTGTGCCTGTAGCTGGGAAAGCTACTCAGGAGGCTGAGGCAGGAGAATTGCTTGAACCCGGAAGGCAGAGGTTGCAGTGAGCCAAGATTGCACCACTGCACTCCAGCCTGGGCAACAAAGCGAGACTCCGTCTCCAAACAACAACAAAAAAGTTAAAGACACCGGAGACTTTCAGGGTGAAACTACTCCATGATGTTACAATGGTGGAGACTTGTCATTATACATTTATTCAAGCCTATAGGCTGTACATCACCAAGAGTGAACCCTAAACTTTGGGTGATTTGTCAGTGTAGGTTCATGGATTGTAACAAATGTATCACCCTACTGCCCAGTACAGTGGCTCACCAGCACTTTGAGAGGCCAAGAAAGGAGGATCCCTTGAGGCCAGGAGCTGGAAACAAGCATACCTTTCTAGTACAGGATATTGGTAGTGGGAGAGGCTGTGCAGGGAACTCTGCACTTTCTGCTCAATTTTGCTGTGAACCTAAAACTGCTCTGGGTTTTTGTTTTTAAGGCCAAAGAAAGAATTATACTAATGCTGGAGACCACACGGTTGTCATCTGCATACTAAATGATCAAGCTTACTGGAAAAGGAAATTTGAAGAACAAGAGATAAAGTTTCTTTTTTTTCTTTTTTTGAGATGGAGTTTCACTCTTGTTGCCCAGGCTGGAGTGCAATGACGCAATCTCAGCTCACTGCAAACTCCACCTCCCAAATTCAGGCAATACTGCTGCCTCAGCCTCCTGAGTAGCTGGGACTACAGGCATGTGCCACTATGCCCGGCTAATTTTTTCTTTTTTCTTTTTTTTTTTTTTTTTTGAGATGGAGTCTCGCTCTGTCGCCCAGGCTGGAGTGCAGTGGCACGATCTTGGCTCACTGCAAGCTCTGGTGCTGGGATTACAGGAGGGAGCCACTGCACCCAGCCAAGATTGATAAGGTTTCTCATGCAGATTCAAATCTAGGAGAAAACTTTCCCAAGGAGCAGCAAAGAGGAATTTTAGATACAAAATATTCCATACCCTTTAGGGTGATGGAAATGTTCTAAAGTTAGATTGTGGCAATGGTTGGACAACTTGGTAAATATACTAAAAATTCGTTGAATTATATACACGGAAAGTTTTGAGACTTCCAGACTGCTTTTTGTTGCTGTTGTTCTCTTGACCCTAACTAATGGAATTCTAGCTCTGATTCTTGAAAACTCGAGGGCTGGAACTTCTGGGGAGAAAAACCTCAGCCGGATTAGGAGGAAATGCTCCCCTTCCAGGGGGCCCGTGCTGCTGACCAAGGTGACTCGAAAGACACCTGGACTTCAGGTGTCCCAGGATGTTTGACTGCTAAAAATCCGTAATTCTGTGAGCTTTCTTTCTTAAAATAGGTAGCTCTGGCCATACATTTTTATTTTACTTTATTTTATTTTTTAGATGGAGTCTCGCTCTGTCGCCTAGGCTGGAGTGCAGTGGTATGATCTCGGCTCACTGCAAGCTCCGCCTCCCGGGTTCAAGCAATTCTCCTGCCTCAGCCTCCTGAGTTGCTGGGACTACAGGTGCCCGCCACCATGCCCAGCTAATTTTTTGTATTTTTAGTAGAGACAGGGTTTCACCGTGTTAGCCAGGCTAGTGTCGATCTCCTGACCTCGTGATCCTCCCACCTCGGCCTCCCAAAGTGCTGGGATTACAGGCTTGAGCCACCATGCCCAGGCCCTGGCCATACATTTTAAATTGACATAACTGTTTTCTGAAATGCATAGGGACCCATGAGTTTTCTTTGCCAAGGCAGGAAAAAATCATGGGTACTTTCTTCTCCCTCATTCACGGAAGAAAAAAAAAACCCGTGAGTCTGGATCAAAGGGTTTGAGAGTTCCCTCTCATTTTGGCTGGGCACGGTGGCTCACTCCTGTAATCCTAGCACTTTGCGAGGCCGAGGTGGGTGGATCACTTGAGGTCAGGAGTTCGAGACTAGCCTGGCCAATATGGCGAAACCCCGTCTCTACTAAAAATACAAAAAAATTAGCCGGGCTTGGTGGCGGGCCCCTGTAATCCCAGCTACTCGGGAGGCTGAGGCAGGAGAATCGCTTGAACCCGGAAGGTGGAGGTTGCAGTGAGCCAAGATCGCACCATTGCACTCCAGCCTGGGCAACAAGAGCAAAACTCCGCCTCAAAAAAAAAAAGAAAAAAAAAAAAAGAAAAAATAAAAAGACAGTTCACCCTTATTTGAATGAATATGCTCATATTCCCCTCCATTACAGATGAGGAAACTGAGGCTCAGGTAGGTTAACTCACTATATCAGATCACACGAGTTGACATGTGGCTTTGACCCAGGATTTGGACTCAGCCCTCGTGACTTGCTGTTAACCACTGGGCTGTGCATGACATCACTTGACCACACACACAAAAAATAGAAAACTACTAATATGCAGAAAAAGAGAAACGGAGCAATTTGCCCAAGGTCACACAGCCGGTAAATGGCAAGCCAGGGGGATTTGAACACTTTCTTTTGGCACCCTAACCCTTCACCTGTCCTGCTGCCAAGCCTCCTCCCCAGCCCACCTGGCTGACCCCACCCCCAGGCTCACCTGCGCTCTTGCCCGAAGAGGCGCTCCACCTCTGCGCGGCCAGGGCTGCGGGTGCGGCCCCCGCTGCTGCACTGCGCCTGGGGCCCTGGCTCTCTCTGGGCCAGCCTCCTGGGTGGGGGCAGGTCGGCCAGCACAGTGTACTCCTCCCGCTCCAAGTTGTGCCTGGTCTCCCCGGGAGGCGCTGAGCCCCGGGAGCCCCCGGAGCTGCCCAGCGAAGGTGAGGGTGCTAGGAACGCCAGGTCACTGGGTGGGTGGCGGGGTGGGGAGGAGGCTCGGGGTGCATCCCGGTGCCCGATGCACACTTGGGGGATCAGCACTGGAGAGCCATGCAGAGAGTCAGTGGAGAGGGCCAGGCTCTCCATACTAGTTCCAGGGGGGTCCTGGAAGAAGAGGGATGGCTCAGGAGCCTGGCGTGGTGGGGATGAGAAGGAGGGTGCATCCCGGTGCCCAATGCACACAGGGGTGGGGATGTGGGGGCACTCATGCATTGAGTCCATGGAAGGGACAAGGCTCTCTGTGCTGGCCCTGGGGAGGTCCTGGAATAAGAGGGAAGGCTCTGGGACCTGGCGTGGTGGGGAGGAGGCCCGGGGTGCATCTCGGTACCCAATACACACAGGTGCAGGGAGCTGAAGGGGTTCGTGTTGGGGGGACTGACACTGATGCTCGGCGTCTGAGGTGTCTGGGAGGAAGGGAAAGGGGTCAAATTGGGTGTGGCGGGGGGGCGAGGACGCCCGGGGGGCATCTCGGTGTCCAATGCACACAGCAGGTGGTATATAGGGAGGCTCGTGGTGGGGCGATTCACTCTCAGGGGCGCGGGGCTCTGGGAAGAAGGGGAAGGGGTCGTGCTGCAAATAGCGAGGGGGCGAAGAGGCTCGAGGGGCATCCCGGTGCCCAATGCACACAGCACATGGGGGCTGGGAGGGCTCAGGAGAGGTCAGGGGAGCCCCACAGGCAGCGGGGTACACAGGTGAGGGAGTCCGGGAGGTGCTCTGGTGGCCTGGGTTATGGGAGGAAGAGGTGGCCCGGGATGGCAAGTTGTACTGGGTGGGGCCAAAGGAGGACTGGGGTGGGTCATGCTGGGCTGGCCTGCTGGGAGAGGATGTCTGAGGCCTGTCACCTTGGGTTGGCCGGAGGGCGATGGATGCCCAGGGAACCTCACTTTGCTTGGAGCGAGATGGGGAAGAGGTTCGGGGACCATCACTGTGAGTTGGCCGGAGGGGAAACGAGGCCCAGGGGATGTCTTTGTTAGTACGATGGGGAGATGAATTCCTGGGATTGTTCCACTGAGTGGAGCGGTGGGGAGATGATGGTCTCAGATTCTCCTTTTGGGTGCAGCATTGAGATGAGGAGGTTCCAGGGTTGTCTCGTTGAAAGGAAAAGGACTGTGTGCGGTCCCGCTGTGTGCAAGTGGGTCTGAGGTTATCCCGTTTGGTACAAGAGGTTTTAGGGTTGTCTTGTTGGGTGGAAGATGATCTGGGGATGTTCTGTTGAATACAAGTTCTGGGGTTGTTCTGTTGGGTGGCTCTGATGGGAGAGGAGGCTCTGAGATTGTCCCGCTGGGCACAGGATGTTCTGGGGCTGTCTCGCTGGATGGTTCTGTTGGGAGAGGAGGCCCTGGGATTGTCTCGTCGGGCACAGGATGTTCTGGGGTTCTCTTGTTGGATGGTTCTGTTGGGAGAGGAGGCTCTGGGAATGTCCCGCTGGGCACAGGATGTTCTGGGGCTGTCTCGCTGGATGGTTCTGTTGGGAGAGGAGGCCCTGGGATTGTCTCGTCGGGCACAGGATGTTCTGGGGTTCTCTTGTTGGATGGTTCTGTTGGGAAAGGAGGCTCTGGGAATGTCCCGCTGGGCACAGGATGTTCTGGAGCTGTCTCGTTGAGTGGTTCTGTTGGGAGAGGAGGCCCCGGGATTGTCCCGTCGGGCACAAGATGTTCTGGGGCTGTCTCGTTGGATGGTTCTGTTGGGAGAGGAGGCCCCGGGATTGTCCCGCTGGGCACAGGATATTCTGGGGTTGTCCTGTTGAGTAGCTCTGATGGGAGAGGAGGCCCTGGGATTGTCCCGCTGGGCACAGGATATTCTGGGGTTGTCCTGTTGAGTAGCTCTGATGGGAGAGGAGGCCCTGGAATTGTCTCGTCGGGCACAGGATGTTCTGGGGTTCTCTTGTTGGATGGTTCTGTTGGGAGAGGAGGCTCTGGGAATGTCCCGCTGGGCACAGGATGTTCTGAGGCTGTCTCGTTGATTGGTTCTGTTGGGAGAGGAGGCCCCGGGATTGTCCCGTCGGGCACAGGATGTTCTGGGGCTGTCTCGTTGGATGGTTCTGTTGGGAGAGGAGGCCCCGGGATTGTCCCGCTGGGCACAGGATATTCTGGGGTTGTCCTGTTGAGTAGCTCTGATGGGAGAGGAGGCCCTGGGATTGTCCCGCTGGGCACAGGATATTCTGGGGTTGTCCTGTTGAGTAGCTCTGATGGGAGAGGAGGCCCTGGAATTGTCTCGTCGGGCACAGGATGTTCTGGGGTTCTCTTGTTGGATGGTTCTGTTGGGAGAGGAGGCTCTGGGAATGTCCCGCTGGGCACAGGATGTTCTGAGGCTGTCTCGTTGATTGGTTCTGTTGGGAGAGGAGGCCCCGGGATTGTCCCGTCGGGCACAGGATGTTCTGGGGCTGTCTCGTTGGATGGTTCTGTTGGGAGAGGAGGCCCCGGGATTGTCCCGCTGGGCACAGGATATTCTGGGGTTGTCCTGTTGAGTAGCTCTGATGGGAGAGGAGGCCCCGGGATTGTCCCGCTGGGCACAGGATGTTCTGGGGTTGTCTCGTGTGGCTCTATTGGGAGAGGAGGCTCTGGAGGCTCTGGAATTGTCCCGCTGGGCACAGGATGTTCTGGAATTCTCTCGTTGAGTGGTTCTGTTGGGAGAGGAGGCTTTGGGACCATCCTGCTGGACACAGGGTATCCTGGGGTTTTCCCGCTGGGGAGTACAAGTAGGAAAAGAAGTTTGGGGGTTGTCCTGCTGAGTAGAAGAGGTTCTGGGGTTATCCTGTTGGGTGCTTCGTGAGGGAGAGGAAGCTCTGGGGGTGTTCCACTGTGTAGATGAGGCCCTGGGGGTGTCCTGTTGGGTGGATGAGGCCCTGGAGGTGTCCCTTTGGGTGATTCGGTGGGGAGAGGAGGCTCTGGGGGTTTCACATGTAGAGGCAGCCTGAGCAGTGTCCCTTTGGGCAGGGGAAGCCTGAAACGTGGTGCTTCGAGGTCCGCTGTGTGGTGTCATGGAGGAAGCCTGGGTCAGTGTCGACCGACGCCGCTCCAGGGAGAACCCACTTTCTCCCCGGAGCCTTGCCCAGCGCTGTCCTGCGCTCTGGCCCCCACCGCCGGTGTCTGGAGAGAGAAGAGAGGGGCTCAAGGTAAGGGGAGAGGTCCAGGCAGCTCTCACATTCTACCTTTCTTTGTCCCTTAGGACCAGTGATTAGGGCAGACCCCACACCCTCCTCTTACAGGTCTCACTGTCTGTACCAAGTGACTCCACCTCCCTGACCAAGGCTGATTAGACAGGGCTTGGATGCCTCTCTTGAGCTGAGGTCAAGAATTTGAAATTGAGACCCTGACTCAGTCAAGAGATCGGTTCAAGAACTGGAAGGCCACAGGGTCTGGGGATCCACAGACAAGACAGAGAAGAAGCAAATTTGTGGAGAGAAGTGTTGACAATAGCCTATGTGACCCCAGGGAGGGAGAGGTGGGCCCAGCAGCAGCCACCTGACAGTCTGCCCTTCCCAGTTCTATTTCCTTCAATCAGAATCCAAGGAATTCCCCCCATTTCTTGTTTTTTTTTTTTTTGTTTGTTTTTTGTTTTGTTTTGTTTTTGAGTCAGAGTCTTGCTCTGTCGCCCAGGCTGGAATGCAGTGGCACCATCTCGGCTCATAGCAACCTCCACCTCCCGGGTTCAAGCCACTCTCCACTGCCTCAGCCTCCCGTGTAGCTGGGATTACAGGCATGCGTCACCACGCCCGGCTAATTTTTGTATTTTTAGTAGAGACAGGGTTTCACCATGTTGGCCAGGCTGGTCTCGAACTCCTGACCTCAGGTGATCCACTCACCTCGGCCTCCCAAAGTGCTGGGATTACAGGCATGAGCCACCGTGCCCGGCCTTTTTTTTTTTTTTTTTTTTTTGAGACAGAGTCTCACACTGTCACCCAGGCTGGAGTGCAGTGACGCTATCTCGGCTCACTGCAACCTATGCCTCCTGGGTTCAAATGATTCTCCTGCCTCAGCCTCCCAAGTAGCTGGGATTACAGGTATGCACCACCATGCCCAGCTCATTCTTGTATTTTTAGTAGAGACAGGTTCTAATGAGCCTGTTTCATGTGCGACAGCTCTAGAAAGCCCCTGTTTTTTGTATCCAAATGTTCCTACCCTGAGGCTTCTTCCAGGGCTGCCATGAAGATGGGAAAGGTGCAGGGATGGACAACCTTTTATAAACTGGTAGCTGGGAGTTTGCCAGAAATGCAGAATCTCAGGTCCCAGCCCAGATGCGCTGCTTCTGAATCTGCATTTAACAAAACTGTCTGGTGATTTGTACACCTTATAGTTTCAGAAGCACTGGCCTAAAGGATTAATGTAACTGTCCTCAGTAGTGACCCTCTTTGCAACTCCTAGCCTCATGACAGAGTTGCCATGACCTTGGTGTATCACCCTCCACCCCGCTCAATCCCTCAGTCACCTAGCAGGTGTTGAGCACCCCTATGTACACGTCCCTTGGCTACTGCTTTAGGTGAAGAGTAAAGGGTATAATGGCCTCACCTTAAAGGAGCCACATCTGTGGGTGTGGTGGCTCACACCTGTAATCCCAGCACTTTGGGAGGCCAAGGTGGGAGGATCACTTGAGCTCAGGAGTTCCAGACCAGCCTAGGCAACATGGCGAGACCCTGTCTCTACTACAAGTTTTTTAAAACTTAGCAGGGCCTGGTGGTACGTGCCTGTAGTCCCAGCTACCTAGGAGGCTGAGGCCGGAGGATTGCCTGAGCCCAGGAGGCGGAGGTTGCAGTGAGCCAAGATTGTGCCATTGCCCTTCAGCATGGGCAACGGAGCAAGACATTGTCTTAAAACAACAAACGAAACAAAAAAGTAGCCACAGTCGCCTTCATGCAGATCCCCTCTCTTCATGCCTTCGTAAGATCCCCTGTCCTCTCCCTTTGCAGCCACTGCCCCATCCAGCCTCTCTGGGCTGGTGTTGGTGAAGTCTGAGTTCCCAGCACCTAGCAGAGAATTCAAAATTTGTATGGTTGCCAGGTGCGGTGGCTCACGCCTGTAATGCTAACACTTTAGGAGGCCGAGGCAGGTGGATCATCTGAGGTCAGGAGTTCGAGACCAGCCTGGTCAACATGGTGAAACCGGTCTCTACTAAAAATACAAAAATTAGCTGGATGCGGCCGGGCACGGTGGCTCACGCCTGTAATCCCAGCACTTTGGGAGGCCGAGGTGGGCGGATCACGAGGTCAGGAGATCGACACCAGCCTGGCTGACACGGTGAAACCCCATCTGTACTAAATATACAAAAAAAAAGAAAAAAAAAATTAGCCGGGCGTGGTGGCGGGCGCTTGTAGTGGCAGGAGGCTGAGGCAGGAGAATGGCGTGAACCTGGGGGGCGGAGCTTGCAGTGAGCCGAGATCGCGCCACTGCACTCCAGCCTGGGCAACAGAGCAAGGCTCTGTCTCAAAAAAAAAAAAAAAAAAAATTAGCCGGATGCAGTGGTGCATGCCTGTAATCCCAGCTACTTGGGAGGCTGAGGCTGGAGAATTTCTTGAACCCGGGAGGTGGAGGTTGCAGTGAGCAGAGATGTGGCCACTGCACTCCAGCCTGGGTGACAGAGCGAGACTCTGTTTCAGAAAACAAAAAACAAAAAACAAAAAAATTTGCTGGTGGCTGATGTCCCATGGCCATTCTAAAATACGTTTCATGCCTGGTAGTGGCTCACACCTGTAATTCCAACATTTCAGGAGGCTGAGGCAGGAGGATTGCTTGAGCCCAGGAGTTGGAGACCAGCCTGGGCAACATAGTGAGCCCCTATCTCTACGAAAAATAAAATAAATACATTCCATATTCACCTGTTTCTCTCATCTACACCTACTTCCTACTCCAAGCCACCACTGCTTCTCTCCTGGATGGTTGCAGTAGCCCCCAAGCCTGGGCACTCTGGGGCCAATGTCATCGTTCATCCAGGGAGACTTTTTCTAAAGTCAAAGGTGAGCAGATTGCTGTGCCCCCAGCCTTCAGGGGAAACTGGAAGAGATGGGAAAGCTGTCACAGATTGGAGGAGACGGAGGAGATGAGGAGAGGGACTAGAGGCAATGTGGGATCCTGGAATGGATCCAGGAACAGAAAAAGGGTATTAGTAGAAAAACTGGTGAATCCCTTCAAGTCTGTAGCTTAGTTACTAGTATTGTAGCAGTGGGCCGGGCGCGGTCACTTACGCCTGTAATCCCAGCACTTTGAGAAGCCAAGGCAAGCGGATAAGCGGATCACCTGAGGTCGGGAGTTTGAGACCAGCCTGACCAACATGGGGAAACCCCGTCTCTACTAAAAATACAAAATTAGCCGGGCATGTTGGCGCATGCCTGTAATCCCAGCTACTTGGGAGCCTGAGGCAGGAGAATGGCTTGAACCTGGGAGGCGGAGGTTGCGGTGAGCCGAGACTGCGCCATTGCACTCCAGCCTGGGCAACAAGAGTGAAACTCCTTCTCAAAAAAAAAAAAAAAAAAGGCGGGGGGGGAAATGAGTGGAACAATGAGTGCAGTGTGGGGCCTGAGGTGTGATTAACGCAGTGGAGGGCTGGGTTGTATAAACTGGCAGGTTCAGGGGAGAAATCAAGGCCAGAGATGTGGACTCCGGAGTCATGGTTTTTCCCAGACAGTACCGAAAGCCAAGCAGCTAAGTGTGCAGGGAGAGGACAGAAGGGGCCCAGGACTGGGATCTGGGGCATCCGATATTTAAAAGTGAAGCAGAGGAGGTGGCCTCAGCAAAGGAGAGCGAGGTGGAGTGGCCGGTGAGGAAGGAGGCAGACCAGGAGTGAGGGGTCGGGGAGCCCAGAATGATTCTGTGCAAGACATTTATTTAGCACAAGGCCTGGAACATGAGAAAAGCGGGTCACTGCTGTAATGCTGCTGCTGTTCTCATTGCTGCCTCATCTATTCAGCCATGATTGACTTGTGGGCAGTAAGTAAACATCCACTGAGTGCCTGAGTTAGCGCTGCCCCTCAGTTAAAGATGCCACATCTCCATCCCCTGCTTCTCTGAGCATCTGAAGCCTCAAAACCTCTTCCTCGGGGCTAGCAAATCCCACACAGCACAGCTAGCGCTGGGCGCATCCGCTCCCCAGCCACCTGCTGTCAGCAAAGGGCACACCATCTATGCAGACACCCAGGCCAGGAGCTGTGACCGTGTATCCTCCTGTCCTGAGTACCATCAAGTCTGCCTCCTAAATCTCTCTCCTTCTCTGTCCCCTTCTCACCCCACAAACATGGCCCTTATTTATTTATTTATTTATTTATTTATTTATTTATTTGAGATGGAGTCTTATTCTGTTGCCCAGGCTGGAGTGCAGTGGGGCGATCTCGGCTCACTGCAACCTCCACCTCCCAAGTTCAAGTGATTCTCCTGCCTCAGCATCCCGAGTAGCTGGGACTACAGGCGTGTCACGGATCCCATCAGGCTCAACATGGTGAAACCTGTCTCTACTAAAAATACAAAAAGTTAGCTGGGCGTGGTGGCAGGCACCTGTAATCCCAGCTACTCAGGAGGCTGAGGCAGGAGAATCGCTTAAACCCAGGAGGCAGAAGTTGCAGTGAGCCGAGATGGCGCCACTGCCCTCCAGCCTGGGCGACAGAGCAAGACTCCATTTCAAAAAAAAAAAAAAAAAAAATGCCCCAGTTGTCCCAGTAATGCCTGTCACAGCTCTGTCTCCTCCTGTCCCAGATCCCAATGGGCTCACACATGGCATTCCACGTCCTCGTCCTGTTAGTCTCTTTTAATCAAGAACAGTCCCCTAGCCGCTTTTTGTCCTATGAGGAGCCCAGTCATTTTGCAGAATGTCTTTCAATTCTGGTTTGTCTGATGTTTCACTGGGATTAGGTGTAGGCAATGCATTTTCAGCAGGATGATTTAGACGGGAAGGGATTCTGTGCCCACCCCAGCATCCCCTCCCCCGACCCCATGCATCACATCAGGAGGCATCTGATGTTGGTTTGCCCCACTCTGGGGATGCTGGGCAGCCGCTTGGTGATGGTGGTATCTTTCCGCTCTCCCCAGCCTAAGGGTGCCTTTTCTCTCAGTAATTGATGCAGAATCTGAGGGGTGATACTGAGAGGTGACAGCATGATGGCAGCCCTCACAGCCCTCGCTCGCTCTCGGCGCCTCCTCTGCCTGGGCTCCCACTTTGGCAGCACTTGAGGAGCCCTTCAGCCTGCCGCTGCACTGTGGGAGCCCCTTCCTGGGCTGGCCGAGGCCGGAGCTGGCTCCCTCAGCTTGCAGGGAGGTGTGGAGGGAGAGGCACGAGCGGGAACCCGGGCTGCACGTGGCGCTTGCCGGCCAGCTGGAGTTCCGGGTGGGCGTGGGCTTGGCGGCCCCGCACTCGGAGCGGCCAGCTGGCCCTGCTGGCCCCGGGCAACGGGGTGCTTAGCACCTGGACCAGCGGCTGTGGAGGGTGTGCTGGGTCCCCCAGCACTGCCGGCCCACCGGCGCTGCGCTCAATTTCTCGCGGGGCCTTAGCTGCCTTCCCGCAGGGCAGGGCTTGGGACCTGCAGCCCGCCATGCCTGAGCCTCCCCCCACCTCCGTGGGCTCCTGTGCAGCCTGAGCCTCCCGGACGAGCGCCGCCCCTGCTCCACGGCGCCCAGTCCCATCGACCACCCAAGGGCTGAGGAGTGGGGGTGCATGGTGCGGGACTGGCAGGCAGCTCCACCTGCAGCCCCAGAGCGAGATCCACTGGGTGAAGCCAGCTGGGCTCCTGAGTCTAGAGGGAACTTGGAGAAACTGTATGTCTAGCTAGGGGATTGTAAATACACCAATCAGCACTCTGTCTCTAGCTCAAGGTTTGTAAACACACCAATCAGCACCCTGTGTCTAGCTCAGGGTTTGTGAATGCACCAATAGACACTCTGTTTTGTTTTGTTTTGTTTTGTTTTTTTGAGACAGAGTTTTGCTCTTGTTGCCCAGGCTGGAGTGCAATGGCACGATCTCGGCTCACCGCAACCTCCGCCTCCCTGGTTCAAGCGATTCTCCTGCCTCAGCCCCCCGAGAAGCTGGGATTACAGGCACGCACCACCACGCCCGGCTAATTTTGTATTTTTAGTAGAGATGAGGTTTCTCCATGTTAGTCAGGCTGGTCTCGAACTCCCAACCTCAGGTGATCCGCCCACCTCGGCCTCCCAAAGTGCTGGGATTACAGGCGCAAGCCACTGCGCCCGGCCTGACACTCTGTATCTAGCTACTCTGGTGGGGACTTGGAGACCCTTTGCATCCACACTCTGTACCTAGCTAATCTAGTGGGGCCGTGGAGAACCTTTGTGTCTAGCTCAGGGATTGTAAATGCACCAGTCAGCACCCTGTCAAAACAGACCACTTGGCTCTCCGTAAAATGGACCAATCAGCAGGATGTGGGTGGGGGCCAGATAAGAGAATAAAAGCAAGCTGCTCGAGCCAGCAGTGGCAACCCGCTCCGGTCCCCTTCCACATTGTAGAAGCTTTGTTCTTTTGCTCTTTGCAATAAATCTTGCTGCTGCTCACTTTTTGGGTCCACACTGCCTTTATGAGCTGTGACACTCACTGTGAAGGTCTGCAGCTTAACTCCTGAAGCCACTGAGACCACGAACCCACCAGGAGGAACGAACAACTCCAGACGCACCGCCTTAAGAGCTGTAACACTCACCACGAAGGTCTGCAGCTTCACTCCTGAGCCAGCGAGACCACGAACCCACCAGAAGGAAGAAACTCCAAACACATCTGAACATCAGAAGGAACACTGTACTCCAGACACGCCGCCTTTAAGAACTGTAACACCGTAAGGGTCCGCGGCTTCATTCTTGAAGTCAGTAAGACCAAGAACCCACCAATTCCGGACACAATACTTTGAGACCATGACTATCCTGTTTCCTGACAACTTATTGCCCTAGCGATTTTGCATCCGCCAGTGATTCATGCCTGAACCAGTTATTGCTACAGTGCCCGCAACAGTCTCTTAACTGGTTTCTCATCCTTCAACCCCTCCCTGCTCCAATTCATCCTTTGCACCTTTGACCTAGGGAACTTCCTGAGGCACAGGTTTAATTACATGACTTTCCTCCTCAAAAACCTTCGGTGGCTCCCTACTATTTAGAGAAGAAAGTCCACACTCCTTGGCTAAGGCCAGGCATTGTGGCTCACTCCTGTAATCCCCAGCCAGGAATCTGAGACAAGCCTGACCAACATGGTAAAACCCCGTCTCTACTAAAAATACAAAAATTAGCCAGGCGTGGTGTTGCATGCCTGTAATCCCAGCTACTAGGGAGGCTGGGGCAGGAGAATCGCTTGAACCCAGGAGGTGGAGGTTGCAGTGAGCCAAGATGGCACCACTGCACTCCAGCCTGGGCAACAGTGTGAGACTCTATCTCAAAATAATAATAATAACAATAGGCCAGGCGTGCCTGTAATCACGCCTGTAATCCCGGCACTTTAGGAGGCCAAGATGGGCAGATCACTGAAGGTTGGGAGTTTGAGACCAGCCGGGCCAACATGGTGAAACCCCATGTCTACTAAAAATACAAAAATTAGCTGGGCATGATGGTGGGAGCCTGTAATCTCAGCTACTTGGGAGGCTGGGGCAGAAGAATCGCTTGAACTGGGGAGGCAAAGGTTGCAGTGAGCCGAGATCGTGCCACTGCACTCTAGCGTGGGCAACAGAGCAAGACTCTGTCCAAAACAATAATAACAATAATAATAATAATAATGAAGTGGGTAGCATGACTCATTGTGGCTGCTCCATCATGACATGCAAACTGTTACTATTATTAACAGGCCACCAAAGTCAGCCGTGCCCAGAGTCCCAAATGGCCAGTGAGATGGCTATCTGGGGGCCCCAGGCCATCACCATGGGAACCAACCTGGCAGAAGGACTCACCCTCCTTTTTCTGGCCTGCAGTGTCTCCTCCCACAGGGGACCTGGTGAGGAGAGACGGAGCCCTTTGGGAGCTGTCAGCTCTCGGCGCCTCCCGAGGCCTCCTCGGGATCATCACTGCGAGCTCGTCCCAGCTGGGGGCCTCCTCCTGCCTCTCAACAGTGTCCCAGTCCTGCCAGAGAAGGGGAGGAGAAAGTATGTTTGTGGGAGAAGAAAGGCTGCAGGACATATACTCCCCAAATGAGAGGGGTAGAAGGAAGGGAAGGGAATTGACATTAAAAAGCACTTCCCTGGCCGGGCACGGTGGCTCACGCCTGCAATCCCAGCAGTTTGGGAGGCCGAGGCGGGTGGATCACGAGGTCAGGAGATTGAGACCATGCTGGCAAACACGGTGAAACCCCATCTCTACTAAAAAATACAAAAAATTAGCTGGGCGTGGTGGCGGGCACATGTGGTCCCAGCTACTTGGGAAGCTGAGGCAGGAGAATGGTGTGAACCTGGGAGGTGGAGCTTGCAGTGAGTGGAGATCGCGCCACTGCACTCCAGCCTGGGTGACAGAGCGAAACTCCATCTCAAAAAACAAAAACACAAACAAACAAACAAAATAAAGCACTTCCCTGCCGGGTGCGGTGGCTCACGCCTGTAATCCCAACACTTTGGGAGGCCGAGGCAGGTGGATCACCTGAGGTCAGGAGCTCGAAACCAGCCTGGCCAACATGGTGAAACCCCGTCTCTATTAAAAATACAAAAACTAGCCGGGCATGGTGGTGGGCACCTGTAATCCCAGATACTCGAGAGGCTGAGGCAGGCGAATCGCTTGAACCCGGGAGACAGAGGTTGCAGTGAGCTGAGATCGTGGCACTGCACTCCAGCCCAGGTGACAGAGCAAGACTCCATCTCAAAAATAAATAAAATTAAATAAAAAATAAAAAGCACTTCCTAAACTGTCAAGTTCTGTCCCCGAGAGGTGACAGTGAGTGGTGCCACACCTTCTGTGGTGTAGACTCCGCTCCATGGACTCAGTAAAAAGCACTTCCAGCCTGGGCAACACAGTGAGACCCTGTCTCTACAACATTTTAAAAAATAATAATAATAGCTAGGCATGATTGTGCATGCCTATAGTCCCAGCTACTCAGGAGGCTGAGGTGGGGGGGATCACTTGAGCCCAGGAAGTCAAGGCTATAGTGAGCCATGTTCACGTCATTGCACTCCAGTCTGGGTGACGGAGCAAGACCCTGTCTCAATCAATCAACTTTTTTTTTTTTTCTATTTAAGATGGAGTTTTGCTCTTGTTGCCCAGGCTGGAGTGCAATGGTGCAATCCAAGCTCACTGCAACCTCCCGGGTTCAAGCGATTCTCCTGTCTCAGACTCCCAGGTAGCTGGGATTACAGGTGCCTACCAGCACACCCTGCTAATTTTTGTATTTTTAGTAGAGACGGAGTTTCACCATGTTGGCCAGGCTGGTCTCAAACTTCTGACTTCAGGTGATCCACCCACTTTGGCCTCCCAAAGTGCTGAGATTACAGGCGTGAGCCACCGCACCCAGTCTTCAATCAATCAATTAAATTAAAAGCACGTGCTGTTTGCCTGGCACTGTGCTGGCTCTAGCAGGTGCTAAGTGCTAAGTCGCTGATCTTCAATGGATCTAGGAGGCATGCACGTCCATTGAAGCCAAGAGCTTTGCCCAGAGTCCCAGGGTTCCGCATCTGGGACTGTGTGAGAAACCCCCAGGGGCCAGAGAGAAGTGGGTTCAAATCCTAGCCCCACTACTTCCCAGATGTGTGGCCTCCACTAAGTTGCTCCCCGCTCTGAGCCTCAGCCCCATATGGGGCGATTGAAATCTCCACCTCCGAGGGTGTGGTGAGTCTCCCCTGAACCCACACCCACCAAGCCCTTAGCATGGAGCTGGCCACGTAGCATGCGAGGCTGGGTTGTTTTATTCTGAGTCTTATCACCACCCCCCGTCATTTTCCTTTTGGGGGGCCTCCTGGGACAAGCCTGTCTCTCCTGCTCTGCAGCAGCCCCTCAAAGTGCAAATGCTGGAGGAAAGACTGCTGGCTCTTCTCTCTTCGTGGCTAAATGACCCCCGCAGCCTGCTCCCTTTCCTCTGTCCCTTGGAAATCTATTCCAGGGCTGGCCGTGGGGCTCAGCACTGTGTGGCGAGGGCAGGGCCCTGGGGCTCTGTGCCACTCTTGCTCTAGACACCACAACCAACACCCCAGCCCTCTGGAATCTGAGAGTGTGTGGCAGCCCGAGCCTGCTGGTGATTCACCCAGAGCTCCTGTCGGCTGAAACTCCTTTCCCATCTTTCACAGCCAGACCCCAGCTGCCCTGGGCCAGCCTGTGCAGAAATCCCCACCCTCCAGGGGTTCGCCGGGGTGGCCCAAGCTGCCAGCTAATGGTCCAGAGGACCTCGCCGGATTCCCTGGTGTGAGGCTCAGCCCTGGCCTGGAGGTTTAGGCGGGACCCAGGACAGCAGATGGAGGTGTGAGCCACTCTTGTCCCCCCATCTCCCACTCCTGGCTCACCACAGAGGACGAGTTGCTGGTATCATCAGGGGTGGCAGAGTCAGGGCTGGAGGTGGGGTCACAGCCGGGGTCTTCGTTGCAGCTGCCACACAGGGAAGTGGTCAGGCCCTCCAGATAGGGCACTGCCTCAAGCTCCCGGCTCCCGCTCCTGGGGGCAGCTGTGGGACCCTCTTCCGGGAGCCCTGCTGAGGGGGATGGGCCCCTGGGAGAGGAGACAGACCCAAAAAGTAATGGGGAGTTAGGAGTATCCCCCACCCCACCCAGGCATACGCACTCACTCACACAGGGAGCCTGGGGCCCACACGCTGGTGTGGGAAAGGGAGCCAGTGCTGAGGGCTGCCTCTGTGTCAGGCTTTTTATATGGGTTGCCTCATTGAGCTAAAACAGCATCCCTTTTTTTTCGTAATTTTATTATTTATTTATTTATTTATTTTGAGACAGAGTCTCGCTCTGTCACCCAGGCTGGAGTGCAGTGGCGCCATCTCGGCTCACTGCAATCTCTGCCTCCCGAGTTCATGCCATTCTCCTGCCTCAACCTCCCCAGTAGCTGGGACTACAGGCGCCCGCCACCACGCCCGGCTAATTTTTTGTATTTTTTAGTAGAGACGGGGTTTCACCGTGTTAGCCAGGATGGTCTCGATCTCCTGACCTCGTGATCTGCCCGCCTCGGACTCCCAAAGTGCTGGGATTACAGGCGTGAGCCACCGCGCCCGGCAACAGCATCCCTTTAAAGTAAGTATAATAATTCCCATTTTAGGCCGGGCACAGTGGCTCACACCTGAAATCCTAGCACTTTGGGAGGTTGAGGTGGGCGGATCAACTGAGGTCAGTAGTCCGAGACTAGCCTGTCCAACATGGTGAAATCCCGTCTGTACTAAAAATACAAAAATTAGATGGGCATGGTGGTGGCACATGCCTGTAATCCCAGCTACTCAGGAGGCTGAGGCAAGATAATCGCTGGAAGCCAGGAGGCGGAGGTTGCAGTGAGCCAAGATCGTGCCATTGCACTCCAGCCTGGGTGACAGCGCGAAACTCTATCTCAAAAATAAATAAATAAAAATACAAAAATTAGTTGGGTGTGGTGGCGTATGCCTGGAATCCCAGCTACTTGGGAGGCTGAGGTTGCAGTGAGCCAACATCGTGCCATTGCACTCCAGCCTGGGTGATAGAGCAAGATTCCATCTCAAAATAATAATTATAATAATTCCCATTTCACAGAGGAAGACACTGAGGCTCAGAGAGGTCAAGAAACTGGCCAAGGTCACCGAGATAGGAAAGGGCAGAGCTGTGTTATGAACCAAAACTATTGCCCCAGCCCCAACTTTGAGTCTTAGTCTTAGTCTACTGACCCCAAGTTCAGTAAGTCTAAGAAGACAGACTCATGCTTGGCTAATGAGGATGTGAGAGGCAGCACGGCTCCACGGGCATTGACGGGTTCACCAGCCCAGATGCTGAGGGAGGGAGCTGCAGAGAAGGCTCTGCTTTAAAAGAAGTCACGGGCTCAAGAAGGCTTAGCACTGGCAGTATCCCCAAAGAGTGACCCACAGACTGGCCTACACGATGATAATAAGTGATGGCCATAAAAAAGAGCTCTGTAGTCAAATGGCATACTTCTCTACTTCCCTTACCCAAAAGCCACAACACACACAGGCAAGCTAAAGGCTCTGACAAGTCCTGCAGGAAAGCTATTCAACTTCATTTATCCCAGACTTTCTGAAACATACCTGATAACAAAGTTGTCTTTGTTTTTTTTTTTTTGTTTTTTTTTTTTTTTCAGTTTTGTGTGTGTGTGTGTGTTTTTTTTTTTTTTTGGAGATGGAGTCTCGCTGTGTCACCCAGGCTGGAGTGTAATGGCACAATCTCAACTCACTGCAACCTCTGCCTCCTGGGTTAAAGTTCTCCTGCCTTGGCCTCCCGAGCAGCTGGGAATACAGGCACCTGCCACCATGCCTGGCTAATTTTTGTATATTTAGTAGAGACAGGGTTTCGCCATGTTGGTCAGGCTGGTCTCGACCTCTTGACCTCAAATGATCCACCCACCTTGGCCTCCCAAAGTGCTGGGATTACAGGCATGAGCCACTGCACCCAGCCTGTTTTTTTGTTTGTTTGTTTGTTTGTTTTAATATGCCTACCTGTGAGGAGCACATGAATGATCTCAGCACAATGCTGATTTGATTCAATCCCTCTTATTTTACAGACAGGGAAACTGAGACACAGAAAGACAGAGTAACTTGCTCAAGACCCATCAGGGATGGGGCCGGGCGCGGTGGCTCACGCTTGTAATCCCAGCACTTTGGGAGGCCAAGGCGGGCGGATCACGAGGTCAGGAGATCGAGACCACAGTGAAACCCCGTCTCTACTAAAAATACAAAAAATTAGCCAGGCGTGGTGGCGGGCGCCTGTAGTCCCAGCTACTCGGAGAGGCTGAGGCAGGAGAATGGCGTGAACCCAGGAGGCGGAGCTTGCAGTGAGCCGAGATTGCGCCACTGCACTCCAGCCTGGGCGACAGAGCGAGACTCCGTCTCAAAAAAAAAAAAAAAAAAAAAAAAAAAGACCCATCAGGGATGGATCTGAAGCTGGAACCCAGGATTCTAGACTCTCAGACCATGGCCTCCCAAGGTACCATGACCTTAAAGGGGGACTGCCACTCAGGCCTGAGGGTGGAAGGAACCCCAGAGCCTGGAGCAGTGCACACCCAGGTAGGTGGGTGACAGCAGGTGCCCCTGGGTGCAGGGACTATTTAATCTTTCTAAAGCTGTGCAAAGGGAACCAGGAAATGTGAGTAGGCTGTGGCCATGCCCACTGCAAGGTGGGTGCACAGCAGCCACACACCCTGGGGCAAAGCTGAGCTCGGTCTTGGGAGGTTATGGGGTGGGCAGGGCCCCTGGGAGAGACAGCCAGGAGTGGGGAGGGGAGGCTTAGCCACTCAGGTGCAAACAGGGTGGTGTGATCTGAGTTCTTCCTGTGGGCCCAAGGAGCATGCCCACCACCCACCTGTGCCTAGGTTTGGAGGACTGACCACGTGACCCATGCCAGCAGCCATTAGAGACAGGTGCTGCCTTGGGGAAGGAGTGCAAATGGGAAGGGCAAGGGCATTCCACCCCATGAAGCCCTTCCCGGGCCCTGGGACTCTACCCACCTCTTGGGCCCTTGCCTGAGGCCCGGGTCCACCACAGACTGGCAGCCGGAGGTTGAGGCGCTGAGTGGGTCCTCAGGGGCAGGTGGGCATCGAGGCAGGTCGCAGTAGGGCACCTCAGCACCTGAAGGGCTCCTGAGCTCCTGGGCCAGGGTTGGAGAGAGGAGACAGCTCAGCACCCACGTGGGGGCTCCCCCCCCGCACAGCCCCTCCCGGTGGTGTGGGAGTCTCCAGGCATCTCCTCCTGGGATCTCGCACTTCTCAAGGAGCTGCCCATCAGGCTGGAAGCGCCCCTTGGGACTCAAGCCGAGGGCTGGCTGAGGTACCTGGTGTGTGCCTGCACATGTGCGTGCATACATATGGGCCTTGGAGCAGGTATGTGTGTGGATAAAGGCCTGGTATTGGGGGCACATGTGTGCACATAGGTGGACTGAGCTCTTGCTCATGCGTGTCTACGCAGGTCCCACGGGTACACCGATCCGTATGTTTGCATCAGTGCAAGTTCATGTATACGTGCACGTATGCGTGTGCACCCCAGAACGAGGTGGATAGAAGGATCCACCAGGGTCTTTTTTGGCCAAGAGACAAGGGCAAGGAGGAAGGATTAGGCTGGCTGAGAGAAGGGAGAGGGCTGAGGGAGGAAGAGGCAGTTTGATGGTAGAGGAGATGGGAAAACAAGGTCTTGGAGGACAGAAGAGATTTGCCCCACTAAAGGAGAGGCAGGGGCTCCAGGGCTGGAGGGTCAAGGCCCCAGGAAAAGCGCAGGGGCCTAGAGCCAGCTGCCCACTCCTCTCTCCCTCCGCCCTTGGCAAGGCCACACCTGTGAAGGCTGGTCTGGTGCTGGACTCACCGGGGGGAATGGCTGCTCACCTCCAGGGCCCCCCCCAATTCCTCCCCACCTCTGGAGAGCAGCAGTTCCCTCCCCTGGTGGTGGGAGACAGCGGCCATGGCACCCTGCGCCCCGCCTCCTCTCGGATTACCTGGGCTGCGGGCTCTGGAGGTGGTGGCGGCTGTCGGCTGTCAGCACCCTCATCCCCGGGGGGCTCCGGCTCAGGCCCCCACGCTGCCGCCCTCCCAGGCCCCGACTCCGGGCTGTGGTGGCAGCAGCAGCTGAGGCAGTGGAAACCTTAGAGGCTGGCTACGGGAGCAGGGGCCCCTCATTACTGTTTCATAAGCCGGGGCCCAGCCAAGAACAATGCAGGACATGAAACCGCAGGAACCCGATCCCAGCAGCTCACCTGAGAGCCGGGAGGGGCAGGAGCCTGGGCCTGGGATCCCTGGGGACCCTGGAGCCCAGAGCCCAGGGCCAAGGCAGCAGCCTGGTCGGCACCACAGGGTGGGCACAGGCTCTCCAGGTTCCAAGAAGGCCACTGCTGGGGTCAGGCAGTGCCAAGAAGTGGGGTTGGGATGTCTGCCGTGACATCCAGGCCAGGGGAGGCACGGCGGGATTCAGTTTCGCCCCCTGCCCTGCAGCCAGATTCTGATCAGAGCTCGGCAGCAGGAGGTGTCAGATCCACAGCCAGGCCTGGCGCCTTGGCCACCCAGGGGACGACACAGCAGAAATGAGGAGAGGCTTGCCAGGCATCAGCCAGGGGTCTCTGCCCCGCCAGGCCCAGCAGGAGCCCTAGCCTCATGTGACACTTCATCCTGGCTTTCACCCCAGCCCCCGTCACCACCCCACCACCCACTTGAGTGGGCCCCACGGTCAGTCCCCAGCTCTGATTTCCTGTCTGGCGGGTCAGCACTGGCTCTGGCCTCAGATGGACCTCGGTCCCCATCCTGGCTCCTCCGCTTCCCAGCTGGTGACCTCAGGCCAGACTTCCCCTTTTGGAGCATTGTTTTCACCTCTCGGAAATGGAGGCTGAGAAGCGAGCAAGACCTGGGCCACGTGACTTATCCTCTCTGTGTCTCAGTTATCTCACTACAAAACCGGCAGGAGAGCAGGACCCACCTCCCGGGGGTGTTCTGAGAATTAAATGAGTTAATATTTGTAAAGGGCTTTTTTTTTTTTGAGACAGAGTCTCGCTCTTGTAGCCCAGGTTAGAGTGCAATGGCACAGTCTCGGCTCACTGCAACCTTCGCCTCCTGGGTTCAAGCAATTCTTCTGCCTCAGCCACCCCAGCAGCTGTGATTACAGGTGCCCGACACCACGCCCGGCTAATTTTTCTATTTTTAGTAGAGACAGTGGTTTGCCATGTTGGCCAGGCTGGTCTTGAACTCCTGATGGCAGGTGATCTGCCTGCCTCGGCCAAAGTGCTGGGATTACAGGCGTGAGCCACCACGCCCAGCCAATTTTTTTTTTTTTTTTAAACATACAGATTTTTTTACTCTGTGTTGGAAATCTCTCTTGACCTAAAGCTAGAGGCAAATATGGCCAAGGGTCCAGAATCCTTGGAGGAAAAATGAGCTAAATTTGGTCCCTGGAGACCTGTGGTGACAGAGAGATGGGGAGAGAGTGGGTGGGGCAGACAGAGTCAGCCAGGGGAGACCCGCCCCAACCCCAGCAGCAGCATCTAAAGGTGATGGAAAAAAAACCCACCCATTCCTTCAATGCCTGACCACGAGGCACCATGGAATAGGTCCAGAGTGGCAGAGGAGTGCTCAGGCAGGCAGTTGGAAGAGGCCGGAAGAGGCAGTTGCCATCCTCTGGGGCCCAGGAGGTTTTTGTTTTTGTTTTTGTTTTGAGATGGAGTTTTTCGCTCTTGTCGTCCAGGCTGGAGTGCAGTGGCCAGATCTCGGCTCACTGCAACCTCCGCCTCCCGGATTCAAGCAATTCTCCTGCCTCAGCCTCCCGAGTAGCTGGGATTACAGGCACCCGCCACCACGCCCTGCTAATTTTTGTATTTTTAGTAGAGTCAGGATTTCACCAAGCTAGTCAGGCTGGTCTCAAACTCCTGACCTCAGGTGATCCACCCGCCTCGGCCTCCCAAAGTGCTGGGATTACAGGTGTGAGCCACCACGCCCAGCCCAGTGTCAGTTTTTTACTATCACATCTGGTTCACAGGGAGCTGCTTCCTGCCCAGAGTTGGGTCCCAGGGCCTGGCTCCGAGACACAACAGTCACCCCTCATGCATTTGCCAAAGGTGAGTTTCACAGCCTTGATCATCATCAGAGCAACTGGAAGCTCAAGAAAGTGGAGGATTTGATGTCGTGCCCCTCTCTGATCTTTTTTTTTTTTTTTTTTCAGAGTCTTGCTCTGGCAGTGGCATGATCACAGTGCACTGCAGCCTCGATCTCCGGGGCTCAAATAATCCTCCTGCCTCAGCCTCCCCAGTAGCTGGGACTGCAGGCATGCACCACTATACCCAGTTCATTCTTTGTTTTGTAGAGATGGGATCTCACTTTGTTACCTAGGCTGGTCTTGAACTCCTGGTTTCAAGCCATCCTTCAGCCTCAGCCTCCTAAAGTGCTGTGATCACAGGCGGGAGCCATTGTGCCTGGCCCCCTCTCTTGAAACTATCTCTGGTCTTGGCTCCTGGGGAGGAGGGGCACACTGTGGGGTTTGCCTCCTAGCCTCTGGCCTTCTTGGCTGTCTCTGCTGATTCCCTGGCCTCCACCCAGGCCTATTCTCATCTCATTCCACACTTTCCTCCGCAGACGATAGGCTCATCCGTGAGCAAGACTTTGATCAGTGACAGATCCTGAAGACTCGCAGGCCTCCATCTCCTGTGATGGTCTGGATCTAAGCTCCAGCCCCCCCAATTCACTAACCACCCCCTCACTTCCAGTTTCCTGCCGACACCCCACACCATGCCCCAGACAACTCCAAACAGACCTCCCAACCCAAGTACCCTGCCTGGAGAAATAACAGGAGTCAGCCATGGGTTTCTCCCCTCCCTCACCCCCAAATCCTGTAGAGGTGCCTGCTCAATTAGTTCGGAAATGTGTCCATTTGCCTCCATCTCAAAGCCCCAGTCATCTCTGGCACTGATGAGTACATGCACCTTTTCCTGGCAGGTCACCTGATTCACTCTCACCACCCTGCCCTCCATTCTCTCTGCCCAGCAATCAGAGTGACTGTGAAAAATGCAAATCAGAGCACGTCACTCCCTTATTTGAAATCTTCCGTGGCTTGGCCGGGCGAGGTGGCTCACACCTGTAATCTCAGCACTTTGGGAGACCAAGGAGGGCAGAATGCTTGAGGCCAGGAGTTCAAGACCTGAGCGGCATGGTGAAACCCCATCTCTACTAGAAATACAAAAATTAACTGGGCTTGGTAGCGCATGCCTGTAGTCTCAGCTACTTGGGAGGCTGAGGCAGGAGAATCACTTGAAACTGGGAGGTGGAGGTTGCAATGAGCGGAGATCACGCCTCTGCACTCCAGCCTGGGTGACAGAGCGAGACTCCATCTCAAAAAAAACAAAAACAAAACAGAAAAAAACCTCAGAATCCTAAGTCTTCAACATGTCCACAAAGCCGCACGAGGCCAGTGAGACCAGGCCTCCCCCCATTCTCCATCCTTGTCCTATAGCTCCTCTGTGCCCGCCTCTTGCTGTCCTCTCCAGCCCGATGTGCAGCCTCCTTTCTGCCTCAGGGCCTTTGCATATTCTTTGTTTGTTTTGTTTTGAGAGGATTCTCGCTCTGTCACCCGGGCTGGAGTACAGTGGTGCAATCTTCGCTCACTGCAACCTCTGCCTCCTGGGTTCAAGAGATTATCCTGCCTCAGCCTCCTGAGTACCTGGGATTACAGGCACTCACCACCACACGTGGCTAATTTGTGTATTTTTAATAGAGATGGGGTTTCACCATGTTGGCTAGGGTGGTCTTGAACTCCTGACCTCAGGTGATCCACCCGTCTCAGCCTCCTAAAGTGCTGAGATTACAGGCGTGAACCACTGCACCTGACCTATTTGTTTGTTTTGTTTTTGAGACAAGATCTCATTCTGTTGCCCAGGCTGGAGTGCATTGGCATGCTCATGGCTCACTGCAACCTTGAACTCTTGGGCTCCAGTAATCCTCCCACATCAGCCTTCTGACTAGCTGGGACTACAGGTGTGCACCATCCTGCCTGGCTATTTTTTTTTTTTTTTTGGTAGAAATGGGGTCTCACTGTGCTGCCCAGGCTGGTCTCAAACTCCTGAGTTCAAGTGATCTTCCTGCCTCAGCCTCCCAAAGTGCTGGGATTACAGGCGTGAGCTGCCATGCCAGGCTGGCCTTTGCACATTCTCCTTCCTTCCTCTCCTCTTCCTGCAATTTCACTAACTAATGCTAATGCCTGCACAGCCTTTACCAAGCAGCTGAAATGTCATTTTTTTTGGAGAAACTTTCCCCAATGCCCTATCCTTTACCTTCATGCCACTTACTGTTCCTTTATACATTTGCCACAACCAAGATTAAATAATCATGTGCATTTCGCTTGCTAGACTATAAGCCCCATGAAGACAAGCCAGGGATGTGCCCCATGAAGACAAGCCAGGGATGTGTCCCTCTCTCCTCCTCTCCTCCTCCCTCTCCCCGTCCCCCTCTCTCTTCCCCTCCCCCTCCCTGTTTTCTGTACTGTTCTGTTCTGTTCTGAGACAGAGTCCAACTCTGTCACCCAGGCTGAAATATAGTAATGTGATCACGGCTCACTGCAGCCTCCGCCTCCCAGTCTCAGGTGATCCTCCCACCTCAGCCTCTTGAGTAACTGAGACTATAGCCGCATCCCACTACACCCAGCTAATTTTTAAAATTTTTTGTAGAGATGGGGTTTTGCCATGTTGCCAGGATGGTCTTGAACTCCAAGTGATCCACCCGCCTTGGCCTCCCAAAGTGCTAGGATTACAGGAGTGAGTCACTGTGCCCAGCTGTGCCTTTCTGATTTATCATGATTTCCCCATCATCTAACATAATGCCTGGCACATTTTAAGCACCTATTCAGTATGTATGAATTTGTGAGCTGACCCAAGGTCTCAGGTGGGAAACGGTGGGATTGAGACTAGAACTCAGACCAGCCTGAATCCAGGGCTCTCCTATTCCATGCCTGCCATCCTCCCAACCACTGGGAGAAGGTCATTTGCATGAAAGATGGACTCCCAGGCATCTGTTCCCTGAACCTGAATTTGCAGGTGAGCACAGGAGAGCTATTATTGGAGGTATCAAGACTGGTAGAAGCTGGGCGCGGTGGCTCCCGCCTGTAATCCCAGCACTTTGGGAGTTCGAGGTGGGCAAACAACGAGGTCAGGAAGATCGAGGCCATCCTGGCTAACACGGTGAAACCCTGTCTCTACTAAAAAGACAAAAAATTAGCCGGGCGTGGTGGCAGGTGCCTGTAGTCCCAGCTACTCAGGAGGCTGAGGCAGGAGAATGGCATGAACCTGGGAAGCGGAGCTTGCAGTGAGCCCAGATTGCGCCACTGCACCCCAGCCTGGCAACAGAGCGAGACTCTGTCCCCCCCCCCCTGCCAAAAACAGAGGACCTTCAGACTCCAATAGGAATGACGAAGCCATGGGGGTCAAGGTTGGAAGGGCCCGCGGAGGTTCATGGGTCCCAGGTTTCTCATTGTGTGTGTATCAGGTGCTCTGTGTTTACATGCATGGAGGCTCGGCAGCAGACTACATTAGTCACAAAGTCAGAAAATGACTCTTCTTCACTCCTTCAATAACTTGAAGAAGAAAATCTCGGCCGGGCACAGTGGCTCACGCCTGTAATCCCAGCACTTTGGAAAGCCGAGGCAGGCAGATCACGAGGTCAGGAGTTCGAGACCAGCCTGACCAACATGGTGAAACCCTGTTTCTACTAAAGATACAAAAATTAGCTGGGCATGGTGGTGGGCACCTGTAATCCTAGGTACTCAGGAAGCTGAGGCAGGAGAATCACTTGAACCCAGGGGACGGAGGTTGCAGTGAGCCGAGATTGAGCCACTGAACTCCAGCCTGGCAACAGAGAGAGACTCCATCTCAAATGAAAATAAAAAGAAAGAAAAAAAATGACTCTTCTTCACTCCTTCAATAACTTGAAGAAGAAAATCTTCAGACCAGGTGCAGCATCTCACACCTGTAATCCCTGCAGTTACGGAGGTTGAGGCAGGAGGATCACTTGAGCCCAGGAATTTGAGACCAGCCCTGGCAACATAGTGAGATCCCATCTTTACAAGAAAATTAGCTGGCCGTGGTGGCATGTGCCTGTAGTCTCTGCTACTCAGGAGGCCAAGGCGGGAAGATCATTTGAGCCTGGGAGGTCGAGGCTACAGTGAGCCATGTACTGTAGGTTGGACGACTGCACTCCAGCCTGGGCTACAGAGCAAGACCCTATCTCCAAAAAAAAAAAAAAAAAAAGAGGGAGAAAGAAAATCTCCAGATGATGCTGGTGTATTCTTAACATCTCTCTAACATCTGCTAATCTCCCTTTTTGACAGAGAGACAGCAGGATGCAAGCTCAGAGCCTTCCATAGAAAACACTCTCCAGGCCGGGCGCGGTGGCTCACGCCTGTAATCCCAACACTTTGGGAGGCTGAGGCGGGTGGATCACCTGAGGTCAGGAGTTTAAGACCAGCCTGGCCAATATGGCGAAACCCCGTTTCTACTAAAAATACAAAAATTAGCTGGGCATGGTGGCAGGCACCTGTAATCCCAACTACTTGGGAGGCTCAGGCGGGAGGATCACTTGAACCTAGGAGGCAAAGGTTGCAGTGAGCTGAGATCACACCATTGCCATTGCACTCTAGCCCAGGCGACAGAGTGAGACTCTGTCTCAAAGAAAAGAAAAAGAAAATACTCTCAAGGTATAATGACATTTCTGTTTTGTTTTTTCTTTTTCTACCTTTCTTCTCTTTTTTGTTTTGTTTTGTTTTGTTTTGTTTATTGAGACAGTTTCACTCTGTTGCCCAGGCTGGAGTGCAATGGCGCGATCTCGGCTCACCACAACCTCCGCCTCGCAGGTTCAAGTGATTCTCCTGCCTCAGCCTCCCAAGTAGCTGGGATTACAGGCATGCACCACCATGCCCAGCTAATTTTCACCATGTTGGCCAGGCTGGTTTCTACTTGTGTTGATGACGTGAAGTTTTGTTTCAATAGAAGGGGAAAAAGATGTTGATTTAAAGAATAACAAAGTAAGTAACAGATTAGATGAGGCTATGGTAACAATTGTATCATATAAGCAGGAGGAAAGTGACTGAGGATGGTGAAACATTCACATGGTTCAACCACTTCATTGCAATGTGGGAAAACCGAGGCTCTGGCCAGGAGGAAGGCCAGCATCTGGGTTCAGCTGCGAGTTAGCGGGCACCACAGGCCCAGTCCTTCACCCATGCCCCCATCCCAAACCACCCCAACCACGTGGAAAACTGGCCCACCTGGTATCTTGCTCCGTGGGCCTCCTCAGGGTGGAAGCAGTTTTGATGGTGGTTCTGGGTAAGCATGTTGGCCTCAAAGTGTTCACACGGGGCATCCCCAGGCACCTCCTCCATATTGGGTGAGTCAGGCCAGGACAGTTCCTAGGATCCAATGGCTGACCCTCTAGGTGAGGCCTGGCAAAAATGAGGGGGAGGCAAAGACCAGATGAGTGGCTGGCCACTCACCTGAACCCCAGCCCCAGTTGCCCCAGTTTCCAGACAATGACCAAGGAAATAAGGTTAGTCATCCATTCCTTTGGATGTTCCTGTTCTCCCTCTATTCCTGTTCGTTTATTCACTCAACAAACACTCACTAAGCACCTACTAAGCACCAGGCACTCTGCCAGCACTTGATGTGCGATTTCTAGTCCTTACTGCAGTGTTGCTGAAAGTGCACGCCAAGGACTCTGCATTACACCCTCCTGGGCTGTTCATAAAAATGCAGATACCAGGCTGGGCACAGTGGCTGACGCCTGTAATCCCGGCACTTTGGGAGGCCAAGGTGGGCCAATCACTTGAGGTCAGGAGTTCGAGACCAGCCTGGCCAATATGGTGAAACCCCGTCTCTACTAAAAATACAAAAATCAGCCAGGTGTGATGGCGCGTGCCTGTAATTCCAGCTACTTGGGAGCCTGAGGCAGGAGAATGGCTTGAACCCAGGAGGTGGAGGTTGCAGTGAGCCGAGATCGCACCATTGCACTCCAGCCTGGGAGACAGAGTGAGACTTCATCTCAAAACAAAAAACAAAAAAATGCAGATTCCAGCTGGGCCCAGTGCGGGCGGATCATTTGAGCCGAAGAGTTCAAGACCAGCCTGGGCAACTGGCAAAACCCCGTCTCTACAAAAAATACAAAAATCAGCTGTGCAGGGTGGTGCAGGCCTGTGGTCCCTGCTACTCAGGAGGCTGAAGTTGGGAGGATCACCTGAGTCTGGGAGGTCGAGGCTGCAGTGAGCCGTGACTGTGCCACTGCACTCCAGCTTGGGTAACAGACTAAAGGAAAAAAAAAAAAAAAAAGCAGATTTCAGCTGGGTAAGATGGTGTGCACCTACAGTCCGAGCTACTAGGGAGGCAGATGTGGGAGGATCTCTTGAACCCAGGAGTTTGAGGTGGTAGTGTGCTATAATTGCACCTGTGAATAGTTACAGCACTCCAGCCTAGGCAACATAGCAAGACCCCATCTCAAAAAAAAAAAAAATCTAGATTCCCCTTTCTTTCTCCCAGTTCACCCAGTCAGAATCTCCAAGAAAGTGAGGTCTGGGGCTGTGTGTGTTAAAGAAGTGATTCCAGCCGGGGGCGGTAGCTCATGCCTGTAATCCCAGCACTTTGGTAGGCTGAGATGGGCAGATCACTTGAGGCCAGGAGTTCAAGACCAGCCTGGCCAACATGGTGAAACCTCACCTCTACTAAAAATACAAAAATTAGCCGGGCGTGGTAGCATGCACCTGTAGTCCCAGCCACTCGGGAGGCTGAGGCACGAGAATCGCTTGAACCTGGGAGGCAGAGGTAGCAGTGAGCAGAGAGCACGCCACTTCACTCCAGCCTGAGCAACAGAGCGAGACTCCATCTCAAAATAAACAAATAAATAAAAATGAAAATGAAGTGATTCCTGGCCAGGCACGGTGACTTACGCCTATAATCCCAGCACTTTGGGAGGCGGAGGTGGGCAGATCACCTGAGGTCAGGAGTTCGAGACCAGCCTGGCCAACATAGCCAAACCCTGTCTCTACTAAAAATACAAAATTAGCCAGGTGTGGTGGTATGCACCTGTAGTCCCAGTTACTCGGGAGGCTGAGGCAGGAGAATTGCTTGAACCCAGGAGGCGGAGGTTGCAGCGAGCCGAGATTGCGCCACTGTACTCCAGCCTGGGCGACAAGAGTGAGACTCTGTCTTAAAAAAAAAAAAAAAAAAAAAAGCAATTCCCCAGGTGATTCTAGTACACCCCACAGTTTGAGTGTCCTTGTCTTATAGCTACTCTGCATTGTAGATCAAATTAATGCCAATTTTAGATCAGGCAACTAAGGCTCAGAGAGGTTCCTTTGGTCATTGAAGGTCGCAGTGGCTGATTCAAATCCAGGGCTGTGTGTGTGCCTGCTCTCTCCGAGGTGGAAGTGAGGAGCACTGGATCATACTGCCAACTCGCACAGGTCCCTTGGGAAGCACAGGGAGGGAGGCAAAAAGCTGGCCAGGTATTTTCAGAGCTGAGGACGACGTCTTTGACAAACGTGAACAGCCTAAAGTCACACAGCAAGTTTGTGGCAGAGCTTAGCCAAAAAGAAACCCTAACGTGTTTTTGTTTTGTTTTGTTTTGTTTTTTTGAGACAAAGTCCCTCTCAGTCGCCCAGGCTGGAGTGCCGTGATGTGATCTCGGCTCACTTGGCTCACTGCAACCTCCACCTCCTGGGTGGTTCAAGCAATTCTACCTCAGCCTCCTCCATAGTATCTGGGATCACAGGCACGCACCATCATGCCTGGCTAATTTTTGTATTTTTAGTAGCAACGGGGTTTCGCTATGCTGGCCAGGTGAACTCCTGACCTCAGGTGATCCGCCCCCTTCGGCCTCCCAAAATGCTGGGATTACAGTTGTGAGCCACCGCACCCGGCCCCTAATGTCTTTTTTGGGGAGGTGAGGGCAGGGTCTTGCTCTGTCACCCAGGCTGGAGTGCAGTGGCTCTATCATAGCTCACTGCAACCTCAAGCTCCCAGGCTCAAATGATTCTCCTGCCTCAGTCTCCCCAGTAACTGGGACTATAGGTGTATGCCACCACGCCCAGCTAATTTTTTTATTTTTTATTTTGTAAAAATGGGCTCTTGGCCAGGTGCGGTGACTCACGCCTATAATCCCAGCACTTTGGGAGGCTGAGGCAGGCAGATCACTTGAGGCCAGGAATTCAAGACCAGCCTGGCCAACATGGTGAAACCCTGTCTCTACTAAAACTACAAAAATTAGCTGGGCGTGGTGTCACATGCCTGTAATCCCAGCTACTCGAGAGGCTGGGGCAAGAGAATTGCTTGAACCCAGGAGGTGGAGGTTGCAGTGGAGCTAAGATCGCCCCGCTGCACTCCAGCCTGGGCAACAGTGTGTCTCAAAAGAAAAAAAAAAGGCTCTTGCTGTGTTACCCAGGCTGGTTTTGAACTCCTGACCTCCTGACCTCAATCCTCCTCCTTCAGCCTCTCAAAGTGCTGGGATTACAGGTGTGAAGCATCACACCCTTCTGAAACCCTGGTGTCTTTTTTTTTTTTTTTTTTTTTTGAGACGGAATCTCACTCTGTCACCCAGGCTGGAGTGCAGTGGCATGATCTCGGCTCACTGCAACCTCTGCCTCCCGGATTCAAGACATTCTCCTGCCTCAGCCTCCAAAGTAGCTAGGATTACAGGCACCTGCCACCATGCCTGGCTAATTTTTTTGTATTTTTAGTAGAGACGAGGTTTCACCATATTGGCCAGGCTGGTCTCGAACTCCTGACCTTGTGATCCACCCACCTCGACCTCCCTAAGTGCTGGGATTACAGGTGTGAGCCACCGCGCCTGGCCACCCTGGTGTCTTAACTTGTGCAAGGGTTCTCATTTCTGGGTGCCCCTAGGGCCGCCAACATCCATGCTCTGGAGTGGAGCTGGGTCAGGAGAGTCACTTAAAGATGCCCTCCCCACCCACACAGAGCCCCAGGGGGAGGGTGGAGGGTGGGAGGAACCCAACATCCCAAAACACCTGCAGCTTTTTTTTTGGTGCCCCCAGGTCACCTGCACACATCCATCCTCACCTGCTGTGTTCCAGGGGATCAGGCTTTTGTTGCCAATCTTGGTGGAGAGCTGAGGAATTTCACCTCCTCCTCTGGGACAGCCAGGCCCAAGGCTCCTCCATCATCAGACCTGGAGAAGGGAATGGGGTGGTGGTGACAGCAAGGCACGGTGGGGAGAGGGCCACCCACTGGCCCTTCCGTGGCCCCAGGGTCTCTGATCCTCCCCGGGCGGTTGTTCTCCCGACTCCTGGTGGTGGAAGAGGGGCGCATCGACCCCGCCTGTCCTGGGCGTTTCTCTCCTGGTCCGGCCACATAAAGGAGCGTTGCCTAGCAGGAGAACGCCGCGCATTTTCCTGGGGACGGGTAGCGGGCTCTACTCCACGTGCCCCTCGCTGCTCCCGTTTCATCCCCTACCCACAACCAACAGGCAGAATCCTTCTCTAAAATGCACTTGAGATGTGGGTATAATAATCAAAACCTTAAGCAGCTACACATGCCCCACCCAGAGAATGCACCCGGGACCCTCTCCATCCAGGCATTCAGCCAGTTCCTCCCCGGATCCCTCGACCCCCACCTCTCCCGCAGGCCTCCCCCTACCAGCTCCTCTTTTCTGCGGCCCAGTGCTAACCTTGGCTGGGTTTCCACGCACAGGGGCTGCCGGGGTGGGAGTGCCAGGGTCATGGCCTCTTTATTTTAACAATGAATCAGAGCGACGCTCGGGAGGTGGAAGGCAGGCCACGCCCCTGCCATGCTCGCATAGGCTCTCTCTGGGTGCCTCATTTACATGAAGACTGTGGGACTCTGTGGGACTGGACAAGCCAGAACAAGGGGCGGGGCGGAGGCAGGCGGGGCACGGATACCTCTGAGAGCGAGACTTGCTGCACGTTTAGCCTGGGCCGCCCGCAGCCCTCGTCCGCTGGGGGTCCCCAAGGAGCCCTAGAGAGGGCTGGCACTGGCGGATCTGGCTCCTTCTGACCTCTTTCCCGTTGGTTCATTCTGGCGACAGTCCGCTGGGCTGGCTTTAGCACAGACCTTGGACTAGAGTCTTAACCTCTTTGTCATGACAGTTTTCTTACCGGGGAGGCGGAGGTTGCAGTGAGCCGAGATAGCGCCATTGCACTCCAGCCTGGGCGACAGAGCAAAACTCGTCTAAAAAAGAAAAAAAAAAAAAAAAAATAGCCGGGCGTAGTGGTGTGCGCCTGTATTCTCAGCTACACAGAAGGCTGAGGCAGGAGCATCGCTTGAACCCGGAAGGCAGAGGTTGCAGTGAGCCGAGATCACACACTGCACTCCAGCCTGGGCGACAGAGTGAGACTCCGCCTTAAAAAAAAAAAAAAAAAAAAAAAAAGTTGTTTCTCATCTTTTTTCCTTTTAGTTGGTATTTGCCAATTGTGGCGACTGGGATGGGAAGAGGAGGGCAAAATTCACTGGACAGAGAGGAAGGTTGCAGCAGGAGTCCAGGAGAGATGGATGCAGCGATGAGATAGGGAAGGTGGACTAGATTCAGACACTTGCAGGCAGGTGAGCTTGGCACTAGGGTCACGGAAATCTTAGATTGAGAGTTGTTGCGGATCACCTGGGGGTTGGATTCAGACAGGATTGGCTGAGAACCTACTTGGAGGTGGCTCAAAGGTGAGGAGAGCGAGAAAGCCTGAGAACAGCCTGCAAACCTCTGAAGGTGTCTGGGGGAGGCCGATGCTAGCTCAGAATAAGGCGGGCATTTCTAGCAGTCCTCACAAGGGAGCAGGCAGTGAGCTCTCCAAGCTCAGGAGGAACCAAACCCGGTCACCAGAGCCACCTGCAAGCCAAAGGAAGGTCAATGGCTCAAACCTGGGGACGTCAAGGTCGTCAGCGCCACTGGGACCTTGGAAAGGATGGACGCTGAGGCTTATATGACCCCGGAACACCTGCTCCCACAGTTCCTCACCTCACCCCCTTGGGAGAGCTCAGGCCACCCCAAAATAGATCCTACCAAAAGAAGTTTTATTTTAACGGGCTGAGCCCAGCTTCAGGTAACTATGGCCACAGCTCATCATGTACTAGCACAGGGCCTGACCTCAGTGTGAAAACCGGGGATGGATAAATGCCTGCTGTGACTTTAGCTCCACACAGATGGATCCCCTCATGACAGCCCTTTATATATTTGGCTTCTGTGAAATAATCTGCTGATTATACCCCAACACCCATTCTCTCATTTTTTTTTGAGATGGAGTCTCGCTCAGTTGCCCAGGCTGGAGTGCAGTGGCGCGATCTCGGCTCACTGCAAGCTCCGCCTCCCGGGTTCACGCCATTTTCCTGCCTCAGCCTCCCGAGTAGCTGGGACTACAGGCGACTACTGCCACGCCCGGCTAATTTTTTGTATTTTTATTAGAGACAAGGTTTCACTGTGTTAGCCAACATGGTCTCGATCTCCTGACCTCGTGATCTGCCCGCCTCGGCCCCCCAAAGTGCTGAGATTACAGGCGTGAGCCAACGCACCCGGCCTCATTCTCTCATTTTTGAGATGGAGTCTTGCTGTTGTCACTCAGGCTGGAGTGCAGTGGCGTGATCTTGGCCCACTGCAACCTCCACCCCTTGGGTTCAAGTGATTCTCTTGTCTCAGCCTCCCAAGTAGCTGGGATTACACCACCTGCCGTCACACCTGGCTAATTTTTATATTTTTAGTAGAGACCGGGTTTTGCCACGTTGGCCAGGCTGGTCTCAAACACCTGATCTCAGGTGATTGGCCCACCTCAGCCTCCCAAAGTGCTGGGATTACAGGCATGAACCACTGTGCCTGGCCCCATTCTCTCCTTTCTAACACAATCCCCAATTCTCATCTGGGCACTTGGTTTCCCAGAATAGAAGAGTTCCTGGCGGGGCGGGGTGGCTCATGCCTGTAATCCCAGCACTTTGGGAGGCCACGGCGGGTGGATCACCTGAGGTCAAGAGTTCGAGACCAGCCTGACCAACAAAGTAAAATCCCATCTCTACTAAAAATACAAAAATTAGGCATGGTGGCAGGTGCCTGTAGTCCCAGCTACTGGGGAGGCTGAGGCAGGAGAATTGCTTGAATCCAGGAAGCAGAGGTTGCAGTGGGCCGAGATTGCACCATTGCACTCCAGCCTGGACGATGAACAAAACTACATGTCAAAAAATAAATAAATAGAAGAGTTCCTAGCCTGTCTTGCAGCTAGGAGCTCCCTTGCCTCTGCCTCATGCTTTGCCTCCTGCCTGGCCAACAGGACATGCCAAGTGCCAATTTTTTTTTCTTTTTTTTTTTGAGACGGAGTTTCACTCTTATTGCCAAGGCTGGAGTGCAATGGCACGATCTTGGCTCACCGCAACCTCCACCTCCCAGGTTCAAGCAATTCTCCTGGCTCAGCCTCCCGAGTAGCTGGGATAACAGGCATGCGCCACCACACCCAGCTGATTTTGTATTTTTAGTAGAGACAGGGGTTTCTCCATGTTGGTCAGGCTGGTCTCGAACTCCAGACCTCAGGTGATCCGCCTGCCTCGGCCTCCCAAAGTGCTGAGATTACAGGTGTGAGCCCCCACACCTGGCCCTAAATGTTTTCGAAAGGAGGGGCATGTTCTTCTTCATCCCCTTTTCTTTCCTGCTGGTTGAAATGCAGACATAATGGCTGCAGCTCAAGCAGCCACCTTGTGCCGTGAGGCAGGGGCCAGGTGTTGAAAATGGCACACAGCATAGAACAAGGCATAGAGTTAGAAGCTCAGCATCCCAGCCTCCAACCTTCCCAGCTCCAGTCTAGGAACCTCCCATCTTTGTTAACCTGGGAACTCTTTTACACAAGCCAGTTGTTTTTCAATTTTGTTTTAGAGTATATGCAGCTAAACCTAACTCTTCTTCATAAACCTCTCAAAGGCCCAACTCTGGAGAGCGACAGGAGGAAGGAGCCCAGGTGCCTCCACAGCATGGTGAGGGGCTCCTGGAGAAAAGACAAGTTCTCCAGAGGGTTCTGAATCCACCACCCTGATCCTAGAATTGGTCAAATCACTGTGACTCAACTTCCCTGGTCTGCTGGAAGAAATGAAGGCACACATAGCAAGGAGTGGCTGAGAATTTAATACTGGTAAACACTATAAATTGTAAATGTAAGTTGTAAATGACCTTGTCACTGGAGAGGGGAGAAGGAACTGGAGTCAGACGTCCCAGCAGAAGCAGCAGCGGCAACATGCGGTAGGCACACCTGGAGAGCAACAGGCGCTTTGGGAAGTGGTTCATGCACATGGTCTTATTTTAGTCTCAGGGCAGCCCTAAGAGGTAGGTATCTTGTGTCATCTTACACATGAGGAAACAAACCAGAGAGGTCAGCACAGCAGAAGCTCATGCAGCGACCAAGCAGCAGAGCCTGGATTCAAACCTGAGCCCTCCTGTGTGCAAGAACCCCTGGGACTCAGCTGCTCCTGCTCACAGCAGGCTGAGCACCAGAGCCACCTCGAGGGCCCATAATAGGCACCACTCTGCCCAGGCACGAGGCAGCCAAGTGGCATATGCCACCCAGGGAGGACAACAAAAAGGTGGCATGGAGAGCAGGTGGGCGGAGCTGAGAGGCCAGGCCAAGGCGCTCAGCACAATCCCTGAGGTGCACTCGCCATACCCAGGTGCAGCCCTCAGACTCCCACCAGCCTTCATCAGTGGGTTTTGATGGTGACATGGGAGAGGGCCTGTCCATTCCCAGGTACAGCATAACTGAGCCACAGTCACTAAGCCTGCTCCACTGAAAGGCCTGGCTGTTGCTATGGAGAGAGGACAGCCCTGCAGACCCTGGCTCACTGCTCGCCCCCGCTCCAGGAGCTCCCACATCAGGGCAGGCAGAGCCCGCAGTCCTGTCGCAGATACCCCTCACTGCACTGTCCTGTCATCCTGACTCCATAGTCCATGGGCATCAGCGAGCCCTGGGAATACAGCTCACTCCCCTTTGTGGACCTAGTGTTTAGGACCCAACACAGCTCCTCTAACCAAGGCACAACCTGAAATTCTTTCACTCCTGCCCAGGACTGACAAGCCGGGACAAGGTTTCCATCAACTCATCCATCTGGAAGGAGTGTGAAGACATGGCCCCTTGTGGAGTTCTAGCTGGCACCCGCAGGGTCTACTCTGGGGGGCTACTTTTATGCAAGTCAAGACGCAACTGCTTTTTTAGGTTTTTTTGAGACAGGGTCACACTGTTGCCCAGGCTAGAGTGCAATGGTGTGATCTTGGCTCACTGCAGACCCCGCCTCCAGGGTTCAAGCGATTCTCCAACCTCAGCCTCCCAAGTGGCTGGGATTACATGCATGCGCCACCACACCTGGCTAATTTTTGTATTTTCAGTAGAGACAGGGTTTCACCATGTTGGCCAGGCTGGTCTCGAACTCCTGACCTTAAGTGATCTGCCTGCCTCGGCCTCCCAAAGTGCTGGGATTACAGGTGTGAGCCACCAAGCCTGGCTGCAATTGCCTTAGAAAGAATTAATTAATCAATCCTTCCATGTTGGGCCCCACCTGGGAGCTACTGGAAGCCTGGGGACGCTGCCCCAGTGTGGTGATGGGGAATGACCTGGGACTCAACTGCTTCCACATCTTCAGTATCAGCTGAGGAGACTCCTGGGGCCCAGAACAAGGGACAGGCACAGAGGCTCCTCGGTGAAGGGCATGGGGGGCACTGCTCCCCCACTGGCCTCAGGAGCCTGCTTTTCAGAGCAGGTGGGCTCTATTCTACCAATGGACACACTGATCCTTAAGCCTGGTTAGGATCTTAACACAGGGAGAACTGTGCTTTATTGTAGCCACAGGACAAACTGCTGGAGACAGACCCATGAGCCCTGACCATTTCCACCATCCCAGAAACCTGCCCTTGTGCATGGGATCAAGGACAAACAAATCACAAGCGCACAAATCTCTGATGAGTTCCACAAATCTGATGAGTGCCAGGTGGGGTACGCATTTGGGAAGATGCCCCAACGTGGCTCTGAAGGCTCTTCCTGGGGGAGGCCTGCTCTCAGCTGCCTGCTTCTTCTGGAATTCAAACCCCAGGCAAAGGCAGCTGGCCCCAGGCCAGAGAGGTCCTGGCTTCCCAACCTTGAGCTGTGCAGTCATTACCTAGGTGCAGGCTGGGCTACAGGGACAGCCAAGCTGAGCAAGGACAGGTCCCCGCAGCCTAGGCTGGGGCACCGCTTGGTTCTCGGTCTCACTCCCCGCTGTGCCGCGCTTTGCCTGTCAGACGGCGGCGCTGGGCCTTGCTGGTACGAGTGGCCCTTGGGGGCTTCTTGGAGTCCTGGGCCTGTCGGGGATGTTTCCTCTTGACCTTTTTGCGGCTGTGTGCATGCAGTGATGCTGTGAGGGAGGAGATCCTAGGGGAGGAGAGAAAGCCTCAGTTTAAGATTGCTTTGTGGGGTGACTTACCACCTGGCTTATGGAGGGGATGTCAGGACAGGTTGCAAATGCCAGGACCACCAAGTTCATGCCAGAGTTGGCCTGCTCTACCTCCAGAGTGCCTGCCAGCAACTCAGCTCAGAGAGACAGGCCCTTCACCCAGGCACGAAAGGCACTGGAGGTCGGACACTATCAGGGGTGGGTGGGACAGGATGGGGCAATGAAGAGAGGCAGAGGATCACTGGAGAGGCAAAGCAGAGGGCTGCTCCGGGCCCTACACCTGCTCCACACCACCCCTAAGGGCCAGGTCACTACTGCCAGCCAGGAGGGGTGGGACTGGGGAGGCAGCAGGCCAAGACTCACCGCTGAGAGAGCAGGGGGTCTCTGGACTTCCTGGGCAAGGCTTTGGTTGGTTTCTCCATGGATGACGCCTCCTCCTCAGACCTGTCTCCAGCCCCTTCCTAAAGAGGCACAAGACAATGACTTACATGGAGCAGTAGCTGGGGGGACCTGGGCTGGGCACCTCAAGCCACCATGGCTCTGGCAAGTGGTGGCGCACCCTGCTGCATCACAGGCCTGGGATGGGACTAGAGAAGGCCTCGGATGGAAGAACAGTCTATCTGCCCTAAAGCAAGGATTACACAGGGGAAGGCCTGTTTCCAAACCCTTTCCTGCCCCTAGAAGCTTCCAGTACATACTTAAACATTCAGGAATGAAAATCCTAGCAAAACAGGGACAAGACTTGTCTTTGTATCAGAACTTGCATAATAATGAGCATAAAATGAAAGACCGGTGTGAGATCAGTATGGTTTTGTTTTGTTTTGTTTTTTAAGATGGAGTCTCACTCTGTCACCCAGGCTGGAGTGCAGTGGTGCAATCTTGGCTCACTGCAAACTGCGCCTCCTGAGTTCAAGCAATTCTCCTGCCTCAGCCTCCTGTGTAGCTGGGATTACAGGCATGTGCCTCCTGTAATCCGTGCGATTACAGGCACATGCCACCATGCCTGGCTAAGTCTTTTTTGAGATGGAGTTTCGCTCTTTTTGCCCAGGCTGGAGTGCAATGGCATGATCTTGGCTCACCACAACCTCCGCCTCCCAGGTTCAAGCTATTCTCCTGCCTCAGCCTCCTGAGTAGCTGGGATTACAGGCATGTGCCACCACAACCAGCTAATTTTGTATTTTTAGTAGAGACGGGGTTTCTCCACGTTGGTCAGGCTGGTCTTGAACTCCCGACCTCAGGGGATCCGCCTGCCTCGGCCTCCCAAAGTGCTGGGATTACAGGCATGAGCCACTGTGCCTGGCCCCCTGGCTAATTTTTGTACTTTTAGTAGAGACGGGGTTTCACCATGTTGGCCAGGCTGATCTCAAACTCCTGACCCCAGGTGATACCCCCGCCTTGGCCTCCCAAAATGCTGGGATTACAGGTGTGAGCCACCATGCCCGGCCCTGAGATCAGTATGGATGTGATAGGGGAGTGGCTCCAGGATTTAAGAACACCGTAACCCACATAAGGAAATGTGTTTTATATCATAACTGTGTGCATATACGTCCATAAATTCTTAGGCACACCCAGATACAACTCCAATGGAAACAGCTGTCTCATGAAACAATATTTAACATGACACTTTCGGATATTTTCAATTATATTATTTTTTTTATGCTGGTTGCAACCTACTCATGATTCACAATCAACAGGTTGAAAACCCACTTAGTGCACACAGACGCGCCAGGGTTGCGAATCGCACAAAGGGAACGATCACAACAAACAGCTACCTTTTGTGAAGCACTTACAACAGGGCTGGGCACTGTGCCAAGTGACTCACATGGATTAACCACTGTCACCCTCATACCAATCCCACAAGGCAGGTGCCACCATCAGCAACCCCCAGTTCGCTGATGGAGAAAGGGAAGCAGGCAAGGTGAAGGAGCCTGCCCAAGCTCCTCAGCCGCTCAGCAGTGGGGTTGGCCTCTGCAGCACCCCGGAAGCAGGGAATGAAGGGTCCAAAGGGAAGGAGCCCCGGCAGTGGGGTACCCACGACACGGGCCAGCACTGAGCAACCCCGACAAGCCAGTCTGCCCTCACGCCCCTTCTTCCCAGGGCTGAGACTGGGACCCACCTCAGGCGGGGTCAGCCCGAGCAGCCGGGCCCCCGAGAGGTCCAGGTCACTGATGGTGGTCACGGTGACTGTGTGGTTGGGGTGGTCGTACTGCACCGACTCCGTCTTTGCTGTCACCAACCGGTCCAGCTCATCTGCCTCCTCTGTGGGGGTGGACACAGACCTGGCCTCAGCCAGGGGAACGAGTGACCAGGCTCCAGCCTCCCTCCCGCACTGGAGTGCAATGCCCCCTCTACTCTGTGGACATGGAGCGCATCCACAAGGTCACTGGCTGCAGAGCCTGGTCTGTGGATGAATGTTGTGAATGACCCTGTTTCCTTCATGCTCTAGCTGGTCCCCATGTCAGACAAACCCTCTGTGACAGCTACTGCTGTCCCTCCCCTCCACCCCTAGTCCTTTCCATCCTCAAAAACTGGGCTCTCTGCTCAGGCTTGGTTAACCGTGGGGTTTGGGCCTCCTTCTCCTGGTCTCTGTTCCACTTGCACTTAGAGGTGCTTAGGACCACCCCTGGCCCCAGGGTACCCCCCGAGATCCCTAGAGCCAAGGAGGTCAGCTTCTATCCCTTCCACCCACCAAGGGTATAAACCAGGCCTGTGAGCTGTTCTCCAGGTCAGGCCAAGCATGCCACTTACCCAGCGCCTCTTCTCTCTCTGCCAGCATCTTCAAGTATTCCTGGTGGCGCTGAAACCACACGGGCAGGCAACACAGTGAGTATGGCCTCTTAGTCCAACCTCAGGCTGGGGTATTAATCACCCCCAGGGTGAGGGAGACCATGATCCATACTGCAAGATTAGGAGACTCCATCTTCCATCACTCCCAGACCCGGGCCCACCGAGTCTCCACCTGTATAAACTGTTCCCCAGTCCTGCCCACACACACGCCGCCCCATGCCAGCAGCTGCCTCTATTAGGGAAATCCAAGGCTGCAAGTGCCCTAAGAATCAAAGACCTCCCTCCCACCTTCCCCCTGCACACCTCCTCCCGAAGCTTCCTCTGCTCCTCTTTCAGCCGCTGCTTAATCTCCTCAATGGCTGCCTTCTTCCGCTCGACCTTCCGCTTGTGGAAGCCTGTCAGGTACTCTCTACAGGAAGGAAGCCGGCAGAGACAGGAGAGTCATTATACAAGGAGAGAAGGGCTCGCTCTAGGAGAAAAATGGCTAATGCCGCGCTCGCTATGTGCTGGGCACCATTCCAAAAAATGTATAAGTATTGGCTCATTTAACCTTCACAACAATGGCCAGGCATGGTGGCTCACGCCTGTAATCCCAGTACTTTGGAAGGTCGAGGTGGGCAGATCACTTGAGGCCAGGAGTTCAAGACCAGCCTGGCAAACATGGTGAAACTCTGTGTCTACTAAAAACACAAAAATTAGCTGGGCTTGGTGGCGCATGCCTGTAGTCCCAGCTACTTGGGAGGCTGAGCGGGGAGAATTGCTTGAAGCTGGGAGGCGGAGGTTGCAGTGAGCTGAGATCACGCCACTGCACTCCAGCCTGGACGACACAGACTCCGTCTCAAAAAAAAAAAACAAAAAACAAAAAACCCTCACAACAACCTGTGCAGTGGGTATCAATCTCCATCTTACAGATGGGAACGTTGAGGCACAGAGTCTAGGTTACTTGCCCAAGGTTAGAGAAAGGATACATTTAGGAAAATAAGGGAGATACTGCCTCTTTCCACTCAATACCCTCCAGGGATCTCAGGTTCAGGCAACAGGACCAGGTCAGGGCGGGGGGCACACACAGTACATGAGGTAACCCCTTCCACACCTGCAAACCTCATTACTCTCTCAACAGGGTTTTCAGGGCCACCATCATCCAGACCTTCAGAAACCCTGCACTGGACCAACACCCATGTCCCCAGGACACCAGACCCTAAACTCGCCTGTAGGGCCTGTTGATGCATGCTAGGAGTTTCCTGATGATACCCAGCATTTCCCTCCCTCCCTCGGTCTGATCTCAGCCCCTTCTCATCTCCACAGTGCTAGCTGCTCTGTTCCCATTTTGTCCCACAGTCCAGCACTGGGCTTTTCACTGACCCGCTACCATGTGCTATTTATTTGTCTGGCCGGACGCTGAGGCTCAGAGGTTCCGCTTCCTGATACGGGACCTGGCACAGCAAAGGAGCCCAATAAATGTCTAGAGAGGGAATGAATGAACTTAAGCCACTCTCATTTCATTGGCTCATCATTCACCAACAACGGCTGGGCGCCTGCTGTGTGCCGGACCGATGGACTGGGCTGGGCTGGGCTAGGGTGGTCGAAGCCACTGCTCTGAGACCCGAGCTTCCGGCTGTCTGGCGGCGCAGAGACACTAGGCGAGGTGGGGAGGCCAAGAAAGGAGAAGCGTGGCGGCCGAGAAGGGAAAAGCGGGAACGCGGGCTGGGAGGCCAAGAGGGGTTCTCTAGCCACGCCAGGGGGCGGGACCGGAAGAGCCCTCGGCGGGAGCGTGCTCGGCCCCAGACCTGGCCTTGGCCTCGAAGAACAGCTCGAGAGGAGTCCGGTCCGGCTTTGCCACTCACCGCCTCTTCTCCTCGTCGAAGCTAAGAACGAGCCTGGGCCGCCGGTCGTCACCATCTCGCTTCTTCTTCTTGTTGCGGCCCATAGCAGTGAGGCCGCCGGCTTCCTCTTCCTGGAGACACTTCCGGGTGTAGCGTACTCATCCTCCCGGGCGCACCCTTCAGCGTCGCTCCGCAGTTCCGTCCACCAGGCCCAGCCTTTTAAAGGGACCTCCCAGCTCCTTTTCTTCCCTCTTCCCATGCATGACGCGCTGGTCCCTGATCTCTCCGTGACTCCCAGCTCCAGCCCCTCCCCAGACTCGCTTCAGTGAGAGCGAGGTCCCCTGGACCCCATTGCCTAGGACTGTGCCTGGCACACACTCAATATGGAGTTACTCGTGAATGGCCAAAAACTCCTGTACTAACCCTACTTTGGATTTTTTTTCTTTAATTTATTATTATTACTTTTGAGATGGAGTCCCTCTCTGTCGTCCAGGCTGGAGTGCAGTGGCACGATGTCGGTTAATTGCAACCCCTGCCTCCCAGGTTCAAGCAATTCTCCGCCTCAGCCTCCTTAGTAACTGGGATTACAGGCGTGCGCCACCATACCCCGCTAATTTTTGCATTTTTAGTAGAGACAAGTTTTCACCATGTTGACCAGGCTTCTTGAACTCCTGACCGCAAGTGGTCCTCCCATCTCTGCCTCCCAAAGTGCTGGGATTACAGGCATGAGCCACCATGCCGGCCCCTACTTTAGATTCTGATGTCAACTCGTTGGTAGTCTCCAAGAGGGAGCCAAACTGCCTGGATTTGTATACTGGCACCCCACCTACAGTTGTGTGGTCCAAGACCAGTGGCCTTCGTGGTGCCTCACCCTATTTGTAAAATAAGGGAAAGTATAGTAGCTTCGTAGGGTTGTTGTAGACACCGGTTCTCGAACTTTGGCATACATCAGAATCCCCTAGAGGGCTTGCTAAAATCTGGATCGCTGGGCCCCACCCAGGAGTTTCTGATCGGGTAGAGGTTTCTGAGTGGATTTCCGTTTCTAGCAAGTTCTCAGGTGATGCTAATGCTGCTGGTCCATGGACTAAACTTTGACAGCTGTGATTGTGAGGAAGTGAGTTATGTAAAGTTTGTATAACATAAGGCACGCATACACGTGTTTTCTGCACAAGCCATCCTCCCTTTTTGTGCCTCACTTTGCCCAAAGGTGGAATGAGTGTGTAATAACATCTTCGACTGAGAATGAGGGCATGGTTGTGAAAGACTGCTGTGAAACGACGCCTGAAGGGAATTTTTAGTCACTTGGATTGTATGCCAGCATCTTTCATCCGCTTTTTTTTTTTTTTCTGAGACAGAGTTTCGCTCTTGTCACCCAGGCTGGAGTGCAGTGTTGTGATCTCGGCTCACTGCAGTCTCCGCCTCCCAGGTTCAAGCGATTCTCCTGCCTCAGCCTCCTGAGTAGCTAGGATTACTGGCACCTGCCACTACGGCCAGCTAATCTTTGTATCCTGACTGTGAGTTTTGGAAGGAGGCAGGCAGTAAGTGCAGCACTCCAGAATGCTGAATTCATTCCATACAGCTCCTTTGCTTGGGGAAATCTGTGTGGGATCCTGAGAGGAAGTTACCTTTTTTTTTTGAGATAGAGTTTCACACTTGTTGCCCAGGCTGGAGTGCAATGGCACGATCTCGGCTCACCGCAACCTCCGCCTCCCAGGTTCAAGCGATTCTCCTGCCTCAGCCTCCCTAGTAGCTGGGATTATAGGCATGTGCCACCACGCCCGGCTAATTTTGTATTTTTAATAGAGACGGGGTTTCTCCGTTTTGGTCAGGCTGGTCTCGAACTCCTGACCTCTGGTGATCCGACTGCCTCGGCCTCCCTTAGTGCTGGGATTACAGGAGTGAGCCACCGCGCCCGGCCGGAAGTTACCCTTAAACTGCAGGTCTGGTCTTTCAGTTCTGTGGCCCAGAGCAATGCAGGGGGCTCCCTTAGGGTGCTGGACTGCACCTCTGACCAGCTGCTTCTGCCCCTTAATGGCAGTGCCTTAAAGCCACCCTTGGCACCCTCCTGGGTAGAGGCATCACCCTGGCTGAAGGTGCCCAGAGAGTCACCTTCTGCAGCTAGTCTGTCTCCTCCCAGTCCCAGGCTTCGACCTGCCTGGTTTACCAGGGCTCCACTCCCACCCAGAGTGGTTGGAGATGAAAAGTGAAGGCTCAGGCCGGGCACGGTGGCTCACGCCTGTAATCCCAGCACTTTGGAAGGCTGAGGCAGGCGGATCACGAGGTCAAGAGATCGAGACCATCCTGGCCAACATGGTGAAACCCCGTGTCTACTAAAAATACAAAAATTAGCTGGGTGTGGTGGCACACGCCTGTAGTCCCAGCTACTTGGGAGGCTGAGGCAGAAGAGTCACTTGAACCCGGGAGGGTTGCAGTGATCCGAGATCGTGCCGCTGCACTCCAGCCTGGCGACAGACAGTAGGGCAACATAGTAAGACCCTGTCTCTACAAAAAATTAGAAATTAGCCAGGCGTGGTGACATATAGTCCAGTGACTTGGGAGGCTGAGGTGGGAGGATCACTCAAGCACAGAAGTTTGAGGCTGCATTGAGTTGTGATCATGCCACTGTATTCCAGCCTGGGCGACAGAGTGAGATCCCATCTCTGGAAAAAAAAAAAAAAAAAAAAAAAAAAAACAGGCCAGGCACAATGGCTCATGCCTGTAATCCTAGCATTTTGGGAGGCCGAGGTGGGTGGATCGATTGAAGTTCAGAGTTCCAGACCAGCCTGACCAACATGATGAAACCCCATCTCTACTAAAAATATGACAATTAGCCAGGTGTGGTGGTGCATGCCTGTAATCCCAGCAACTCGAGAGGCTGAAGCAGGAGAATCATTTGAACCCAGGAGACAGAGGTTGCAGTGAGCCGAGATCCCACCACTTCACTCTAGCCTGGTCAAAAGAGCAAAACTCTGTCTCAAAACAAAAAACAAAAACAATAAGAAAAGAAGTGATGATAAACTTAATGAGGAAAAATAGTAACAAGAGCAGCTGACATTTATTTAGCTCTTTACTCTCTTTAGATTATTTATTTTATTATTTATTTATTTATTTATAGAGATGAGGGTCTCACTATGTTGCCCAAGCTGGTCTCAAACTCCTGGGATCAAGCCATCCTCCCCATTCAGCTTCAGGAGTAGCTGGAACCACAGGTGCCCACCACTGTGCCTGGCTTATAATGATCTCTTTTGAGGTACAATCCACATTTTACTGAGGAGGAAACTGAGGCTCAGAGAGGTGCAGTCAGGTCACACAGGCAAGAACAGGTGCTGAGGGTGGGGTGCAGGTGGCCTAAGGACAGAGATTGACTTAACTTATCTGGACCTAGTTTCCTAGGCCCTTGGAACACACTGAGCCTTAAAAGGGGTGAAGGGAACCAACACTCACCAAGCCCCTATTGCGTGCTAGGCACCATGCATTTCTATACATCACCTCAGCTAATCTTTTTTTTTTTTTTTTAAAGGGAAAGCAAGTTTATTAAGAAAGTAAAGGAATAAAGAATGGCTATTCCATAGACAGAGCAGCCCGAGGGCTGCTGGTTGCCCATTTTTATGGTGATTTCTTTTTTTTAAGTTTATTTTTCCGTGATTACAAACACAACTGAATATCAAACGCACAAAGTAAGAATTATACGGGGAAAAAGAATCAGATACGTTCATATATATATATCACCTTTTCAAGGCTATTTCCATCCAGAATAACCTTGGTTTGCCAGGGCCAATAGAAAGAAGTCACAAAATCGGCCAGGCGCGGTGGCTCACGCCTGTAATCCCAGCACTTTGGGAGGCCGAGGCGGGCCGATCACGAGGTCAGGAGATCGAGACCATCCTGGCTAACACGGTGAAGCCCCGTCTCTACTAAAAAAAATACAAAAAATTAGCCGGGCGTGGTGGCGGGCGCCTGTAGTCCCAGCTACTGGGGAGGCTGAGGCAGGAAAATGGCATGAACCCGGGAGGCGGAGCTTACAGTGAGCCGAGATAGTGCCACTGCACTCCGGCCTGGGCAAAAGAGCGAGATTCTGTCTCAAAAAAAAAAAAAGAAAAAAAAAGAAAGAAGTCACAAAATCGCCTTTAGTCAAATTTGCGTGTTTGCTTTCTTCTATAATTCCAATACCTCCACCATCAACGACTTGAGATAGCTGCTAAGGTGTTATATAATCAGTGCCAGTGTCTTCATTCATTCTACAACAAAGGCTGTCACTTCACACTTGGAAGGTTGCACAGAGGCCAGGCAGAGGTGCTCCTCACTTCCCAGACAGGGTGGCGGCTGGGCAGAGGCTGTAATCTTAGCACTTTGGGAGGCCAAGGCAGGCGGCTGGGAGGTGGAGGTTGTAGCGAGCCGGGATCACGCCACTACACTCCAGCCTGGGCAACACTGAGCATTGAGTGAGACTCTGTCTGTAATCCCAGCACTTCGGGAGGCCGAGGCGGGCAGATCACTCGAGGTCAGGAGTTGGAGACCAGCCCGGCAAACACAGCGAAACCCCGTCTCCACCAAAAACACAAAAACCAGCCAGGCGTGGTGGTGTGCGCCTGCAATCCCAGGTACTCGGCAGGCCGAGGTAGGAGAATCATGGGAGCCCAAGTCAGGGAGGCTGCAGTGAGCCGAGATCACGCCGCCGCACTCCAGCCTGGGCAACAGAGGGAGACCGTCTCAAAAAAAGAAAGGAAGGAAGGAAGGAGGGAAGCAAGCAAGCAAGCAAGCTTTTTTTTTTGTTTTTGTTTTTGTTTTTGTTTTTTGAGACGGAGTCTTGCTGTGTCACCCAGGCTGGAATGCAGTGGCGTGATCTCGGTTCACTGCAACCTCCTCTTCCCAGGATCAAGTGATTTTCCTGCCTCAGCCTCCACAGTAGCTGGGACTACAGGCATGCACCACCATGCCCGGCTAATTTTTGTATTTTTAGTAAAGACGGGGTTTCACTTGTTGGCCAGGGTGGTCTCGAACTTCTGACCTCAAATGAACCTCCTGCCTCAGCTTCCCAAAGTGCTGGGATTACAGGTGTGAGCCACCACACCCAGCCAATACTAGTGCAGTCTTTTTTTTTTTTTTTTTTTTGAGATGGAGTCTCGCTCTGTCACCCAGGCTGGAGTGCAATGGCGCAATATTGGCTCGCTGCAACCTCTGCCTCTCCGGCTCAAGCGATTCTCCTGCCTCAGCCTCCCGAGTAGCTGGGATTACAGGCATGTGCCACTGCGCCCGGCTAATTTTTTTTTTTTTTTGAAATGGAGTTTTGCTCTTGTTGCCCAGGTTGAAGTGCAATGGCATGATGTCGGCTCACTGCAACCTCCGCCTCCCAGGTTCACACGATTCTCCTGCCTCCTGCCTCAACCTCCTAAGTAGCTGGGATTACAGACATTCACCACCATGCCTAGCTAATTTTTTGTATTTTTAGTAGAGACGGGGTTTCTCCATGTTGGTCAGGCTGGTCTCGAACTCCCAACCTCAGATGACCCACCAGCCTCGGCCTCCCAAAGTGCTGGGATTACAGATGTGAGCCACCATGCCCGGCCTAATTTTTGTATTTTTAGTAGAGATGGGGTTTCACCATGTTGCCCGCGCTGGTCTCAAACTCCTCACCTTAGGTCATCCACCCACCTCGGCCTCCCAAAGTGCTGGGATTACAGGCGTGAGCCAGCGTGCCTGGCCAACTAGTGCAGTCTTAACAAAGTTTGCCAGATGAGGAAACTGAGGTTCAGAGACGTTGAATAACTGGTCCAAGGGCACACAGCCACAGAGCTGAGGTTTAAACACAGGTCTGTCTGACGCCAAGCCGGGCTTCCTTCCTCCACACCCAGTGGCCTCTCTTACCTGCCCCAGGACTTTTCTCTGCCCGGTTGTGGCTCCAGTCCTAGTGTCTTGTGTCAGCCAGTGTAGGGGAGAATCAATGTGGGTGAACTGAGGACCAGGCAGGGCAGCCTGGGGGACGTGTTCTCCGATGTCCAGCAGAGGGCACTCTATCTACAGCCAGGCTTCTGAAGCTGTTTCTGGGTGGCCACCTGGGAGCCCCAGGAGAGCCTGGAGATTGGCTCATGGGAGTTCTCAGCATGTGTGTTCCATCCTCTTTGACCTCTCATAGAGAGGTATATGCCCCCGGCTCCCACCCAGGTCCCAGGGCACCCACTGAGATGGAAATCATCTACCCAACATGGGTCTCATTTTATGGATGAGGAAACTGAGACTGAGTGTATAAGAGATCTACTCACAGCTGGTGCCAGTTGCCTCAGAAAGTGAGATTTGCCAAGACCCCCCCACCCATGCACCATGCCTCAGGAGACTGTGCCTTGGGGTTATAGGGGGAGCCTAATGATGTTCTGATTCTAACCTTCTGAACTTTGGCTCAGTTCCTGCAGCTGGTTCCCAGGGAGGCAGGGGCCCTGCGAAGATCTGACCGCAGCAGCAAGCAGGAAGGAAAAGGTGCAGGGAAGTGGTCAGTCTGCAGGGCACTCCAGCAGTCCACTCAGGCCCCATCAGTTGTGATGGGTGGGTTTGATGGGGTTGGGTTAAGCATTACCCTCCAGGGTAACGGCCTGGGCTGGTCTTGGAGGAGACGCCGTCTTTGGAAACCAGGAGAGAACAGGCTCGTGGAGACCTCATGTCAGGTTGAGTGAGTCACCCCTACTCCGTACCCCAAGGAGGAGGCTGCGGGAGTCTGGAGGCTGGGCCTCATGTCGGCTGGCTTTTACCTCTTGGTTCTCTGCAGGGGCTGACGTAGCCCCCAACCCCAGCTCTTCCTACCACAGAAACAGGGGCTGGCAATGGGGTGTCAGGGTCATCACCCAAGTCCATTGTTGGGTGGGGGCATCTACCCAGGAATGAGAGCCGGCGGCTTCCAGACTAGTCCTTTGGTTCCCCATACAATCTAGCAAAGTGGGGTGCATGGCCTGAGCCCACAAAGCCAGGATTCCTGGGCAGCCCCGCAGGCTCAGCTGGGCCTGGTACAGATCCGGGAGTCATTTCATCAATCAGAGCCCATTTCTTCCCCTTCAATTGGAGTAATAGCACCTCAAAAGTGGTGCAGGGGCCGGGCACGGTGGCTCACGCTTGTAATCCCAGCACTTTGGGAGGCCGAGGCGGGCGGATCACGAGGTCAGGAGATCGAGACCACGGTGAAACCCCGTCTCTACTAAAAATACAAAAAATTAGCCGGGCGTGGTGGCGGGCGCCTGTAGTCCCAGCTACTCGGAGAGGCTGAGGCAGGAGAATGGCGTGAACCCCGGAGGCAGAGCTTGCAGTGAGCCGAGATGGCGCCACTGCACTCCAGCCTGGGCGACAGAGCGAGACTCCGTCTCAAAAAAAAAAAAAAAAAAAAAGGTGGTGCAGGGATCTGGGTGCAGTGATGCACACCTGTAGTCCCAGCTACTCAGAAGGCTGAGGCAGGACTATTGCCTGAGCCCAGGACTTTGAGGTTGCAGTATGCGATGATCATGCCTGTGAACAACCACTGCACTCCAGCCTGGGCAACATAGCAAGACCCCATCTCTAAAAAAAAAAAAAAAAAAAAGCCGTGCACGAGGTATGGGAAACCACTATCCACTGAGCATTTACCGTATGCTGGGTATTGAACTTGGCTTCTTTCATGCAACACCTCATTTAATCTACACTTGATCTCAGCCAGAAGGCCAAGAAGCGACTGGTCTTTGGACCAACTCTTTGATAGGCTGTTTGCATTATCCCCCTTGTTATAAAGGAATAAGCTGAGGCTCAGGTCAGTTAACATGCACAAGGCCACATAGCTGGCAGCCCGTTATTGTCTGACTCCAAATCTCTTTCTAGCTCATGAAGGCAAATGAGAGGGGTCTCGTATTCTTCCCTCCACCTCCCTGTCTTCTGCCCCATCACCACAAACGAGTTGGTCTGTCCTTGCCGCTTTCCCCCTTGATGTCATTTATGCAACATCCTTTGAGCATCTGCTGTGTGCTAGGGCCCACTAGGCTAAAAGCAGTTTCAGGGCAGGGACTGATTTTTATTCAGTGGTCACTGACCCTCCTGCTGTGTGCCAAACTCTCTGTGCTTCATCTGGGGGACCCAGTGGAAGACATCATTGGAACTGAGGAGGTACCCGTGGACAAAGTGAATGGAAATGAAGGAAGGGGGCAGGCCTGGAGGTGGGGACCCCTCTCACACACACACACGCACACACACACACACGCACACGCACACATGTACACATACACACAAGAGGCTGGTTCAGAGGGAGCAGAGGCAGCTGCCTTTATTGGGGGCCATGGACTGGCTGATTTCAGTCAAAGGCCACACACTTGATCTTGAAGTCACCGTCAGCTGCCATGTAGTTGATGGCCTCCAAGTTGAGGCGGTTGGGGAACTTGAATTCGTATCCATCTGGCAGCTTGATGGTCAGGTCGGCCTGGTCGAAGGTGATGCACACCTGGGGGTAGAGGACAGCAGTGAGCTGGGCCCACAGGCCATGGGCCCTTCCAGAACCCGTTCCTCATGTGGCCCTGACACAGCCCCAGTTTGTGGCTGAGCCTGAGGAGGTGCATTTATAATATTTTTTTCTTTCTTTTTACTCTAATCCCATAACAGATTTTTTTTTTTTTTGAGACGGAGTCTCCTCTGTCACCCAGGCTGGAGTACAATGGTGTAATCTTGGCTCACTGCAACCTCCGCCTCCCAGGTTCAAGTGATTCTCCTGTCTCAGCCTCCCAAGTAGCTGGGACTACAGTTGTGTGCCACCACGCCCAGCTAATTTTTGTATTTTTTCATAGAGATGCGGTTTCACCATGTTGGTCAGGCTGGTCTTGAACTCCTGACCTCAGGTGATCCACCCACTTCGGCCTCCCAAAGTGCCGGGATTACAGGCATGAGCCACCACACTGGCTAATTTTTTTTTTTTTTTTTTTTTTTTTTTTGAGACAGAGTTTTGCTCTTGTTGGCCAGGCTGGAGTGCAGTGGTACAATCTCGGCTCACTGCAACCTCTGCGTCCTGGGTTCAGCCAGTTCTCCTGCCTCAGCCTCCCGAGTAGCTGGGATTACAGGCATGCGCCACCACGCCTGGCTAATTTTTTGTATTTTTAGTAGAGACGGGGTTTCTCCATGTTGGTCAGGCTGGTCTCGAACTCCCGACCTCAGGTGATCCGCCCGCCTTGGCCTCCCAAAGTGCTGGAATTACAGGCATTAGCCACCGAGCCCAGCCTTTTGTTTTTTTCCCCTTCGTTTTATTCTAATCAACCACTGAGGTTCAAAGAGGGGCAGACACTGGCCATCACACAGGAAGGGAGGGAAGGGGAGGGGAAAGAGCAGGCAGGGCCAAGGTCTCTAGTCACTAACCCAGCCCCGCCCCAGCCCACCCAGCCCCTGTCCCTGGTCCTTGGTTCCGGTCTGCAGCCCACCTCTGCGACACTTCCAGGCTGGAAGGGAAAGGCAGCCTCCCGCTGCTCGGATCCCCAGGCCCCGCCATCCTTGCTGTTGCACACGATGGTGTTGGCGTCGCCGTGGGCGTTGAAGCGAGGGTTGAAGTGCAGGCACAGGTTGTTGCTGTCTTTGCCCAGGTTCAGCACGAAGCTGGGGGATAACGGGTGGGCATGAGGCCACCTCGGCCAGCTCCAGCCCCACTGACTGACTAATCTGTCACTCAGTATCCCATGAACGCACCTTGCTGGAAGAACTCATTAACGGAGATAAGAAACCTGGATTCTAGCTCTGGCCCTGCCACCTGCTTACTGTGTGAGCGTGAGCTAGTCCCTGCCCCTCTTCCCCTGTTTGCTCATCTGTACAATGGGGGCTGCACAGGAGGGCTTGCTTGATTCTTGAAGTCATTAGCGTCCTAGCCCTTTTGGTCAAGGTCAGAGACTCCCTCCAGATGGTGACCTCCCGTCCTGTCTGGTACATCTCTGTATTCCCGGTGCCCAGCACAAGTGGGGCACACCAGAAGGAGATGCTTAGTAATTATGGGGCAAATTAACAAATAATAATACTACTACCCCCGGGCACGGTGGCTCACGCCTGTAACCCCAGCACTTTGGGAGGCCAAGGCGGGCAGATCATGAGGTCAGGAGTTTGGGACTAGCCTGGCCAACATGGTGAAACCCCGTCTCTACTAAAAGTACATAAATTAGCTGGGTGTGGTGGTGGGCACCTGTAATCCCAGCTACTCAGGAGGCTGAGGCCGGAGAATCATTTGAACCCGGGAGGCGGAGGTTGTGTTGAGCCGAGATCACGCCATTGCACTCCAGCCTGGGCAACAGGGTGAGACTCCGTCTCAAAAATAAATAAATAAAATAATAAAATAATAAATAAAATAATACATTTGTTGAGTGGTAATAATAGCAATACCTGCCTCTGAGGGTTTGGTTGAAATGAAATTAGTGCATGAGAAGTGTGCGGTTCTTAACAATATCAGCTGATTCTCATCCTCCTCATCGTCACTGCGCCATCCGCATCTCACTTCCTCCACACAACCACCTCCCCCCGTTGTTTTTCTAACAAACTGAGGCTAGGTGAGGTTGGTTGACTGGTCCAAGGCCACCTAACTGCCGAGAAAATAAGGCAGCCGGCTGAGTGAAAGAGAAATGAAGGAAGAAGGACCGGACTGAGCCAGTGAATGAATGACCAGACGCAGGAAGGAGGGACTCAGGGGGAAGGCGGCCGTGACGCCAGCCTCACTCCTCTCCCCGCCCTCCCCAGCGACAGGTCCCGCCCAGGCCGGAAAGGGGTGGGGGCGGGGGAGTCAAGGTATTATAGATGACGAGGCTGCAGCTGGTTTAGTTTAACAGGCTACAGCAGGGAGGGAGCGGGGGAGGGGGCGGCAACGGTGGGGGCGCCCAGACCCTGCGGGGGAAGTGAGTCACCCAGAAAACGCAGCATCGGCGGCTGGCCGTTAACCCGCTCCCGGCCAGGGAGGAGACGTGGGCTGGGCCGGCCACGCCCTCCCTGCTGGACCAAGCCCCTGTCCCTGCCGCCCACCACCCCGACTTCAACTCTCACCTCTTGGCGTCAGGGGCCACCTCGCCTCGCACTCGAAGGCACTCTCCAGGTTTGAGATTCAGGTTGCTGGCGACCAGACCCTGCACAGACAAGCCCCGGCCCAGCCGGGTTAGAGGACAAGGCCTCCACTGCCCGAAGTGTCCGGGGGTGGCTGGGGGTGGGAGTGGGGTTGTTCCCGCCTGGCATCCTCTGACCAAGCCAAGGGGAATCCTGGGGAAAGGATTGGGCTGTGATTTCCAGCCTCTGATTCTCTATGTGGTCCTGGGAAAGTCCCTATTTCCACCGGGGTTGGCTTCAGTCTGTAACGTGAAGGTTCTGGAAGACGGGCTCTAGGAGATTTTGCAGATTGGCTTGGGAATTTTGGACTCAAGAGTGACTTGGGAGATGGAGTGCTCTGTCCCATCACAGATGGAAAGGATCAGGCTGGGGAGGGGCCGACAATTGGCCCACGGTCACATTGAACGGAGGGGTCGGCCCCTCTGCTGGAGAGGAAGTGGCTAGGGGCGACCCCACTATTCTCCTTGAAGCCCCTCTCTGCAAAGAGGCCCAGGGGCTAGCGAGGAGACCCTGAAGAACACGGCCTCTCTGCATTAGGGAGAATAGCCCTGCAGTCGGGCTGTGGCTGGGCTGGCTCAGGGTTAACAAGATTGAGCAAACTGCTGGGCACTGCTGTTCCCTGGCACCCCGAGTGGGTGGGCAAGAGTTAACTGGTTTGAGTGGTTTCTTCGGCCAGAAACTTGAACCCTTTCCCTGGGGCCCGAGGAAGATTCTCACCTCCCTGCCACCCCAACTTCCCAGCTTGGGGGTGGTGGAAGGGAATTTCCCCCGCCCCCCCGCCACCAGCCTGGACACAACCACCCTCCACCCCCGACCTAGAAAGGCCCATCCTGGGCAGCCTGTCTCGGGTCCTGGCGACTTTTCAGCGTTCTCCGGAGCAGAGGGTGACTCTGCCCTGGCCTGGTGATTGGGACAGCTGCAGGGGGGAAGGGACAGGAGGCTCTTTGGGGTGGAGGAGGGGGAAAGGGATAGTGGCCTGGGTGTCCCCCAGTTGGCCACACCCTTCCCACTCTCACTTCTCAGAGAGCTGCAGAATGTCAACCCTGGGCAGAAATAACTGTGCTTTCAGACCCTGAAGGAATCCAGACAATTATCAATGCAGAGAAGGCCTTGAGGGACCATGGCACCCACCCCCATTTTACAGATGTGGCCACTGAGGTCCAGAAAAGAGAAGGCACTGGTTCCAGGCCACACAGCTGGGGCTAGAACCTGCTCCCGATCTGCCCAGCTCTCCTCTGGCCATCAGCTCCTGTCCTGTCCCCTGGACCTTGGGGTGGGGTCCCCACACTCACACAAGCCATGATTGGGGCCAGGAGGATGTTCCCAGGACAGGCGCACCAGCTGTCAGAAGACTCCACCCGAGAGAGATGGGCCCCTGGACGCTCCCACCCTTTTAACTGGACCGGACCGGGTGAGCCCCACCCCCTGAAAGTTCAGCCAATTGCAAGTCAGGACAGGGCTGGGGGCCACCGGGGGCGGAGTCTGTGGAATTTTGAAGCCAGTTCTGGAGCAGAGGTGACCAATCAGAGTGGCGAGCTGCTGGCCCCCCAACCCCGGCCAGAGTCCAAGCTCCACCTCCTAGTCTCCTTCATCTCTCTCCACCTCTCCCCACCCCCACCAAAATTGTGCTGTGGCAGAGATTGGGGGAAGCCAGTGGAAAATAGTTTGATGATGAGCTAGGCCCACGAGTTGGCGGGAAGGGGCCTGTGGCCAGCAGGCTGGGCTCAGGGGGTGCCCAGAGAAGATGGCTGAGGAGGTGTAGGGTCCTTCAGGGAATCAGAGCTGGGGGAGACCAGGCCACTCCCAGGCAGGGACCAGGGCGTGGCTCCTGCTGCGTGCGCGTCTGCAGAGGGCCACTGACTTAACCACAGGCCCTGGCCCCACCCAGGCCTTCCCCGGAAGCAAGGACTGCGGCTGCTGCAGCGCTCTCGCTCTCTCGCTCTTCGCGAAGGCTAAAGAAAGGCTGGGCCGGGCGCCAAGCCTGAGGCTGCAGGGCTTGGCTAAGGCCTCCGGCTTGGCCCCCTTCAGGGGCATGCAGGGGATAGTCAAAGCGCCCTGGCCTGACAGCCTCAGGCCTGAGAGTGTCAAGCCTGGGAGATGGCCCAGGGTGGTCCAGGCCAGGAGGGGGTGGGGTCCTGGTCTGTGCACCCTGTCCTCTCTTTTTTTAAATTTTTATTTATTTATATGTTTATTTTTGAGATGGAGTCTTGCTCTGTCGCCCAAGCTGGAGTGCAGTGGCATGATCTCGGCTAACTGCAACCTCTGCCTCCCAGGTTCAACTGATTCTCCTGCCTCAGCCTCCCGAGTAGCTGGGACTACAGGCCCCTACCACCACACCCGGCTAATTTTTGTGTTTTTAGTAGAGACGGGGTTTCATCATGTTGGCCAGGCTGGTCTCGAACTCCTGACCTCAGTTGATCCACCCTCCTCGGCCTCCCAAAGTTCTGGGATTACAGGTGTGAGTCACCATGCCTGGCCACCCTGTCCTCTCTCTTCACATCTCCTTTGAGGCCCGGCACAGTCCTCCTTTCCCTGAGTGTTCAGCAGGTATTTTACTGAGCACCTACTATGTACCTGGCCCTGGGCTCTGAGGATTCAAAGCTGAACCCCTCCCAGTCCCCACTCTCAAGGAGCGTATAGTTGGGGTGGAATCTGACCACAACCACGTTAAGAAGTGGATGATGGGCTGGGCACAGTGGCTCACGCCTGTAATCCCAGCTCTTTAGGAGGCCGAGGCAGGCAGATCACCTAAGGTTGGGAGTTCGAGACCAGCCTGACCAACACAGAGAAACCCCATCTCTACTAAAAATACAAAATTAGCCGGGCATGGTGGCATATGCCTGTAATCCCTGCTACTCCTGAGGCTGAGGCAGGAGAATCACTTGAACCCAGGAGGCAGAGGTTGCAGTGATCTGAGATCAGGCTATTGCACTCCAGCCTGGGCAACGAGAGCGAAACTCAGTCTCAAAAAAAAAAAAAAAAAAAAAAAAGGTAGATGATGATGGCTCTAAGGGAAGCCATGAGAAAGTGCTATGGTGGGCTGGTGGCTGCATGAGTAAAGGAGGTGGGTCGTGAAGGGTAGGCGGAGAAGTGCCTGGCTTTCCAGCATGGGCAGAAGCTCTGGAATGAGAAGGCCAGGGCTGGGGAACAGTGTTCCGGGCATGTGGGGGAAAAACGGGGATGAGGCTGGGAAGCCAACAGGACCTGGATCATGGAGGGCCCCATGGGCTGGGCACAGGGCTTGGACATTGTTGTACGGGAGGAGGCTGGGGAGCCAGGGCTAGAGGGAGGGTGAGTACTGAGGCCAGATTTGGGCTGTAGGGAAGATCACTGTGGCAGAGAATTGAGGGTGGGTGGGAGGGGTGCTCACCTTACACTCAGGAACCTGGTGGAGGAATGGGCGTGGGGAGCACTGGGCGAAATGAGGGGCATGCTGGGGGGTTGTCACAGGGACCTCCTTCTCCACCTGGCCATCCCCCTTCTGAAACTGCTGGCACCAAAGAGGGACGAAGATGCGGACCAGGAATGACTCACATCTGGAGGCCAGGCCAACACACCCACCCTGCCCCCGAGGGGCACCTTCCTCCAGATGCCCAAAGCCCACTCTGGTACAGGATGAGAGGGGAGTGTGTAGGGCCGCAAGGCAGACCCAGAGAGGGGATGGGGTTGCACCCCCGTGAGTGCCTTAACGCCTCCTTCCAGACCAAGTGGCTGCTTGGAAACCAACCACAGCAGCTTCACTTTTTCCTCCGGGCCTCCCAAAAACCTTAATTGTAGGAAGGGCTGGATGGGGCCCAGCCTAGTTCCACTGCCCCTCCCCCATGCCTCCCCTCTCTGCCAGATCAAGGAATGGGGCATCTCAGGTAGAGTCGTAGACCGAGGGTCAGAGGCGCTTCTGGTGTGGTCCTCGAAGGGCTGCGGGTGGGTGGGTGTGGCCACTTTCCCAGCCCAGCCCAGTAGTTGGGTTCTTGTGGCCTCAGGAGCTACTTCTGCATCCTTCAACCTGGAAAATGGGCCCAGCACCGGGGACTGTTTGCTGTTGGATGGAGGGACAGTTTACTCCTCTGCAGCGTCTGGCATGAGTGGGGCTGGGAGGGAGGCAGGGTGGCATGGTGAAGAGGTCCCCAGAAAGGCCTATTTGGGAGTCTAGACACACGGGTGCTGGCCCTGCTTGCTATGTCCCCTCAGAGCCTCCTGGCAAGCTGCTTCTCCCACTTGCCTCAGTCTCCCTATCTGTAAATTGGGGAGATGAAATCCTGCTTTCCTCGCACGAGGTGAATACAGGGTGGAACTGAGGTCTGTTGTACTAAACAGATGATTTGTTTTTTCATGGAGGCTCAGAAGGTTTTCACTTCCTTCTTGTCTCTTCCCAGGCTGTTACCTTCCCCGGGTCTTTGCAGCACCTCTGGGAAGTCTACACGTCATCCCCAACCGGTCCCCAACAGTCTCCTCTTGCCGAGGTTGGGGCAAGAAGTCTCTCCAGATTCCAGTGTCCCCTGTGACAAGAGCTGTGGTTTTCCTGGCGGGGAGGGAAGGCAGGGACACAGGTGCATCGTGGGCCTCCTTCCCCTAGTCCTCAGGGCCTCCTAGTGGCAGCGCCCACTTATCTTGCCAGGCCCTGAGCCCGGCGCCTTGCTTTCATGATCTCCCCTCTCATCTTCCCCTCGTCCCTACTTTGTGTCTGCCAACTTGGTTGAATTTCTGCACAGGGAAATGAAGCTGCAGTTAGAATCAGGAGAAGAGGCCGGGCACGGTGGCTCATGCTTGTAATCCCAGCACTTTGGGAGGCTGAGGTGGGTGGATCACCTGAGGACAGGAGTTCGAGACCAGCCTGGCTAACATGGCAAAACCCCATCTCTACTAAAAATACAAAAATTAGCTGAGTGTGGTGGCGGGTGCCTGTAACCCCAGCTACTCAGGAGGCTGAGGCAGGGAGAAGTGCTTGAACACAGGAGGTGGAGGTTGCAGTGAGCCAAGATAGTGCCACTGTACTCCAGCCTGGGCGACAGAGCAAGACTCCATTGCAAAAAAAAAAAAAAAAGAATCAGGAGATGAGACGAGAGGTGAGTTCTGATTTGGGGGCTGAGTGGCTGCAGCTGTAGCTGAGGTCCTTGGCTTCTCTGAACCCGTTTCCAGGCCTGGAAGGTGGGAATAAGGCCACTGCTTGGAGGATTACATGAGTGATGTCTAAGGAGGGGCTCGATGTTAGTGCTCTCTCCTGCGTCCCCCAAGGCTAAGGCCACCACCCCAGGGATTCTCCTCCCCACGTTATAACTGTCCTGAAATAGAGGCAGTGAGCTCTCTGGAATTCCTTTGTCCTAGGCTGGATCTTGGCTGCTGCTGTGAGAAATGGGCTCAGCTTGGTCTAGACAAGTCATCCAGGCCAGCTTGGTCATTCCCGCCGTGCCAGGGACAGGGGGCAGAGGCGGGGAAAGGGAAGCTGTACCTCCTTCAGCTGGCGGTGCTGAGGAGGGCAGCCCACAGAGGTGCCATCCACACCCGCAGCCAACCTGGCTGCTCCAGCCAGGGAAGGTAGGGGAGGTCACAGCCAGCTCCTGAGTCCTAGAAGTCAGAGCAGGGAGGAACCCTGAGACACCGTGTCTGCCCTGTTCCCCCCATTTAATGATGCAGTTTAATGTCGGGGAAACCACCCAGAGAGGGTGGCCACTTGACCAAGGTCACACAGGTAGCTAGGGCCGACCCTCTTTCATCTGCTGAGCTAAAGATACCTGGGCTTGAAAAGCTATCTTTTCCCTCCTACTCTAGGAAGGTGGGGGATGCCCCTGGCAACCTGGGCCCTTTTCCAGCCAGGTGGCACCGAAGCCCGCCCCCTCAACCCTGCTCATCCATTCTCGCCTCCCAGCCTTTGTCCAGACAGCCCCCTCCACACCTGCCATTGGCCTTCCCGCTTCTTGTCTGTATCTCTTCTGACTGCAGGCCTCAGCCCTTGGTTAGGGCCCCGCCTCTCCTCTCAGGTAAGGTCTGGGTGGAGGCCAGGCCCTTTCATTCATAGCCCTCCCAGACTCAGGCCTGAGCCTTTACAATGCTTTTAGCATTTTATTTTATATTTTATTATTTTACTTTTGAGACAGGGTCTCACTCTGTCACCCAGGCTGGAGTGGATTATAGCTCACTGTAACCTCAAACTCCTGGGCTCAACCAATCCTCCTGACTCAGCCTCCTGAGGAGCTCGGACTGACTACAGGTGCACACCACTGTGCTTGGCTAATTTATTTTTATTTTTGGAGACACAGGATCTCGTTATGTTGCCCAGGCTGGTCTCTAACTCCTAGCCTTGAGCGATCCTCCCATCTTGGCTTCCCAAAGTGCTAGGATTACAGGTGTGAACCACTGTGTCCAGTAAGCATTTGCTTTTGAAAATAATTATAGACACAAAGGAAATCTAAAAGCTTTTTAAGAGTTTAGAGGCCAGGTGCGGTGGCTCACACCTGTAATCCCAGCACTTTGGGAGGCTGAAGCGGGTGGATCATGAGGTCAAGAGATCGAGACCATCCTGGCCAACATGGTGAAACCCTGTCTCTAACTAAAAATACAAAAATTAGCTGGGCATGGTGGTGTGCGCCTGTAGTCCCAGCTACTTGGGAGGCTGAGGCAGGAGAATTGCTTGAATCAGGGAGGCGGAGGTTGCCAAGATCGCGCCACTGCACTCCAGCCTGGCGACAGAGCAAGACTCTGTCTCAAAAAAAAAAAAAAAAAGAGTTTAGAAAATATCTGGCCAGGCATGGCGGCTCACGCCTGTAATCCCAGCACTTTGGGAGGCCGAGGTGGATCACTTGAGGCCAAGAGGTCGAGACCAGCCTGGTCGTCATGGTGAAACCCCCATCTCTACTGAAAATACAAAAAAAGTTAGCTAGGCATGTTGGGCATGCCTGTAATCCCAGCTACTCAGGAAGCTGAGGTGGGAGAATTGCTTGAACCCAGGAGGCGGAGGTTGCCGTGAGCTGAGATGGCACCACTGCACTCCAGCCTGGGTGACAGAGTAAGACTGTCTCAAAAACAAAAAACAAACAAACAAAAAGCTTAGAAAACATTTGAGATCTGAAGAAAAAAATGTATTGGCTCCAAAATACTAAAACTGCAAGGCTGAAATTAATAAATGTTTATTGTGATCAAACTTTATATTAACTTGGGTAGTAAGAAAAATGTCATCACACTTGAAAACAACTTTGTAGCTTGGGTCTTCTTACTTCAAAAGCATTTCCAAGTATTCCTAGAGGTTAGTCCGTCCTAAATTAGGTCCTGCTTGCCAAATAATCCCTCAAATAAAAGCATAAACATACTTCAAAAAATATATATTTAATGTGGGATATGAGTGGATTTTAATGTTTTCTAATGATGTGCCTGAGGCCTGTGTATCAGGAAGGTTTTTGGCTGCAAGTAATAGAAAAGTCAATGGAAATCACTTTAAAATTCAGGAAAACTTTTTCATAAGAAGTCTAGGCTGGGCGCAGTAGCTCATGCCTGTAATCCCAGCATTTTGGGAGGCTGAGGTGGGCTGATTGCTTGAGCTCAGGAGTTTGAGACCAGCCTCGGCAATGTGGTGAAACCCCATCTCTACTAAAAATACAAAAATTAGCTGGACATCATGGTGCATGCCTGTAGTCCCAGCTGCTTGGGTGCTGAGGTGGGAGGATCACTTGAGCCTGGGAGGCACAGGTTGCAGTGAGCTGTGATCGCACCACTGCACTCCAGCTTGGGCAACAGTGCAAGACCCTGTCTTAAAAACGAAACAAAAAGGCTGGGCATGGTGGCTCACGCCTGTAATCCCAGCACTTTGGGAGGCTGAGGCGGGTGGATCACGAGGCCAGATCGAGACCATCCTGGCTAACACGGTGAAACCCCGTCTCTACTAAAAAATACAAAAAGTTAGCTGGGCGTGGTGGTGGGCGCCTGTAGTCCCAGCTACTCGGGAGGCTGAGGCAGGAGAATGGCGTGAACCCGGGAGGTGGAGCTTGCAGTGAGCCGAGATCGCGCCACTCAGCCTGGCCGACAGAGCAAGACTCCACCTCAAAAAAAAAAAAAAAAATTCTGCAGTTGGGAGTTTCCATACCAGATTAATTCAGTGACTCAATAAAATCATCAAATATCTAGGTTCTCGTGTAATCCTGGATGGTGGCTGTGTAGGCTGTCCTTGCTCTTAGGTCATACAAGCTGAAGAATTTTCGGTGAACTGTGTTAGCATCTGTAACATACTCTCAAATGGTTCAGTTAAAAAATGTAAACAAGCTGGGCACAGTGGTTCATGCCTGTAATCTCAGCGTTTTGGAAGACTGATGCAGGAAGATTGCTTGAGCCCAGGAATCGCAGGCTGTAGTGCGCTAAGATTGGCATCAATATGGTGACCTCCTGGGAGAGGCAACCACAAGTTTGCCTAAGGAGGAGTGAACTGGCCGAGGTTGGAAACAGAGCAGGTCAAAACTCCCACGATGATCAGCAGTGGGATCCTGCCTGTGAATAGCCACTGCACTCCAGCCTGGGCAACATACTGAGACCCTGTCTCTAAAAGAAAACAAAAACAAAAGGGAAACCCCGTCTCTGCAAATTTTTTTTTTTTGAGACGGAGTCTCACTCTGTTGCCCAGGCTGGAGTGCAGTGGCGCGATCTCGGCTCACTGCAAGCTCCACCGCCCGGGTTCACGCCATTCTCCTGCCTCAGCCTCCCGAGTAACTGGGATTACAGGCGTCCGCCACCATGCCCGGCTAATTTTTTTTTTTTTTTATTTTTAGTAGAGACGGGTTTCACCGTGTTAGCCACGATGGTCTCGATCTCCTGACCTTGTGATCCACCCGCCTCAGCCTCCCAAAGTGCTGGGATTACAGGTGTGAGCCACTGCGCCCGGCCAAAATTTTTAAAAAAATTAGCTGGGTGTGGTGGCATATGCCTGTGCTCCTAGCTACTCAGGAGGCTGAGGCAGGAGGATCACGTGAACCCAGCAGTTCCAGGCTGCAATGAGCTGTGACTGCGCCACTACAGTCTAGACTCAGCAACAGAGTGAGACCATCTCTCAAACAGTAACAAAAAGTAAACATATATAAAGAGCAGTTAAGCAAACTGGGCAAATATTAACAACTGGTAAATCTAGGTGAAGGATTTAGCGGTATTCATTGTGTTATCCTTGCACCTTTTCTATTAATTTGAAACTTTTCTAAATTACAAGTTGGGGAAAAACAAACCCACTAAGTTCTTGCCGTCTTTCTGCTCTGCTACCTGCAGCAGGGTCACCTGAGTTAAATGCTCAGCCATAACTCCTGATCACAGAATGGCTGCAACGGCTCCCAGCACCACACCCAAAGCCAGGAAAAGTGACTCCCTCCTCTATGTCCTTTAAAAGTGAGGCAAACAGCCGGGCACGGTGGCTCACGCCTGTAATCCCAGCACTTCGGGAGTCCGAGGCCAGTGGATTGCCTGAGCTCAGGAGTTCGAGACCAGCCTGGCCTGGGCAACACGGTGAAACCACGTCTCTATTAAAAAGCAAAAAAATTAGCCGGGCGTGGCAGCGTGTGCCTGTAGCCCCAGCTACTCAGGAGGCCGAGACAGGAGAATCACTTGAACCCGGGAGGTGGAGGTTGCAGTAAGCCAAGATCGCACCACTGCACTCCAGCCTGGGTGACAGAGAGGCTCTGTCTCAAAAAAAAAAAAAAAAAAAAAAAAAAAAAAAAAAAAAAAAAAAAAAGTGAGGCAAACATTCCAGACCTCTCTTCATGTTTCACTGGTCAGAAGATTAGCCAATCACTGACCCGGAGGAATCAAATTACTGTGATTGGTTTACACTCAAGCTTTAAACTCATTGAGTCTCAGTGCTTAGAGGCAGGGCAAGATGGCTCATGCCTGTAATCCCAGCACTTTGGGAGGCCGAGTTGGGGGACACTTGAGGTCACGAATTCGAGACCAGCCTGACCAACATGGTGAAACCCCACCTCTACTCAAAATACAAAAATTAGCCGCGCGTGGTGCCATTAGCTGGGAGTGGTGGCAGGCATCTGTCATCCCAGCTACTTGGGAGCCTGAAGCAGGAGAATCACTTGAACTTGGGAGGCGGAGGTTGCAGTGAGCCAAGATCGCGCCATTGCACTCTAGCCTGGGTGATGGAGGGAGAAACTATCTTAAAAACAAAAAAAATTCTGTGCTTAGGCTGGGTGTGGTGGCTCACACCTGTAATCCCAGCACTTTGGGAGGCTGAGGCAAGACTGTGTGGAGGCAACCATTTCCTTACTGGTGGAGGGGGAAGGGGAAGGGGGGTAGGGTCACATGGACCAATAGCTGTGTCCCATCCAGATGGGCTATGACCCAAGCCAGGCCAATGAGAATCTGCCCTAGGATGTTGGTTGGGGATTCAGAACTGGGAAGGATACACCTGGAGGGTGCCGGACCACCTCATGGAGCAGACCAAAATCCCCTAAGCCTTAGCCATGTTGAGCTTTTTTTTTTTTTTTTTTTTTTTTTTTTTTTTTTTTTTTGAGACGGAGTCTTGCTTTGCTGCCCAGCCTGGAGTACAGTGGCGTGATCTCAGCTCACTGCAACTTCAAGCGATTCTCCTGCCTCCCAAGTAGCTGGGACTATAGGCACACCGCACCACGCCTGGCTAATTTTTTTTTTCTTCCCGAGACATTGTCTTACTCTGTCGCCCAGGCTGGAGTGCAGTGGCGCAATCTCGGCTCACTGCAAGCTCCGCCTCCCGGGTTCACGCCATTCTCCCGCCTCAGCCTCCCAAGTAGCTGGGACTACAGGCGCCCGCCACCAGGCCCGGCTAATTTTTTGTATTTCTAGTAGAGACGGGGTTTCACCGTGTTAGCCAGGATGGTCTTGATCTCCTGATCTTGTGATCCGCCCGCCTTGGCCTCCCAAAGTGTTGGGATTACAGGTGTGAGCCACTGCGCCCGGCCTAATTTTTGTATTTTCAGTAGAGATGGAGTTTCACCAGGTTGGCCAGGCTGGTCTTGAACTCCTAAACTTGTGATCCGCCTGCCTTGGGCTCCCGAAGTGTTGGGATTACAGGCGTGAACCACTGTGCCTGGCCTGTTTTTGTTTGTTTTGTTTTTTGAGACGGAGTCTGTGTCGCTCAGGTTGGAGTGCAGTGGTGCAATCTCAGCTCACTGCCACCTCTGCCTCCCGGGATCAAGCAATTATCTGCCTCAGCCTCCTGAGTACCTAGGATTACAGGCGTCTGCCACCATGGCCAGCTAATTTTTGTATTTTTAGTACAGACAGGGTTTCACCACCTTGGCCAGGGTGGTCTTGAACTCCTGACCTTGTGATCCACCCGCCTTGGCCTCCCAAAGTGCTGGGATTACAGGTGTGAGCCACCGCGCCCGGCTTAACTGAGTGTCTGAAACGAACACGAGTCTCCACAACTGCACTACATTCGCTCCTACTTCACGAAGCATCTGGGCTCTGCCAAGCACCCCCTCTTCCCAAGAATCATACTGGAGAGGACTTCCCAGACCCTGAAGTCCCAAGGTCACTTCACAAATGAGGAGACCAAAGCTGAGCTTGTGCAGCAGCCACCGCACCTCCCCAAGTAGCTCGTGGCTTCTCTGGGCCTTTCCAGGCTGCCCCTGGACCCCGGCTAGCTCATGGCTGGGCACCTACTCTGCATGAGGCCCCGGGGACGCAGCAACGAGGGAGACACACAGCCTCTGACTGGAGGAGCTCGGGGCCAGCAGGGCAGACCGTCACTGGCAGCATCCCAGGGGTGAGGATGTCTCAAAGAGCATCTCCCCTGAGCTTCCTGAGGTTGAGACCTCATCCTCCACCTTCCTGTCTCCCTCTCAGTGTCTGCAGAGAGGGGCTACAGCTTCCTACAGTCAGCCAATGCACATTCAAATCCTGCATTAGGCAAGTACAGCGTCCAGCTGTGCACCCTTGGTAAGTAAGTTAACATCACATTTCTGATCCCGTTTCCTGCTGTATAGGAATGAGTAATTCAAACATGCCAGGTTTCCCAAAGCACTGACATCAGTCAGTACACAAAGACTCAGTGACATAAAAAGCGCTCTTGACTCAAAGAATCGCTACACACAGAAGACACTCAGGAACGGGAATGGGTCATTTCATGCAGGGAACAATGTGGCGGGCCAGCTCCAGGGAGAGCACGCTCCAGCAGGGGGTCGTCCTCTCTCCCCAAACATGGACTCAAACACAGGGGAACACTCCCACGCGCACTTTATTAAGTACGGAAGGACAGGTCACAACAGGGGTGGAGGTGGCGGGGAAGGCCCAGCCCCCACCCACCATCACTGGCACACAATAAATAAGTAAATAGCCGAGAGTGGGCACGGAAGAGAGGTGGTACTGAAAACACTGACCGCACAGGAGGACACGAAAGCCCCCCTTTGAGCTGTGGCCATCAACACTGTACGGGTACCATGACCAGGAAAGGGTGGGGCTTGGCCACAGAAGCCCCAGAGCATCACAAGTCTTTGTAGAGGAGGGGTGTCTTTAGGACGTGGACCACTCTTATTTACTGACTGAAACCTGGACCCCTGGCTGGTCCCATGAAACCCAGATTATCAAGAGGCCACTGTCTCGCAGGCTTCCGGACTGTTCTACTGAGGATCTAAAAGACCACTGGGTCACTATCACTTGGGGTCGGGATGGGTCCACCCAGGGACCTAGGACATGCGAGGGTCATCGTCACTTAGGCTTCCGATTGGTCCACTTGGGCTCCAGGACATGAAAGGGTCAGTTACGTAGAAACCTAAACTGGTACCCCGCAGGACCCAGCATTGATGAGTCACTATCACTTAGCCTTTGGATTGGTCCACTCAGGACAATAAGGGTTGTGGTTCCCTAGACCTCTGGTTGACAAGGACCCAGGGGCCAGGACCTGAGGGGCAGAGAGAGCTCTAGAAGCCCCAGGGAAGGGGGAGAAGACTAAATGCTCAGGGATAGAGGAAATCTTCAGCGGGCACCAGGGCCCAGATTTCAAGGAGGGAAGGTGACAGGGCAAGAAATAAGGCCACCTAGCTGGGTCGGGCCAAGATGAATCCATAGGGGACCAGCTTCTGGGGCAGCAAAGAGTGCCCAGCCACTGCTGGGAGGGGGTTGCAAGGGCCCTCAAACCTTCCCCGGGTCCCAGCGCCACCCCGGTGCAGAACTGGGCCAAGGAGCCGGTTGTGCATAACACAGATCGTGACCCATTGCCTCCACCTACGGGATCGGGGAGTGGGGAGGGGTGGGCCTGTGGCTGCAGGGGCACTGGGCTCAGTCCTCCAACCCCTCTGTCAAGTCTGCGATGCTCTCCACATAGTAATGGGGCACGAGGTCGTGCTGGCCGGCCGCTAGGTAGGCCTGGGCCTCTTCTAGGCGGGAGACTCCTGTGAGTGTGAGCACAGTGGTCATGCCGCAGCGATGACCAAAGAGGATGTCGGTCTCCAGGCGGTCACCCACCATAAGCGTGCGTGCGGGGTCGATGCTGAAGTTCTCCGTGATGCACTCGAACATGTAGGGGCTGGGCTTGCCCACCACCAGGGCCTGGCGTCCCGAGGCCGTCTCCACCGCAGCGGCCAGGCTCCCAGTGCCTGTAGGGAGATGGAGACGCAGTCAGCAGGAGGGCGGCAGGGACAGCGTCAGGCTCTGAAACTGGAAGTCCAGGGAGACGGATTCTGCTGGGGTCAGATCAGCTGCTGACACAAGCCAGAAAGCCCACTTCCGAGTCTTACTGCAGTGGCTAAGGGTAGAGACGGCAACCAGATGCCGGTATCTGGACTCCATCTCCACCGTTCTTGGCAGGCTAGCTAACCTCTCTGTGCCTTGGTTTTCCCATCTCTAATATGGGGATGTCTATGGCACTTATCTCATGTGGGTACTATGAGGATGCATGGAGCTACTGCAGGTAAACAGGGCCTGGCTCGGTCAGTCCTGCCGGAGGTTCGCGATTTCACCCTGGCAGCTGTGGGCCTTTGGACAAACCACTCAACCACCCTGAGTTTCTCCAGACTCCTGCGAAAGCGGAATCCAAGTAACGCCTACCTCCAAAGGGGCGCTGGGCAACACAGGGGCAAGTGCTTTGTAAATGGAACAGCACTTAACAGATAGCAGTTGTGGTTACTGCCGCAGGAATTCATGTGACTGGCGTCAGAAACTGGCACAGCCCCTTTGGAACACAGCGGGGCACAGAAATGTTCGCACCTCTGACCCAGTCTGCCTCCCCGGGGAAGGTGATCACAAGAAGAGAATTCCAGCTGGAGACAAAAAGCTGCAGGCTGGAAGACGTCTGTGGCTACAGTAACTGATAAGCCAAACTGTGGAACACGCCCGAGTGTCCAACAATAGGAGGACTGTTTAGAACTAAAGGACAGTCCTGTCTTCCAGCCCAGTACCATCCTGCCTCACACAATAAGTCCACTGTGCCTGTCCCACAGACGTGTCTTTGTGCCAGAACATTTGGCCTTCATGCTAATGTCCCTGAACAAATGATGATAATCACCATTTACTAAGCACATTCTAAACCGCCTGGCCTGTGCTGGGTGTTTATGGAAGCCCATTTTACAGATGAGAATGCCAAGGCTCAGGGACATTAAGTAATTTGCCTGGGGTTGTACAGCTTCATAAGTGGCAGCAAAAGGATTTGCATTCGGGTGGGTCCAACCCAGCTCTGACCTGGGAGTACAGATTGTTTCCTATGCAGGAATTTTATGAGCTGGTTGTTAAAGGAAGGTACTATTAAGAGTCAACTTATGGCTGGGTACAGTGGCCCATGCCTGTAATCCCAGCACTTTGGGAAGCACAGGTGGGAGGACTGCTTGAGCCCAGGAGTTCAAGACCAGCCTGGGCAACATAGGGAGATCCCATCTCTACTTAAATATAGATATATATTTAAAAACTTTAAAAAAAAGAAAAGCTGGCTAGGCGCCGTGGCTCAAGCCTGTAATCCCAGGACTTTGGGAGCCTGAGGCAGGCGGATCAGCTGAGGTCAGGAGTTCAAGACCAGGCTGGCCAACATGGTAAAACCCCGTCTCTACTGAAAACAGAAAAATTAGCCAGGCGCGGTGGCACACGCCTATAATCCCAACTATTGGGGAGGCTGGGGCAGGAGAATCACTTAAGCCCGGGAGGCAGAGGCTGCAGTGAGCTGAGATCGCGCCACTGCAGCATTCCAGTCTGGGCATCAGAGCAAGGCTCTGACTCAAAAAAAAAAAAAAAAAGTCAACTTATTCCAGGCACAGCTGCATTTAAAATAAATAAATAAATAAATAAATAAAAGGCCCAGCCTGCACCATGAAACCCTGTCTTTACAAAAAATAAAAAAATTACTGGCCTTTGTAACACTGACATCCGGTCCAGGGCACTCTTCACTGCTGTCATCTTGCGAATTTGGCCCTGCAGGGGAGGCGGGAGCAAAAGGAGGCCCCTCCATCATGGAGGGTTCGAGTCAGACAAGAGCAGGTCGCAGCAGAGGCTAATTGGCAGTGGTCAGTGTGTGTGGACAGGTTAACAGCCCAGTGAGTAGACTGGGGGCGTGGACAGATCTCTGTCACTCCCTCTCTGCTGGCCACTGACCCAGACAGTCATTGATATTAAATCCTGGGGGTACAGGATGGTATTGAGTGAAGAGAAGTAGACACAGGATTATAGTGGGGTATGGTGGTATATACCTGTAGTCCCAGCTACTCAGGAGGCTGAGGCAGGAAGAGTGCCTGAGCCCAGGAGTTTGAGGTTAAAGTGAGCTGTGATCGTGCCGCTGCACTTCAGCCTGGGTGACAGAGTGAGACTCTGTCTCAAAAAAGTTAGCTTACAAACTTACAACTATATGATAACTTTTTTTTTTTTTTTTGAGACGTAGTCTTGCTGTGTTGCCCAGGCTGAAGTGCAGTGGCACCATCTCGGCTCACTGCAAGCTCCACCTCCCGGGTTCACTCCATTCTCCTGCCTTAGCCTCCCGAGTAGCTGGGACTACAGGCGCCCGCCACCATGCCCAGCTAATTTTTTTTTTGTATTTTTTTAGTAGAGATGGGGTTTCACCGTGTTAGCCAGGATGGTCTCGATCTCCTGACCTCGTGATCTGCCCGCCTCGGCCTCCCAAAGTGCTGGGATTACAGGCGTGAGCCACTTCGGCCCATGATAATCTTTTATTTATTTATTTAGAGATGGAGTCTCACTCTGTCACCCAGGCTGGAGTGCAATGGAGTGATCTCAGCTCACAGCAACCTCTGCCTCCTGGGTTCAAGCCATTCTCCTGCCTCAGCCTCCCAAGTAGCTGGGATTACAGGCGCGTGTCACCACACCCGGCTACTTTTTGTATTTTTAGTGAAGACAGGGTTTCTCCATGTTGGCCAGGGTGGTTTCGAACTCCTGACCTCAAGTGATCCACCTGCCTCGGCCTCCCAAAGTGCTGGGATTACAGGCATGCGCCACTGTGCCCGGCCTAAATGATAATGTTTAAAACGAAGGTAATAAGTTCTCAAAACGCATCATTTCTTAGTTATTCAGCCACACTAGCCTCTGCTCTTTTTGCTCTTGAGGTTCCACCATACCTGTGATGGTGGAAATCCCATATGAAGGTGTGTGCTACTGCACATCTCTTCCCGACCCCACGTTCAAGGACTGACTTCACGTTGGTAGCTCAAGATCCGCTGTACTGGGAGTATTTACACCACAGAAGCCAGTACATGGTATAATCATGGCTTTCCCTGCTATTCCATGTTTCTCAGTGCACCACTGGTCTGACCCCAAATGCTCTGGGTCTCCTGTCTCCCTTCCCAAAGCCGACAACACTCCACTCAGTTAAGCCAAAGGCAAAGATGGGGAAGGGGAACAAAGGGGAAAACAGGTGGGGAGAGCAAGATTCCTCAGCCCTGCTGTCCCCAGATGAGGAAGAGAAACTTCCCAGGGTCACAAGATCAAGGCCGAGGTGGGCCAGAACTCATGCTTTCAGGCTGGCCCAGGGCAACACCCCTGGGAGTTCTCCCCCCATCTGACATCTTATGATCTGCCTGTTTTAAGAACTTGGTAGAGAATAAAAATTAGCTGGGTGTGGTGGTGGGTGCCTGTAATCCCAGCTACTGGGGAGGCTGAGGCAGGAGAATCACTTGAACCTGGGAGGCAGAGGTTGCAGTGAGCCAACATCAGGCCACTGCACTCCAGCCTGGGTGACAGAGCAAGACTCTGTCTCAAAAAAAAAAAAAAAAAAAAATTAAAGAAAATGAGAGAGAATAAAAGCCATGTGCTCCGCTGGTGAGCAATTCCTTCTGGGACAGAAAGGGCTTCCACTGAGTCATCCCAAAATGTTCTTCTGAGCTCAAGAATGGCCCCAACTCTGTCCTTCCCCACCAGGATGGAGCTGATCACCTTTGGGCCCTGTGTCCCACTTCCTTCATTCAGCTAATATTTACTAACGCCCAACTACATGCCAGACACAGGGGATAGAGCAGTCAATACTACAAAGATCCTGACCTCAGGGAAGTGAGCCTCCTAGCAGGGGCATCTGGGAACATCGCTCCCAGGCCACCATCATTCCACTCCCCTCCACTCTGTAATCCACCGCTCTGCATGTTATGCCGATGACGTATTCCTAAGACAGCAGGCCTTTCTATCTGTCAGCTCAAGTGGCTGTCATGTGGTGACAAGATAAACACACAATTTCGGAGGTCCCTGGGGCGGGGGAGGAGGAATTGGGGGTGAGATATTTGCATTATTTCAGACATATGCATCATGGGGGCTTTTATTAATATTGTCACACCACACCACACACACCACACCACACACACACCACACCACACCGTCTGAAAGCTGCATCAAGTTGTGCACAAACACGATCGCAGCGCTGTATTTGTTAAGCCTCTGCCTCCCCCTCTAGGCTGTGGGAGTGACAGCAGGATGGGTGGGCACAGCCGGGTGGCTACTGAAACCAAAGGGATCTGGATTCCACAGAGGCCTGCAAGGCAGGTGTGGGCAGTGCCTGGTTTCTCCCTAGCTCCTTGACAACCAGCCTTCCTGAGCCCTGGGGAACCTCTTAACCCACAGCCTTAACCTGAGCCTTGAGGCCTCCTGGGAAAAACTTTTCATAGCATAACTAACCTAAGGCAGGCAGGAGCTGCTGCCGCTGAGAGCCCTGACCAGAGCGCCCTCGACACAGATTTATAGGGAAACTGAGGCTGAGGTGAGCCCACATACCAAGCAGGTGTGCAGCACAGCCAGGAGAGGCCAAGGACTACGGAATCCCTCTCTGCCATGCCATAACACTGGGTTTACATCTCCTGGTGTATTATCACTGCCCTGCATCATGCCTCCTCCAGGAAGTCTTCCTAGATGCCCCTGGCATTAGGCCCTGCTCACCACCCCACCATAATCCTGTGTCTACTTCTCTCCACTCAATACCATCCTGTACCCCCAGGATTTAATATCAATGGCTGTCTGGATCAGTGGCCAACAGAGAGGGAGTGACAGAGATTTGTTCATGGCCCCAGTCTACTGACTGGGCTATTTACCTGTGCACATACACTGACCACTGCCAATTAGCCTCTGCTGCCACCTGCTCTTGTCAGACTCAAACCCTCAACAATGAAGGGGCCTCCTTTTGCTTCTGCCTCCCCTGGAGGGCTGAACTCGCAGGATGACAGCAGCGAAGAGTGCCCTGGAGGTCGGTGTCACAAAGGCCAAATTCAGGTTCCCACACTCTATCACTCTGCCAGAGAGTTGCTGGCAGAATTCTGCCCCACCCATCATTGGGGTGGGGTTGGAGGGGAAGCCTGGGAGGACTGTCCCTATGTGTGAGGGCTGAAACACCAATTCTCAGAGGCAGGATGGAGGCAGGTGTGTGGGGACACAGGAGGTGGAGGGGCTCACTGTATCTGTTCTTGGGCAGCTCACTTCCCTTCTCTTAGCCTCAGTTTCTTTCCTCTTCTTTTAGAGATAAGGTCTCACTATGTTGCCCATGCTGAAGTACAGTGGCTTTTCACAGACAAAATGATAGCACAGTACAGCCTTGACTTCCTAGGCTCAAGCAATCCTCCCGCCTCAGCCTCTCGAGTAGCTGAGACTACAGGCCGTTGCCACTGCATCCGGCTGCCTCAGTCTCTTTAACTGAGAAATGGGACAATAACTCCCATCTCCAGAGTAATTTGGAAACCGAAGAACACACACCAAGCTGTTTCATTAAGTTCTCTGTAATATGGGGGACTCTGGCTACAACTTACATCATCTGAACACCTACTATGTGCCAGGCACTCACCCTGATCACTGTCACCAGGCGTGGTGAACACTGCCATTTTTCATCCAGGCAGAGATGCTTGGAGGTTATGTAACTGAACACGATTACACAGCTGTGGAGCTGGAGCTGGACCTGGAACTGAGGTCAAACTCCACCGCCTTTGCTCCCCACACACCTGCCTACATTCTGCCTCTGGGAATGGTGTTTCAACCCCCACACGGGGACAATCCTTCCAGGCTTCCTCTCCAACCCCACCCCGATGGTGGGTAGGGCAGAATTTCGCCCAACTCCCTGAGTTACAATGGGCCTCAGTTTCCTCTTCTGTCCAACAGGGACCACACTGCTGCCCCTCACAGGATGGCGGCTACAGGGATCACCCCCCCCACACACACCAAAGCACCTTGGGCCTCCCTCGCCCTCTCCTGTTCCCCACCTGCCACCTGGAGACGCCTCTTCCCCGCCCCTCACCCTTAGGCGTGGAGGCGAATGCGCAGGTCGCCCCCAGCTCAGTTTCCCTGCCATTCCCGCGCTCACCAGGGGTCCGGCTGCCGTCGCTCAGCGGGTGCCATGGGTCACGGTCGGTGGCCACGAGCAGGCACTCGGGGTCGCGCAGGTGCGCGCACGCCTCCCTCAGCTTGGCGAAGGAGAAGTGCTCGTCGTAGCCCACGAGCACCGCGCGCACGCGCGGGGCCGCGCCGTCCCCCGCGCTCGGGTCGTCGCCCGGGTCTCCAGCCAGGCGCAGCCCCGCGGCGCGCAGCTCGGCGCACAGCCCCTCGCCGCCCAGCACGAACACGGCGCCCGGCGCGTCTGGAGGCCCGGGCAGGCGCTGGCGCAGCAGGCGCGCGGCGCACAGCGCGGAGCTGAAGAGCTGCTCGGCGCGCAGCCCCCCGAAGCCGAGGCGCGCGAAGCGCAGGGCCAACTCGGGCCGCGCGCGCCGGCTGTTGTTGCTCACAAACAGAGCCGCCTTGCCGGCCCGCGCCAGCCGCTCCAGCAGCTCCGGGGCGCCCGGCACGGCGCGCTCGCCGTTCCACAGCACCCCGTCACAGTCGAACAGGACCCCCTGCGCCCGGCCCAGCACGTCGCGCAGGGCCGCTCCGCGCAGCCTCTCGCAACGCGCCATACAGCCGGCTGGTCGCCGGCCTCCCGCGTCGCGCTTTCTCCGCGGGCACGGCGCGCTCGCCGTGGCACGTTCCCCGCAGCCGCCAATTGGCGCGCTGGAAGAACCGGGGGGCGGGGCGAAGGCATGGCCTGCAGCCAATGGGGGCGAGAGTCCCGGAGAAGAGCAAGGCCGCGAGCTAACGGAACTTGGAGAAAGGGGCGGATTCGTGGCCACCGCCGAAGGGAAGGGACCAATGAAGAGCTAACCTGATCCTTCTCCCCGTCCCTGGTTCTGCTGGACCAGTCGTCGCCGAGTTTCATCGCCGACTACACGCTTACGGGGTGGGAGACTGACGCTCTTCTTAACCAATAAGAATCTACAAACAAAACGCGAAGCGAAAGGCCCCGCGACCTCCAGCCAATCAGAAACTTAGGCGAGCTGGTTGCTAGGAGAAAAACAGATGCTAAATGAACTGCCTTTGGGTCAAATCTCATTGCCCTCTGAATCGTGGACCCTCCAGTTCAGAGCGAAGTCCCAAGAAACGTGTGGGTATGATGGGGTACGAGGCACATGGTGTCTTCTTGGGTGCTGGAGCCCTCGGTCTAGACCAGTAATTCTTCACACTGCGTTAGAGTCCCCTGGGAACTTATTTTCAGATATCATTACATATAGTAAAACGCATAGATCTTAAATGTACAGTTCAATGTCTTTTGACAAATGCTTTTAAAATCACCGATGTGTAGCAGGACAGATTCTCATGTAACTGTTTTGGGTGAGGATTGGGCATTTTTTGGTTGGTTGGTTAGTTGGTTTAATTCCAGGGATTATACTGTGAGGCTAGGGTAGGGAAGCACTGGGCTAGAGGCAGGCAGGCTGTCACTGGAGCACGCCCCGGGAGGGCAGGAGCCAGAATGATCGTGGCCAATTGCACAGGATAATAATGGGGTGACCCAGGTTGGCTGGGTCCCTATCTTAGGGAGGGGGCCTTGTGATCTGGAAGCAACCACAGGTCTGGGGACCTTTGAGGAGCCACTGGTCTGCAGTGTGGGGATGAATGAATTGTGAGCTGTGGTGTCACAGTTTTGAAGTTGTCTGCCAACTTCAGAGAAGGCTGTGACCCCCAGGAGCAACTGGAGCTCCAAAGACTTGGGAAAAACTGTACCTTGTAACCCAACCTTGGAAGCTCAACGAGCTCCTATTCCCCAAGTGCCCTAAGCCTTTTGCTCCTGGCCTTTGCATAGGTAGTCTCCTTGGCCTGAATGTTCCTTTTTCCTTTAAAAATTTCACCTTCAGGGCCGGGCTCGGTGGCTCACGCCTGTAATCTCAGCACTTTGGAAGGCTGAGATGGGCGGATCACGAGGTCAGGAGATCGAGACCATCCTGGCTACGGTGAAACCCCGTCTCTAATGAAAAAAAAAAAGTTAGCTGGGCGTGGTGGCGGGTGCCTGTAGTCCCAGCTACTCGGGAGGCTGAGGCAGGAGAATCGCTTGAACCCAAGAGGCAGAGCTTGCAGCGAGCCAAGATCGCACCACTGCACTCCAGCCTGGGTGACAGGGCGAGACTCCATCTCAAAATAAATACATAAATAAAATAAATAAAAATAAACAGATAAAATTCATCTTCAGGTCAGCTCCTGAAAGACTTCCCTTAAATATCCCTCCTCCAGGAAGCCGTTCTTAACCACCCACCCCATACACATGAGTCTAGGTTATATGGCCACCCCTAACTTGGCTAATATGGGCTCCCAGTGCAATGACACTTGATTTTGTTTTTGAGACAGGGTCTTACACTGTCACCCAGGCTGGAGTGCAGTGGCATGATCACTGCTCACTGAAGCCTCCAACTCCTGGGCTCAAGCGATCCTCCTGCCTCAGCCTTCCTAGTTGCTGAGACTACAAGCACACGCCACTACGCCCAGTTAATTTTTGTAATTTTTTTTTTAGAGACGGGGTCTCACTATGTTGCCCAGGCTGGTCTAGAACTCCTGGGCTCAAGTGATCCTCCTGCCTCAGGATCCCAGTGTTGGGATTATCGGCGTGAGCCACCATGCCTGGCCAGACACTTGATTCTAATGGTTGCTTCTGCCTGTCTGTTCGGGAACTCTTTGGGTGTAGGGTTAAGTCTGGGAGCTAGCTCAGGGCCTGGCACAGAGCAGATTTAGGGAAGGTTTGAGGACAGATCCATCCCTGCTCCTTGGGGAGCCTTTCCAGCCTCCTCCCGGAAGGAGAGGGGTCCAGGAAACAGTGGGAGCGGTAGGCACTTCCGTGGGCCAAGGCTGGTGCTTTGGTTTCCAATGGAGAGCAATGCCTCTGTGGAGGGAATTGTTATAAAGTTTCACAAATGAGTAAAAGGGATACCAAGAAGTTAAGTAAATTGTCCAGAACGTGAGGGACAAGCCAGGCTTTGGAGTCAGACCTAGGCTCTAATCCCAGGCCCCTGCCTGACTGCCATGTGACCTTGGCAGGTCACTTCTGTCTGAGCCTCAGTCTCCTCACTGGTAAGAGGTAATGGTATTTACTGCAGTAGGAGAAGTTTAAGTGGAAATCATCCACAGAAAAGCACAGCATGTAGTGCAGAGAAAGCTCTAAAAATGTCTGCTGTGATCTCATTTCAGACAGGAAGAAAGGAGGCAAAGAATATGTATTTTTTTTCCCCTTTATAAAATTGGCTTCTTTATTTCAAGGACAGAAAATAAAACTATCATTTGGGCAGCTGCTCCAGTTTTGTCCAAAATAATTTATTTACCAGCCTTACAAAAAACATGTCAGCAAAAGAATCAGTCCCGTAGGAGCAGGCAAGCCTCTCCTTCCTTCCGGTGGCTCCCCTAGGACCTGCTGGAGAGTGGAGAATCCGGTGGGGGGTCCCCAAGCCCAGGGTGGACGAGCAAAAGGTCAGGAAGTGGAGGACTGTCCTGAGCCCTCCTGGCCATGGGGGCCGACCCAGTGGGCACTGAGGCACTTGTGGGCAAAGGCTGGAGGCCCACGCCCCTTTGTGGGGGGTGAGAGCTGTCCTGGGAGGGCCAGGTGGGGAGGGAGGGGATGCCGAGGGCTGCTTAGGGAGAAACCAGCCGCTCAGTTGGTCTCTGAGGCAAGGCTCCTGGGGCGGGGCTGAGGGGGGATAGCTGGGGGAGTGGGGACCCCACTGACAGCCTCAGGGGCTCCTCCCTCTGCTGTGGCAGACCCCAGGTCCACCTGTGCGGGGGCACTCAAAGAGACTGGGCTGGGGGAGGCTGGACCTGGGGAGGCCGGGCTGGGGGAGGCTGGTGAACGCCGGCTTTGGCGCCGGGCAGGCTGAGGGGGTGTGGGGGGTAATGGGGGTGGCACTGTGGGGGCTCGGAGGCTGCTGCCAACCAGGCGTCGGGGCAGGGCTTGGGGGGTCCCAGGGCTTCCAGAGCCAGGGGGCAAGGGCGGGGCTGGAGGGGAGGAGCGGGAGCCAGAGACCTGGGGGGGCGGCATGGTAGGCCGGGCTGGCGCTGGGCGCTTGGCTGTTGAGGAAGGAAAGGGTGAGGGAGGTTGAGTGTCCACGTGGCCTGTGGTGAATCCACGAAGCTCCGTGCCCCCTCACAACCTTTGCATCTGCCGTTCCCTCTGCCAGGAACACCGTTTCCGTGGCTGGCTCCTCATCATCTAGGCCTCTCCTTGTGCCCTTTGCCCCTTGGAGGTCCTCCCTGAGCACCCTAGTTAGAGCCCCACCCCAGCTGCTCTGTCACATTTTCTAGTTGTATTTTCTTCGCAGGACTTTTTGTCCTCTGAAATTATCTTGCCCATTTTTTTTAGTTTTTAAAAGTTCTTAAATTTTGAGACAGGGTCTTGCTGTGTTGTCCAGGCTGGTCTTGAACTCCAGGGCTCAAGCGAGCCTCCTGCCTCGGCCTCTCAAAGTGCTGGGATGACAGGCGTAAGCCACCGTCCCTGGCCTATCTTGTTCATTTTTATTTTACTGTAGACTACCTGCCAGCCCTGGTCACCAGGCTCCCAGAGCTGTTCTGCCTATTCCTGGCTGTCCACTGCCCACTGCCTCCACTGAGTGTCAGTCACTCTCTCACCTGGTCGGCTCTGGGCCAAATTGACAGGTGAGTGTGCCAGAGGGGCTCAGAAGGAGGCCCCTGGTTTCTTCCCACCCCTGCCACCTCCTCTCCTTCACTGCCACTGCCATTTTTTTTTTTTTTTTTTGAGACAGAGTCTCATTCTTGTCACCCAGGCTGGAGTGCAGTGGCGCGATCTTTGCTCACTGCAACTTCCGCCTCCCGGATTCGAGTGATTCTCCTGCCTCAGCCTCCTAAGTATCTGGGATGATAGGCACCCACCACCATGCCCAGCTAACTTTTGTATTTTTAGTAGAGATGAGGTTTCACCATGTTGGCCAGGCTGGTCTCGAACTCCTGGCCTCAAGTGATCCACCCGCCTCAGCCTCCCAAAGTGCTGGGTTTACTTGTGTGAGCCACTGTGCCCAGCCCCTTCACTGCCCTTTGAAGACTCCCTCCTTCCACTGTAGTCTGTGACCTCTGGGCTTCTGGAGGGACGGGACTCCAGTACCCCAGTACTCACGCCGGCTCCCCTTTAGTGGGCACGTGCTGTGTGCCAGGGCCAGGCACTCTTCCTGCAGCACCACTGCAGGCTCCATGCAGCCCCGTAAGGTAAGTGCAGACACTGTCCCATTACACAGAGGAGGGTGAGGCCCAGACAGGTGAACTCACCTGCCCAAGGTTAAAGAGCTCAAATCTAAACCCAGAGTGCCAGGTGGCAAAACCTGGGCTCTTTATCACCTTGATTCCTGGCCTCCCCTGGCTGCCTAAAAAGATAGGAGGACCTGGGACTGCCTGTCCCCTCTCCCCGCCCACCCTCTGTCCCCTCCTCCCCTCCCACAGCCAACTCACTCCTCCGAGCCATGTCCTCCACTGGGGCAGCTGTCTCCGGGGGGCTCCTGGTGACCTTGGGGGAGGCTGGTCTGGGGGGCACCTCAGACTCTGTCCTGCAGAGGGAAGGAGAGGATGGGGCAGACTTGGCCACCTCCTAGAAGTCTCATGGAATCCTGACGAGTCTCCAGCTGCCAGGTGGAGTCTGGATCCTCCCAGCACTCGCTCTCTATCACCCTGTCCCCACGCCACACACCCCTGCCAGAAGATGCTTCTGGCATTGGTCAGGGTCTGCATCCACTGAGCCCCTGGCTGCTTTGTGACCTTGTGACAGAGTCCACGTTCCTCCAGGGACCAGGAGGGAGCCCCACCTGCCTGGTAGGTAGGGGTAGGATGGGAGGTGGGACATAGGGCCTGACCTCTGCCTCAGCTCACGGCCTCCATGTGGTTTTTTTTCTTGAGACGGAGTCTCGCTCTGTCGCCCAGGCTGGAGTACAGTGGCGCGATCTTGGCTCACTGCAGCCTCCACCTCCAAAGTTCGAGCAATTATCCTGCCTCAGCCTCTGGAGTAGCTGGGATTATAGGCACACACCACCATGCCCAGCTTTTTTTTTTTTTTTTTTTGTAGTAGAGACGGGGTTTCATCATGTTGTTCTTGAACTCCTGGCCTTAAGCGATCTTCTGCCCACCTTGGCCTCCCAAAGTACTGGGATTACAGGTGTGCGCCACCTAGCCTTGTTTTTTTTTGTTGTTGTTGAGAAGAAGTCTCGCTCTGTCACTCAGGCTGGAGTGTGATGGCATGATCTTGGCTCACTGTGACCTCTGCCTCCTGGGTTCATGGGATTCTCCTGTCTCGGACTCTCGAGTAGCTCAGATTACAGGCGTGCGCCACCATGCCCTGCTAATTTTTTGCATTTTTAGTAGAGATGGGGGTTTCACCATGTTGGCCAGGCTGGTCTCAAACTCCTGACTTCAAGTGATCCACCTGCTTCAGCCTCCCAAAGTGCTGGGATTACAGGTGTGAGCCACCACACCCGGCCATTTCTCTTTCTTTCTCTCTTTCTCTCTTTCTTTTCTTTTTTTCTGAGATGGAGTTTTGCTCTTGTTGCCCAGGCTGGAGTGCAATGGCACGATCTTGGCTCACCGCAACCTCTGCCTCCCCGGTTCAAGCCATTCTCCTGCCTCAGCCTCCCGAGTAGCTGGGATTACAGGTGTGCACTACCATCCCTGGCTAATTTTTTGCATTTTTATTAGAGATGGGATTTTACCATGTTGTCCAGGCTGGTCTCAAACTCTGGACCTGAAGTGATCCACCTGCCTTGGCTTCCCAAAGTGCTGGGATTACAGGAGTGAGCCACCACATCCAGCCATTTCTTTTTGAGACAGGATCTCACTCTGTCGCCCAGGCTGAGTACAATGGCACAATCATTGCTCACTGCAGCCTTGACCTCCTAGGCTCAAGAAATCCTCCCACCATAGCCTCCTGGGTAGCTGGGACCACCGGTGTGCACCACCACACCGACCTCATTTATTTTTTGTAGAGACACAGTCTTGCTATGTTGCCCAATCTGCCTCCACGTGATCTTTTTTTTTTTTTTTTTTTGAGATAGAGTCTTGCTCTGTTGCCCAGGCTGGAGTGTGGTGGCGCCATCTCGGCTCACTGCAAGCTCCGCCTCCTGGGTTCACACCATTCTCCTGCCTCAGCCTCCCGAGTAGCTGGGACCACAGGCACATGCCACCATGCCTGGCTAATTTTTTGTATTTTTAGTAGAGACAGGGTTTCACCGTGTTAGCCAGGATGGTCTCAATCTCCTGACCTCATGATCTGCCCGCCTCGGCCTCCCAAAGTGCTGGGATTACAGGTGTGAGCCACCGCGCACAGCCACATGATCTTTATGAGATGCTTTGGCCACCGGAAGCCAGAGAGCGGGTGAGAAGCAGAGGGGGTCCCAGGCTCATTCCTCACTGCCTTCGGGTCTCTGCTTGGTCGTCTCTTCCTCAGCAAGGCCTTTCCTGGACCCACAGCTAAAGTAGCCCCCACGCTCCCCCTTAACCTGCTCCCCCTCCCTTGGCAGTGCCTCTCCACCTGACACTACAGAGAGAACGCACTGGTGGCTGTGCTTGATGCTGTCTCTCTCTCTCCCTGTGCCTTGGAACGTAAGCGTTTGTCTTGCTCATCAGGAAATTCAAGGTGTGAGCCGCAGTGCTCTGTGGTATCCTGAACAGTAGCTGCTTGGTATGGAGGTACCACGGTACCACGAAGCCCTTCCAGATTTAAACAATCAAAGAGAAGATGGTGGCCAAGCACGGTGGCTCATGCCTGTAATCCCAGCACTTTGGGGGGCCAAGGCAGGCGGATCACTTGAGGCCAGGAGTTCAAAACCAGCCTGGCCAACATGGGGTAACCCTGTCTCTACTGAAAATACAAAAATTAGCTGGCTATGGTGGTGCACGCCTGAAGTCCCAGCTATTTGGGAGGCTGAGGCAGGAGAATTGCTTGAACCCGGGAGGTGGAGGCTGCAAGTGAGCCAAGATCTCGCCATTGCACTCCAGTCTAAGCAAGAGTGAACTCCATCTCAGAAAAAAAAAAAAAAAGAGGCCAGGTGCAGTGGCTCACACTTGTAATCCCAGCACTTTCAGGGGCCAAGGTGGGTGGATCATTTGAGGCCAGGAGTTCAAGACCAGCCTGGCCAACATGGCAAAACCCCGTCTCTACTTAAAATACAAAAATTAGACAAGTGTGGGGGCACTCATCTGTAATCGCAGTTACTTGGGAGGCTGAGGCAAGAGAATCACTTGAACCCGGGAGGCACAGGTTGCAGTGAGCCAAGATTGTGTCACTGCACTCCGGCCTGGGTGACAGAATGAGACTCTGTCTTAAAAAACAAAACAAAACTGGAAGGTATTTAGATTCCAAAATGATCATCTCTCGAGTTCCCTAGGATTGGAAACAAAGCCTGGCATACAGTAGGTGCTCAGGAAATTGCCACATGATGAACAGGGCACTCACACATCAGTGGCTGAGACAAATGCCGCCTCTGAGTCTCTACCCCACCCTCTCCAAACTAGGAGATCTGGTCTTCGGGATGAAAATGCTAATAATTACATTTCCAAAAATTCAGCTTCCAGCTCTGAGACATGGTGCCTCAGGCAGGCTGACTCTGGGACCACCATAGGAGCCATTCATGCCCCTCAGTCCTCACCTTTCCTTGGTAGCTGCTGAAGCCAAGGCTGGGGCTGGAACTGGAGCTGGAGCTGGAGCCGGAGGCGGGATGGTGGCTGGGGTGGGCACGGCAGTGGATGGAATTTCCTCAGAGGCCTGCCTGTCACTGACTGTGTCCTGGAGGGTAACAGCTGAGAAGAGGCCTGACACGTTGAAGTTGATGTCTGGAGACAGAAGGAGCAGAGATGGCTCTCAGAGACTGCACCAGGCTCCTCACTCCACTGGCCGGGACCGTTTCCCCTTCCCCTGAACCCATCTGGACCATGCTCAGCTTCCCCACTCCCGTGTGAGCCTCATCACAACCCCACAAAGCAGGCAGACCATCCCCGTTGTAAAAATGAGAAACTGAGGCTCAGACTTCCTCCTGGACTTATAGTGAGTTTGTGGGGCTGCAGGGGAGGGAGCAGGGCAGAAGGAGGGCACCCAGCTGGGCGTCCATGCAGACGGGAGCTTCACCTCCAGGGAAGAGGGTGTCTGCGCTCTGGATCAGCGCCTCGACGACGCCCACCACCTGGATGGAAGACACAGAGGCCGCATCCAGCTGGGCCTGGTCCCTGGGACAAAGAGATCATCTGCTTAGCAAAGGGTTTGTGACCCCAACTCTCTGTCTGGCCCTGTGCTGGGCAATGGAGACACAAGGATCCATCATACTGAGTCCTTGTTCTCAAAAAGCCCATAAACCACCGGTTGATGGTAAATGTGTCACTCACATGCCAAATGTCCCCCTTCCTTCACCCCGACAGACATCACTCATTAATCAAGGACCCTTTTCTTCATGGTTGTGATCTAGACGCCTCTACCAAGCAAATGCAATCAGCACGGGAGAGGAAATCTTGCCATCTGTGGCCAGGTAAATAATGATGACTCCTCACATAGCACTGCACTTTACACTTTAATTTTATTATTTCTTCTTTTTTTTTTTTTTGAGACGGAGTCTTGCTCTGTCGCCCAGGCTGGAGTGCAGTGGCACAATCTTGGCTCACTGCAACCTCCACCTCCTGGGTTCAAGAGATTCTCCTGCCCCAGCCTCCCGAGTAGCTGGGATTATAGGCATGTACCACCACGCCCAGGTAATTTTTGTATTTTTGGTAGAAATGGAGTTTCACCATGTTGGCCAGGCTGGTCTCAAACACCCGACCTCAGGTGATCCACCCACCTCGGCCTCCCAAAGTGCTGGGATTACAGGCGCCAGCCGCTGTGCCCGGCCTATTTCTTCATTTTTAGAGACAGGGTCTCATTCTGTCGCACAGGCTGGAATGCAGTGGCTCCATCATGGCTCACTGCAGCCTTGACGCCCCGGGCCCAAGCAGTTCTCCCACCTCAGCCTTCTGAGTAGCTCAGACTTCAGGTGCGCACCACCTGCCTGGCTACTCTTTTTAATTTTTTGTAGAGACAGGGTCTCATTAAGTTGCCCAGGCTGGTTTCAAACTCCTGAGTTCAAGTGATCTTCCCACCTTTGCCTCCCAAAGTGCTAGGATTACAGGCAAGAGCCACTGGACCTGGCTTGCACTTCACAGTTTCTAAAACATTTCCCAGTTTATCATATCGCTCACTCCCCAAAGCAAAAGCCCTCAAAATTTGTATGATTTCTCCCCAGTTTACGGATGAGGAAATGGAGGTTCTAAGGGTGACCTCCTCAGGCCCATCTCTGGAAGGTGGAGGGGCGGAGCTATTAATAGAACCTGATCAGGCTGGGCACGGTGGCTCACACCTGGGGCACGATGGCTCACCCCTGTAATCCCAGCACTTTGGGAGGCCGAGGCTGGTGGATCACGAGGTTAGGAGATCGAGACCACCCTGGCTAACACGGTGAAACCCTGCCTCTACTAAAAATACAAAAAATTAGCGGGGAGTGGTAGTGTGCACCTGTAGTCCCAGCTACTTGGCAGGCTGAGGCAGGAGAATCACTTGAACCTGGGAGGCGGAGGTTGCAGTGAGCCGAGATCACACCACTGTACTCCAGCCTGGGCAACAAGAGCAAGACTCCGTCTCAAAAAAAAAAAAAAAAAAAAAAAAAGAACCTGATCTCTAGGCTCCCAGCTCCCCCATCCCACTAAACACCTCATCACCACCACTGGCCAAAATGCCAGAATTGCCTCTCTCCAAAGCCCTGTGGCCTGCACGGCCCCTTCGGCCTGTTCCTCACGGCAGCCTCAAAAACGGCCTCAAAAACCCACTCCAAAAATGGGGACACCGAGGCCCAGGGGAAAAATAGACAACAGATGGTTGGGGTGGGATCTGCCTTCCTCCTGCCACCTCCCCCAGCCTGCGGCCCCTCACCCTTCTTTCTCAGGTGGCCACAGCAGGTTGGGTCCCAGGACTATGGCGATGTTGCTGGGTGTCATCTTGTTCACTTCCTGCTCCTCCGCCAGCCGTGCCAGGAACTTCATCAGGTACCTAAGGGTGGAGGCAGGCTTAGGCCAGAGGCAGAACGCACCCAGCCCTGAGAATTCTCCAGCACAGGGTTTCCAAAGAGTGTGAAAGGCACCGCCCAGAATGGTCTTAACATTGTCACAGTTAAATCAGCTTATCCACTGAGCACCAACCCTGCAGCGGGCACTGAGCCAAGCTGAGTCCTCGCAGCCACTCTATAGGGTAGGGACTATTACAATCTGCATTTTCCAGATGATGACGCCAAGTGGCCTGCCCAGAGGTGGCATGTGAAGCCAGGCTAGGTATGGCTTCAAAAGTTCAAGGTCTCATTTATTTCAATGCTTTGCATAAAAATATATGACTAATCTGGCCGGGCGCAGTGCCTCACGCCTGTAATTCCAGCACTTTGGGAGGCTGAGGCAGGTGGATCACCTGAGGTCAGGAGTTCGAGACCAGCCTGACCAACATGGTAAAACCCCATCTTTACAAAAAATACAAAAATTAGCCGGGTGTGGTGGCCGGCGCCTGTAGTCCTAGCTACTTGGGAGGCTGAGGCAGGAGAATTGCTTGAACCCAGGAGGCGGAGATGGCAGTGAGCCGAGATTGCACCACTTTACTCCAGCTTGGGCAAGAGTGAGACCCTGTCTCAGAAAGAAAAAAAAAAAAATTATATATATAAATGACTAATCCATCAAAGCTGCATTTTCAGAAATATTTCTTAGGATACAGTGGCAAGGCCAGGCTGAAGCCCGGGGTCCCAGGGTCCCTGATCCCAGCTGGGCTCTGGCTCTGCGGCAGGCTGGGGAGGCAGGCTCGGGCTCACCTGAGGTTGCTGAGGTTCTCGGGGGGCAGGCGGCTGCACACCTCTTGGAGGGCCTGCAGACGGGCCCCTGGCTCCTTCAGGCTGGCGGGGAGTGGAGAGACCTGTCAGCCAGCGCAGGGCTACACCTTTGCATCCTCCTCCTCCCCATCCCCTCCCTCCTCCAACATCCTCACCTGGCCGCCCTCATCCAGTCATCATAGAGGTCGAAGGTCATCAGAGGCTCTGGCAGCTCCCGCAGATACGACTTGAGGGCACCTGAAGCAGGGGTGTGGGGAGGGTCAGAGGCAGCCCCCACCCCGCTCTCCCACTCTCCCTGTAGAAGGAACCTTCAGCCCTTGTTCACACTAACGTGTCTAGGTCTGACAGTTTCTTTGGGCTGCAGGCCCTTTTGAGAAAATGAAGGCTAGCCATCTTGTCCCTAGAAAAATGTACAAACATTTTGGGGGGGCTCATGATGGACCCCACATTAAGAACCCGAGTGTCCTCAGTCTCAACAGAATATCAAGTCTTACAGCCAGGCTATCTTGGGATCGTTTCAAGCCGCTGCACCCCTTACCCCCAACCTCCTGCCCAGGGCTCCCCGGATCAGGCACCTGCCACGGCGTGCGGGTCGGAGCAGAACTCCTCCAGGCTGTGGGGGTCCGAGGCCATTGTCTGCTTGAGACGCTTCAGCACCGAGGCCCCAGCAGCCAGGCGGAAGAGACCCTGGGTTCGAGAGGAGGCAGGCAAGGGTCAAAAAGGGGTGGGCAGGGCAGGACACCCTGGCGCACTTGTAGCCTGGGGTGTGCCACTGGCCCTTGCTAGGCCTGTGTCCCCGCTGGTCTGGCCAGCAGTGTGGGCACCACGGTGTCCACGGGCCTCAACCTTCAAGGTCTAGAATTCTGAGCAAAGGGTGGGGCTGGGAAGTCTGGGAGGAGGTGGGAAAAATCATGGGGAAATGGGAGCCCAGTCAGAAGTGGAAGGGAGGGGCCGGGTGTGGTGGCTCACGCTTGTAATCCCAGCACTTTGGGAGGCCTGTGCAGGTGGATCACTTGAGGCCAGGGGTTTGAGACCAGCCTGGCCAACATGGTGAAACCCCATTTCTACTAAAATAAGAAAAATTAGCTGGGCATGGTGGTGGGCATCTGTAATCCCAGCTACTTGGGAGGCTGAGACACAATCGCTTGAACCTAGGAGGTAGAAGTTGCAGTGAGCCAGGATCACATCACTGCACTACAGCCTGGGTGACAGAGCGAGATCCTGTCTCAAAAAAAAAAAAAAAAAAAAAAAAAAGGGTTGGGCACAGTGGCTCATGCCTGTAACCCCAGCACTTTGGGAGGCTGAGGCAGGTGGATCACCTGAGGTTAGGAGTTTAGGACTAGCCTGGCCAACATAATCTCATCTCTACTAAAAAATACAAAAATTAGCTGGGCGTGGTGGTGCATGCCTGTAGTCCCAGCTACTTGCGAAGTTGAGGCAGGAGAATCGCTTGAACCCAGGAGGCGGAGGCTGCAGTGTGCCGAGAACGCACCACTGCACTCCAGCCTGGGTAACAGAGCAAGACTCCGTCTCAAAAAAAAAAAAAAAAGAAGTGTAAGGGAGAAAGGAAGCCCCAGCAGGATTGCTGAGCAGCTCAGAACTGTTTTGGGGTACCTGCCATCACTAGGGTCTGTCTTCAGGACAGGGGGGCAATGTATTCACAGCAGATCCAGCCAGTGTGTGGCAGCGGAGCACCTGGTTTGAGAAGTCACCTTCTCATATTACTCTGGGCATGGTTACCTCTCTACCTGTCTCTCTCTTGTGAAATTGTGAAATGGAGCCAGGAGGCCGGGCGTGGTGGCTCACGCTTGTAATCCCAGCACTTTGGGAGGCCGAGGCGGGCGGATCATGAGGTCAGGAGATCGAGACCACGGTGAAACCCCATCTCTACCAAAAATACAAAAAATTAGCCGGGCGTGGTGGCGGGCGCCTGTAGTCCCAGCTACTCGGAGAGGCTGAGGCAGGAGAATGGCGTGAACCCGGGAAGCGGAGTTTGCAGTGAGCTGAGATTGTGCCACTGCACTCCAGCCTGGGTGACAGAGCAAGACTCCGTCTCAAAAAAAAAAAAAAGAAATGGAGCCAGGAATGCAAAGGCTTCTAGCACAGCACTTGGCCCACGTGAGCATTGATACGGGGGAGGTGGTGTGGATGCCGCAGGAGGCGGCCATGTCTTCTCCCAGGGAGCTGGGCTTGAATGAGGGAATTACAGGCACCGGGACAGGGCAGCAAGTTGGGGGTTTGGGACAGAATGAGGGCTCCTGTGCTCCTTCCCCACCTGCCCCAGGGGGCCCCACCTCTTCCTTCATGCCCTCAGAAAGCAGCATCATGACGCAGGCCTCGATGGGCAGGGCAATCTCCCGGCCCAGCTCTTGCAGGTGGGTTGCCAGCGACACCCCATACACCCTGGGGAAGTGGGTGGCTGTCATCGAGGGGGAGTGGTCTGCAGGGATGAAACAGATCAGTGGCCCAGGGCCTTCCCACCCCAAGCAGTCAGGCAGGGGCACCCCCCTGATGTCCTCAAGGTGGTACCACCTGCCACTGACTGTCCAGGCACACATCTGAAATCATCCATCACATCTCTCGAATCGGCCTGCCTCCACTACCTCTGTCCTAGTCTAGGCCACCATTGCTTCCTTCTGCCTAACAGGCCTGGCTCTAGTCCTGCCCCCTTCATTCCACCCTCCACACGGCAGCCAGAGCAGCCTCTCCATCACAGATTGAGCCTAGCTCTCAGAACCCATCCACAGCTTCCTGCTGCCTTTCAGGATGAAGTGCAAGCTTCTCAATAAGCCCCGAGCAGGGCAGAGTCAGGGATGTGGTATCGCTGGGCCTACGCCCCCACCTGCTTGGCCGTGGTTCTCCCTCAGCTCAGCCAGGGCTGTGTCCAGTGAGCTCAGTGACCTGCGATGGTAATCGGCCTGAATCTCCAGGAGCTGTGGGGACAAAGGGACACCCTGAGCGGAAGTGAGGGAAGCTGAGCCTTCTATAGGGTCCTTGAGAGCAGACACCCCCTCCACCATCTTACAGCCCCAGTGGCCCCTGGCTCTGGCATTCAGCCCCCGAGCTCTGGATGGCTGGGGCCCGGTCTTGGACTCACATGAATGAAGTAGTTGGCATAGGAGTCCTCCTTGGTAACAAAGTGGTACAGGTCAGCCAAGTACTCGTCCTTGGGGATAGAGAGGGGAGAGCTTACATTGGGTGAGGCTGGGGGGTCTAGAGGAGAAGAGGAGGCTTGGAAGGGTTGGTGACCTGCCCCAGGCTACACAACTGCAGGTGGAAGGTCCCAGCCAGGCTCCTCTCTCTGCCATGGTTGGTGCTTGGGGCCAGCCCCTGGGAACTCCCTCAAACTTTTCTGGCTTCTCGTCCCCATCTCTGTGTCCCCATAGCCTTAGCACAGTGCCTTCTTTTTTGTTTTGTTTGAGACGGAGTCTCACACTGTTGCCGGGGCTGTAGTGCAGTGGCGTGATCTCGGCTCACTATAACCTCCGCCTCCTGGGTTCAAGCGATTCTCCTGACTCAGCCTCCTGAGTAGCAGGGATTACTGCCACCTGCCACTTCGCCCAGCTAAGTTTTTGTATTTTTAGTAGAGACAGGGTTTCACCATGTTGGCCAGGCTGGTCTTGAACTCCTGACCTCATGATTTGCCCGCCTCGGCCTCCCCAAGTGCTGGGATTACAGGCGTGAACCACCGCACCTGGCCTTGCACAGTGCCCTGTTATTCACCATTCAAGCATTCTTTCATTCACTCTTCATTCATTCATTCACTCGCTCGCTCAGCAAACACATGGAGACTCAGGAAACAGACCAAGTCTCCGCCTTCCCAAGTTATGCATGGGGTACAGACAGAGAAGCTACGAGGGAATAGCGGAGCTCTGCTGGCTCCTAGCCACGTGGCCTTAGGCAAGTCATGTCACCTCTCTGAACTTCAGCTTCCTTGCCTGTGAGATGGGGCCAGGACCCACCCCTGCCACCCCTACATATCCAGGGGACCCCCATGGCCCTCACCCTGCATTGCTCCACCTTCCTCTTCAGCTCCTCCTCCTCCTCCTTCAGTGTCTCCACCTTGTTGGCCATGGTCGTATGGCTGTGACTGCCTGGGCCGCCTCCCAGGCCTTGACTGCTGCCTGAATTCTTGGTTGCCTGACTGAGCCTGGGGATGATCCCAAGGTGAGCTGGTCACCTGCCCTGTTGCATGTCCAGAGCCAAGTGTCCCCTCCATACAGCAGACCACATGGGATTCTAGGATTTAGAGCTGCAGATCTGAGAGCTCCACTGGCGGGCCTCTGCCCAGGCTGGGCCATGAGTGCTCTGGGTTGCCCCCTGGTGGCAAGTTTGGTGATCACAGCCACTCCACAGAGCGGAGAATGGGGCCGCCGCAGGACTGTTTTTTTTTTTTTTTTTTTTTTTTTTTTTTTGAGACGGAGTCTCGCTCTGTCGCCCAGGCTGGAGTGCAGTGGCACAATCTCGGCTCACTGCAAGCTCCGCCTCCCGGGTTCACGCCATTCTCCTGCCTCAGCCTCTCTGTGTAGCTGGGACTACAGGCGCCCGCCACCACGCCCGGCTAATTTTTTGTATTTTTAGTAGAGACGGGGTTTCACCGTGGTCTCGATCTCCTGACCTCGTGATCCGCCCGCCTCGGCCTCCCAAAGTGCTGGGATTACAAGCGTGAGCCACCGCGCCCGGCCTAAACGCCGCAGGACTGTTTACGGCGATCCCAGGCTTTGGGGTCGCCCCAGCACCAGCTGTGACACACACGGGCACACCCTCACACATACCCTCACCACCTGTGTTCCTAGGGACCAGGCGTGCACAAGTACACACACTGTACTCAGCAGGCCCCAAAGCATTCTCCTGGTGTGGCCAGGGCCTCAAAGCTCTATGACCATCTCTGTGGGCTGACCCAGATATGAGCCCCCTGAGCGGCTGGGGCTCCCACCTGCTCTTGAGTGTGTTCCAGTCGGACACGAGCTTCTGGAGGCTTTTCTTGTGCTTGAGGATGGCTGGCAGCTCCTCCTGGGGATGGGCATGGGGGGTCAGTGTGCTGGGGGAAGAGGGAGCCAGAAGCTGGGGAAGCTGGGGGCTGGGAGCAGGGCACAGGCTCACCTCACTCAGCCTGCTGAGTGGCTGCAGGACGTCCCTCTCCAGGGTCATCTCAAACTCGGCCAGGATGCGGGCCAGCTGATTCTGGATGGCACAGCTCATCTCCAAGGCCTTCCTGTGGACACGGCACCCCATGGGTCCAGGCGCCCGCTGCCCTCACCTCCACTGGAAACACTTGGTGGGGCCTCTCCTCCCTCACTTCCGGCCCCTCCTAGATATCCTTCATCTCTGCTAAGCCGAACACCCTCCCAGGCCTGGCCACCCTCACTGACCTGGACACTGTCCCCAGCCTGGTCATTCTTCTGATGTGGATGCCCTCACCACCTGGACCCCCTCCCATCTGAGATTACGTCTTGGTATTCCCAGGTGAGGGCCAGGCCCCGTCTGTGCTCACCCCATGCTGGAATCAGGGTCCAGCTCCTTGAAGCTCTCGGCCATCGTGGTGGACAGAGCCATGAGGGGAAGCTTCTTCTGCAGGGAGGGTGGGGCCGGCGGTGAGTGTCCGTGCCTCCCTCCACCCTGCCTGAGCACCATGCCAGCCCCCTGGGTCAGGAGAGGAGGGAACCCAGGAGGTCCACAGTCCCAGATGAGAGTAGAAACAAGATGACAAGGCATGGTGGGGGTGACATTTCCCTGAGACCATGGATGGAGCCCCTCCCCATCTGGTGTGCCCTTTTCCTCTTCCCAGAAACCACTTGACTGGGCAGGAAGGAATGACCAAATCTTACTACAGACTGGGAAACTAAGATGCAGGGAGGGCGGGGAGCTTGCCCCAGGTCACACAGGTGGAGGGAGAATGGGAGGGGGAGCTGACCTGGGAGCAGGGGCTCTTTCCCCTGTCCCAGGGTATATGTGGCTAAGCTAGCCACCGCTGAGCTCAAATGCTCTATGGCTCCCAGTTTCCTTGCCTTGGCCACAGTGAATTGTCAGCTGATTCCAAAACATGGCCCCACACTCCCACCCCATCTGGAGTTACGGAGAATGCCTGCTCTGGGATCAGAGACCAGGGTTCAAACCTCAGTTCTGCCACTTACTAGCTATGTGACCTTGGACAAGTGACTTTACCTCTAAGCCTCCAGTTCCTCATCTGTAAAACAATGCCTGCCCCTAGGGTTGTGCCAGTGTTCCATGAGACAATGCACTGATATGTTAGCAATAGGCTGGCGGTTATCAGCCAATAAACTCTGCCTCTTGATTAATACATGAGTATCCCTCAAAAGCCAGCTCAATTGCTACCTCCTTCAGGAAGCCCTCTGAGGCCGCCCCATTGACAGCCTGCTCTGGATGCTGATTGGACAGAGAAGTTCAGGTGCTGTCAGAGGCCTGGCCTTGGCTTATGGGAACTGGTGCACAGGGAAGTGGGGTAAAGGTGATGGGGAAGGTATAGGGCCTCTTGAGTGCAGTGCCAGAGGGGCCTTGGAACAGAGCAGTCTCCATGCCCTTGTTGCCAGACACTCAGACTGGCAAGGAAACCCCAGCCCCGACCTTGCTTCCCCATTGGATGAAGTCTCCTGCTTAGGGTCCTCCTTCCCGGGATCCCCTACTCACCACCCGCTTGTCCATGTCTGCCCCGCTCTGGCCCTGCAGACAGGCCTGCAGCCGCTTGTGGACGTTGTGGGCTGCCCGTTTGGCCGGCTCCAGCCGCTGTTCTACCTGGGAAGGCGGTTTGGAGGTTAAGGATCAAGAGAGGCTGTCTCCCCGAGCAGGAAACTTTCTCCTGTCCCCTGGGGACCCCATGGCCAACAGCTTGAGGAATGACTCAACCCGGGCCCCCACCTGGCGTCCCCGCCCCGGCCCTCTGCTCCGACAGCCTGCACAGGCCTGCCTTCCCACCCGCCCAGCCCAGACACGTACCTGCAGCAGGTCCTCACCCAGGAACTCAGCGGTCTCCGGGGTGCTGCAGTGGGGAGAGTGCTTCTGCTGAGCCTGCCTGGGTTAGAATGCCCCCTGCTTCCCTTCCCCGAAGCAGGGCACCTGGACCCCAGTGCTTCCACTGTCCCTCCCAGGTGCGGCCTGCCCTGGGTGGCCCAGTTGCTTCATCCCAGTCAGAGCACATTCCATGCGGGCGGGAATAGGATACATGGGTTTTTCCTCCTCCACCCAGGGCTGTGTCCTGAGAGAGGGTGGACAGATGAAACTAAAGGGGAGGCTGAGAGACCCACCCAGGGCCCAGCTTTGGGACACAGAAGCCTCTCTTCTGCCCACTCCCAAATTCTCAGCCCACCCCGGGATGAGGAGTATTAGCTGGCCCCAAGAACGGGAAGTGAGGGAGCTCAGACTCCTAGGCGCAGTCACACAGCACTCTGGACTACAGCTGTGGGCAGGGGTGCACAGGCCCTTGGCCCCCACCTAGGGACACATGGGGGATGCCAAGGCCCACCGCAAGGTGGTCTGACTGTCCAGGCTACATAGGCATCTGTGCCAGTGTGAGACTAGAACCAGGTCTCTGGACAGCCGGTCCCCTCCCTGGGTCCAGAGAATGGGGAACTCCTGAGGCTGGGGGAAGAGGAGCAGAGAAGACAGGCTCTCAGAGGCTCCCCAAACTTCCGGCCTCCGTGCCACTGGCTCAGAGGCTGGGGGTAGGAGCTGGGAGACCTGGGGATGTTTCCACCTGAGTCCAGGAAAAGCAGAAACGAGACGGAGAAGCAGGAGGCCCCTGGACTGGGGGAGGGGGAGGGGAAGGGACGCTGCAGGCCAGGGGCAGGCCCCTCCTCCCACCAGGCCAGGACCCATCTCCTCCCCTCGCCCCAGGTCTGTGGCCCTAAATCGACCCTCCTCCCTCCCTGGCCCAGCAAGCAGAGGTGGTGAACTGCCCCATTGTCCAGAGGGGACAAGTGAGGTCAGGAGGACCATCCACTTAGAGACTCGTAGAGGCAGAGAAGTCCCAGTGTCCTAGGGCAGAGAGCATTCTCCCGCCTGAAGCCCCCTCCAATCCGGTAAGGGGGGGCATCCCTTCCCCCAAAGGCCACCCCTGCTCCTCCAGCTCTGCCCGAGAGACGGGGGCGGCATTCAGAGGGGAGGAAGAGAGGGCAAGAGTCTGGCCGCTCAGAGGGTGGCTGCCCAGCTGTCCCCAGCCTCCCCCACCCCCGTCTCCCCCGACCCTTTTACGAACCCTCAGGTCCTGCCGGGGTAAGAGTGGGGCTGGAAGGGGGTGACACTCACCGTCCCAAGCTGCCCGTCTGGGCCAGCTGCCGCATGCGGTGCAGCTGCCTCTTCATCATCTTGGGGGCGGGCTGGGGGCTGCGGGGTCACGGCGGGGGTCGCGGGCCCGGGGAGCCCCCGGTCCAGCCTGCCTCTCCTGCGGCGCGGCTCTTGCCCCGGATGGGTGGGCGGCGCTCTCGCTTCCTGGGCCGCCGCGCGGCTCTTGCTGGCGGCCGGCTCTCTCCTCCCCCGCTCACGACTCCGCCCCCGGCCCCCAGGTCACTCCCCTCTCCAAGTTGGTTTCCTCGATCTCCCCCGGCTTCCGGGCCCCCCGGCGACCCCCGGCCGGGCCCCCGCTGCTGTGTGTCCGCCGGCCGCGGCCGTCCACAGGTTGTGCCCGGCTCCTCCTCCCCGCAGCGCCCCGCCCAGCCCCGGTGGCGGGAAGCAGGTAAGCCCGTTCCTGCCCCCGCGCCCGCAACCCGCCCCAGGCGGGGTGCCTGCCCCACCCGCAGCCTGCAGGCCCGGGTTATAAATAACCTTTGCATCCCTCGCAAAGAGGAAAGGGTGCCAAGCGAAAGAGGGGTAGGCCTTTCTGACCTGTCCTGGCCCCTCTGGGCCTGCCGCGGATACTGCCCTGCACTCTCTCCCGCAGAGGACCTCTGGCCCCCTGGAACTAAACCCCCCACCACTGGATGACTGGCTGGGAGCTTTGGCTTCCTGGGGCCACGGGCTGCTGTGTGGCCGTGGACCGCGGACAAGCCCCTGGAACTCCGGACTCGCTGTTTCTAATAGTCTGATGGGCCAGCTGTCTTGGGCCTGCCCATTCTGCAGAGTGGACAAGACACCCCTGCCAGCTCCCTTTAAGGGAGGTGCGTGCCACCCCTCCCTCAGCCACCAGGAACCCTCCCAGAGCGGTTCGCGACACCCTGTTCTCCACATCTCCTGGCAGTTTGCTCCATCTGTGAAGCCCGTCTCCTCTCATTCCTCCTGTCAAACAGCCTCCGTCCCCCTTCCTTCTTGTAAGGCAATGATGTGGGTGCTGCTCTGACCACCCCCCAAACTCAGTAGGAGTTCTCTTTGGCCCTCCACTCAACACAGAGTTAGGCATACAGTAAGTGCTCCATAACTGCTGGTTTTACAAGATGTGAGAGCCTTTAGGAAACAGTAGGCTCTCCTTACCCTGCACCCCTGTGGCATCAGGAGCCACAGGCGTGGGGAAGAGAGGAGGGTGCGCCGCAGAGTCCTGCCACACCCTCTGCACTTTGCTTTGTTAGTTTCAGTTTAGTTTGAGACTATTTGAGCCACTACTGTGTGCCGGTGCAGACTGGGCGCCTCTCAGAGGCAGGACCTTGGCCCCCACACATCTCCATACTCCCAGTGCCCAGCACAGGGCCTGGCACACTCACTGGCTGCTTCTCTCCTCCCTAATGAGGCAGGCCTCACTGGGGGTGGGAGGAGCTGAGAAGGGAACCCAACAGCTGCCTGCTATGGCCAGAGCCTCCCAGATGGGAGCCCACCTGAGTGTGGAATCCTGGTGGGAAGTTGGGAGGCTCCAAGATCAAAGCTCAGGCCAGGATGAGATGTCAGGCAAGGTTCCCTCCCCCATCTCCCTTTTCCCAACAGGAAGGCTGCTGGCCAGTGACTATAGGTGGCATGGCAAGGGAACCTCAGGTGCCATCCTTCCTGTCCCTTGGGAAGTCTCTGGACTATGTGGTGCCCCCGCTCTGTTCCAGCCAAGCCCCCAGCCCAGACCACACTGGGCCTGGGCTTGTCTGGTTCTATAGCTGGTCTGAAGGTCCCTGAAGGCAAGGTTTGGCTTATACCTCTGTCCCTCCTAGATTTGCCCAGTCCTGAGCCCCAGCTCCGGCCTGGTGAGGGGTCAGTACACGTGGGTTGTAGCCACAGCTGTGGTGGAAACTACCCGAGCCATTATTATCAGTCTAACTGAGCTCTTGCCCCGCACTCCTGCCCTGGTCTCCAGACTCCCCTCCAGCCAGACCTAAGGGTCCTGGGCAGGAGAGACACCCTGGGCCTTTGAGTCGGATTCAGATGGGGCTGTTGTGCCTCCTAGCTGGGTGACGGGTAGATTTTAGGCCCTCCCTTGTCACACCTGGATGTTGAATCATAGAAGGATGAACTCCCCAAAGGTTGGGTTAGGGTTATAGGCTGTTCCTTAGAAGGATGTTGTAATCAGAGACTTACGGACTCAGAAGTTTTGATCAGTGGGTGTTGGGATCATGGCCTTTCTAAACTGCGGACGCAGAAGGGGGACCTCAGAGGTCCCCAGCCAACCCCTCATGGGGCCCTTCCCTAATCCAGGGGCCTGTTGACTTGGGTCGTTCTCTACCAGGCTGGTCTTAGCTGGCTCCTGCTAAATCCTCTGGGACCCAGCAGTGTGCCTGTCACAGTGGCTCAGGCAGCAGGAACAGAGAGAGCTTAAGGGTGTGGAGGAGGCTATCTGGCCAGGCTCTGGCTCTCATTAGCTGGGTCACCTTAGGTGGGACACTTCACGTCTCTGAACCTCAGCATCCTCCTCAGTAAATTGGAAATAATAGTACCTACCTCATAGAAGTGTTAAGTGAATTAATAGATGCAAGATGCTTATAAAGTGCCTTGCGCTGTTTCTTGTTACCATCATTATTCAGCTTGCCAAGTCAGGAATGGAAAGACCCCTTACCCACATTCCTGCCCCAGCGACCCCCGTGTGTGTCAAGCTGCCTTGGGTCAATGGGACTTTTTGTCATGTGCTATAGCATATCCTCCAGTGAGGCTGGTATCACTGTCCCCATTTTACAGGTGAATAGCCCAAGGCACCTGGCCTAAGGTCCCCAGCTGGGAATGTGGTAGAGGCCAAGTTAGGAAACAGATCTGACAGTCTCCTAAGCCCGCGTGGGCTCTCCTGCTGTGCCATACCCAGACGGCATTGCCTGGGAGCTCCAGAAATGCTGGCCTTTGGCTCCGCCTTAACCCCTGTGGTTGCTTTGAGGGCCTGGCAGCCTCTGTGCGGATTTATCTGTGAAAGCCTGGGACAGTCTGGGTAGCGTGTGCTGGTAAGGCTTGAGCAGGATGTGGAAAGAGAGGTCAGCAGCTGAGTGGTGGTGGTAACGGGAGTCAGAAGCAGGGGCTGCAGGAGCAGAAACATCTCATTTTAGACACTTTGACAAATTGCCTGTTTGTAGCATCCCGCGGTGCTGCCCTCTGTGTGGACTTCCACCCAGAGCAGCTAGGGGCATAGTGAGATCTCTGGGGCTCTAAAAACGCCCTCACCTCCCTCCCTAAGCCCAAAGGACTTTCCAGGAAATCCTGGGGTGGCCCTAAGGCTGAGGACTCCATTTTAATCCTGATAGCCCTGGAGGAGTGTGTACCCTGAGCCCAGCCCCAGAGGACAGCCCGACAGAGGCTGGGGGGAGGACTTGGGAGGTAGGGGGCAATGTGCCATCCTGGTAGACACCTCAAGACTGCTGGCCCAGACTCAGCCCCTAATGTGTGACTTCTCTGAGCCTCACCTCCCATTTCACGGGGCATTTCAGGCTACAGGCATCAGGTCCGGTGGCTCCTCTTGCCTGCCTTGCCCTGGTTTCGAGGCCCAAAGAGACTGGGGGAGGGGGTATGTCGAGAGACCAGGCAGACCGGACACAGTGGCTCACCACAACACTTTGGGAGGCTGAGGCAGGTGGATCGCTTGAGCTCAGGAGTTCCAGACCAGCCTGGGCAACCTGGCGAAACTCTATACAAAAAATAAAAATATTAGCTGGGCGTGGTGGCACGTACCTGTGGTCCCAGCTCCTCAGGAGGCTAAGAGGGTAGGATTGCCTGAGCCAGGAGGTCAGGGCTGCAGGGAGCTGTGTATACAACGCTGCCCTCCAGCCTGGCTGACAGAAACCTTGCCTCAAACAAACAAACAAACCCCAAAAAACTGACTGGGGGCTGGGTGTGGTGGCTCACGCCTGTAATCCCAGCACTTTGGGAGGCCAAGACAGGTGGATCACCTTAGGTGGGAGTTAGCCTGACCAACATGGAGAAACCCCGTCTCTACTAAAAATACAAACTTAGCAGGATGTGGTGGTGCAGGCCTGTAATCCCAGCTACTCGGGAGGCTGAGGCAGGAGAATTGCTTGAACTCGGGAGGCAGAGGTTGCAGTGAGCCGAGATCGTGCCATTGCACTCCAGCCTGGGCAACAAGAGCGAAACTCCGTAAAAACAACAACAACAACAACAACAACAAACGACTAGGCAGGAGCACGCTCCCAGGCTCCCAGGCCCTTGCCACTTCTCCTGGCTGCCACAAACAGACGAACAGTGTGCTGCGGTTGCTGAAAACCAAAATTAACTGCTGCCTCGGCCAAATCAACAGAAATGGAAGTGTGGCTTCGAGATCTGGGAAGTCCCACTGGTCTTGGCATGGCACCGGGGGTCACCCTTCAAGAGACAGAGCACACGCCTCCCCAGTGCACCGTATCCCAGCCCCTGAGACTGAAGAGCGCAGTGGCCCAGGCCTCTGTGCAGTAACATGGTATTTGGGGAAGGACTCCTCCAAGGAGTGGAGGCCCAGGGTCCTTTCCTCTGGTTAGAACCTACCCGACTCTCAGACAGATGCAGGGCTTCTGTGGTACCTTATGTCTTCGCCCTCAGGGTGCCACACTGGCTCCCAAGTCCTTGCCAGCTTGTGAACTCTTAGGACACGGGCTGGCCCAGGGGCTGCTCAGGAAACACTGGCATGACTGACAGGATGGGTGGCTTAAGGTTAAGGCAAGGGAGAAGGTCCAAAGGCTGAAGGGACCCCACCTTCCCGTCCCCGGAACATCCTGGGTCACTCCAAAGCTGACAGCCTGGCTCCTTTGTCCAAGGACTCCTCAGAGGGACCTTATAGCTCATTGAGTCCCTCTCCCCTTTTCCATAAAGGAAAGCACCTTCCTCAGAATCACACAGCAAGCCAGTGACCCAGCCAGAACCAGCCCCCAGACTCCCAGCTCACACTCCCACCTGTTCCCCATGCCAACCTGTACTCCTCCCTGCCACGGCCAGTAATGGAGACTGTGCTGGAGGCGGGACTCCGGCACCACAAGTGGATGCTGCAGGCGATATGGTTTCATTTCAGGTAGAAGAAACTTCCAACCGGAGTTATCTTCAGGAGACATCACAAGTGTGGAGGCGAGTCCTGCGGGGTAGGGGAGGGGAACAGGAACGAGGCCACGTGGCTGAGACAGGGTGTCTGGAAGCCTCCAGTGGCCAGGCTCTGTCTGGAGGGCTGTGCCAGGGTGGGAGTCCCGCTGTAGGGATCTGATAGGAGGCTCCTGCAGGGCACAGCTAATGCCTCTTGTCCCCTCAGCAGTAAGGCGGACATGGAGGAGCTCTCAGCCTGCGCTTCCAGTGTGGGCCCAGCAGAGAGGGGCCCCTTGCTTGCTGATGAGTGTTAAAGAGCGCATGCTGGGAGGCGGGTGTGCTGGGCAATTCTCCAGCATGTTACAACCATATCTAAGAAGGGTTCAGCGGCCAAGTTCAGATTGGGAAACACTAGATTAGCAAAGTGAAAATGGCTTCTTAAATGAGGGACTTCCCAGGGTCCGTATGGGCTCATCAGCTCAGGAGAAACCGTGGGCAGCCTCCCCAGACCCATCTGAGCAGGGAACACTTTCCTGCAGAGCCACACGCAGGGCTGGCCTCCCACACAACGGGGCCCATCTGCCTGGACCAGCGCCCCCTCGCTCCCAGCTGTGTGGCCTCGAAGCCACGCCCAAGCTTGGACCCCAGCCTCCTAGTTGGAGAAAACTGATAGCACTATGTGGGGGAGAGCTGCCGCTGGGAGTGGTGGGGCCCAGCTCAGGGTCCCTGGGTCTGCTCCCAAACAAACTGTGATTGGTGCTGGGCAAGGGAGCGATGTCTGGGGGGAGGGGGAAGCTGGGCTTGGACTTCCCTCCAGGGTGCTGCAGCACCGAGGTTGTGTGGAGGGCTGAGCACAGCAGGAGGAAGTCGTGAGCAGCCAGGGGCCTCCCCCTCGGTGTCTGTAGCAGCTGGGGCTCCTGCCAGGCCCTAGCAGTCGCCCACTTCCAGCTGGGACGGTCCTGGTCCACCACAGCCCAGCGCCCTCTCTGGTGACTCAGCATTGGCCACAGGCCCCTTTGCAGGGCCTCTTCCGGTGCAGGGCCTGGGGGTGGTGGGGAGGGGGCCCACGGCCTGACCTCCAAAGACGGAAGTGGAGAGGTCTACAGGGCAGCCCTGGGGAACGTGGACTCGACCCCTCCCATCTCCCTCAACCTCCGAAGGGCCACGAGAGCAGCTGGTCCAGGAAAAACGACGTTTTATTTTCATAAATACTCCTGCTCTCACTCACACACTGACCCCACTTCTGACCACGGACAGATGGATGGACAGACGTGAGACACCCATAGGAGGCCCCAGCAGAGGCCAATGAATGAAGGAGACACACTGAGAACTCTAGGCGCCCCACAGCCCCTCGCTAGGGCCATGGGCCTCTGGCATTACCCTTGAGCCCCCACAGTCCCTCGGGGCCCAATGGCAAAGGGAAACCCCCAGGAGGAGCAGGGGCCAGGTGAGGTTCCCCCAGCCTGGCCCCCTGAGGCTGTGACCACAGGGCCAATCCGGAAGAAAAGCAGAGTCAAACCACACACCAGAGTGCAAATACCTGGGGGTGTAGGCGTCACCCCCCAGTCACTGGGTTCCTATGGAGGAGGCCTGAGCTGGTCCCCAGCTCCAGCATGGCCCCCGAGTTATGGCTGGGCCTTCCCATAAGGCATAAGAGACAGGCGGGGAAGACCCCACCCCAGCTGGGGTTGGAGCTGGGCCTGAGGTCCTGGCCCTTCCCCGACAGCCGCGCTTCCTCCCCATGACCCAAGTTCTTCCAAGGCTACGCAGCCCCTCCCTCTCTGGGTCCCAGTGATGGAGACCCCAGCGGCACAAACCCAGGCCCAGCCTCCTACTGGGTTTGGCTCAGCAGGGGTGGGGCCGGAGCAGGAGGGGGAAGAGTCACTTGAGGCCTACAGGGGTGTGGGGAGAAGCACCAGGCCTGGGGGTGAATGGCCATGGGCAATAAAGGGTGTCCTTGGCCACCACTGCCTCCCTCCAGGCTGGACAGTGACCGGTCCCTCTGCCCCTTCCTCTCCCCAGCCCCTCTCTGTTCTAGAGGCTACCCCAGCTTTCGGGTGGGGGGAACTGGTCCACGTCCCCCATCTCGTTGTAGGTCTGGTCACCCATGGTGAAGGTGAGCTTGTAGCGGAGGCGAACCTTCTCCTGGGAAAGAGATGGCAAAGGCAGAGGGGTCAGAGGAGGAGAAGTGGCCGCCCCCACCCCGCAGCACTGCCTGAGGGCCCCTTACCTTCTGGGGGTTGGCAAGCAGCAGGACCTGGGTGATCGCTGAGGGGTGGACGATGGGGTTAAAAGCCGGCAGCTCCGTGCCCGAGGGTGGCTGCAGCTTCACCTTCATAACCTGTGGGCAGACGGCAGGATGGGCACAGCTAGCCCTGGATGCTTGCCCTGCTCCGAGGAACCAGGCCCAGGCTGCCAGCTCCCCTCCGGGGATCCTGAGGCTCAGCCTTCTGGTCCCTTCTACCCTGACCACCCAGCAAGGGAGAGAGACCTGCCCCCCTGACAGGTGGCTCCCCACCCAGCTCCACGTCACCCTGCCTTGAGAGGAGGGAGGCATGCCCTGTCCGATTGGCTTGTCACCTTGGGGACAGCTGACTGGAACACGATGTTGCGGATGGGCTGGGGGGCGGTACTCAGCATGGAAACCACTACCACCAGCACGTCGGAGCGCCCTGGCAGTGGGTCGCGGGCAAAATGGAAGAGGATGCGGAAGCCGTGCTGGTCATACACAGTCACGGGCAGGATGCTGCCTGCGGGAGAAGGTGGAAGGGTGATGGGACAGCCGAGCTAGAGCACATCTGCTCTGCCCCCAGCCCCCACCCGGCTCGCCTCAGGAGCTGGCTGCTGTACTGGCAACAAGAGCAAAGCCCTCCTTTGGGGCCTTACCTGGACCCGGTGTGGCAGTGCAGGCAGGGGCACAGAGCGGTGCCCAGAGAGGGCAGGTGAACCCCAAGTCTGATAGTGGAGGCAGGACACCCACCCCGGAGCCGAATCACAGCCCAGGTTGCCCCGATGCAGTGTGGCTGCTGCGTGGAGTGCTGGGGTGAGGGACTTGGTGAGGGTGAATCTCACGCTGTGTGACCTTGTGGCAGTCACTCCCCTTTTCTGAGCTCAGGGTTCTCCTACTGGTGAGAGGGGCAGCTCTGCCTACTGCTGGGACACACTGTGGGGGTAGTGTCTTTGGTCACAGGGAGCTCATAGAGGGCAATGAGGGAAGGGGCCCAGAGCCTATTCCCTAGAGGTCTTCTTGCTTGTGTAAGCCTGGAGTTTGTACAGCAGTCCTCTGGTTGCTCTGGGGCAGATAAGGAAACTGACTCCTGGGAAGGGGAGGGCCTTGTTCAGAGCTCCCCTCCGGTTGGCCAGTGGCAGGGCCAGGGGAGCCCCGCTTTCCCGCTAGCTTCCCCAGACAGAGCTCCTGACAGTGCAGCAAGCTGACCCAGCCCAGCCTGCGCCTGCCCCAGCCCTACTCACTGGGCTTGATGGACTCCAGGGGCACAGTGATGCTGGCCAGTGAGAGCTCGGTTGGTACGGGCTGCTGCGGAGGCCTGGGGGGCTCTGGGGACACGGTGTGGAGAAGGCTGGTGGCGCTGGAGCTGGGGGAGCTGCAGCTGCTGCTCTTATTCTGCAGGTCCCGGAGTGTGAGCCGGGGGGCTGGCTGCTGCTTCTCCCTTAATGGGGGGACAGTGCATTAAGAAGTGATTCTTGGCCAGGCGTGGCGGCTCACCCCTGTAATTCCAACACTTTGGGAGGCTGAGGCGGGCAGATCGCTTGAGCTCAGGAGTTTGAGACCAGCCTGGGCAACATGGCGAAACCTGGTCTCTATAAAAAATACAAAAAACTAGCTGGGGGTGGTAGCGCACACCTGTGGTCCCAGCTACTCAGGAGGCTGATATAGAAGAATCGCTTGAGTTTGGGAGATGGAGGTTGCAGTGAGCCGAGATCATGCCACTGCACTCCAGCCTGGGTGACAGGGTAAGGCTCCGTCTCAAAAAAAGAAAAAGAAGTGATTCTTTGGTGATGGAGAGATCAAGGGCACAGGAAAGGCTGGCACGTGTGGCTGTCTCTCTGGCCTTGGGTCTTCTTACCTTCAGAAGGAGCAGCTCTTGTTCTCCCTCCACCCTGCACCCCACCTGTTCACTCCAGCCCAGTGTCCTCCCCTCTGCTGGCCCTCTGGGCCTTTCTCAAGGGAGCTGGGAACACCTCGGGGGAGGCCAGGCCAGTGGGCCCAGGTCTCATAAACTGTGCTCTGTGAGATGGGCCCAGGTCTGCCTTGGGCACTGTTGTGTTTCCAGAAGCAGGTGCAGTGCTTGGCATCTGCTGCTTATAGAACAAGACAGCAACAAGCCTCTCCCTGCTGGGCCTGGACAAGCCCAGGAAAAGTTGCTGGTTTGTGGGAACGGGGAGTGCTCCCCACCCCATGCCAGCCATGGTGGGCCCTCACCACCGCACTTGCTGGGACTCCGGGGGCAGCGACTGCTGCAGGAGCGTCTTCCCCAGGAGGTCTAGGTCGTCCAGACCGCTGCTTGTTGGCAGGGATGTCTGCGCTGGGGGTCGGCTTTCCATACCGGGGGCCTGGGCCAGAGCAGGGGCTGGGGGCTCAGTGGCATCAGACGACTGTGGGGAAAAGGATGCAGGTGGGGTGGGGC